>NW_022900951.1:86116541-86174642 GCF_012274545.1 Fukomys damarensis
GAGGGAGGGGGAGAGAGAGATTTTAACTCATTAATTCTTTCTTAATCAGAAAGTTCACTTCGCTGAAAATAAAGACTGGAATGCAGAACACTCACATTTTAACCAAAGAGCAAGTAAATGTCACTTATTATTAAGTGTAAATGAATGCAACCCCTCTAAAAGCAAGCTCAAATAATAGAGGTACAAAGTCAAATGAATCATCTGTGGCATACAGAATAAAGGGTGGACATGAGGTCTCAAGCCACCAGAGCATTAGCAGCTCCTACAGTGTGCTTAGGGGTTCTATATTTCAAAGATATTTTAACCAAGTGTTCTCTCACTGTGGCCTAAGCTATCCAAGGAATCTTCCTGAATCAGGATCAAGGTATTCTTCTACCCTTGTGGCTGCTTTATACTGTACCATTTTGGAAAATGTCATAAAGAAATGGGATATCTCTAGGGACACACCCTTTGATTCCATCTTATCAAAAGACTGACTTCCACTAAAATGACTCTTCTGGTATTTATCATTGTCTCCATGACTACAAAGGAATATGCCGCTACAAAGAGCTCAACCTTCCAGGTGAGGGTTCCCACCAGGAAGTCAATCATTTAGTTGTGAATGCAGCATAAACCACACAGCAAGAGACCTAGCAGCAGGAAAGTCATTTTCTTTCAATTGCAAAAACACCAATCCTAAGTATTCATCTCAGAAAAACAAAAGATAGTGGGACAGGCCTTAGAAGTTTATTTTCCAGGTAAATATGCCATTTTTACTCATTATATTAGGATCAAGAATGGCCTTTAATCTTGGACAAGGATTTGATAATTAATACTCTTCATTTCATGTTCAATTAGGCCAAGGTCCTGCTAGATGGCCTTGTTTCTGAGAAAGGGGAAATGTTTTACTTATCACTCAACTTTCTTTTTAACATAACAGTATAAGCCATCTTTTTTTCCATTCTGGTAGCCTTTATGCTGTCTTCACCTTCTGTCCACCTACTCTCGGGGAAAAATCATGGGCTTCATAATCATTAAAGTCAGAGATAAACAACACTATCTGTTGATACCCTGAATTTTTACCTCCTCCTTAAATGTCATTGAGCCAATTTCCTCTGTTAAAAACCAAATTTAATCTCAGAAGTTTTATTCTGCTTGTCTCAATGGATAGTATTCTCTTTGTAATCACATGAGAACTGACTTTGTAGTGCCTTTAAGTAAATTTCAAACATGAAACTTGTGGCTTTACCAGACCAAACTGGAAAAAACAAAGTCTGTTCAGTTCACCACAGAAAAAGAAATTTAACATCCCAGTAAGGCCAGAGGAATACTTTAAACAGCCCCTGTAACCCAAACTACTTCTGTTTTGTTCCTATAGACAGACAGAAAAGACCAGAACAGTGAGAACAAATAAGATTTTTATTAGCTCTACCTTACTAAAAAGAAGTAGATTTAGCTGGAACCAGAAAACTGCAAAATAGGAAATATGGGTTAGCCACTTTGACAAGTATAAATCTGCTTAAGCCTGTTACAAAGCCATTTGGCACACTTTGCTTTCTGATCCTGTTGCAGGAAAATATGAAACATATCTCCCAACCTGTTAACTGTATGATACACCGATGAGTCCTAAAAGTAGGAAGATATTTATCAATAGGAAAGCTCCTGAGGGGCAGGAGAGAGTCCTGAGTGGGTAGCCCAAGGAACACTCTTGACAGAGAAGTTTCATAGGGTGAAAACCACTGTGGGTATAACATGGGCCACAGCCATGAACATCCAATAAAGTTACAAGTATGGTCACGTAGGTAATGGTGGTCCATTTGGGAAGCAAGTAACGTAGTAAGACTGGATGGAAAGAACAAGGATTCTCCTAGGAGGAGGTGGGTCCAGAGGTCTCTGGTCACTCCCAGGGTGGTCGATTCCTATCTATGCTTCACTAAGCCCAGTTGTTTGAAGAAGTACATGGGTCTGATCATCTTGTCTCCATCTTGAGGCCTGGCTTTCAGCCTATGTTTGGCTGTGCTATGTTTTACCTTTGTCCTGGCGCTCTTGAGGACTTAGCCCTATCTGACTGCCTATAACATTTCTACCTTGCTCATCTATCTATAATAATCCAACTTCACAAGTACATTCTGCGCTCCTGGCCACCCTCAACCCATCCCTCCCAACTCCAAATTATTCCAAGATTTTGAGTGCCTTCTAGGCCTTCTTTTCTGACAGGAAACAGAGCTAATATTTTGGAAGACAATCTTTAGCAGCACCAAAAACCACTCCAAATGTTCACAAAGGCATATTAGATGATCAACTGAGGCTAGACCACTGATTATTTAGCCTACATAGGATCTATAATTTCCATGGGAGAGACATGTTTTTATCTCAAGGATAACTCAATTCAACCTTGATTTCCAAAGTCTTCAGGCCCTTTGCTTCACTTGCAGAGGCCCTTGTTCAGCCTCTGGGTAAATGAAAACACAATTACTAGAAGATAATGTAATCTGAGGGTACAATGATATAAATTTACACCCATCTAAGTTTCTTCTGAAACTTCAAGCAGAAGCCTATCACCCACTATGGATATTGGTCCTGAATAATGGTCCTGAAAGGGGCTCAACAAAGCCAAGGGCTTTATACAAATTTCCATTTAATATCCTTGCTAACTCTATGAGGAAGGTATTAATGTTGACTCTATTATTCTTTGGCTGGGAATTGCAAGTATGTCATCAGATCCCATACTTTGAACCCCTGTCCAACCCTGTGTCCTATTTTTTTAAGTGAGAATGATAAGAAGTCTATAGACTGAAGTGGACTAGATTATTGTTACCAAAAATTGTGTTCTGAAGGCCAATGTTGGTCCATGACTAGTCTGTTACTGGTTTATGATGAGACAAATTAGAAATTGAAAGTTAACTTTTATAAACATTTATAGCAATCTTACTTTGTTATAACATAATAACAGTTATAGCATATGTATTCTATACTTTTATAATAACAGTATTTTTATCTGTTGAAATTGGTTGTTTTTTATTTTAAAAATTGGGGCTTTTTAATTTGTATGTCTTTGTTTTTCTTTTAATTGAGTTTATTGGTACATTTTAGGTATACAGTACAGTTACATTCATTATTGGGATCTTGCACCTTTACATGACAGGTCTTGGTTCTCATTTTTCCCCTTGTCCCTGCCCTCCCTTCACCCCCTCTTCCCCTCCCCATTTACAAACACTTTATCTTTAGTTTTTATTCAATATCATTTTGAATTTATTTATATTGCATTTTCAAAAGCTTCAGATTCAGTGAATACTGAATTGGAATTTTTAAAAAGAAAAACTCTTCTTCATTATAGTTTCAAAAGCACTAGACTAAATAACATATTTTTGTCATGACCCTTGTAAAAATGAATATGAAGAACATGAAGTTTGAGCTTCCCTCACTGCAAAATTAAAAAGCTTCATTCACTTTGCCAGTGGCACAGAAGGACAAGTTCAGGCCAGTCCTACAAGCTAAGAGCACACCAAAATAAGCACTTTAGATATAATACCTGGAGATGGAAAAGCAGAGCATTCTCAGCTTTTTTAAACAAAACACTATCCAGTAAGTCTTTCTTCCCTTGATAGGGCATAAGGGAGGGGCAAGGAGAGAGACCATGTTGCCTCAAGGTAAATGTGAGGAATGCCATGTGGATGACTGCCTACATAGAAGGTCACATCTATATATTAATATTTGTGTGGTTTTTTTGTTTGCTTTTTTTTGGTACCGGGTATCAAACTCAGGTCATTGTGCTTGCAAGGCAGGCTGCGGAACCACTGAGCTAAATCCCCAGCCCTGTATTAATATTCATACCGCCTTGTATAAGCAAATAACTACCTTGTAGAGGATGAGCCATACATTCACATAGTTGGAAATAAATGCAACTTTCATAAGTTCATGTCTGTATAAACAATTTATTAGAATCTCAGTAAAACCATTTCTCTGCTCACCTATTACCTCTAGTTTCTGCCAGTAAGGACAATATGTACACATTGATCTCATAAAATTAATTACTACTCTCTCTTTTAAAAGATATGATAGATACAAGCTTAATTCACCAGTGGTCTGAATCTCTGATTCTGGGTGCTATGACTGAAATGGAACTTTCCCTAACATGCATCGTTTATCATTCATTTATTTTCTGCCTCTTAATATTCTACTCAAATGTAACCAATCCAATGCTATAAGCGCCCCCTACCATTATTTAAGCAGTTCCTGAAAGTCTATAGTCACCAGACATTTATGGATAAAGTGGCTGTAATTTCACATTTTACATGTTGTTTTGTTTTGCTTTGCTCAGCTCCCTGATAAATGAATTTATCCTCTTATTTGTACCCAATGAAAATGTCTAATTTACTAAATTATTATAAATTATCAATTCTTAAAATTCTACATGTGTTTACTGCACTTTTAACCATGGAATTATCAACACCATTCCAAATGCCATGAGGTCAGGGTTTTGTGCACATGCTTACTCATTTACTTCAGCTAGTGCACTAAAATGTATTTAATAACTGCTTTGATCCCAAGGATGATGAAGATGCTAATGGCAATAAAGACTTCCCTCTTAGCTATTTGCATTTTAAGCCCTTAACCTTTGATGATAAAACAAATTTCTCACATCTATTCTTGTTTTCTGGTAATACCTGATTTGCAACTTTGGTTCCAGAATATCAATTCTTAGCAAAATATTTTTCAAAAACATACCTTTGATATAATAGAAAAATTTTATATGATATGTGACTTGGCTTTTTGAACCTCAGTTCTTTTACTTTTTTAAAAAAATTTTTGTTTCAATACAGAGTATTTAAATGTTCCCCACACTGGCCTTGAATTCCTATGCTCAAGTTGTCTTCTTGCCTTAGCCTCTTTAGAACCTGGGCCTACATGTGCTCTCCATTGTGCTTAGCTCAGAGTAATTCTTAGTGTGTTTGTATCATTACATGCCATACAGGGACATCATAACTTTGTGGTACAGTCAAGTTTGTCTCTTCATGTTTCCAGCCTTTCTTTCCTGCTTTTGGTGTCTTTGATTCTCCCAGCAGATGCCTAGGACTCCTATAACATCTTCAGGCTTACCAAAACTGTTCACATGACATCCTTCTCAGGCCTGCCATATCTACCTGTGTTCTAGACATTTTCATCTCACTCTTTTGTTAGTCCTCTTTAAAAGATAATCCTGCATTTTAACAAGTGCCTTCTAGAGCTAACTCTTTTCCCAGATAGAGTAACATTGACAGTAAGACTATTATTTAAAAAATGATAGATCCCTAGAGGACATCTAAGAGCAAAGAGGGTTTTGATCACCTTTTAGATCACATTATAGGGGTGGCCACCTACATGGAAGATCATGTCTGCTTATTAGCATTTGTATTACCTTGTATAATTACATAATTATATTTAAATGGTGAGCCACAGATTCACATATTTGGATATAAATGCAACTTTCATAAGGGCATTTCTGTACAAACACTCCATTAGGATTTCAATAAAATGTCTTTTCTTCTCACCTAGTACTTTTAGTTCATGGCAGTATGAAAAATATATCCATGTTGGTTGCATAAAATTAGTTACTATTTTCTTTTTTTAAAGCCATGATAGATATCATCTTAAATAAGTAGTGGTCTTAACCTCTGAATTAGGGTCCTGGAAAATTGCTCAAATTGGAATGTGCCCACTATCATCTACCATTTAGCAACTTAGAAAACTCACATTTGAATCTGGCCTGAATTCAAAACTGGCTTGGCTTAGATCAGACCTCTCTTACTGACACTTTATCACAAAAAACTACTTCTCTCATCTGTGGTTAGATTCCTGGTCCTAGGGAACTCCAGGCTAGCATGGGAGAACAAGGTATGGTACTAGGTAGCTGTAACCCCCATCTTCAACCTTAGGGCCTTATGCCATTTGCTATTATAGCATTTGTATTCTGTTAAAGTTTTGACTCAGTGAATAGCTGCCTTAGTCTGCATTCTGACATAACAGTGTACCACAGATTAAACAAAAAACAAACAATGGACATTGTATTTGACTAACAGTTCTGAAGGCTGGTAAGTCCAAGATCTAGGGACTGCATCTTGTGAGGCTTTCTTGTTGTATCAAGACATCAGTTGCTGAAAAAATATGTGAGACAGAAGAAATGGGGGCTGAATTTCCCCATTTATAACCAATCTAATCTGGCAATAATGGATTTAATCCACTCAGGAGGAAGGTACTCTCATTACCTAATCATTTCTTAAAGGTCCCTTCTCTCAACAACCAGGCAGGACTTGAACTTTCAATCCTCTTGCCTTGGCCTTCCTCAGTGCTGGGATTATAGTGGTGCATCACTATGCATGGCTAATTGTAAAGTTCTTCATGGCCATGGCACTGCCTTACACTTGTTGTGTATTACTTGTTGCATTTACTAGTGGTAGGTGACTGGTTGGATGGATTCTTTAAATCAAGTGGAATATTTTTCTGATGTAAATACAGTACATACCTGCTCAAGTGAAGTTGAAGTTGATAAGTGCAATCACCATAAATTGAATATTATATGGCAGGAAAAGGATTCTGGATTATTCCACCACTAGCAAAGTGAAAGGATAGCTACTTTTTCTTGAACTATTACTGTGTGTTTGGTACTGTTGTGAACTCTGTAATGTAATGATAACATACATGAGCTTTACAACAATCTTTGGATGTATTATCCCCCCATTTTACAAGTGAAGAAATTGAAGCACAGAGAGATTAAATAACTTACCCTAAGGTAACCCAACTAATGTGTAGAAGCTAACTCTAAGGTTTAAGGTATTAACTCATATTCTGAGAAGAACAACAATGATATATTAAAGAGCTTTCTGGAGAAATTAGTTTTACATTATTTTAAATGATGGCATTTTTGGTTGTGAGAATAAAGGATTATAGTAATAAGGAAAAATAAGGGATAATGAAAGATTTTGGCAAGGAAAAAAAGAGCAATAATGAAAATAGAACATCTTGAGAATATGTGACCTTGGGAAAGCCTTTTAATGTCTTAGTTAAACTGACCTGGTTATGAAGTGAAATAATTTGTCTAAAGTGCATAGACCAATATCTGGCACATAGTAATCCCTCAAAAATGATATTGTTATTATTTTCAGTTATGATGATATATTATTTTTAGTAACCTAAGTAGATGATGATATCCTATTGTTGGCATCTGGGATTTTACCCTCATTGAAACATTAGTTCACCGTGGTTTCATGGATGATGGAAGAAGATATTGGACTACTAGTTTAGGAATGAAGGATTTTCCATACAGCATAGCATGTAAAATAAACTTTGGGAATTTTGAATTGGCTCCATTTCCCTTCAAATCCTGCAAGGATGACACAGAAGAACCCAGGTCAGCCTACAGTGCGTTTGCATCAGAGTCAGAATGCAATGACCTTGGGAAATTCATAGCTTTTTAGTAGATATTAAGCAAGCCTGCTCTTTGTCCAGAAAGAAATGTTACCTGCTCTGTTGTTTCCATGCTGCAAACACATTTCTGAAAACTGGACCAGATTAAAAGCAACCAGGGCTTTATGTTCTTGGCTTATCCAGAAAAGTCATACAGGGAATTTCAGAGGTGAAGGCAGATTGCCCATCACAACAACAACTAGTAGTAATAGTATTAGTAGTAGTAACTACTATTTTGAACCAGAGTGAAAGAAGATAATTTATATTTTCCTTGTTTATATCCACAAGTATCCTATACTACATCTATTCACTATGGCCCTTGAATTTGATTTTTGAAAGAATTACATAAGTATTCAAAAAAAGACTCTTCTTCTCCTCTGATTTCCTCTTCTTGAATCCAATCTTAAGTCTTCTCCCACTCTTGTTTCATATTTTACTTTAGCCTGAGACATCATATACACTTTTGCTTTCCTTTTCTACCCTGATTGGAGGCATTGATTTTTCTACATGAGTAAGACTAAAGTGTCACTTTAGGCAAAATGTAGCATTCTCCAAAATGAGCTTTGAAAATTTATAGTCAACATAAATTTCAGTGGGCTACTAGAAAGTCTATATTTCAAGGGGTATTAAATATACTAAATTGTAATATCCACCAGCAATACTTTTCTAAATCTAAGTGAAAAAGCTTTAGTGTAGAAAGAGAACTTAGATGTTGACTGCATTAGTTTTTTTTTTCTCATTGAGTTTATTGGTACTTTTTAGGTATATGGTACAGTTACATTCATCATTAGGATCTTGTACCTCTACATGACAGGTCTTGGTTCTCATTTTTCCCCATACCCCTGCCCAAACTTCACCCCCCCTCCTCCCTTCCATATTTACAAAAACTTGACTGTATTAATTTTTTTAGGGCTACTGTAACAAAGCATCACAAATGAGGAGGGTTTAAACAACAGAATTTACTCTCTGCAGAATAAGTCCTGTTCTGGAGTCTACAAGACCAAAATCATTACACTCTTTTGAAGCTTCTGGGGAATATTTTATCTTCCCTCTCAAAGTTTTGGTAGCCTGAGGCCTTTCTTGACTTGCAGCTGCATGACTCCAATTTCTGAATCTATCTTTATACAGAGTTCCCTTTGTACCTCTCTCCTGTTCTTGTAAAGAAATCAGTCATAATTCTTATCAATGTTAGAACTTCGTTGAAGTTTTATAGGATAAAGGGGTGGAGAGTGGGGTGGGAGGGAAGGAATAAGGAATGAAAAACAGGAGTTAGGATGTGTTTTGTACATGTACCAATTCCACATAAGGATTGTAAACATTTTGTGCTGCAGATATGTACACAAAAATAAGAAAGGGTATCAAGAGATGAGTGGAGGAGGCAGATAAGGAAAGGGAATGGGAATGAAAAAGGGAATTAATATGTGTTAAGTACATATGTCAACTCCACACAAGGAATGGAAATATTATATACTACAAACACATACCAATAAATTAAAAAAAAATCAGCCATATTGAATTAAGGGCCCAATCTACCCGAGTATGACCATAAGTAATAACATTTGAAATAACATTATTCCCATGTAAAGTAAAAAAAAAAGAATTTTGGGAGGTATAAGGTAAAATTTTGAAGTGGTGGGAGTTAGTTCTTCAACATATTTTATGAGGGACACAACTCAACCCATAGCACTGGTTAATTGCTGTACAGATAGCAAAACTAAGGCTAAAGAAGATTAAAAAGTACCCATGGCTTCTGCTTTCTAAATTCTATGTAATTCTACATTTGAGACCCTTCCTTGTCTTTTCCCCCTTTTTTTAAGAATGGCTGGTGAGCTGCCTTCTCACCTTGTTTAATTCCTTACTTGGATTTTATTATTTATTTATTTATTTATTTTGTAGTACTGGGGATTGAATCCAGGACTTCATACTAAGCCCTTTTAATTTATTTTATTTTGACACAGGGTCTTGCCAAGTCACTAAGTTGCCCAGGCTAACCTCCGAATTGTAGTTCTCCTGCTTCAGCCTCCCAGAATCCTCAAATTACAGGTGTGCACCACCATGCCTTCCTTGAATTTCTAATCCATTCTCTGTGTTGACTTTAATATCTGACCTCTAATCCTCCCACATCCTGTTATGCTGGATGACTACTGCAATGTTACCCCACACCCCAAAGTATAGGCTCTGGAAGGCAGTCTCTATGTCTCTAAATACTGCAGGATAAAGACACAATTGACCGTTGAGGGCACTTATGCTTTAATTCAGAAGACTGAGTAGGAATGGGTCTCCTGGAGAATATGTAGACTGGTAGAAAATTAATATAGACAGTATACATATGCGAAATAGTTTACTGTGGAAAATCTTGCAAGAGCAAGCTAATTGTAGCTTATTATTTTAAATAATAATAAACAAAACTAACATTCATGACAGTACTTTTTCCTTTGGAATATCACAGGACAAGTATGAGCTAGTGAAACCTTTGGACCATTCTTAGCTTAAAACGTTTCCTGGGTCTAGGGATTTCCTCATATTTCTCTGGAACTGTAAAACATGCCAGTGACTCAGAACTTCCTCAGTGGATTGAGGCTTCAGAAGCCAAACCTTCAGGGCAAGCAAACTTTTCTTTAGTCTTCTTGGGACATTTTTATTTTTTACGTAATGCTGAAGGCATTTCACATATTAACTAGAAAAATATTTATCTTTTTATTTTAATTTAACTGCAAAATACATATGTAAAGGATATATATAGTTAATGTCTAACACTGCATGGACTTAACTGTTATATTTGTGGGTTTTTTTTGTTTTTTGTTATGTTTTGTTTTGTTTTGTTTTCTGGTACCAGGGATTGAACTCAAGTCCTTGTGCTTTCAAGGCAGGGCACTGAACTGCTGAGCTAAATCCCTGGCCCAACTGTTATATTATTTCCATGTGCTTAGCACCTTAAAACCTCTTGATGCATTTAATTTCTGAAACTGTCAACTACATAAAAGGTCGAAGAATGATGTAGGGTTGATCACTTAATTCTTAAAATTCAAGGACATATCACCGATTTTGAGATCCAATGAACCCATAAAAAAGTGGTTTTCCACAGAATTTCTTTTTATCTCTAAAATTTATCAAGTTTCAAAACTAGGGTCAGCTGGCGTAGTCACTTAGATCATTCTTGCCAGTTACAATAGAACTGGTAAAGTTGGCCCCTGAGTTCTACCATAATCCTCATCCATCATTTTGAGTTAGAAAGAAAACCAGAAAACTGAGAGCTCCAGGAACTGGAGAAGTGGAGACAGGAAGATTGTTTCAGCACAACCTGGGGTGTGGGGAGGGAAGGGATCAAGGAAAGAGAAATAGAAAGAACAAGAGGAAAGCCAAGAAGGAGGAGGAAGAGGAAAATAAGAAAGAGGAAGAGGAAGGGAGAAAGGAGGAGGAGGAGAAGAAAAAGGAAGAGAAGAACGGGGAGAAGAGGAAGAAGGGTGAGGGGAAGAGGAAGTGAAGAAGGGGAGGGGTAGGAAGAACAGGAGGAGGAGGAAGAGGAAGAGCAATGTACTCTTCCCTTACTACTCAGACTGAGCTTGTAAAAGCAGAGGGCAACTCAGTTCAACTGTAGGTACACTCCTACTTTTCCTAATGTTGTTTTCCAGGGACTGGTGGGAAGAAAATAGGGAAAATGTTTGTAAGTATAGAGTTTTGGTTTTACAAGATGAAAACATTCTGGAGATCTAATACACAACAATGCAATTATACTTAATACTGCTAAACTATACATTTAAAATTGTTAGGAGGAAAATTTGTTATATATTCTTTTACCACAATTAAACATTTAAAAGTTGGACCGAGTGTGTGGCTAAGTGACAGAATCCTTATGTTGCATGTGCAAAGCACTGGGTTCCATCCTTAGGGCCACAATTAATTAATTAAAATTAATTTTAGAAAAGTAGACAAGGTACTGTAATTAAATAGGACCCCCAAAGTCTAAGCCATCTGGAAGCCTCTTCCCAGCTGCCCACTTTAGCAACTAAGTTTTTCTTCTAAGTAAAAGTTTTTCTAGGGGCAAAGCACATGTCCACTCATACAGTTAGCACCAGGAGGGGAGAACATGTGCAGCAAAGGAGAAAACCAGACAGCCTGATCCACAGTACCACATGGCAGCGCTCATCCATAGTCAGGCTAGCATCTAACACTTTTCAGACATCCAGAAAGATGGTGGAGTGATAAACAGCAGGGAAACAGCCTTTCAAAAATTTGATGTCCAGATGCTGGAATGTAGCAACATGAGAAAGAGAAGAAATAGGAAGTAGGTCCCCAAGACCTAGTAAGGTTCTGAAATGAGAATTTAAGTCAAAAGGGAGAGCAAAGAGAGAGACTACAATGAAGAAAGAGATGGCAAATGCTGCTTTCTCCCTAAATGAATTTGAGCATTGTATATATCTAAAATGTACCAATGAATGTTTTGCTACAAAAAAAGTTTTTCTAGATCAGTTATCCATATTAAGTGCATATAGACTTGCAGAGGGAAAGTGACAGGGTATTATTAACATTAAAAATTCATTATAAAGATATGTAGCTGAAATTTAAGGCATGAAACTAAATAGCACTGCCTGGCAGGAAGAAACCTTGGAAAGTTGAGAATAAAAGATATCCTAAGAGTACAGGCACAGAAAGAGTGAGTGTGGTACTGTATGAGTGAGATAAGAATCCCTAGGGGGAAAAATGTCATTGACATGAATGCTGAAAGGGCTTCAGACTGTGTCTAACATATAACTTATCTACTGAATAACCAATCCTTATTGGTATCATGCCAAAATTTAGCACACGTGTGGTGAAAGCATCTAGGACCATGAGTACAAAGGACCAGAAAAGTAGATGCCAAGACTACAGAAAGAAAGCTAGGTGTGCAAAGCAGATTGTGTGTGATAAAGATCCAAGAAATAGATGATTACAACAAAGCTGAAAGCCTAGAATCAGGTCAAGATATAAAAAGATGGCAGAATAAGATAGTAACTATAATAAGATACACAGACAAGAAATGAAGGATTAGGAATGTGTAAGGCTAGAACAGATAGCAGTTCTGGGACATCATTACACAGGATTGACTTGGAGCTCTGCCTAACCAATTAGAAGTCTGGTGAAAGATTAGAACAGAGGCAAGAAATCTTGACAACAGGCAGAAAGGACATAAATAAGGGCTTGAAGCTGATACAGTTTGTCTGAGAATTGGAGCTTAATATTCCTGTTAAGGTAAGAACCAATCCCAGAAAATTTTATCCAGGCCTTTAAGAGAGAATTGCTTCTTTAGACACCTTGGCCAAGATATGAGTATGTGTGGGGAAGACAAAGCAGAGTTTTGGACATCAAGAGTCTGATACTTTGATGTTTGAGGGAACATGACAAGAAAGGTGATTTTGAAAGGACAGGCTTTTATTAACCTTCCACCAATTCACAAATTCTTAGACTTTAATGTTGCTTAATTGATTCCCATAGTAAACATGTTCACCTTTATTTTTGCTTGCCTTTCCCATTTGCTAAGTGTTTTCTTCTAGTGTCTGTATAAACTGAAACAGAAGCTATATGTAATCTCATGCCTATCTTGGATATCATATGAGAAATATTTTATAATTTCATTTAAAACCTGTAATTGCAATATGTAGTTTTTAAAGAATTACAGAATACTGCAGAAATGTGCAGAAGGAATTCAACAATTATTATTTTCAGGAAAAGTTTATTTAAATTGGATATTGAGTTTTAAAAATTGTAGGATGTAAGAGAAATGACCTGCCAGATTGGATTATTTAGACCCTATATGCAGACACTATCCGAGTCACAGTGTTCCTGATCAAAAAGACTTAAGTTAGGGAGATCTGGTATATCAGCCAAACCAACTAAGGCGTTATTCTGTATTGCATCCTCCCAATGTCTGACAAGAACTGGACAAACTGTAAGATCAATCAGGCAACTGCAATGGAACCATAACAGAGCATAGTTTTCCTGTGCCTATGGTATAAAAAATTAGAGAGCCTATCAGGCTTTCCAGATGTCCTGGAGGATGCCATGAACCAAAGGCAGCATTCTATAAGTTAAATAGAATGCAAGAGCTAAAGCCTGGATTCAGAGTAAGAAAAAAACCAAACAAAATCAATATAAACAATACCCACAGCAAAAACTAAAAAGCAAAGGATAGTTGAGTAAATGAAAACAAACATGAAGGTATTCTAGAGATAAACTGAGTGCAGATGCCTCTCCTTTTTTAAAACACAGTCATAGTACAGGCTTAAGTGAGGTGGTATACAAGATTATATAAAGTGGTTTTTGTAAGAGTTTGGCTTCTATATGCTAATATTTTTATCACTATGCTCTTGCCTTGTTTCTTTTAACTTGATGTTCATCTTGCTTCCTTATTCCCACATACTTAATTTGATAATCTCTGAATGCTTATTACTCTGGACCTGAAGCACTGCCACCCTTCTCCTTAATTGCCTCTGCTTGAACTTCAATTTCCTCTATTTGTTTCCTGATACATACATACATCCTAGTGCTTTGGGGATAACCAAATGAACTCTTCTAGGCCAGAGTCCCTAATGAGATCTTCTAATGCTAATTATCTGTTTATCTATTGCCTATTGTTAGATTTTAGCAATGTGCTGCACACTGGTCCAGATGTCTTCTGTTCCTCTCTTTGCACAATAAATGCTAATTGAAATTAACTTTCTGGAAAATTTAGAGTACTTGCTCTGCTCCAGTGTATCTGGCCCTCCCTGGTGAGGTCCTGGGATTGCCATGTGTCTTGTTTAGAAAAAACAGTCTAGTATTTGAATTACTGGTCCAGTAATAAATACTAGACATATGACTATTCCCTTTTCCAGTTAAAAAAATTTTATTGTCTTAGAACAAATTTTGTACACATAAATAGTGCAATTTAGTGGAATGTAGAAATTTTCTTCATTGCATTTTTATATCATGTATTTTAAAATTAGAACTTCAGATAGTAATCCAATGTATTCATAATTTTTGTAAATACTATTTAATATGATCTAGTCTATTCTTCCTCTAACTACATCCCAAAGTTTGACAGAATGTGGAGCAAACATCTTAGCTTAAATAATAGACAATAAGTTTAATTATAGGAACACCACTATCATAAACAAAGATACGTTATTTTAATGATTTAAGAATAGCTTTAAAATAAATTTAGTGTGTGCTAATTTCTCCATATCCAAAGGGAAATTTGAAATACTTTAGTTAAAGTATCTTTCTTAGATGTCTTTCTTTAGACAGATAGGTAGGTATGTACAGACAGATAGATAGATACATATATAGATACATAGATACATAGATAAATAGATAAGACCCTTTAACCTTCCATTGCAAAACTTTGGCGTCCTGATAATGACTCACACAGAACTCTACAATGAGCTTTACAGTTTTAATTGGATCCTGACAGTCCTTTTGCACTCTTCAATACTTGATTCTGTGGGTATCCATTGTAAGATAATCTTGTAAATTCTTATATATTTATGTATTTCAATTAAATATGTTTCTTTAGTAAGCATTGACTGATACAACCATTTCGAAGATCCAGAACTCCTCACAGTAAACAGGGGCCGTCCACTTCAGGTGTCAACCAAGAGTAAGTAAGTAACCTGGACTTGTATTTCCACCTGACAGTAATGAGGTAATAAGTCACTCATATCAAGAAACAGGATAATCCAAAATTGAGCGTGCAAAGAAAATTGTCACCAATACTGAGATGAAAGGGATGGTAAGATGAGCTGTGTGGCTATAGACAGATACCAGTCAGGGATCTGCCCCAAGCATAGAGGCTAAGGCATGCCTGCCCAGCGAAGCAACTGCCCGGAAAAGAGTTACATAGGTTTAACAGCAACAACTAGAGGCTCGCCCCTATACCATGGATAGGTGTGTGGAGACCCTAGCTAGAAGCATGTTCAGAAAAAAGGAACTGTGGATCACAGCCCCCAGAGAAAGGCCCTCTGAGACAACAGGAATATAGAGGCCCCAGCAAGAGGCACACCTAGATACCATCCCAACTATGCTCAGGCCCCAGCCAGAAGCCTACCAAATCAAAAAGTGAGCTCAGGGATCAAGAAGGTCACCATTTTGAACCCAGGAATTGGTGTACTGGTGAGCAGCAGAGAAAAGGACACTCAGTGGCTTGCTGAGAATTGAAGAGCACTGGGTGAGCAAAAAGTTGCCTCAATAAAGGCACAGCAGGCTGCATCTGTTGAAATGAGAAGATGCATAAACAAGTCTCAAAACCAGACTTCCAGATCACCTACAGAAACCCCAAAGAGAAATGAGATGGAACAATCTGACACTCAAACACCTGGATTCTCTCAACTGGCAATGAAAGAGGATGTGGAAAAAATGAAACCAAAACTAATTGCTCAGATAACAGCAGAGATTGTGCCCATAGTGCAAGATATGATTAATAAATTTAGAGTGAACACAGATTCTAAAAATGGAGGACCTAAGGAACATGATGGACTCCCAACATAGGAAACAAATGGAATCCATAAAACAGATGGAAACAAATTTCCTAGAGATTAAAAACTCCACTGAAAGTTTACACACCAGAATGAGCCAATGCAAAGATAGAACTTCATGTATAGAAGATAGGATTGCGATTAGTGACCAGAAAAAGAAAAAATTCTTAAAAATAGTAAAGAACCATGAGAAATCAATTTAGCAGCTGCAAAATGATGCAAAAAAAAAAAAAAAGAATAACATGAGACTGATCAGGGCCAATGAAAAGAAAAGGAGACAATAGGCTGGGGTTTTAGTTCAGTGGCACCATGCCTGCCTTGCAAGTGCAAGGTCCTGATTTCAATCCCCAGTACCAAAAAAGAAAAAAAAAAAAAAAAGGAGACAGTGCAGATGACATAAAAAACTAAAAGCACAGATGTAATGACAGAAAATTTCCCAAGAAGGGGACAAAACTTGACATACATATAAGCGAGGCATATTGACTCCAACTAGATGTGATCAAAAAATATATATACATATAGGCTTATAATGGTTGAGATTAAAGAACCCCAAAAAAGAACAAAATTCGACAAGCAGTTAGAAAAAAGAAACAAATCACATTCAAAGGAAAGCCCATCAGAATCACAGACGACTTCTCAATATAAACCCTCAAGGCAAGAAGAGCTTAGAGTCATGTATTTCAAGCCCTAAAGGAAAACAACCTCCAACCCAGATTGATGTACCCTGCAAAACTATCTTTCAAATCAGATGGATAAATAACATAATTTCATGACAAAGGGCATCTGAGAAACTTCATGAATATCAAACTAGAACTCCACAAAAAAAATAATTTCCTAGGATCACAATCCCAGGAAGCCTAACAGAATAAATCCATTGGGCATGACTAGAAATTAAATGCAAAAGGGGAGAATCCAAAGAAAAGAAAAACTCATGACAAGGATAACTCAATATATAACACTTATAACCATCAATGTTAATGGTCACAATACAACAATAAGAAAATAGACTGGCAAAATGGGTCAAGAAGAAAGATCCAAAAATATGCTGCATAAAAGAAACACACTTAATTAAAAAGAAACTTATAGATTGAAAGTTAAAGGGCAGAAAAAAATACTCCTTCTGACAGGAACAACAACAAAAATGCAGGAGTAGCAATCCTCTTTGCAGATCAAGTGGATTACAAACCAACACTGATTAAGAGACAAAGAAGGACACTACATTCTTGTAAAGGGAACAATCCAAGAGCAAGAGATGACAATCATAAATATATATGCACCAAACACTAGTGCACCCAACTATATAAAACAAATACTAACAGACATGAAAAATCAAATAAGCAGTAACACAGTAGTAGTGAGGGATCTCAGTACCACAATATCACAAATAAATAGATCAAGTAGACAGGAAATAAACAGTGAATTACTAGAACTCAATCAAACTCTCAAACAAAGGAATTTAACAGATGTTTGCAGAGTGTTCCATCTGACAAAATCAGAATACACATTTTCTTCAGCTGCACATGGTTCGTGCTCCAAAATATATACCACTTACTCACTCATACAATATATCTAAGTAAATGCAAAGGAATTGAAGTTATCCACTGTATATTATCAGAACATAGTGCCATGAAATTGGAGATCAATAACAAAAGAAACCAAAAGATAAACACATGAAAATTGAACAACACAAGTCTGAAAAAACAATGAGTCCCAGAAGAAATTAAAGAAGAAATCAGACAGTTTCTACAGTAATGACAATGACAATACACCACATAGAATTTATGGAACATAATGAAAACAGTCTTAAGATCCCTCTTAAGCAGTGAATACTCATATTAGGAAAACAGAGAAAGCTCAAATAAACCTCATGCGGAACCCCAAGCTTCTCAAAAAGAAGAGCAGGACAAACCATAAGCTCATACAAGGGAGGAAATTATAAAGATCAGAGAAGAAATCAATGCAATGGAGACCAATAGAACAATATAAAAAAATCAACGAAGTCAAGAGTTGGTTCTTTGACAGAATAACAAAATTGACAAACCCATCACCAACCTTATCAAAAAAACGAAAGAAAAGGCCCAAATATATTCAATTAGGAATGAAAAGGGTAAAGTTACAAGATCCAGAAGAAATCCGGAAGATCATCAATACCAAGTTGGAGAACCTATATGCCAATAAGATGGAAAATACAGAAGAAATGGACAGATTCCTAGATACGTAGGAATTACCAAAGTTGAATGAAGATGTCCTGAAAATGCTAAACAACAAAATATTAATCAATTAAATTGAAAATGTAATTAAAAACATACCAATTAAGTAAAGTCTGGATCCAGATGGCTTTGTTGTTGAATTTTGCAAGACATTTAGAGAGGAACAACTGCCACTACTTTTTAAACTGTTCAGTGAAATTGAAGGGGAAGCAATACTCCTGAATTCACTCCTGGAATCAAGCATTGTGTTGATCCCCAAAGCAGAGAAATACCCATTCAAAAAAGAGAACTAGGGCTGGGGATTTAGCTCAGTGGTTCCACCACCTTGCAAGTGCAAGGACCTGAGTTCGATCCCTGATACAAAAATAAATAAAGAAAGAAAGAAAGAAAGAGGACTATAGGCCAATTTTCACAAATGAAGATAGATGCAAAAAATCCTTAATAAGATACTGCCAAATAGAATGTAGAAGATCATCGAGAACATCATACACCCTGACCAGAGATGCAGGGGTGGTGGTGGTTCAACATATGCAAATCTGTAAATGTAATACACTATATTAATTGGGCTAAGGGAAAAAATATGATCATCTCAATAGATGCAGAAAAAGCATTCAACAAAATGCAACATATATTCATGATAAAAACTACAGAATTTTGGAATAGAACATTTCTACCTCAATCTCATAAAAGTCATCTATGAAAAACCAACAGCCAATGTCACCAAATGGTCAAAAACTGAAATCCTTCACACTTAAATCAGGAACAAGACAAGCATGTGCACTATCACCACTCCTGTTCTATATAGTTTTGGAAACATTAGCTGTAGAAATTAGACAAGAGAAAGAAATAAAAGGAATAAAGATAGGAAATGAAGAAATCAAATTATCACTATTTGCAGATGACATGATACTCTATAGAGAAGACCTGAAGAACTCCACCAAAAGTCTTCTAGCCTTAATAACAAAATTCAGCAAAGTACCTGGATACAAGGTAAATACACAAAAATCAATAGCTTTTCTGTACACGAAAAGCAGACTGACTGAGAGAAATAGGGCAAAAAATTACTTTCACAGTAGCCTCCAAAAAATTGAAATATATAGGAATCAACCTAAAAAAAGAAATCAAAGACCTCCCAGCCAAGGATTTAGCTCAGTGGTACAACCACCAGCCTTGCAAGTGGAAGGTCCTGAGTTCAATCCATGTTACTAAAAAAAGAAAGAAAAAAGAAATAAAAGACCTCTCTCTGAAAACTATAGCACTCTGAAAAAATGGTAGAAGATATCAGACAATGGAAAGACATCCCTTGCTCCTGGATAGGAAGAATCAACATAATGAAAATGGCCATACTTCCAAAACTTCTATATAGATACAATGCAATCCCAATTGAAATCCCAACAGTATATTTCACAGAACTTTAGAAAACAATCAAAAAGTTCATTTGGAACAAGAAAAGACCCAGAATGCCAAAAGAAATTCTAGACAATAAAGACAAGGTAGCAGGTATCACAAGCCCCAGATGGAAACTATACTTCAAAGCCACTGTGATAAAACAGCATGGCACTGGCAAAAGAACCAGAACTGAGGAGCAGTGGAACAGATGAGATGATGCAGAAGCAACTCCAGACACACTCAGCCACCTCATCTTTGACAAAGGAGCGAAATACCCTCACTGGAGGAAGAATAGCCTCCTTCATAACTGGTGCTGGAAAAACTGGGTTTTAACTTGCCAAAGAATAAAACTAGACCTATATCTCTCACCATGCACTAAAATAAAATTGAAATTAATTAAAAATCTAAATATTAAAGCAGAACACTAAATTGGCTGGAAGTGAGGTTAGGTCGAACTCTTAAAGACAATGATGTAGGAAGAGACTTCATGAACAAAACCTCAGTTGCCAATGAACTAGCACAATAAACAACTGGGATCTCATCTTATTAAAAAGCTTTTGCACAGCATGACAAAACACCAACAGCATGAAGAGACAACCCATAATGTAGGAAAAGACTTTCACCAGGTGTTCCTCACACGAAGGTCTACTATCTAAAATATATAAAGATCTTTTAAAAATGATACCTCCCAAATTTAAGGACTCAATCCAAAAAGGGGCATCTGAAATGAACAGATATTTCACAAATAAGTAGAAATAGTAAATAAATATATAAAAAATGTTCAATATCACTGGTCATTCAAGAGATTCAAATGAAAACAATGCTGAGATTCCACCTCACCCCAGAAAGAATCACTGCTATCATGAAATCAACCAATAACAAATGCTGGTAGGGCTGTTGGGAAAGAGGAACACTGTGCCACTGCTGTTGGAGTATAGACTGGTGCAACCACTGTGGAAAGCAGTATGAATATACCTCAAAGAACTAGGATTGGAAGTTCCATTTGATCCAGCTATTCCCCTGCTGGGTGTCTTCCCCAAAGAATTAAAAGTATTATACCACAGTGATGTATGTGCACCCATGTTCATAGCAGCACAATTTGTGATAGCAAAAACTTAGAAGCAGCCCAATTCCCCATCAACAGGAAACTGGATAGAGAAAATGTTTGTGAGTGTGTGTGAGTGTGTGTGTGTGTGTGTGTGTGTGTGTTTAATAAAACTGAGTACCACTCAGCCATAAAAAATGAGAAATTACAGACATTTATAGCTAAATGGATGCATATTGATGTGATACTATTTATTTTTCATTAATTTTATTGGTACTGATAAGGTGTATGGTACAGTTACATTCATCATTGTGATCCTGTACCTTTATCTGATGCATCTTAGTTCTTATTTTTCCCCATAGCCCTGCCCTCCCTTCACCCTTTCCACCCTTCCCTCTTCACAAAGACTTTGTTTCCATTTTTTCCTTTTCTCATATTTTTTCTTTCCCCTTCTTTTCTTTCCCCTACACTTCCTACTTCCCCTACTCCTTTAGCACTTTTATTTCTATTTCACATTATCAATTTATACAATTTGAACCTTATTTACACTTTCAATTTTTCAATTTATGCAATTTGAACCTCATTTACAATTTCAGTTTTTCAAGTTGAACCTTATTTTCAGCTTTCAGGTTTTTTTGGTATTTACACATGTGTGTCCTATTTATTTCATTTGAGTATATGGCTTCAATATGTAGCCATTTATCTAAAAATGCCTCTAGTTTCTTGTTCTATATGGATGAGTAGCCCATACCCTAATGTCTTCACTGCTGAATTTATGAAACATTTAGAGAAGAATTATTGTCACTAGTCTTTAAACGTTCAATGAAATTGAAAGGAAAGTAATTGAAAGGAAATAATTGAAAGGAAAGTAATACTTCCAAATTCATTCCTGGAAGCAATGTTACTTTGATTCCAAAACCAGGCAAAGACACAACCAAAAAAAAGATAACTACAGGCCAATTTCCCTGATGAACATAGATGCAAAAATCCTCAATAAGATACAGGAAAACAGAATACAAAGGATCATCAAGAAGATTATACACCCTAAACAATTTGGATTTATCCCAGGGATGCAAGGATGGTTCAACATATGTAAATCAGTAAATGTAATATGTTATATTAACAGAGTCAAGGACAAAAACCATATGAGCATCTCAGTAGATTCAGGAAAAGCATTTAACAAAATTCAACACCTAGTCATGATAAAAACTCTGCAAATAATTGGAATAGATGATCTTTATCTTAACTTGATAAAGGCTATCAATGAAAAATCAACAGCCAATATCATGCTAAATGGTCAAAAACTGAAAATCATCACACTAAAATCAGGAACAAGATAAGGATATCCATTATCACTACTCCTGTTCAATGTAGTTCTGGAAACATAAGCCACAACATTTAGGCAAGAAAAAAAAACCAATAAAGATAGGAAAGGAAGAAGTTAAACTGTCATTATTGGCTGACAATATGATACACTACATAGAAGACCCAGAAAACTCTGCCAAAGTCTTATAGATTTAATTGACAGAATCAGTAGTGTAGCTGGATACAAGGTCAACACTCAAAATCAATGCCTTCTTGTACACCAACAACAGATTCACTGAGAGAGAAATTAGGGAAACAATTCCTTTCACAATAGCATCCAAAAAATGAAATATGTAGGAATCAATCTAATGAAGGAAGCAAAAGACCTCTGTATTAAAAACTACAGCACTTGGAAAAAAGAGATTGAAGAGCATATGAGAAATTATAAAGACATCTCTTGCATCTGGGTAGGAAGAACCAACATAGTGAAAATAGGCATACTTCCAAAATTTCTATGCAATCCCAATTGAAATCCCAACAGTATATTTCAGTGAACTAGAGAAAACAATTCAAAAATTCATTTGGAACCAGAAGAGACCTAGAATAGCAAAAACTATTCTAAGCCACAGAGACATTACAAGGTGTATGTATCCCTAACTTGAAACTATACTACAAAGTCACTGTGATAAAAACAGCTTGGTCCTGGCAAAGAAACAGACCTGAAGATCCGTGGTATAGATTAGAAGATGCAGAAACAACTCCAGGTGTACTCAGCTACCTCTTCTTTGACAAAGGAGCCAACCATCCTTACTGGAGGAAAGATAGCTTCTTCAATAAATGGTGTTGCAAAAACTGGATTCAACCTGCTAAAAATCAAAATGAGGTGATACTCTTAAGTGAAAAAATTTGACATGTGTAAATATGAAATAGTTTCTCTAGTGTGAGAAACTGAAAGTGTAAATAAGGACTAAAAGGTATAATATACAGTGTGAAATAGCAAGAAAATGTGCAAAGGGTAAGGGGAAGTGGGAGGAGAAGGGGAAAAGAAAGAGGGGAGTAGAATTAATATGAGAAAATGAGAAACATGGAAACAAAGTCTTTGTAGATGAGGGAGGGAGGGCAAGGGGATGGGAAAAAACAATAAGAACCAAGATGGATTATGAAATTCCAACTATATATATATATAATTGTATATTATATATATTATATATATTATTGCATACCTTAAATGTACCAATAAAAAGTGAATGCACCAATAAAATTAATTTTTTAAAAACATGTTTATTCTCAACAACAAACACACTCAAAACAAAGAAAAAATACAAAATCTCAGAAAATATAGGTCATTTAGTAAATACAAGTCATAAAATAGAATATAAATCAAATTGAAATTTTAGAAAATAAAATATGATAATAGTAACTCAAAGGATCAGTAGATTGATTCAACAATGAAATAGAAGTGAAAGATTAACTGTAACATAGAACAAAAGAAATTATCCAACCTGAATAACAGAATAAATAGTGAAAGAAAAATGACAGAAACTGAAGCAAACAGGGACCTACAATAAAAGATCTGATCTATTATATATATATAATCAGAGTCTCATAAAGAGAGAAGAAAGTCAGCAAAGCTGAAAAAATATGCAAAAAAGAGGAAGCATGTTTAAATGTGTTAAGAAACACAAAATTACAGACCAGATTCAAGAATATGATTAAACCATAATTAAGATAAACTGAAATAAAATTCTCACAAAATCTTACACCCAGAAAAAGAAATATCCTCAAGGAATGAAGGAAATCAACACATTCTCAGATATGGAAAAACTAAGTGTTTGTTTTAGTAGACAACATATAAGAGTGGCCAATAGATGTTCTCTAAACCAAAATTAAATGATAAAAGAAAAAAGTTTGGATTATCAGGAAAGAAAAAAACAGTAAAAATTTTAATAAAGAAAATAATATGGATGAATACCATAGGTTTTCTTTCTCTGAGTTTTCTGAATTATATTTGATAGTTGAAACAAAATTTATAACATTAAATGATATGTGGTTCTAAATGTATATAAGTTAAATACATAAGACAATTATAAACAGGAAAGTATAAAGGGACATTAAGAAGATAACCTTTGTACAGTTCACCCAGATTGGTAAAATAATGACAGCAATAGAGAGTGATAAGTTATATACATAAAAGATCTCAACCAATAACTAAAATACATACATGAAAAGATGCATCATAAAACTATCAATTATCCAAAACAAGTTTCTAATAAATATTCACGTAACCTACAGGAAGACAAGAAAACAGATTGATGGCAAAGATAACAGAGCCCAAATAGCACACCAGAGCCCAGCAGCTAGCAAATCTGAGTCTCACAGTGGTATCACCAAAAAGAAATGAGAAATATAAACTTCCTTTTACCCTTCCAGACAGCAAGGCTGTGGTTGTTGGGGAGGGAAAACAAGGGATGCTAGGCAAGTTGATTGGCACTGGAGGTGGTAGACCTGGAGGGGAAGTGAAGGATTAGGAAGTCATTGAATTGATGTATTTGGCTTTGCAAAAAACAAAAACAAAAAAGAAAACAGACTAACAAATATGCAAGATGTGCCATAACTGGAATATCAAGAAAAATAGCCCAGTATTTTCAGAACTTAAATTTTATCAGAGAGAAGCAAAAATGACTTTTATCAAAAAGTAGATAGAACTTGAGCAACTTTATCACTTAGAAATTCCTTTGTTTTATGGATCTGGCCTAACTGAATTCAAGGGAAGAAGTTATGCGTACATTGTAATAGAAACACTAGCAATAGATTTACAGAAGTTCTCGGACCAGAGTGGTACTTTTTTTTTTTCCTAATTGAGTTTATTGGTACATTTTAGATAGACAATACAGTTGCATTCATCATTGGGATGTTGCACCTTTACATGACAGGTCTTGGTTCTCATTTTTTCAACTTGTCCCTGCTCTCCCTTCACCCCCTCTTCCCTTCTCCATTTACAAAACTTTTATTTCCATTTTTTCATTTTCTCCTATTTTTTTCTTTCCCTTATTACCTTTCTCCTACACTTCCCACTTTCCCTACAACTTTAGCCCTTTTCTTCCTATTTCACATTGTCTACTATATCATTATGATCTTATGTACTAGTATAGTTTATTCACACCAAACTATTTGGTATTTACACATGTGTGACATTTATTTCACTTAGGAGTATATCCTCAATAATTATCCATTTTCCTATGAATGAATCTAATTTCTCATTCTTTATTGCTGAGTAGTATTCCATTTTATAGAAAAACCACATCTTGTTTATCCAGTTTCCAATTGATGGGCAAATGGGCTGTTTCCAAGTTTTAGCTATTACAAACTGTGCCGCTATACAGAATAGTACTTTCAAAAAGTAAACTGTACTACAGTTAGATATCTGAATGTTGGGTGTACTGGAATAACAGATAAAAGTGAACGTGTTTGTAGGGATATGAAAGCAGCAAATCTACTTTTGGTTACAAAATTTAGATGGAGTTTATCTTAAAAAATTATGGACATTCCTACAAGAATTGTCCCAAAGAGAATCATAAACATTAAGAAAATCCTAGAAAACCCCCCGTTTGGTACAACATGAATGCCTACAGGGAGTACCCTATCCAGACAAAGTGATATAAAATTTCTCAGCTACTGTTTTGTGTGGTGGTTATGTGGGGAATGTCCCTATGAAGAGAACTTGAAAGACCTGTGACTATTCAAACTGCTAAAATAAATCTATTGGATGAGCTCCCTGAATCAGTGCTTACATGCGCTCCCTCTGGAAGTAGTTTCTGGAATGAAATCCAGTGCTTCTGTAATTCTCTACTGGAGTGAAGGTAGATTTGGAGGCAAAGTTAAGGTTAAGGAAGTCATTCCTGCCAACCTGTGAAGCTTACTCTATTTTCTCACAGTAAGATAACAACTACTAAGTGAGATAATGAAATAACCCAATCTTAGCCTATGATGAAAACTCAAATTATCAAATGTCCAACAAAGTTCTGCACCCAAGTGGAACACCTTCAAGACCACTGAAAATTTTCCATTAAAGTAGAAAATGTAAATGTACAAGTACATACTTCAAATAATCAAAATATTGATTCATGAAAGGTCACAACAAAACAAATAAATGATATATAAAATAACTAATTAGAAATAAAAAGTACACAGTGAGAGAAGTGATAAGTCCCGTACATCCTATAGAAAAGTGAAAGAAAAACTGATTGGATGATGAACAATGAAGAGGCTCAGGAAAGTACAAGATGATAAAATAATATTAATCATTCTTTATTAATAATATGGGCCAATAAGCATATGTGAGTCTTAAGAATTTTTTAAAAAAACATAATTTCCCACAAAAAAATCTAGCTGTACATAACTGCAAAATTCATTTTATAAATCTAATCAAAATTCTATCTGTTCAAATGTTTTCCACAAATCTAGTTCCTTATTTTAATATACACACTATTCCATGTTTGATGCAAGAATCACAGAATTAGAAAGTGCCATAAGACTGACCTACAATTTCCCAATTTAGTCTTACTGAAGAAACACAGATAGAAATTATTATGGCTTCATTAAACTTTTCCTTTTGGTGTTATTGTTATGCTTTACATTTTTTCAGAAAATATTGAAGAGAATCTGTATGAACACAAGGAAATAAAGAGAACAAACAAGCAAAATAAAATGTCATAGTTTAAAATGTTTGAACACACCAATTCAGAGACAGAGACTGGCAAAGAAGGTTTAAAAATATGACCAAATGACATGCTCTTTAAAAGAAACTCATGTTAAATATAAACTACATGGGCAGACTGAAAGTAAAGCAATGGTAAAAATTCTGTCAAGAAAACATTAATCAAAGAAAAACAGGAGTTACTATATTAGTATTAGACAATGTAGACTTTGAAGCAAAGAAAATGACCAGAAGTATTGAGGAACATTATATAATGATTATAGAATCAGTTCCCTAAGAAAAGTAGCAATCCTAAATGTGCATGCAATAAAGAGAATCAAAATATATGAAACAAAAGCTGATAAAATTTAAAAGAGAAATAAGCAAAAGCACAATCATTGTTGGAGACTTCAACATCCAGTGCAAGGCCTTGGGTTCAATCTCCAGTACCACAGCATTTAAAATAATAAAAAAAAAATTCAACACTATCAACCAAGAGAACCTAGTTAGCATTTATAGAACACCCCAAACAAGAAAAGCAGAATATATATTCATTAAAACTCACACAGAACACTGAAGATTAAATCATATCCTAGAACAGCCAGGTATTGTGACACATGCCTGTAATCACGGTATTTGGGAGGCTGAGGCAGGAGGATTGCTTTGAGTTTGAGGCTAGCCAGTGCTATATAGTGAGTACAAGCCAGTCTGAACTAATAGGAAGATACTGTCTAAAAAAATTAAATTATATCCTAGATCATAAAGCAAACATCAATACATCTAAAAGAATTAAAATCATACAGAAAATATTTCGCAGTCACAATGAAACAAAGTAAAAATCAGTAACAAAAATATCAAAACACTTGGAAACTGAACAACACAACACTAAACAATCTATGAGTCAAAGTGGAAGCCTTAAAGAAGTAAAAATATACAGAATGGAATGAAAATATATGAGAGTCCTGGGAATATGGCTGAATAGTAGAAAGATGGCCTAGCATGCACAAGGCCCTCAATTTATCCCTAGCACTGAAAAAAATATATCAGCATAATTTAAGAAATCAGGAGAGGGGTATTTATAGCATTAAGTGCTTACATTTCTAAAAGAAAAAAAAAGTTAGAAAAGAAAGCAAGATAACTGATAAACACAAAGCAATCTGAAGGAAACAAAGCTATGAACAAAACTTGATCAATTAAAAAACAGAAACACAATGAATCAAAGACACACTTCTTGGAGAAAAATCAATCAAATTTGTGAATTTTGAGCAAGGCTGACCCAAAAAGGAGGGTGGCATAACTTCTGAAATGAAATGAAGGGTATCAGTACAGACATGGCAGACATGAGGGAATAATCATTGACTATTATAGACAAATATATACACATATATTTAAAAAACACAATGCATAATAAGTCACCAAATATGAAATTGATTAAATAACAATATAAAAATTGAATTTTCATAAAGGAAAAAAGGTAAAGGAATAAATACAAGAAAAGAAAAAAAATGGAAACAAAGTTTTTGTATATAGGGAAGTATGCAGGGGTTGAAGGGAGGGCAGGGGAATGGGGAAAAAAAAGAACCAAGATAGATTATGTAAAGATACAAGTTCCCAATAATGAATATCAACATATTGTATACACCTAAAATGTGCTAATAAATAACATGAATATAGAGTTTTAAAAAAGTTGAATTTGCAATTTAAAACTTCCCAAAGCATTGCTGAATTCACTGAAATCTACCAAGCATTGTAAGGAAGAAATAAAACATTCTCTATTTTTAGATGAGATGATTAACTTCATAGAAAATCCCAAGGAAACCACAAAACACTCTTAGAACTAATAAGTGAGTTTAACAAGCCTGCAGAATTAAGGTAAACATATTAGTACCAATTGTGAACATATTTATATTCATGTGTGTATGCATGTATAATGTACATGTTATGTATATGCCTATATGTATACATACAGGAGTGTACATACAATATATTTGAATGATGGAAATGTGGACACAATCATTAAAGCTATAATAACACAGAATTGCTCAAGAAAAAACATGCATAGGATGTGGTTTATATAAAATGAGATACATACTGTATCTGTAGATTAAAACCTCAATATTATAAATATTCAGCTTTCCCTAGTTGATATATAGGGTTTTTCAAACATTCATTAATTTTATTGGTACATCTTAGGTATACAGTGTGCTGACATTCATTATTGGTAACTTGTACCTTTACATAATCAATCTTGGTTCTTATTTTTCCCCAATCCCCTGCCCTCCCTTCAACTCCTCCACCACCCATTTACAAAGACTTTGTTTCTATTTTTTTTCTTTTCTCATATTTATTCCTTTCCCTTTTTTCCTTTTCCCTGCCCCTCCAATTTCCCCTTCCCCTTTGCACCTGTTCTTCCTATTTTGCATTATCTGTTATGCATTTTGATCTTTATTTACACTCTAATTTTCTCACACCAGAGAAACTACTCTGTATTTACACATGTGCATCCTATTTATTTCACTTAAGATTATAGCCTCAATGTGCCTCCATTTCACTATAAATGTCTCTAGCCTCTCATTCTTTATGGCTGAGTAGTACTCCATTTTACACACACACACACACACACACGCACGCACACACACACACACATTTTCTTATCCAGTCTCCTGTAGATGGGTAATTGGGCTGCTTCCAAGTTATTGCAAATTTTGCTTCTATGAACATGGGTGCACATATATCTCTGTGGTATGATACTTTCAATTCTTTTGGGAAGACATACAGCAGGGGAATAGCTGGGTCAAATGAGACTTCTAATCCTAGTTCTTTGAGGTATCTCCATATTGATATCCACAGTGGTTGCACAAGTCTACATTCCCACCAACAGTGGAGAAGGGCTCCTTTTTCCCCACAGCCCCACAAAATGTGTTATTGGTTGATTTCTTGAAAGAAGCCATTTGGCCTGGTGTGAGGTGGAATTTCAGTGTTGTTTTCATTTGCATCTCTTGAATGACCAGTGATGTTGAACATTTTTTCACAAGCTTACTTGGTATTTCTACTTCTTTGTCTGAGAAATGTCTGTTCATTTCAGATGCCCATTTTTGGATTGGGTCTTTAAATTTGGGAGGTCAAGAAATCAACAAACAACAAATGTTGGTGGGGCTATGAGAGAAAGGAACCCTTCTCCACTGTTGGTGGGAGTGCAGCCTGGTGCAACAACTATTGTGGAAATCAGTGTGTATATTCCTCAAAGAACACTTGACTCAGCTATTCCCCTGCTGGGTATGTGCCTAAAAAAATTGAAAGCATCACACCATAGTGACATATGCTCACTCGTGTTTATAGCAGCACGGTTTGTAATAGCTACAATCTGGCTCAACTCATTCTGTTAAATCAATGGTCAGCATTTGCAAAAGTATCTTTCATTGTTGAATTAAGTAGGCTCAATAATTGTTTCTTTTCTGAGTTTTGTTTTTCCTAAAGTCACTAGTTTTGTGAGATGTTTTATATCTCTTTAAGTCCTTATGTACCTATCAAAATGCTCATCAAATTGGTCAAATGTCTACCACCATTTTTCCCAACCTTCCAGGTGTATCAGATAATAAACAATTCTGTTTTATTTATTGGAAACTCCCTTCTCAAAGCTGCCCATCTCCTTATTCTCCTTTTATTAACTGTGCTGATTGTTGCCTAGGCCAGCTGTATGGTTGTCATCCTTGAACTGCCCTTTATTAACATGCATTGTTGATACCTTTGATTACCAGACCTCATGCCTTCGTATTCAGTTTGCTACCTCATTGTGGTGGAGATAAAATTCTAGTAGCCTCAAGTAAGAGGATAAGTACAAGGCAGACTTTTAAATCTTTTCATGTCTTTGCATGATTAAAATTTTTTTAATCTAACCTCAAAGAGTATAGAATTATAGTATGAAAATAATTTTCTGTCAGAGACCTAATGGTGTTGGTGAACTGTCTCCAAGCTTCTAGTTTTTATTTTGTTTCTGTGTTTTTACTTTTCTTTTCTTTTCTTTTTTTTTTTTTTGGTACTGGGGATCAAATTCAAAGCCTTGTGCTTGTGAGGCAGGCATGGTGCCACTGAACTAAATCCCCAGCCCTCCAAGCTTTTAATATTGATTCTGTGAAATTTCATGCTGTTCTGATTCCTGTCCTTTGTGTGAAAACTGTTGCAATTTTCAAAGCATGAAAACATAACAAATAACTGTGCAAATAAAAATGAAGTAGATGAATGATATCTTTTATAGAAAAGCATAAATTACCAAAATTGATTGAATGATAATGAAATTTAAGTAATTTAATAACCTGAAAATAATTTTAATCACAGTTAAAAGACTCCTTACCACATATACTGCAGGCCTCATTTGTTTAGGGATAGATTTTTCCAGAAGTGTTAAAGATAGAAATCCTCTAAGACTCACTGATAAATCTTTCATAATCTTGATACCAAGATAAGAAAAGGAAAATTTATATAATCCAAATACTCCAAATAAAAATGTAAATATGCAAAATAAAATTTTGATGAGACCATTTTAGTAAAGTTTTTGTTTTGTTTTTGCTTTGGGTGTTTTCTTTGCGTGGCTAGTACTGGGAATTAAAACCAGGGGTGCTTCACCACTGAGCTACACATCCCAAGCCTTTTAAAATTTTTATTTTGAGATAGACTGGCCTTGAACTTGTGATCCTACTGTGTCTGCTTCCTGAGTAGGTTGGATTATAAATATAGTGACCATTCTCAGCTCAGTAAAGTATTTTTAAAAGTATATCAAGGTTTCCATAGTGGTTGCACCAGTCTACACTCCCACCAACAATGGAGAAGGGTTCCTTTCTCCCCACAAAGCTGTTAACATTTGTTATTGTTTGATTTCTTGATAGCAGCCATTCCTTGTGAGGTGAGGTGGAATCTCTGTGTTGTTTTCATCTGTATCTCGTGAATGACCAGTGATGTGGAACATTTTTTCATATATCTATTTGCTGCTTTTACTTGTTTGAGACATGTATGTTCATTTCAGATGCCCATCTGAATTTTTGAATTGGGTCTTTATATTTAGGGGGTAATTTTTTGAGTTCTTTATATAATCTAGATAGTAGAACTTTTTCAGAGGAACAGCTGGTAAAATTTTTTCCCACATTGTAGGTTGTCTCTTAGTTCTGTTGATGGTTTCTTTTGCAGTGCAGAAGCTTTTTAATCAGATGAGATCCCAGTTATTGTTTCTTTCTGCTAGTTCCTGTGCTACTGAGGATTTGTTCATAAAGTCTTTTCCTATGCCAATGTATTCAAGAGTTCTGCCTAATTTATCTTCCAGCAAGTTTAATGTTTCTGTTTTAATATTTACATCTTTAATCCACTTGGATTTTAATTTAGTGCATGGTGAAAGATAAGGGTCTAGTTTTAATATTTGACAGGTTGAAATCCAGTTTTTCTAACACCATTTATTAAAGAGGCTATCTTTTCTCTAGTGGGGATGGTCAGCTCCTTTGTCAAAGATGATGTAGCTGAGTACATCTTAAGTTGTTTTTGTGTCTTCCAATCTGTTCCACTGATCCTCAGGTCTGTTTCTTTGCCAGTACCATGCTGTTTTCATCACAGTGGCTTTATAGTGTAGTTTGAAATTGGGAATTGTTATATCCTATGTTTATAGTGGCACAGTTTGTAATAGCTAAAACTTGGAAACAGCCCATTTGCCCATCAATTGGAAACTGCATAAAGGAGATGTTATTTTTCCATAAAATGGAATACTACTCAGCCATAAAGAATGAGAAATTAGACTCACTCATAGGAAAAAGGATACATATTGAGGATATACTCCTAAGTGAAATAAATAAGTCACACATGCAAATACAGAATGGTTTCTCTGGTGTGAAAAACTATAATAGTACATAAGATCCGAATGAGATAATTGACAATGTGAAATAGGAAGAAAAGGGCTAAAGGTGTAGGTAAAGTGGGAAGGGTAGGGGAAAGGGAATAAGGGAAAAGAAAAAAATGTGAGAAAATGAAAGTAAAGTGTTTGTAAATGGGGCGGGGAGGAGGTGGTGAAGGGAGCACAGGGACAAGGGAAAAAAATGAGAACCAAGACCTGTCATGTAATGGTACATGATCCCAATAATTAATGTAACTGTACTGTATACCTAAAATGCACCAATAAACTCAACGAGGAAAAAAAAGTATATCAAGAGCAAATAAAGTTCATTGCAAGAATGTAAGGATGTTGAAACATAAAAAATCTACCAAAATTACCACCACATTGACAGATTAAAGGAGAAAAATATGACCATGTTCATAGATACAAAAAGTCATATTTAATAAAATTCAATACTTTTTTGTTTTGTTTTGTTTTGTTTTGCTTTCCTGTATCGGGGTTTGAATTCAGGACATTGTGCTTGCAAGACAGTTGTGGTGCCATTGAGCTAAATCGCTAGCCTTTCAATGCCTGTTTACAGTTTTAAAAAGAAAACAGCCTTTAACAACATAGGGATGTAAGTGAACCTTTATTTAACTTGACATTAGAGCATCAATCCAAATCTAAAAGAAAATATCATGCTTAGATAATGACCTTCTTATTAAAATAAAAGCCAAGTTGAAGACATCTGCTAAGTTTGCTCCTGTTTTCAGAGAGGGGAGGGAAAATGTTGCTTGTTGTCATAAAGTCTTCTACGCTATTTGGTTTGTTGAGCCATGCATATTACTTTGAATTTTTAAAAACTTTTTATGTAGAAAATGATTGAATTTATTGTTTCATATTTGCTTGGCCCATCACAGCTATGATTTAGTTAAATCTTATATAGAAGCATTTCATCCAAATATAATATTGTTTTTCTAGAAACCAATTAACCTACTTTATAATGATCTTTCTTTGATGTGATTTCTAGGAATATAACGCAGTGAGAAGTAAAGATGGCCTTAAATGAGAGTATAAATTAATTAAATAGTGTCAACATTCTTCTAAAGGTCTTATAAGCAGCCACTAGTCCATGAAACAAAGAATCTAAAATCCCAAGCCTGGAAGATCACGAGGCATTCTTGTTCAACATACTACTGAGTACTTGAACCTAATATTTCCTTAACTTACTTTGTTCTATATTCCTGACTTTTCACATCACCCAAATTTCTAAAGTATTTTAAATTAATGATAAGAATAATGATAAGAATAATAACAGACATGATGCCTAACATTTTTGCACACTTACAATGTGCAGGCATTGTGCTATTTCATGTGTCATCTTATGTGATTCTAAAAAATTTTGATAGTACCTTATAAATTACTTACTAGCAACAAAAAGAAAATAATAATTTTACAGTGGAGAATTCTGAAAGATACCACATTAACAAAGATATTAAAATTAACACTACCAATATTGGTAGTCTAACATGATGTGTCTCTTGATACAATGCACTGAAGATACAACATAACTGTGGTATTTTTGCCAAAAACACATAACCCAATTCAATCATAAAATATCAGACAAATGTAAATAAAAGGATATTGTGCAAAATAACTCATGTGTATTCTTTATTCCACTGTCATGAAATATAAAAACTGAGGAATTATAACAGATAAAAGGATATTAAGAAGAAATGACAACAAAATTCAATGTATAATCGTGTTTTGGATCTTAAATTGGAAAAATATCTAAAAAGGATAATACTCAGAAAAATAAAAAATATAACTATTCACTACATAGTATATGAGTGTATTGTATAAATTTTAAATTTCCTGATTTAGGTAAATATACTATGCTTATGTATGGGAATATTCTTGTTCTTAGAAAATATACATTGAACTATTTCAGAATAAAGGAGCATATCTCCAATTCAAAAATGGTTCAGAACAAGTACATATGTATGTATATGTAAATATATACATATATATAAAGAAAGAAAATGATAAAGTAAATGAAGTGAATGGAGTGAATGTTAAATAATTTAAATTTGAAATTACATCAAAACAAAAAATGTAATGAGATAGGTAATATTATTAATATTATTATGATATACTACACATAAGGAAAGTGAGACTCAGAAAGCTAAGTAATTTACATAATTAGTAGGTCATGGAGTCTGTCTAATTCCAAATCCATACTTATAACTACTAGAGTACATTACCTCAAATCAGTATAATTTTTTTCTGAGAACAGAATAAACTCTTCTAAATTAGCACTTTCTTTAAAAGTAGTTTTCTTGGGGGCTACATTCTTAATCAGTTGATGCTGTTGCTTCCTAAACTTCTCTCTTTGGAAATACCATTTGAAGCTAGTTTGCTAGTAACAAACTCAATTCACCTTGATTTTTTAAATTTTCCATATGTCTACGTTACTTCTCAAATTACTATTTTGAAGGGAATGCATGAAGTATGTTATGTCTGCTTGAAAAGCTGTCATATGACTTTGTAAGTGTCTCCATTTAATCTTTTAAATTAATTTTCAAAACACTAAGCACAATGACTGCTTTAAAAGTCAATGTGGGGCTGGGGAGTTAGCTCAATAGTTCTGCTGCCTGCCTTGCAAGTGCAAGGTCCCGAGTTCAATCCCTGGTACAAAAAAAAAAAAGGTCAATGTGCAGTGACAAGAATAATAGAGAAATAACAAACTCTTCGATAAGTGGTTCTAGAACAATGCAATACCAACATTCAAAAAAATGGAACTGATCTCCTTACCTCATACCTCAAAGTAGATCAAAGACCTAAATGAAGAAAACATAGGCATACATCTTTGCAACATTGAATTAGGCTGTCATTTTTTATATGGTAACTAAAGCACAAACAAAAGGAAAACTAGATAGATGGAATTTCATCAAAATTTAAAATATGTGTGCTTCAAGGGACACTATCAAGACAATGAAAATTTGACACAGAATGGAAGAAAGCATTTGCAAGTTACATATCATTAATGGCTTAGGTATAGAATATATAGAAACGTCTTTCAACTCAATAATAAAAATAAAAACAACCCAAGTAAAAATGGTCAAAGGATCTGAATAAATATATTTCCTTAAGAAGACACAAAAGTGGCCAATAAATACATTAAAAGATAATAACATCATGTGATCAGGGAAATTCACATCAAAACTACAATGAGATCCCACTTTAAAAAAAATAATTTTATTGGTACATGTTAGGTATATAATATGATGACATTCACCATTGGAGATTTGTACCTTTAAAAAATATGCTTTGATTCTTATTTTCCCCCTTCCCCTGCCTTCCCTTTTACCCCTCCACTCCTTATTTAGAAAGACTTTGTTTCTTTTTTTTTCTTTTCTCATATTAATTCAACTCCCCTACCCCTCCAACTTCCCCTTCCCCTTTGAACCTTTTCTTCCTATTTTACATTATTCTACATTTCGATCCTTATTTACACTTTCAGTTTTTCATACCAGAGGAACTATTTGGTATTTACACATGTGTGTCCTATTTATTTCACTTTAGAGTATAGCCTCAACGTGCATCCATTTAGCTATAAATGCCTCTAATTTCTCATTATTATGGCTGAGTAGTACTCCATTTTATAAAACACACACACACACACACACACACACACACACACACACACACATTTTCTTTATCCAGTCTCCCATTGATCTGCAATTGGTCTGTTTCCCAGTTTTAGCTATTACAAATTGTGCCACTATGAACATGGGTGCACATATATCACTGTGGTATGATTCTTCTAATTATTTTGGAAAGATACCAGAAGGGGAATAGCTAAGTCAAATGGGACTTCTAATCCTAGCTTTTGGAGGTATCTACATACTGATTCCACAGTGGTTGCACCAGTCTACATTCCCAATTTTATGGGCTGCCATCAAAGACAGATCTCAAAGTCACACTTACATGCCCCACCCAGACATACACAGAAGTGTGCTTACTAATCCCCTAAGTGGCTTTCAAACTATAAAGTTGACAATGAAGCTTAACCAAACAACAGGGCTGCACCTCTTGCTCTGCTCTAGATTAGAAAAAATTACAGATAAAAAACTAAGCCAAGTTTTCCACTTGTAGCATTGCTGAGTCAAGGCCATGCCTTGCCTTACACTGCTGTGTTCCTGCATTTTCTTATCAAAGGTAAATATGAGTGCCTCAGTGAGCTCTGTCAGTCATAACTAGGGAAAGGGCATTTGATCCCATCTTGATTATCCTGTTATGTCAAATGGTCAACAAAAATGTTTGCTCACAGAGTAAGGATACTATGTAAACAATCATCCCATTCTAAAATTCTATTGTATGTGTATAATGCAGTGGAAAGCTTAGAGGAGGAGTAGAATTTGTAGAGGAAACTCACAATTTATAATTTTGTGAAATAAGAATGGTCACAATTGGTCTGCTTATTCAGAATATATGAAAGATGCATGATGCACATTAATAAAATGAGGCCTCCAGCCCAGACACATATTTACAACCTGCAAAGAATCAGACATCAGTAAAAAAATAAATGCTTAAAAAAAAGGTAAGTGCTAGCATGGTGCTGAACCAAACAGACTCTCTATATCATTTGATAAAATGATTGTGCTGCAGAGTTATGCACAGTATGATTCATCAGCATGCCCACCAATTCCTCTGCATGGGACCAAACACAAAGTGCTTAAGAAAGTTAGACAGTGCATTTTTGGAGAGGCAGGTAAGAGTCTGCTCAAATGCATCCAGGTGCACCAATTGAAGCTTATTTTAATCATGCCTTTTTCTCTGATTTTGTAAGCTTAACCACAGCTTTCTCACTGAGGCTAAAGTCTGAAGCCGCACATGTGTAACAATAACACTGAAGCCTTTAACTGGCCATTAAAGCAGCATGTCTATCACCCTTCAGGGACAACAGTCATATTTAGTATCCAAATACATTTGGGATTTGCTTTTGGCTCAGTGTTGTAATATGCTTTAAGGAAGTGTTGATATTAAAAATTGATGAAGATTGATATTTTTTCAACTATCATTCTTTTGAGGGCATTCAGATTTCATAGTTGACCCGGTTCTGGAGGGGCTAGTGTTGCTTCAAAGAGCCATGTACCAATGAGTACACATCTGACACTCTTATTTTGTTTTTAGCTTTCTCAATCTACCCAGTGCTCCTGTTCCTCACTGATTTCTGATAGCCTTGAGGCCTAATATTGATTTTAACCCTACCTTATGCTTAATACTTTTCTTCCAAAAAGGACTTTATGTTAGCCTTGATTATAACTCACATTTGCCTCTTAAATTACTTTCCTCTCTTCCTGCCCCAGATAAATACTCGACTGGCTTCAGAAACAAAATAAAAACAAAGTTGAAGTGAAAAGAAATATGGATTAAAAAAAAGTCAGCTCATATGGAGCCTCTGATCACCCAGGCAAGTGACACAAATCCAGCCACCACAACAACAGCAGCACCCACAGAGGCTGCACATCCAGTTCAGACTCCACTGCAAGATGTAGTATAAATGTGGAGCAGAAAAGCATAGGTCAACAAAAAAGAATGATGAGATGTAAAAAATGTCTAGGTTTAGTTCATGTCCGAGTGCAAAGGTTGGTAGTCCATGCCAAGATGTGGTTCTGGTTCATACTGTAGTAGAGGAGTCTTCATCTGTTGCTAATGGGGGAAACAAGGAAAAACAGCCATAGAAAGAGGAATAGGAAAAAAGGAAGATTATGTATCTTCCTTGGCCTTTCACACTACACTACGCACACAGGTATTATGCAGCCCCATTTCTGTTTGCTTTTTTTTTTTTATTGGTACTGGGGATCAAACTTGGGACCTTGCACTTGCAAGGTAGGCAGCAGAACCACTGAGCTAAATCCCCAGCCCTGCAGCCCCATTTCTGAATCAGACTCGTGTTAGAGGGGCTTTGCCAGTTGCTAATGTGGGACAGGCAAGCAAGGAGAAAAGAGGGAATGGCGAGAAGGAAAAGACATCAGTTCTTGCTCAGCCTTGGAAGGCACTGGTTTGTGCCTTGCTGTCAGAATCAAATCCAGTTTAGCCCCCTCTTGAGAGAGCCTCTGTGGCAGTCAATGGGAAGCAAAAGTGTGGGAGAAGAGCAGACAGAAAGTGAGAAAAAGATTATGACTGGTCCTTGGCTTGTGACAGTACAAACGGGCTTTGTTCACGGGTGCATTTCTAATCCAGACCATTTTTACAGGGTCTTCACCAGTTACCAGTGATGAAATCAAAATAGGACCTGAAAGCAGAGGTCAGAGTTGTGAGAAAGATAATATGTCAATTCTTACGTGTCTCAGAGCATACAGACTGGTGTCCCTAGCTCAGCTGCAGCTCTGGGGAAGGCTTCACTGGAGGAGGTATCCCTTGCTGCCAATAGTGAGAGAAAGTTAGGGAAGGAGAGCAGACATAAAAGGACAACAATTTATCCTGGCCTATCTGTGGCTTCTGACAATGCAAGTTTGTATATCATTCACAGTAACAGATACAATCTGGATCATTTTCAAGGAAAACCTCAAGGGCAGGAAACCTGGCCTCAACTGGAAAATGGCTGAGGCCCCCCATATCCACACCAACTCATTTGCAGATTTCATTTGAGGGGACTTATCATCTAGAAGACATCTGTTCTAAGCTGGACAACCCCAGAAGGAAGACTAGGGGAGGAATGAGAAATCATTACAAAGGAGTGTAGGATTAACTCTGGTATCATTTCAGGGTTGGGGAAATGCTAAGATACTCAGAGGATCAGGACTTTTAGGAATGTCCTGAGTTGAATTTTGCAAGGCCAGTTGACTTTTTCTATTGTGAGGTGCTCTGCTCATAAGATAGGATGGAGGTTTTGACCTTGACCAATGCTCAGCCTAACCCAATATTCTGGTTATAGGAGTAAAAGAAACAGAAAGAAAGGACTGAATTCCAATCTGGATGGGGAAGTGTGGAGGATTTTAAGATATGGAAGGTAAAAGAAACAGAACTAAGGAGCACTCTGGGTTTTGGAAGTATAACTGTCCTCATTTGATGAAAGACAGGAGTGATTGGAACGCTACTCAGGAAAGAGAGGCTCACTATACCAACATTAAATTCTTCCATATTTTATAGTAATATCACAGTTATTCTCTTGATGGGAAATTTCTATAATTAAGTTTTAAGTTATTAGCACATATAAAGAAGCAGATATGCCTTTTTCTGTTTATCTTCTTATAAGTTTTCTAACAGTGTTTGGAAAGGTGTATTATGTGTGATAAATAGTATTATGAGTCTGAATTATAAAACAATGACTCAATGTGTGTGTGATCCTAAGGACATTGTTCTTGATTGGAAAATGTCTTTGTATATTTTATCTTAGATTGTAAGTTGCTTTAATGATTGCATTTAGTTCTGGCACTGGCCCCTGTACAGTTGTTAAGAGTGCAGTCTCTACAACCACACTGCCTAGATTAAAAGCTGAGCTTTGCCACTCACTACTTGCACTCCTTTTAGCCAGTCACCCATCTCTCCTGGGCGCAAGTTTCCCCTTGTCTCCCACAGTGTTAATAATAGCACCTGCCCATTGACTTCTGTGACATTAATTGATATATGTGAAACACTAAGAAGAGTACATCACATATGAGAAGGCTTCAAACAATGTCATACACTATGATTTAACTTAAAGCACCAAGTTTCATGGAAGGGCTGGCACTGTGGTATTATGGTTCCTAAAAGTTATGACAATGGCAATGAATACATAACATGGAATATAGTTCCCCCATTTAAGTTATGTTAACAGAATTCTTAAGGGCATGGAACAATCCTACCTAAGGGGAAAGAGCAGGCAAAATATATTAGTAGCTACCATTCATAGGTAGTAGATCTCACACATGTCAAGAAAATGTTCAGTAATAAAGGCTTGGATAGATGTATGCTCTTGTTTTTATGTTTATATTGGTCACTTCTGGGTGGTGAGGTCACATACGAGTCACGTATACCCCTTGGCATACCTCCTTTTAAGCCGTCTGTGTAGCTTCTACATGTCTAATTACCATGTAACACTTTATACCAAGCAAATAATCTAGCTGAATTTATGAGGAAAACAAGAAGACTTCATGATGGGAACATATTACAGATTTCTCAAAAGTGAAGTGCTGAACAGACCTGACCTTTCTGGATGAAGATCAGTAGTCCAACAGCTGTTGGAAAAGAAGTCCAGACTGGAGCATGACAACTATGATGGGAAGAACAAGAGAGACTTCAGGTTTTCCCAACAACGTTTGAGAACAAGTGAGGGGAAATGGCTTGGTTTTGCCAAAACTAATAATTGTCCACTCTTCCAGGAACTGCAGCTCTGGGCATATTGCTGCTTCCGTCAGCTCTGTTTGTTGAAAGCTTATCTAAGAAGCTTGGCCAATGTATTTTGGCATACCTTGAGGGTAAAAAGTATTTTGGCCTTTTGTGTAGCCTGGCTTTGGGTCAATTTAGTTAAAAATTTCCCCTGATGTATTTTCTGGAAACATTGAAGGACTAGATACTCATGGGCTGGCCTCTGCAAGTGTGCAAGTGCCCCTTGCATGTGTCCCAGATGCTCTAGCTAGGGTTTTGAAAGATGATGGAGAAGCACCTACAAAAGGTACAGGCAGGACTTCTCTGATACCCATTCAGCTGTCTCAATGAGCACACCTACATCCAGTCTCCCTCAAAAGGACCAACAATACACATAATTGGCCACATGCCTTACTGTTAAAACCAGGTCCTAACCAGAGGAGGGATATAGAAGTTGGAGAGCGGTCTCATGGCCTCATTACCACTCACTCCAAACTTAGTGAGGGGCTGTTTGATACACATCTTGTTTAGAATATGGGGAACAAAAGACTTCCAGTTGAGTTGGAGGGATGCTTTCTTTCTCCTTGGAAAATTCTCTCCACAACTATCTCCCACATCAGTGGAAAATTCAGTGCAGGGAAGCTAATCAGAGTAAGCATAGGACCAGGGAAAAGGAGAGACAGACTGACTGCCCAATTCTTGGTCTAGTCTGAATTTGAGGCTGACCAGGAGGACAGAAGTCTGAAGTATCTTCATTGTCCATTGCAGCCAAGATATCACAGAAAAATTGGACTTGAGGTAGAAGCCTGTAAGTGTGAATGAAGACTGCATTTGTCTAACATATTATATATATAACATTAGTCTTGGGAGCCTTTGAGTACAATGCCAAGCAACTGACAGGAACTTTGGTACAGTGTTGTGGAAGGAACCCACACATCTAAGAAGTGTGACTAGCCTTAGAGGCTGCCCTTTGTTCTTTTACAACCATAGCTTACACTTAAAAGAGTTAGGAGTAGAAGAGAGAAGGGTAACCTGAGTGTCTCCCAGTTAACTGTTCTTCACTTACAAAGGCAATATGATGAAATAAATGGTCATGAGGTCAGCCTTTAAACTGAACTTTCTAGTCATAACATGCCTTTCCTTCTTATTTCAAGTCTAAATCCTTCTACCTGCCTTTCCACTTTAATAATACTTTACACTTGCAGCCTGTATACCACTACTCCCTGACAGGAATCCGCTTTGAACAACTTGCTCATTTCAGTGCCACGCAAATATACCTAGAAAATTGCCATCATGGGGATTTTCTCAAAATTTCCCCTATGCTGACCTTTCTTTTAGTCGGATCCCCTATCCCTCACCACATAGCCATTTGGGGCCCTCCACCCAGCCTGAGGATTTCATTTTTATTGCTTCATCTGGGTCTTTCTTTTTCACCTGAAAAAAAGTTGTTTACTCTATCACTTCAGAGACACGGTCTAGTTCTGTGACAGGAAGCATTCCTGCAGGATATATATTGTTCTAAAACTGAGTCAGCCACTTGGGGGCCTCTTCCTGTATACATGAGGTGGGCTGGGTGCCCAAAGGATTATACTTTAAACTCACAGCTAGGTAAAGAAATTACTGAACATTTCTCATTTCCTAGAGTAAAATAAACAGGCGATGAGGGGTGGTGGGGGTTCTCTGTGAAACACCCTTTCCTGGGACTTACCTTCAATAGCAATCTTGCAGTATCCAGAATTTATGCAGTCTTTAATTTCCAAGTAGTTCACGGTGCTTCTTAATATCAAAATATGTTGTCCTTAGAGTATGAATATGATGTCAATGACCCATTGGAAATAGGAGTTGGAGTAGACAGGAGGTTCAGATTTTTTTTTCCAGCAGCAGGGATCAGGCTGCACTCAATATTTTAATCTCTTACATAGGCTCTTCATGATCAAAAGCAGCCACTTTCCAGCTAAGGCTAAGCCTTTGAAAGGAGCAAAGCTAATTAATCCACAAGGTTCATTCCCTTGGCCCTGTGGTATAATTATCTCAGTCAATGATCTCAACTAAGCAGTCCTAAATGTTTTAGTGTCTAAAGGATTTTATGCTCTTTGCTTCCTCACATGATTCCAGGGGTACAAGATGCTGGAATCCATCTGAATTCAAATCTTAACTCTTCTTTGCTAATTTAGGCAAATTACTTAATCTTCCTAAGCCTAAATTTCTTCATCTGGAAAATGGAAAAAAATAACAGTAACTACCTCTTAAGTTTGTTGTGAGGATTAAAAGAAATAATATGTGTCAAGTGCCCACAATAATACTTGGCAAGTATTTAAGTGCACAATTAATATTGGTTCTTAATATTATTCCTTCTACCCCAAGGAGGACAGTAAGAGCTAAGGAATCTTTCCCTACAGGCTCTGATTTGTCTACAAGCAGATGCCAACTTTCCCCAATTTTCATGTAGTTATCAACCTAGATTTATTGACAACCATATAATGTCCACATCCAGCCCATCTAGACAATGTTTAACCAGTGCTTTTTTATGGAGCACACAAGGTCATGGGTACTGTAAGGAAACAATAAATAATAATAAACAAATAAATAAACAAATCGATCCTATTGTCTATCTTAGAAGGTGGACCAAAAGGAAAGGAGTTTCAGCAACATATAGACCTTATGATAGTGCACAGAGTCTAAATTCACTGTGCCTGATTGGATGCAGGCCAAATTCTGAGAATGTGATTTTAGTCCAAGGCTAGGAAAGCCACAACAAAAGATCTGGAAGATGTTTTATAAGAAGTACCCAGAATTAAAAAAAAAAACAAACAAAAACTGATGGTGGGGCTGTTTTCCTGAGAAAGTGAGAAAAATGTACATCTATTAATAACCCAGAGTGGGTCCACAGCCCCACCACTCTGGACCTCGGCAGAGGAACAGTGAATGGCACATCCACATGGAGCTTGTCTGGGTTCATGGCACCACCCCTCAAGACCTTGACAGAGGAATGGTGAAAGGTGCAGCCCCCCACACGTGCCTCTGGCCTCATGGCAGGGCTGGTTCCTGAATTCATACCACAGAGGCACAGGGGGTCATAAAGGCCATTGTTCTGAGCTCTAGCCTTGATTTTGATGTAATTAACACAGTTAAAATTGGTACATTAATAACTACCACAAACTGTCATTTTTCTAAGCTGTGCTTGATGCTATGGTGTTGCTGATTGTATTAATTGGGCTAAGGTGTAGTAATTGCTTTAATGACATGTCCCTCCTGGTATAATGAAAATGAGATTGCCTCAATGTCATGAGAGACTCAAAACTAAAAGACCACCTATAACAGAAAGACCAAAGTGTTAACAATGGAATTAAACCATGGACAGTACCAACCACAAAAATAGAAATGAGAAGACATTCAAGCAAGGAACAAGCACATACAAAGGCTGCCTGTTCCTCAAATGCAAATTCTAAAGGAAATGAGGGGAAATGTCTGACAACCAAGCAACTGGACATCCTGAAATTATAGTACAGGAAGTAACAAAACAGACGAATTAGGTTCTAGAAAAATTCAAAACATAAATGATTTCCAAAATAACTACAGAGATGGTGAACACAATGAAAGACATGATGAGAGACTCTAGGACAGTAACATACAAAAAAAAATACATGAGCTTAGGACCATGATAGAAGCCATGAATGTCCAGTGTACTCAAGAAATGGAAACCATAAATAGCTAACATAGTAAAGAAATGGAATCCATGAAACATATTCAAACAGATATACAGGAGATTAAAAGCTATATTGAAAGTATACATAACATACTGAGACAATCTGAAGACAGAATATCAGATGTAGAAGATAGGATGGTGGTCAGGGACCATAAAAAGAAGGATCTCTTTTAAAAAGTTAGGAACCAAGAGAAATTATTCAACAGCTCCTAGATGACACAAAGAAGAATACTATAACACTGATAGGAGTCCATGAAAAAGCAGGAGAAAGCACAATTGAGATAAAAAAATTGTTCAAAGAATTACTGAAAGAAAATTTCCCAAACAGAGCAAAAACAATTTGACATACATATAAATGAGGTATATATGACTCCAAATAGACATGATCAAAAAAATCTACACCTAGATATGTGATAAGCAAAATCCCAGAAACTCAACAGAAGAATGAAATATTATAAGCAATTAGAGAAAAGAAACAAATCACATGTGAAAGAAAGCACATCAGACTTTTTACCACAAACCCTTAAGTCAAGTTGAGACTGGAGTGAGGTATTTGAAGGCCTGAAAGAAAACAACCACCAACCTTAAATGATGTATCCTGCAAAACTCTCTTTCAAAATGGATGGGGAAATAAGATATATCCATGATGAAGAACTCCTGAGAAACTTCAAGAATACACAGCCAACACTCCAAAAAATTATAAATAGTATACTAGAAAAAAATGAAGGTCACAACTCCATGAGGCTCAAAAGAGCAAATACATTAGGCAAAACAAGAAATTAAAGAGGGAGGGAATTAAAAAGAACCAACAACAGGAAAATGATAACTCAATACATGTCAGTTATAACCATCAATGTTAATGTCCTCAGTTCAGCCACCAAAAGAAATTGACTGCAGACTGAATTAAGAAGCAAAATCCAACACTATGCTGTATACAAGAAATGTACCTAATTGAAAAAGAAACTCATATATGAAAGTAAAAAGGATGGAAATTATTTCTCCATGTGACAGGACCCTGGAAAAAAGCAGGGGTACCTATCTTATTTGGAGACAAAGTTAATTTCAAACCAAAACTAATTAAGAGAGACAAAGGGGGCTGGGGATTTAGCTCAATGGTTCTGCCACCTGCTTCACAAGCCCAAGGTCCTGAGTTCATTCCCTAGTACCCAAAAGAAAAAAAGAGAGACAAAGAGGATCACTTCATCCTTGTAAAGAAACAATCCAAGAGGAAGAGATAACAATCATAAATATATATACACCAAATAATAATCCCCCCAACTAGATAAAACAAATATTAAAAGACAAATAAAAGAACTAATACAGTTCTACTGGGGGATCTCAATGCCCCACTGTCACAAATAGAAAGATGACCTAGACAAAAAGTCAACAATGAAATAGTACAACTGAACCAAGCTTTTGAACAAATGAACTTAATAGACATCTACACAGTGTTCCACCCCACAAAATCAGAATACACATTCTTTTCAGCTGTAGCCAGGTCATTCTCCATAATAGACCACATACTAGCTCATAAATCAAGTTTAAGTAAATGAAAAGGAGTTCAAGTTACCCCAAAAGTATTATCAGACCATAGTGCAATTAAACTGAAAAGCAAAACTAAAAGAAACTGCAAGAATTTCACAAACACATAGAAATTGACTAACATACTCCTGAACAACCAAGGGTCACAGAGGAAATTAGACAAGTTTTACAATTTAATGATGATGCCAATATGACATATAATAATCTATGGAACACAGTGAAAGCAGTTCTATGAGGGAAATTCAGAGCAGTGAATGGCCACACTAGATAAACAGAGCAAGCTCAAATAAACAAACTAATGCTGAATCTTAAACTTCTAGAAAAAGAAGAGCAACACAAACCCAAAGTTCATACAAGTGAGGAAATTATAATGATCAGAGCAGAAATCAATGCAATGGAGACTAAGAGAAAGATACAAAGAAACAAAACAAAAAAAAATGAATTGAAGAGTTTGTTTTTTGTTTTTGGTACCAGAAAACAAACTCAGGCCCTTGAGCTTGCAAAGCAGGTGCCAGAACCACTGAGCCAAATCTCTGGCCCCAACTAGTTTGTTTTTGAAAGAATGAATAAAATCAATAAATCTTCAGCCAACCTTGTCAGAAAAAAAGGAAAGAAAAGACTCAAATCCATGCAATTAGGAATGAAAAATGTGAAGGCATAACGGACTCAGCAGAAATCCAGAGGATCATCAATACCTACTTCAAGACCCCATACTCATAAAATGGAAAATACAGAAGAAATGGACACATTCTAGATATATATGAGTTACAAAAGTTGAACGAAGAAGATATAAAAATTCTTAACATCCCAATTAAAATCAGTAAAATTGATAGCATAATTAAAAATTTACCAACAAAGAAAAGTCCAGGTCTGGATGACTTTACTACAGAATTCTACAAAAAATTTAGAGAAGATCTATTGCCACTAGTTTTGAAACTTTTCAGTGAAATTGAAAGGGAAGCAATACTTCCAAAGTCATTCCTAGAAGCAAGTGTTACTTTGCTTCCAAAACCAGGGAAAGACCCAACTAAAAAAGAGAACTACAAGCCAAACTCCCTAAAGAGTATAGATGCAAAAACCCTCAATAAGATACTGAATAACAGAATATAGAGGGTCATCAAGATCATATACTCTGACCAAGTTGGATTTATCCCAGGGATTGCAGCATTGTTCAATATATGTAAATCAATAAATGTAATACATTATATTAAGAGAATCAAAGACAAAAACCATATGATCATCTCAATAGATGTGGAAAAAGCTTTCAACAAAATTAAACACCCATTCATGATAAACACAGCAGAAAATTGGAATAGATGATCTTTATCTAAACTTGATAAAGGATATCTATGAAAAACCAACAGCCAATATCATTCTACATGGTCAAAAATTGAAAATCATCACACTAAAATCAAGAACAAGACATGGATATCTATTGATACCACTCCTGTTCAATATAACTCTAGAAATATTAGCCACATCAACTAGACAAGAGAAAGAAATGAAAGCAATAAAGAGAGTAAAGGAAGAAGACAAACTGTCATTATTTGCTGATGATATGATACTCTACATAGAAGACCCAAAAAGCTCTGCCAGAAGACTTCTAGACTTAATTGACAGATTCAGTAAAGTAGCTGGATACAAGGTCAGCACTCAGAAATCAATTGCCTTCTTGTACACAAATAACAGAATCACTGAGAGAGAACTTAGAGAAACAATCCCTTTCGGAATAGCATCCAAAAAAATAAAATATCTAGGAATCAATCTACAGAAGGAAGCAAGAGACTTCTATATTGAGAACTACAGCACTCTGAAAAGAGAAATTGAAGAGGATACCAGAAAATTGGAAGAAATCCCTTGCTCCTGGGTAGGAAGAACCAATATAGTGAAAAGAGCCATACTTTCAAAACTTCTATACAGATGCAATGCAATCCCAACTAAAATTACTACAGTATATGGTACTGAACTAGAGAAAACAATCCAAAAATTCATTTGGAACCAGAAGAGGTGTTGAATAACAAAGGCACTTCTAGGCAACAGCGACATGACAGGAGGTATCCCACTTAGAAACCATACTACAAAGTCATTGTGATTAATCAGTATGGTACTGGCAAAGAAAAAGATTCATGGATAAGTGGAATCAATCAGAATATGCAAAAACAACTCCAGACATACTCAACTACCTCATCTTTGACAAAGCAGCCAACCGTCATCACTGGAGGAAAGATAGCCTCTTTAACAAATGGTGCTGTAAAGACAGCCTTTCAACTTGTCAAAGATTAAAACTAAACCACTATCTTTCACCATGCACTCAACTAAAATCAAAGTAGATTAAAGATCTAAATATTAAAACAGAATCACCAAACTTGCTGGAATATAAGATAGGTAGAAATCTTGAAGACATTGGCATAGAAAAAGACTTTATGAACCAATCTTCAGTGGTTCAGGAATTAGCACAAAGAATCAACATCTTTTTTAAAACTTCTGCACCGCAAGAGAAATCACCAACAGAGCTAAGAGCCAATCTACAATGTGGGAAAAATTTTTTACCTGCTGTTCATCTGAAAAATGTTTACTAACTAAAACATATAAGGAAGTCAAAAAATCAAACCCCCAAATTTATAAATCCAATTCTGAAATGGTTATCTGAAAAGAACAGACACTTCTAAAAACAAAGAAGGGAAAGCAGCAAATAAATATATGAAAAACTGTTCAGCATCACTGGTCATTCGAGAGATGCAGATGAAAACAACACTGAGATTCCACCTCACCCTGCAAAGAAGGGCTGCTATCAAGAAATCAACCAATAACAAATGTTGGTGGGGTTGTAGGGAGAAAGGAACCCTTCTCCATTGTTGGTGGGAGTGCAGATTGGTGCAACCACTGTGGAAATCAATGTGGAAATTCCTGAAACAACTAGGATTGTAAGTCCCATTTAACCCAGCTATTGCCATGTTGGGTATCTTCCCAAAAGAAATAAAAGAATCATACCACAGTGATATATGCTCACACACATTTATAGCAGCACAATTTGTAATAGCTAAAACTTGGCAACAGCCCAAGTGCCCATCAACTGGAGACTGGATAAAGAAGATGTGGGTTTTTAGAAAATAAAATGTAGTACTATGCAGCCATAAAGAATGAGAAAGTGGAGTCATTTATATCTAAGTGGATGCACATTGAGGCCACACTCTTAAGTGAAATAAATAGGATAGACATGTATAAATACTGAATAGATTCTCTGGATGAAAACTAAAAGTGTAAATAAGAATTTAAATGTATAATTGATATTGTAAATAGAAAGACAAGGTCTAAAAGAGTAGGTGAAGTAGGAGGAGTAGGGGAAGGCTAAGAAGGGACAAGAAAAAAGGAAAAACTTGGGAACAAAGTCTCTGTAAATAGGGAAGGGTGGAGGGGTGATGGTATGGCAGGGGAATGGGGAAAAATAAAAACCAAGATATATCATGTAAAATTACAAGATCTCAATGATGAACATAACTGTATTGTATACCTAAAATGTACCAATAAAGAAAAAGGGGGGAAAAAAGGAATAACACAGAGAGCGCAGGTGTGTAAGAACCAGCAGCAGAGCCACATGGAGCTAGGCTGCTACTTCAGCCCCACTACGCTGGGCCTCTGAGCAGCACAGACAGGTGAGGACAAGCATCAGAGCTGTTCAGGTGCCCCCACAGCATACAACCTCACCCCACTACACCTCTGGCCTCCTGGTTGTGCCAGTACCTGGATCCGCACATCAGAGGCACAGGGTATCATAAAGGCCGTTGTTCTGAGCTACAGAAGATAGAGCAGTAGTGACCAACAGAAAGAGGGCCTCTTTCAGGCTCCTTGATCAAAATTGAAACCCACTGGAAAACTGAAGAGAATCTGTGTAATAAAGGCACACCAGACCACCACGGTTGGTAAGTTGGAGGGATTGCTACCTCGCATTGGAACCTGGACTATCCTCAGGGGAAGGGCGGTTGGACCTGCAATAAAAACTTGCAGAGTTAAACCCTGCAGGAGGTAAGGGAACTCAACCTGGGTCACACAACTAGAAATCAATCTGAATCTCAGGGAGTCTGCTGCTGTCTTACTGAGACTAACTGACTTAGATCTGCACCCTGTTGGCCATGTTGTCTATTGTGACAGCAGAGACATAACCTGAAGGAGGACCTTCATTTTTACTTTTCATTTTAAATATTTTTGTTTTCTCCTTTCATTTTTATCTTTTTCTACTCTTTTCAAAATCTGTTTTTTTCTCTTTTCTTTCTTTTGATCACTCTTTTGCTCTCCCATATTGTTTTTCACCTCCCTTTTTTTCCTGTTCCTGCCCTAATTCAGATTTATTCTTTCTTTTTCTTTTCTTCTGTCTTTATCCTTCTGTAAATTTTCATTAGTTTCAAGGGAAAGGGAGTAAAGTTTTTAGCTTCCCTGTTAGATTGTTCTATTCTTCTCTTTGTTCTTTCAATCTTGTTTCCTCTTCAACAGTTTCCTAGAATTTGTATGATCTTTCTGTGTCCTCTGATCTCACTTCTAACCTTCCTCTATCCTTCTATGCATCTATACCTCTCTCCCCAACTCCTTCTAAGTCCCATTTCTGAAGGGTAAAGTTGCTATATTGAATTTATTCACTATAAATAAATTTTGGGCTGGTCCTCAATTTTGATTTAATTCACACAGTTAAAGTGATAGAGCAATAAGTTCTCAAATTGTCATTTTTAAACTGTGCTTGATGCTATTGTGTTGCTGATTGTATCACTTGGGCTAGGTATTGTGAGGGATCTAATCACTTGTCCTTTCTGGTATTATGAAAGTGAGAGTGTCTCAGACTCATTAGAGACTCAAAACCTAAAGACCAGCTTTTTAGGAAGATAGAAGCATCAATAGAGATATTAAACCAAGGATAGTAGCAACAATAAAAATAGAATTGGGAAGATATTTAAGCAAGGCACAAACACAGACTTTCATTCACCAAAGGCAAATTCTAGGAAGAATAAGGTTGAAAAGTCTCACAACCAACCACCTGGACATCATGAAATGATAGCACGGGAAGTAACAAAACAGATGAGTGAGGTTCTAGAAAAATTTGAAACAGAAATAATTTCTGAGATAACTACAGAGGTAGTGAGAAGAATGAAAGAAATGATTAGAGACTCTAGAACAGAAACAGATAAAAAATACATGAGCTCAGGACCATGATAGAAGCCATGAATGTTCAGCATAGGAAAGACATGGAAACCATGAATGCCCAACACAGGAAAGAAATGGAATCCATGAAACATATTCAAACAGATACCCAGGAGACTTAAAAAATACTCTATTGAAAGTATACACAACAGACAGAACCAATCTGAAGACAAAATATCATATATAAAAGACAGAATAGAGGTTAGTGAACATGAAAAGATAGATCTCTTAAAAATAGTAAAGGACTATAATAAATAAATCCAACAGCACCTAGAGGACAACAAAGAAGAATAATATAAGACTGATAGGAGTCCATGAAAATGCAGGAGAAAGTACAAATGATAAAAAAGCTGTTCAAAGAATTGATGAAAGAAAATTTCCCAAACAGAGCAAAACAATTTGACATACAGATAAGTAAGACATATAGGAATACAACTAGCCATGATCAAAAAAAATCTACACCTACACATGTAATAATCAAGTTCCTGGAAACACAACAGAAGAACAAAACAATACAAGTAGTAAGAAAAAAGAAATCACATGCAAACGAAAGCCCATCAGAATCACATCAGACATTTCAACCCAAAGCCTCAACTCAAGTTGAGCCTGGAAGTGAAGTACTTCAAGGCCTAAAAGAAAACAATCACCAACCTAGACTGATGTATCTGGCAAAACTCTTTCAAAATGGATTAGGAAATAAGATACTTCCATGATAAAGAACTCCTGAGAAACTTTATGATACCCTACCAGCACTCCAAAAAATTATAAATAATATCCTAGAAAAAAAATGAAGGTCACAACTCCATGAGGGCCAAAAGAGCAAATGCATTAGGCAAAGCAAGAAATTAAAGAGAGGAGGAAAAAATTAAAAGGAGTAAACAACAGGAAAATGATATGATGATGATAACTCAATATATATCAGTTATAACCATCAATGTTAATGGCCTCAATTCAGCCATCAAAAGAAATTGACTGGCAGATTGAATTAAGAAGTAAAATCCAACACTACACTGTATACAAGAAATGCACCTAGTTGAAAAAGAAATTCATATACTGAAAGTAAAAGGATGGAAATCAGTTCTCCATGTGACAGGAACCTGGAAAAAAGCAGGGGTACCTATCTTATTTGCAGATAAAGTAAATTTCAAACCAAAACTAATTAAGAGAGACAAAGAAGTTCACTTCATCCTTGTAAAGAAGCAATCCAAGAAAAAGATGACAATCATAAATATATGTGCACTATTCCCCCAACTATATAAATAGTATTCCCCCCAACTATATAAAACAAATATTAAGGGACAAAAAAAATCCCAAATAAGCACTAATACAGTTCTACTGGGGGACCTCAATGCCCCACTGTCACAAATAGAAAGATGAGCTAGACAAAAAACCAACAATGAGAGTTTTGTTCATGACATCTCCCCAGCTTGGACCCAGAGGCTTCTCTGCTGCCTGGCCACCCTATCTGCAGGCCTCCTCTGGAGCCGCACCATTTCCAGTGCTCACCGCTGATTGGTTCTGACTCAGCGCCAGGAGGGTAGCTGGGTGGGGGACACTGAGCACCACCCCCACCCTCCCCTGGCTCTTAGATCACCTGATTGAACCAGTCCTTGGAAACACTCTACAGAGGCATGGGGGGCTATAAAGGGTGGTGATTGATACTATTGTGTTCTTGATTGTATCCCTGGGATAAAGGATAGGGATTGATTTGATGAGTTGTTTTCTCAACTATAAAAATGAGAATGCCTAAAAGTCATTAGAGAAATAAAGGCTGGGACCCAATGATATTAGGAAGAATTAGTGACCCAGAGATTGAATCAAGGGCAACCCAACAGCAAAAATAAAGATGAGAAAACACTTAAGCAAGACACAAAGACAGACTTCCAGTCCACAAATGGTAAACAGTAGGGCAAAGGAGGATGAAAAATCAGATATTGAACCTCCAGGGCACTCAGAACTTACAGCACAGGAAGTAAAAAAAACTGATCAAGCTCTAGAAAAATTCAAAACAGAAATTATTTCCCAGATAACCATAGAGATGGTGAGCAAAATGAAAGACATGATTCAAGACTCCAGAACAGAAACTGACAAAAAAATAGATGAGCTTAGAAACATAATAGAAGCCATGAAGGCCCAGAATGAGAAAGAAATGGAAGCAATGAACATCCAAATAGGAAAGAAATGGAATCCATTAAACAGATTCAAATGGATATCCAGGAGATCAAAAACTCTATTGAAAGGGTATGAAACAGAATAAAAGATTGCTAAGATAGAATTTCAGATATAGAAGATAGGATCACAGAAAGTTACTGTGACAAGAGAGGTCTATTAAAAACACTAAGGGAGCATGAGAAATTGATCCAACAACTCCAAGATGATGCAAAGAATAACATAAGACTGATAGGAATCTATGAAGTACCAGGAGAAAATGCAAATGACTTAAAAAATCTGTTCAAAGAATTAATGACAGAAAACTTCCCAAACAGAGGGGAAGAATTAGACATACAGATAAGCGAGCCATATTCTACACCAACTAGCCATGATCAAAAAAAATCTACACCTAGACATATAATAATCAAGATCCCAGAAACCCACCAGAAGAACAAAATACTACAAGCAGTAAGAGAAAAGAAACAAATCACATGCAAAGAAAAGCCCATCAGAATCGCAGCAGACTTTTCAACACAAACCCTCAGGTCAAGGAGAGCCTGGAGTGAGGTATTTCAAGTCCTAAAAGAAAACAACCTCCAACCAAGACTGATGTATCCTGCAAAACTCTCTTGCAAAAGGGACGGAGAAATAAGATACTTCCATGACAAAGAACACTTGAGAAACTTCATGAATACTAAACCAGCACTACTAAGAATGATAAATAATATCCTAGAAAAAGACAACAAAGATCAAAACAACAGGAGACCCAACAGAGCAAATCAAATATCAAGGTCAAGAACCTAAAAGGAGAGGCAAAAATAAAAAGAGTCAACAAAAGGACATTAACAGGACAACAATAAGTCAGTACATATCAGTTATATCTATTGATGTAAATGGCGTCAATTCACCAATCAAGAGAAACAGATTGGCAGAATGGATTAAGAAGCAAAATCCAACAATATGTTGTATACAAGAAACACACCTAGTGAAAAAAGAAGCCCATAGGCTGAAAGTGAAAGGATGGAAAACAACTCTCCAAGTGACAGGACTCCAGAAAAAAGCAGGGTTAACAATTTTATTCGCAAACAAAGCAAATTTCAAACCAAAACTGATTAAGAGAAACAAAGAAGGCCACTACATCCTTGTAAAGGGAACAATTCAAGAGGAAGAGATGACAATCATAAACATATATGCACCAAATGCAAATGCCCCCAACTATATAAAACAAATATTAAGTAACATGAATAACCAAATAACCACTAATACAATAGTAGAGGGGAATATAAACACACCACTATCACAAATAGACAGATCCTCTAGGCAAAAAAATCAACAATGAAATACTAGAACTGAACCAAGCTTTTGAATGCATGGACTTGTTAGACATCTATAGAGTGTTCCACCCGAGAAAATCAGAATGTACCATCTTTTCAGCTGCACATGGGTCATTCTCGAGATAGATCACATAAACATACTATCTCAAAGAATAGGTTTGAATAAATGCAAAAGAATTGAAGTTATTCCCTGTTTATTATAAGATCAAAGTGCAGTAAAGCTGGAGATCAATCGCATTAGAAACCGTAGGAACTTCTCAAACACATGGAAGTTGAATAACACTCTCCTGAATAATTAATGGGTCACAGAGGAAATCAAAGAAGAAATCAAACAGTTTTTATAAATAAATAAAAATGCCAATACAGCATACAGGAATCTATGGGACACAATGAAAGCAGTTCTACGTGGAAAATTCATAGCACTGAATGCCCACATTCAGAAAGCAGAGCAAGCTCAAATAAACGACCTAACAATGACTCTTAGACTCCTAGAAAAACAAGAGAAAGAAAAACCCAAAGCTCAAAAGAGAGGAAATTATAAAGATCAGAGCAGAAATCAATGCAATGGAAACTATGAAAATTATATAAAAAACAATGAATTGAAGAGTTGGTTTTTTGAAAGAATAAATAAAATTGGTAAGCCCTTAGCAAACCTTATCCAAAAAAAGAAAGAAAAGGCTCAGATTTATGCAATCAGGTATGAAAAAGGCAAAGTCACAACAGATCCAACAGAAATCCAGAGGATCATTAATACCTACTTTGAGAACCTGTACTCTAATAAAAATGGAAAACACAGAAGAAATGGACAGATTTCTAGATACTTATGAATTACCAAAGTTGAACAAAGAAGATAAAAACATTTTAAACACCCCAATTACAATCAGTGAAATTGAAAATGTATTTAAAAACTTACCAAAAAAGAAAAGCCCAGGTCCTGATGGATTCACTGCTGAATTTTACAAGACATTTAGAGAAGATCTACTGCCATTACTCTTCAGACTTTTCAATGAAATTGAAAGGGAAGCAATACTTCCAAATTCATTCCTGGAAGCAAGTATCACTTTGATTCCCAAACTTGGGAAAGATGGAACTAAAAAGGAGAACTACAGGCCAATCTCCTTAATGAATATAGATGCAAAAATCTTCAATAAGATACTAGCAAACAGAATACAGAGGATCATCAAATAGATCATACATCCTGAACAAGTCGGATTTATTCAAGGGATGCAAGGATGGTTCAATATACGTAAGTCAATAAATGTAATACACTATATTAACAAAATCAAGGACAAGAACCACATGATCCTCTCCATAGATGCAAAAAAGCATTTGACAAATTTCAACACCCATTCATGATAAAAACCCTGCAAAACATTGGAATAGATGGTCTATATCTCAATTTAATAAAGGCTATCTATGAAAAACCAACAGCTAACATCACATTAAATGGCCAAAAACTGAAAATCTTCCTGCTAAATTCAGGAACAAGACAAGGATGCCCACTATCACCACTCCTCTTCGATATAGTTCTGGATACATTAGCCATAGCAATTAGAAAAGACAAAGAAATGAAAGCATTAAAGATAGGAAAGGAAGAACTTAAATTGTCATTATTTGCTAATGATATGATACTCTATATTGAAAACCCAAAAAACTCCACCAAAAGACTTCTCCACTTAATAGACACTTTTAACAGAGTAGCTGGATACAAGGTAAACACCCCAAAATCAACAGCCTTCTTGTACACAAATAACAGACTCACTGAGCGAGAAATTAGGGAAACAATTCCTTTCACAATAGCATCTAAAAAAATGAAGTATCTGGGAATCAGTCTAACAAAAGAAGCAAAAGACCTCTACACTGAAAACTACAGCACTCTGCAAAAACAGATCGAGGAGGATATAAGAAAATGGAAAGATGTCCCCTGCTCCTGGGTAGGAAGAATCAACATAGTGAAAATGGCCATACTACCAAAACTGCTATACAGATTCAATGCAATACCAATTAAAATCCCAACACTATACTTCACAGAACTAGAAAGGATAATCCACAAATTCATTTGGAACCATAAAAGACCTAGAATAGCAAAAGCCATCCTAGGCAACATGGCAGCGGGAATTAACAATTCCCAATCTGAAACTATACTACAAAGCCACTGTGATAAAAACAGCATGGTACTGGCAAAGAAACAGACCTTAGGATCAGTGGAACTGATTGGAAGACACAAAAACAACTCCAGGTGCACTCAGCTACCTCATCTTTAACAAAGGAGCTGATATTCCCCACTGGAAGAAAGATAGCCTCTTTAATAAATGGTGTTGGAAAAACTGGATCTCAATCTGACAAAGATTAAAACTAGACCCTTATCTGTCACCATGCACTAAATTAAAATCCAAGTGGATTAAAGATCTAAATATAAAAACAAGAACACTAAACTTGCTGGAAAATAAGTTAGGTCAAACTCTAGAAGACATTGGCATAGGAAAAGGCTTTATGAACAAATCCTCAGTAGCACAGGAACTAGCAGAAAGAATCAACAACTGGGATCTCATCTCATTGAAAAGCTTCTGCACCACAAAAGAAACCATCAAGAGAACTAAGACACAACCTACAATGTGGGAAAAACTTTTTACAAGCTGTTCCTCAGACAAAGGACTATTATCTGGAATATATAAAGAACTCAAAACAACCAAACCCCCAAATATAAAGACCCAGTTCTAAAATGGGCATCTGAAATGAACAGACATTTCTCAGACAAAGAAATAAATGCAGCAAGTAAATATATGAAAAAATGTTCCACATCACTGGTCATTTGAGAATGACCAGTGGGGAGAAAGGAACCCTTCTTCATTGTTGGTGGGAATGCAGACTGGTGCAACCACTATGGAAGTCAATATGGAGATACCTCCAAGAACTAGGATTAGAGGTTCCATTTGACCCAGCCATCCCTTTGTTGGGTATCTTTCCAAAGGAATTAAAAGAATCATACTGCTGTGATATATGTGCACCCACGTTTATAGTGGCACCGTTTGTAATAGATAAAACTTGGAAACAGCCCATCTGCCCATCAGTTGCAGAATGGATAAAGAAGATGTGGTTTTTCTATAAAATGGAATACTACTCAGCCATAAAGAATGAGAAGGTAGATTCATTCATAGGTAAATGGGTACATTTTGAAGATATACTTCTAAGTGAAATAAGTAAGTCACACATATGCAAATATTGAATAGTTTCTCTGGTGTGAAAAACTAAAATAGTACTCTAGATCCTAATGGGACAATTAGCAAAGTGAAGTAGGAAGAAAAGGACCAAAGGTGTAGGGGCAGTGAGAAGGATAGGGAAAGGGGAATAAGGGAAAAGGGACAAAAAATGAGAAAACATAAAAATGGAATTAAAGTGTTTGAAAGTGGGGAGGGGAG
>NW_022900951.1:86174693-86219573 GCF_012274545.1 Fukomys damarensis
GGTATAAGATCAGTAATGAATGTAACTGTACTGTATACCTAGATTGTACCAATAAATTCAATTTAATTTAAAAAAAACAAACATGAAATACTAGAACTGAACCAAGCTTTTGAACAAATAGACTTAATAGACATCTACACAGTGTTCCACCCCACAAAATCAGAATATGCATTATTTTCAGCTGCATTCTGGTCATTCTCCAAAATAGACCACATCCTTGCTTGTAGACCATGTTTAAGGAAATGCAAAAGAATTGAAGTTGGCTTAGCCTTGCTCTCCCTCCCAGAGCTGCTGTCATCGCTCCAGCACCAGGAAGGCCTGCTTAGCCGCACCCTCCCCTGCCAGCACCACTGCCATCACTCCAATACCAGGAAGGTAGCCACGTGGGCACCCCTGAATCCTTTGACACCACCCCCACGCTCTCAGACTTCCTGACTGTGCCAGTCTTTGGACCCACTCTGCAGAGGCAGAGGTGGTCATAAAGGGTATTTTTCTGAGCTCCCAACTTTGAATGTCTTTAAAGAAGGGGCAGGGGAAACCTGTAGTAGAACTCTGTGGAGTTCAACCCTTCAAGAGGTCAGGGAACTCAATCTGGGCCTTGCAGCCCAAGATCAGTCTGCATCATGGGGTTGTGCCATCAGCTCACTGAGATCAGGGGACTTGGTTCTGCACATGGCAGCACCTGTTGTATATTATGACAGCAGAGATATAGTCTGAAAGAAGCCCTTCAAATTCATTTTTTTCTTTCTTTTCCTCATTCCACTCTGCAAATTCTCTTTTTTCTGTCCTCTTTTTCCAACTCAGTCTCTTGCTCGACCATATTATCCCTCATCTCCCTTTCTGTTTCTGCTCCTGCCCTAACTCAGATTTCTTCTTTAATCATTTTTTTCTCTTTTCTTTATGTTATTTTCTTCTGTCTTTCTACCTCACTCAAGGGTCAATAGTTTCAAGGGAAAGTGAGCCCCTATTACTGTTAAGGGGATATATCCTTGTCCTTATACTCTGTCTATCCCTTTTGAATTTAAGTTTCCTAAAGATGGTGTGCTCATTCTATGTTCACTGGCTTCACTAAAACCTTCTCCAATTCTTTTACTTATCTACTCCTCTCCTCCTAACTCCATCTAAGCCCACATCTTAAATGGTAAATATGCTATATTGAAAAGTCTATTCACTGCAAACATATTTTGGACTGTTTCTAGAATTTAATTTAATTCACATGGTTTAAAGGTGATAGACTAATGACTACCTCAAGTGGTCAAATCGCAAGTTATGCTTGATCATATTGTGTTGCTGATTTTATCAATTTGGATAAAGGATTGTGATTGATTTAATGAGCTGTTTTCTCTGATATTATGAAAATCAGTATGTCTATGAGTCATTAAAGACCCAAAAGCTAAAGCACAACTATATCAGGAAGATTTAAGCAATAAACCAAAAATTAAACCAAGGATAACCGAACAACAAAAATAAAAATGAGAAAACACTTTAGCAAGATACAAAGACAGACTTCCAGTTCACTAATGGCAAGCAGTAGGGCAAATGAGGATGAAAAGTCTGATAGTGAAACACCAGGACACCCTGAACTCAAAGCACAGGAAGTAACAAAACACACCAATAAGGCTCTAGAAAAAATGCAAAACAAAAAATTTCCCAGATAACCATGGAGATGGTGAGCAAAATGAAACTTGTGATTCGAGACTCTAGAACAGAAACTGACAAAAAAATAGATGAGCTCAGGACCATGATAGAAGCCATGAAGGCCCAACATAAGAAAGAAATTGAAACAATAAATGCCCAACATAGGAAAGAAATGGAATCCATAAAACAGATTCAAACAGATATCCAGGAGATTAAAAACTAATGAATCTTAGACTCATTGAAAAACAAGAGCAAGAAAAACCCCAAGCTCGAATAAGATAGGAAATTATAAAGATTAGAGCAGAAATCAATCCAATGGAAGCTAAGAAAATGATAGAAAAAATAAATGAATCAGAGTTGTTTTTTTGAAAGAATAAATAAAATAAACTCTTAGCTCATCTACGTTCATAGCGGCACAGTTTGTAATAGCTAAAACTTGGAAACAGACCATTTGCCCATTAGTTGGAACCCAGATAAAGAAGATGTGGTTTTTCTATAAAATAGAATACTATTCAGCCATAAAGAATGAGAAATTAGATTCATTCATAGGAAAATGGATACATATTGAGGATATATTCCTAAGTGAAATAAGTAAGTCACACATGTGCAAATACCAAATAGTTGCTCTGGTGTGAAAAATTGTAATAGTACATAAGATACTAATGAGATAATTGACAATGTGAAATAGGATGAAAAAGGCTAAAGGTGTAGGGAAAGTGGGAAGGGTAGGGGAAAGGGAATAAGGGAAAAGAAAAAATATGAGCAAATGAAAAAATGGAAATAAAGTGTTTATAAATGGGGAAGGGAGGAGGGGGTGAAGGGAGGGCAGGGACAAGGGGAAAAAATGAGAACCAAGACCTTTCATGTAAAGGTACAAGATCTCAGTAATGAATGTAACTGTACTGCATACCTAAAATGTACCAATTAACTAAAAGACATATGCTATTTTTATTATCAAAAACATGTACAGTAACTAATATAATTGCATAACATTTCTCTTTAAAGAAATTATTTTATTCAAATTAAAAAGGAAAACTTTATTTGCTATTGGTGAATTGCTTGGAATTCTCCAAAATAAATGTATAATCATTAAATTTTTAGAAAGACATGTCCATATACCAATAAAAGTTATATCTAGCTTATATCTGTGGAATGTTTAACATACTGAGAAAACAATAAAGTATTAGATATTATTAAAACTTTAAATCAATAAAAAAAAGAATTGAAGTTATCCCATATGTATTATCAGACCACAGTGCAATTAAACTGGAGGTCAATAGCATAAGAAAACACAATAATTTCACAATCACATGGAAACTGAATAACACTCTCTTGAACAATCAATGGGTCACAGAAGAAATTAAAAAAGAAATAGACATTTTTTACAAATAAATGATAATGTCAATACAACGTACAGGAATCTATGGGACACAGTCAAAGCAATTCTATGAGGGAAATCTATAGCAGTGGATGTCCACATTAGGGAAACAGAGTGAGCTGAAATAAATAACCTAATGCTGAATCTTAAGCTTTTAGAAAAAGGAGAGCAACACAAAACCAAAACTCATACAAGGGAGAAAATTACAAAGATGAGAGCAGAAATCAATGCAATGGAGACTAAGAGAATGATACAAAAAAATCAATGAATTGAAGAGTTGGGTTTTTTTTAAAGAATGAATAAAATCAATAAATCCTTAGCCAACTTTATCAAAAAAAAAGGAAAGAAAAGGCTCAAATTCATGTGATAAGAAATGAAAAAGTTGTAATCACAATGGATCCAGCAGAAATCCAGAGGATCATCAATACCTACTTCGAGAACCCGTACTCTAATAAAATGGAAAACACAAAAGAAAGGGGCAGATTTCTAGACACACATGAATTACAAAAGTTGAACAAAGAAGATAAATCAATTCTATGCACCCAAATTACAATCAGTGAAATTCTTAACATAATTAAAAATTTACCAACAAATAAAAGCCCAGGTCTGGATGGCTTCACTGCTAACTTCTACAGAACATTTAGAAAAGAATTATTGCCACTAGTTTTGAAACTTTTCAGTGAAATTGAAATGGAAGCAATACTTCCAAATTCATCCCTAGAAGCAAGTGTTACTTTGATTCCAAAACCAGGGAAAGACCCAAACAAAAAGGAGAACTACAGGCCAATCTCCCTGATGAACATAGATGCAAAAATCCTCAATAAGATACTGAGTAACAGAATACAGAGCATCATCAAGATCATCACCCTGACCAAGTTGGATTTATCCCAGGGATGCAAGGATGGTTCAACATACATAAATCAATAAATGTAATACATTATATTAACAGAGTCAAGGACAAAAACATATGAGCATCTCAGTAGATGCAGGAAAAGCATTCAACAAAATTCAACACCCATTCATGATAAACACTCTGCATAAAATTGTAATAGATGATCTTTATCTCAACTTTATAAAGGCTATCTATGAAAAACCAAGAGCCAATATCATGCTAAATGGTCAAAAACTGAAAATCATTACAGTAAAATCAGGAACAAGGCAAGGATATCCACAATCACCACTCCTGTTCAATATATTTCTGGAAACATTAGCCACCACATTTAGACAAGAGAAAGAAATAAAAGCATTAAAGACAGGAAAGGAAGACAAACTGTTATTATTTGCTGACAATATGATACTCTACATAGAAGACCCAAAAAGGTTTACCAAAAGCCTTCTAAACTTAACTGACAGATTCAGTAGAGTAGCTGGATACAAGGTAACATTCAAAATCAATTTCATTCTTGTACACTAATAACAGACTCACTGAGGGAGAAATTAGGGAAACAATACCTTTTGAATAGTATCCAAAAAATGAAATATCTAGGAATCAGTCTAACTAAGGAAGCAAAAGACCACTACACTGAAAACTACAGCACTTTGAAAAAATTGATCAAAGAGGATATAAGAAAATGAAAAGACATCCCTTGCTCCTTGGTAGGAAGAACCAACATAGTGAAAATAGCCATACTTCCAAAACTGCAATACAGATTCGGTGCAATCCCGATTGAAATCCTAACAGTATATATCACTGAACTAGAGAAAACAATTCAAATATTCATTTGGAACCAGAAGCGACCTAGAATAACAAAAGCCATTCTTGGCAACAGAGACATGACAGGGGGTATCACAATCCCCAACTTGAAACTATACTACAAAGCTACTGTGATAAAAACAAAATGGTACTGTCAAAGAAATAGATCCAAGGATCAGTGGAATAGATTAGAAGATGCAGAATACATCTTGTGAATCTGTTTCTGTTTAGGGTGATAATGTTCTAGAGATGAATAGTGGAGACGGTTGTACAACAACATGAATATACTTAATGCCATTATTTTTATCTGAAAAGTAGTTAAAATGATAATTTTAATGTTACATGTATTTTATCACAACTTTTTAAATATATGGCTATTTTAAAACCCCTCATAGGCTAATTTCTACAGTGTAGCTGAAAGTAATTTCCAGTTGTAATGAGCTCAGGATAAGTAAAACTCAAGGAAGTCTAGAGAAACAGAATATTTTTTGTTTTCTGTTTCATAGTGCTGGGGAGTGAACTCAGCCTTCTGCATATGAAGTACACGTTCTACTACTGAGTTATATCTCTGGCCCCTGAGGAAAGTTTTATAGAAAGGGAAAATTGATGAACTGGGCATCTGATACAAAGGAGGTGGTGGGAATAAGAGGACAAGGGCTGGAAGAAGAGAGCTAGAGCTAGCAATGATCATAACCTGAACAATGAGGAAAGAGGTGTGTGTGTGTGTGTGTGTGTGTGTGTGTGTGTGTGTGTGTGTATGCTTCACAGAGCAGCAAGAACTATGGTTGTTTGGGTTACACAGGGCCAGACTACAGAAAGACCTGAATAGCAGGCAGATGCTTGAAGCGGATGCCTTGGGCACTAAAAATTTATTGTAATCTTAAAATTTCTCTTTCACTGCTGAAATCTGAGCAACATCTATAGTTCACTTCATTGTAATGTGCCAGTAATATGCTGACGATATGCTATAATTATATAAGATGTCACCATTGATGCAAATCTGGATGATGGGTACACAGAACCTCTCTTAATTATTACTTCAACTTCTTGACAGTCTAATTATTTCAATATTAAAAGCATAGAAAATTGAGTGGTGAAAGGCTAATCTGCCATTTGTGTGCATGATCATTTGGAAAGAGAAAAATATTTGAGGCAGGATGAGAAAATGTTCCATGCAGGTATCTCCTCACTCAAACCCTTAAATGTCATTCATTCACAACAGAGCTTGGCCATGGGTAAACAAAACTTTCATTCATGCTTTTCAACCACGGAAAATATTTTTAGTTTATTCAATTTATGAGCCAAATGCTGTGTCGCTGCATGAAGATGTTTGGTCTTAGTTTGGAGCTGAAAATGAATTTAGAGTCAGCCATCTAGAGGTAGTTCAAGTCCTGACCTTTTATAAAGAAACTATGAGTAATTCTTTCTGTTCAGCTGTTGGACCAGTAAGCTGCAAATTATTTTCCCAGGAAACACCTCTAAAGGTCTTTACCCTATTGAGAGGGTACACAGCTTCATACAATGTTCTGCTATAAGTCAGCATCTGGCTCTACAATATGTTCATCCTGAGTAATGGCGACTCAGAAGCCCACAACCAAACATCATCTGTTTACTCAACCAAGACCATTCTGCATCCAGAATCCACAAAAGAAAAACTGAATGCCAACAAGGAAATTTTCTTCTTTCCTTCCTTGTGTTTCTTTTTAGGGAACAGATGTTGTTTGGTAAACAATGAATGAGGATAAGAGAGAGAGGGCATCCTTCCAATTCATCTATCTTAACAGGTAGCTACTCCATCCTCCTTGTGATAGATGATTGTGACTCTGTATGAAGCACTTAGAATAAATCCCACCAGCTGGCTTCAGCTGGTTGCCATGAAACAGGTCAAAAGAGGATGTGGGTGGATGAAGAGAAGGAACCAAAAGCTCTTTTCCGTCTTTTCTTCATCCAGTGGCCCTTCCTACAATTTAAAGTTCATACCCTTCATCCCACTCAGTTTCTTACTTCTGCATTTCTTTTAAGGGGACAGGACTCCCATGGCCAGTTGAATTTTTTTTCTGCCTAGCATAGCAGCTGCCTGTCCTAATGCTTCCAAGATAGCTTAATTATCTTGATTGTTGCAGTTTGGGCTGCAGAATTCAAACAACCAGTCATAAATACGTACACAGAGGCTTCATCACTCAATAAATGAACTGCTTGGATCATTAAGAAGTAGGAAAGAAACCACCAAGTGATTGTTAATTTTGCAGTAAATGTAGCAAGAAGATGGCTGTTTTCTTCCTGTTGTATTCTTTAAGGTTTCCTTCTATGAACAGATGTCTTGATTCTCCTTTCCATCCTTTGGGATCAGAAGCATGGTTTGAGGAGAGGTAAGAAATAAGGCAGGATGAAGGGAAAACAAAGGACTGATTTGCACTTCCCTAAGAGCAAACTGTGTATATGTTTTTGCATATCCTTTCATCTTAATGTCCGGTAAGGTGTATTCTGAAGGTATTTGCATGATTTCCTTATAACAGAATTTGAATTCACCTGGGCAAGTAGCTGGGTTTCAGTCTTTTCCAGTGCTCCTCAGTGGCTTCAGTGAAAGGACAGAGTGGGTTTGCTGAGTGTACTCAAATCTTAAATGTCTTCTTTCAAAGATCAGTTCGCACCCAGACAGTGTCCGATGAGAGTTCTTGACCCTGGCCTATCACAGAGAACATTTACCCTAGGGCCAAGCTATCTAGGAGGCAGAAAAGCAAATCACCTTTTCCCACTCAAACGATATGGTGGAGGGAAGGGAGGGGTCCAATGGGGTTTATGAAAAAGGGGAACACCTTAAGCACCTCACAGTAGTTGAGTGTTTGACCATGCCCTCCTGTCAACCTGTGTTCTTTCTCCTGTGAGTATACTGAGTTACACAATCAACCTTATGGTGAACCAGGGGTGTTTTCAGCCATTTGGGTCAGGAGTAAGAGTAGAGCAGAAATGGATTGTTATTCTTCATATGATTCCAACAACAATAAACAGTTTATGGTATTCCTTTTGCCAGGTGAATTTGCATTTTAATAAAGATGTCTTCTAAATCATGAAGTCTTCAGGTTCCAAATAAATGAACAACTAAAAGTATAATTCCCAGGTATTGGGACAAGGTAGGAAAAAAGCAATTTCTGGATAAGTGTGTAACTCCCTTCAGCAAAATACTTCTCCATTCAAATGAACTGCATATTCTGCCAATCCAACACTTTCCATAGATGACCAGCTGTGGGCTCTTATAATTGTTGTGAGCTCTTATCCCCATGCCCAATTTGTAGTCCTTTTGTTTTTTCCTCTTTTTGCAGTGGTATAATAAAGAAATATAAAACATAAAGGTAGTTTTGTTACTTATACACATTAACTACATTATATATCTTATATGTGGCTCAGGACAATTCCTCTTCATTCAAATAAGTAAATGAATAAATAAACAAACATTGCAAAACCAAAAGGTGGGCCAAAGGTTGGACATGCCTGGGAACATCAAATGAGCTTGCATCAGAATTGCCTGGAGGTCTGGAGATTTAGCTCAGTGGTTCCGCTGCCTGCCTTGCAAACAGCAAGGTTCCGATTTTTATCCCCAGTATGAAAAAAAATGCCTGGAAATGGTCACTGTGTCCTCTCTTGCATGGTGGCCCACCCTCATGCTGTAGGCCCACAGTGGTGGTGAACCTATGGTATGCCTGCAGCAAACAGCTATTTATTATCATTGAAAACTCTAAAAGGTTTGATTCTTTTCCTACTTTCACTTGTCCCAAACTTGCTCTGCAGAGTGTTTCTTTTCCTATCTATAATAAAACTTTTCTACTGTTAAAAAAGAAAAAAAAGGAATTGCCTAGGGAAATTGTTCAAAACACAAAGTACTACACCACATCCTCAGAGCTTTCCATTCAGGAGATTACAGGCTGGGACCCAAAAATTTGCATTTCTAATGAGTTCCCAGGTGAAGCTGGTCTTGGGACAATAAACATGAGACCACTGTATAGTGTTTGTGAGCATGTGCTCTGTAGCCACATTGCCTGAGATAGAACTCGTGCTGATACTGTGGCTTCACAGCCTTAACCCTGTAGAGGTGACCAGTCAGGTATTTTATCCCTTAACAAAATGGAAGAGCTAGTTTGTATCTCTCCGATCAGCTGCGACCTTGGAAGGGTTAAACTAGTGACTTGCACTCTTGCACCTCAGTTTCTTCATTGATAAAAGTGTCTATAGAAATGAGACCTTTTTTATAGAATTCGTATGAGGTAATTGAAGGCTGCCTGGCTCATAATGAGCTATTCATTATTATCCTCAAGTGCAGAAGAACTGATCCATATTTCCCTCCTTTATACTTGAAGTGAGCTATAAATACTTCAGAGCAGTACACTCCTACAAGCATTCTTGCAACGTGTGACTACTGGGAAGGATTTACATCTGTCCTGTTTTACCTGAGACTGTCCCTGTGGAGGTTTGACTGAGTAAACAGTCAGAATTCTCTTTATTCTATCCTACAGTCTCAGACTTTCTAGAATGTTTTCCAAAAGAATGCACATCAGTGTATTCACAAAGCAGCCCAAAGTATTTGAATAATACATGGCACTATAAAGTCCACATATAATGCCTTGGTTGTTGGGAAAGAAAGACAGCTTAGTTGAAATAGACAGGTGTAGACTTCCTCATCTGAGGTGGGGGATGAGTTTATAGAAGGATGCACACATTCAATTTCCTCTCTCTCTCTGTGTTTGTGTGTGTGTGTGTGTTTGTGTGAGTCTCCCTCCCTCCTTTCCCCTCTCTCAGCTTGTTGTTTTGTTTTTGTTTTTGTTTTTTCATTTCTACAGCTGGAAGGATCATTGGCCCAGCTCCAGGGAATGTCACCTTTCTGCGGAATGAAAGGAATTCCTCTTCTCCTCTCTAGGAAATACAGATAGGCAATTGAGTTTTGTATACACTGAGCTTCTTTGCTGACCTCCAGGGAAGATAAACCTGTTTGCTTTTGCCATTGAATTGGGCTTTAGTTTTAATAATTCTTTGAGGCCCTTTCTCATGAGCCCAAAAGGACTACTGCTGGTGTCAATAAGAGAGAAGTGGGCCAATGGTGACAGTGGCAACCAGAGAGTGTAAAAGGCTTAATGCGGCAGCTACAACTCAGAGGCAGCGTGTATTTGCCAACTTGCATTTGGTCCTATGTTGCTGGATGTTATGACTTTTTAGCCTGTCGTATAAAGGTACAAGATCACTATGATGAATGCAACTGTACTGTATACCTAAAATGCACCAATAAACAATGAGAGAAAAAAATTAATAAGCTGAAAATCCTCTCAAGAATTTTGAGGAGGAATGGATGATATTCTTCAAATGAGCAAATATTATTTTACTGATAATGGGGTTTTTTTAATTAAAGAAGGAAAACAAGTAAGGATACTTTTTAAAAAGTGAAAAGAAAGAAAATACTCAAAATGCCAGCTTTCTGCAGGAACTTTTCTGATTTTATATATTGTGGAGTAATTATAAATTTGCTGCCATTGTATGACCTGTGGGTAATTACAGTGGAAAAGAAGGCAGTAAGGTTTTTAGTGTGGACCATACAGAAGAGAAGCAGCCCACAGGTAGGAAAGGGAGATGGGAGAAAGAGCAGGAACCCTAAGTATGGTCCTCAAGTGGAGAGTGGGTACTACTTAGGAGGAACTCAGTGAGTGGGCTCTAAAAGAGAAACACATGAGAAAGTCAAAATGTCATTTTTTCTACATAAAGAGATAGTATTTGTTCATAACTTGTATACAATCTTCCTTGTTCTTTTTGACTATGGTGCTGGAGATAAAACCTAGGGCCTCATCCATGATAGGCAAGCAATATACCATTAAGCCACACACCTCCCAGCACAATTCCATATTCTTTAAATTATTTCCAGATGACTTATAATATTTAATTTAATGAAAATAGTTGTTGTTGTACTAAATTCTTTAGCAAATAATGACAAGAAAAGTCTGTGTGCTCACTAGAAACAAATTTCGCATGCCTTATTATATTTTCAATATATATACATGAATGAACCTGTAGATGTAGAACCTGAAGCTACAAAGCGTTGATCATATCACTTCATTTAGTTATCACAATATCCCTGGGAGGTTGGTATTATTATTATTATTATTGTTATTGTTATTATTATTAATGTCTTCATTTCACCAGCACCCCAGGATTCCACAGTAAACTTCATGAAGCAAAGCTTTGCTCTGTTTGGAAAACACCCTGCACAACAACTCACTACTGTGGGTAGAAGGCCCAGTTGGTAATTGCGAGGGTTTCATGTAGCAACTTCACTCCAACCCCAGGAAACCTAGCACATCTAGTAGAGTATATGCAGGAGCTCCTGGACCTGTTCTTTGGGGAAATGGATGGAGCATATAAACCTCTGGAGTTAAGATGCTGGAGGTAGCTACAATGGTACAGGTTTATCACTTGTCAACGTAGAAACAACAATGCAGAGATCTGAGGTCAGCCTTGACAGGATGAAGGGCAGAGGTTTTCTATGACCTGGAACTCTCATTGCTGAGAGGAATTTGGGGAGACTGGAGAAGACAATGAAGATACTGGGGACCTAGAGCAGAGAGGGTGGAAAGGGAAGCTATAAGGAAGGAAAGACAAAGTCACCCTGCTACATAACTTTTGTGAGGCCAACTCTTATGTATAGGCCATTAGTCTGACTGGGAAGGAGGCACAGAAGGAAGTGGGGTTAAGAAATTTAATTACTCCAAATATTAGACAAAGACCCACAGGTTGCTTTAAATGTCTTTCTGTATTCTTGCATCACAACATTGAGTCACAGGAGCAGAGGAGGAGATGGAAAAATCTGGTGGCCTAAGGCCTTGGTTTATCATTATCTAAATATATATTTACCATACCTTACCAAACAGAGCTTTTAAAAGTTCCGAGTGATGTCCTTTCTGGTATTTTGTTAGGGAAAAGAGCTTGTTGCTCCACCAAATGATGGGTTATTTATTGATGGAAAAAGTAAGTAGGAGGATCATTTTCCCATTTTGCTTAGTAACTTCTATACACATTAAGTCTTATTTACACATTGGCTTAGGAGTCACAGTTACTAAATAACAGGAAATTCTGGAAAAGTTTGTATATACATAATCTCACAACTTTTTAGGTAGAGGTTTTTTTATGTCTACTTTGTAATGTCAAAGCTAAAGCTGGTGGGGTTTCCTCTCTCAACTACTAAATATAAATAGTTTTAACCCACTACTTAGTCATTTGACAACACTTAATGGGCCCTAAATGCAGCTATCATGGGGCCTAATAACCACAACTATCACTTATTGAGCACTTGCTATTTGCAAAACATTGTGCTAAGTAGATTATTTCACTTAACCCTGATAACCCCCTACTCAATTAGTGTTACTATTTCCATTTTACACATAAGGAAACTGAGACTTCGAGACATTAAGTAATTTACCCAGGGCCGGAATTCAAGCACAGATCTCTCTGCCTCCAAAACCTGTGTTTTAAACTGTAATGACCATCACTACAACAATGACATCTACCAGATTCTATTGGATATTTAACAAGTAACAAAGAACTTAGTATTATATATGGAAAATCTCATTTAGTCCTTATAATAACACTAGGAGCTTAGCATAATAATTATTTTTATTAGCCCTATTTTACATATGAGGAAAAAAGGAGACTCCAAAAGGAAAAATAAATTTTCCAGAATCACACAGCTGGTAATTGACAGGAATAAGATTCAAAATAGGTCCCTCAAGGGCCAGGGATTTAGCTCAGTGGTTCGGTGGCCTGCCTTGCAAGCACAAGGACCCGAATTCAATCCCCGGTTCAAAAAAAAAAAAAAAACAAAAAACAAAAAACAAAAAACAAATAAAACAACAAAAAAAAACAAACAAAAAACAAAATAGGTCCCTCTAACATCAGAGGCCAACCCAGAGGGTCCGCTCTCCCAGAAGGCTTCCTGTAAACCCTCTACATGGCTTTTAGGTGTTCAGGCATTGTATTCACAATACATCTTTCTTTCTATCACATGTTAGTAACATTATTATTATTACTAGTATTATCATTTTTGATGTGCTAACATTATATTTACATTATATCTAGCCATCCTTAAAAAGGTGTGTTTAAAAGGTTTTATCAGCCTCATCATCCAGAAAATAGGTTCAAATAAGTTAGGTCCCTTGATGAGGCCACACAGCTAGTACAAATGGAGTTTGGATTCAAATCCAAGTCTGTCAAAATCCATTGAGTCAAAGTCCATACTTTTCAAAACAAATAATACTGCCTTTGTTTACTTTGTATTGAAATTATATTTATGTGTCTATCTTACTTAATAGACCAAAAATCAACACACTTTGGTCAAAGGCTGGATGGTAAACATTTCAGGCATTGTGAACTATATGGTCTCTGCTGCAACTATTCAACTCTGCCAATTATACCATTAAAGCAGCCATAGACAATACATAAAGTGAGTGTGGTAGGACTCCAGCAAATGTTTCTTTATGAATACCAGAATTTTATCTTCATGCATCACATGCAATTTCACTATGTTGCTTCCTAGGTATTTCATTTCTTTGAATGCTATTGTGCAAGGAGTTGTTTCTCCCTTTTCTCCCTCACTGAGTTTGTTGTTCATATACAAAAATGCTATTGACTGTGTATGTTAACCTTGTATCTAGCTACTCTACTGAATTTGGTTAAGTGTAGAAGACATTTGCTAGAGAACTTGGGGTATTCCATATAGATTATCGTGTCATCTGCAAATAATGACAATTTAACTTCTTTGTTTCCTCTGTTTATTCCTTTTATTTCTTTCTCTTGTCTAATTGCTGTGGCTAATGTTTCCAAAACTACATTGAACAGGAGTGGTGACAATGGACATCTTTGTCTTGTTCCTGATTTTATTGTGAAGCATTTTGTTTTTTGACAATTTAGTATGATGTTGGCTATTGTTTTTTAATAGACAGCTTTTAACAGGTTGAGATAGAGACTGTTTATTCCAATTTTCTGTAGGTTTTTTATTGTGAATGTGTATTGGATTATGCCAAATGCTTTTTCTACATCTACTGGGATGATCTTAATTTTTTTTCCTTGTCTCTATTAATATAGTGTATTACATGTATTGATTTGTATATGTTGAACCATCATGCATCACTGGGATGAACACCACTTGATAAGGGTGTATGATCTTCTTGATGCTGTTCTGTATTCTGTTTGCCAGTATCTTATTAAGGATTTTTGCATCTATGTTCATTAGGGAGACTACACTATAGTTGTCTTTTTCGGTTTGGTGTTTCTCTGCTTTGGTAATCATGGTGATGCTTGCTTCCAGGCATGAATTTGGGAATATTGCTTCCCTTTTGATTTCTTTGAAGAGTTTAAATGGTAGTGGCAATAGTTGTTCTCTAAATGTCTTGTAGAATTCAGCAGTGAAGCCATCAGGACCAGGGATTTTCATAGTTGGTAATTATGTTTTCAATTTCATTGATTGATATGGGGTTGTTTAGAATTTTTAGGATACTTATCCTTGTCGTGACCTTTTCCTGTTGTTGGATTCTCCCCTTTTGCATTTAATTTCTTGTCTTGCCTGATGGATTCATTCTTCTGGGCTTCCTGGGGTTGAGATCCTTATTGCCTTTTCCTAGGATATTGTTTAAATTTTTGGAGTGCTGATTTTGTATTCATGAAGTTCCTCAGCCATTCTTTGTCATGAAAGTATCTTATTTCTCCATCAATTTTGAAAGATAGTTCTGCAGGGCACATCAATCCAGATTGTAGGTTGTTTTCTTTTAGGGCTTGAAATGCTTAACCCCAAGCTCTTCTTTACTTGAGGGCTTGTGTCGATGTTGAAAAGTCTGCTGTGATTCTGATAGGCTTTCCTTTGTATGTGATTTGTTTCTTTTTTCTAACTGCTTGTAGGATTTTGTTCTTTCGTTCAGTTTCTGGGATCTTAACTATTATATGCCTACGTGTAGTTTTTTTTTTTTTTAATCACAGCTACTTGGAGTCTTATGTGCCTCATTTATCTGTATGCCAAATTCTTTTCCCCTGCTTGGAAAGTTTTCTGCCACTACTTCTGTGAACAGTTTTTTAATGTCATTGGCACTATCTCCTGTTTCTTCATTGACTCCGATCAGCTGTAAGTTCTTCTTCTTTAACTCATCTAGCAACTGCTGGATTGACTTCTCATGGTCTCTTACTATTTTTAAAAGAATTTTCTTTTCCTGGTCACTAATTGCAGTCCTGTCCTCTATATCTGATATTCTGTCCTCATGTTATGTAAACTTTCAATGGAGTTTTTAATCTCCTGGATCTGTTTGTATGTTTTATGGATTTCATTTGTTTCCTATGATGGGATTCCATCATGTTCCTCAGCTCCTCCTTTTTTTAAATATGCATCTCTTGTAGTTATTAATCTTTTCTTTCACTATGAACACAATCCCTGTTGTTATCTGAGAAATACTTTCTGCTCTTATTTTTCCCGATCTTTTGTTTCTAGTTCAGGGAGTCCAGGTGGTTGTGTCCATCTTGTTGCCCCTTGGGGTTGCTTTAGCTTATCTGATAATCTGGTTTTGAATCTCATTTATGTGTCTTCTCATTTCAGCGGATGCATCCTGCTGCACTTTTGTTGAGATGACTTTTTGCTTGCCCAGTGGGCTTCAATTCTCAGCAGGCCACCAAGAGGGCATCTCTCTGATGTTCACAAGTGTACCAATTTCTGGGTTCAGAATGGTGTCCTTCTGGATTCCTGTGCTGTGCTGTTGTCCAGGTGGAGTTCTGGGTGGGGCCTGTGCACAATTAAGATGGTATCTGGGCATGCCTCTAGCTGTGGCCTCCCCACCTACATAGCTATTCTAGGGCCTTGCCTGGGGCTGTTCACCCAAGTCATTGGTGTCTGAGCAGTCTTCTGGCTGAGGTGGCACACACTTGCTGATGGTATCTTGGTGGGCCTCTGGCTCTGGTCTGCATGCCTGCACAGCTGTTTTCCAGGTAGGCCTTTTGCTGGGTCCTTAGCACCAAAGCAGCTGGTGTCTGGATGGGGCCCTGGCTGGGACCTGGGCACCTACTCCACTGTTATCCACACAGGTTTCTAGCTGGGGTCTGCATGCACTTACTGATGATACCTGGGTGGGTCTCTGGCTGTGGTCTGCATGATATTTTTCTCTAGTATCTTTGTTTCCCACTGATCCATTTCAAAGACTGCTCTCTCTCCAATATCTACATTTTGAGGACCCCAGCACTAGTTTCTGGGTTTCTTCTCTACATTTTCTATGCATGACTTTGGTTGGGGCCTGTGAGCCTAAGCCACTGTTGTCTAGGCCTCTTCAGACTTTTAACAGGGACACAAACTTAAGACCATCAGCGGAATTAATAGCACATGTGTTTTTTTTTCTTGCGCATAGTGGTATTTAGGTTTGTTTTTTAGGTTTAATGTGCTTAGGCCCATCACATGAAAAGGCTATGAAATTAGTGAAAATAATTGAGAATAAGGGGAGAATGAAAGCTTTAGAAAGCTATAGTATCAAATAGTAAATATGATATTTTAAAGACATATTTATAACAACAGTGAAAGAAATAGATTGGTGAATATGGAAGAAACAGAACTCTTGAGTTTAATTTCTGAGTTTAACTATTCTTTTCCCAGTCTTTTTCATCTCATTGGAAGGAATCACCACTAACCATGTTGTGGAAGACAGAACTCAGCAAATCATTTTTTATTCTGCTATCTCCCTCCCTTCAATATGTAACCAGAAAGATTTAGAGTTCTGAGCTCCATAAACACTGGGCATTTGTCCACTTTTCTTCTTTTTCTAGTGGCAATACTTTAGTCTAAACCACTGTCACTTTTTGTCTGCGATACTGTAATAAACTCTGAACTGATGATCCAGGTTATATACTTCTTTCTCTCCAAACTATTCTCCACACATTAGCCAGAATAATCTTTTACAGGAGCTTTCCTTATACTTTAAATGGAGTCCACACTCCTTTCTATGGGCTATAAAATTCTATGTAATCTGGCCTTTGCCCATTTCTCAGACCTCTTCTTAAGCCACTTTCCTCCCATCCTACCAGTCATACTGTCTCTTTTCAGGTCTCTGAACAAAAGATGCCCTTCTCTGTCGCAGGTCTCTACATATGCTGGTTCTTTTGCCTGGAATTTACTTTCTTTCCCCTACTAGCTGCTCTTCACACAGCTTAGAGACTGGATGGGGGTGGGGGCTTCCTTGTTTCCTTGGGAGAGCTGCCATTTGGATTGGCATCTTCCTTTAACTGTGTCTGCCTACCTGGTCTGGAATCACCTAGTATGCCCACACACAAACCCAATTTCCATTTCCACCCCCACAAGGCAAATGATTCCTGCTCCTCCTCGAGTGAGTCACCAACCAGTATGAACTACCATAAGCAAGACCTCTGCATCAGCAGCCCCAACAAGCTGTTTTGTTGGTGTTGTTTGACAAAAGGTGGGGAAACAAGAGGGAGGCCAAGAGTAGGGTATAGAACAAAATGAGAACACCACAAATCAAAGTGATAGTGCAGGTCTTCTACTTCCTTTTGGCCAGGATGGTTTTTCATGTGTTAGGCAATCTTCCTCTTGCCACTTACTTTCATTTCCCTTGCTCTTTATACCATACTTATTCTCTCATAGATTCAGGAGTTTACATTCTGCCTTGGTGTTAGGGGCACAAAGATCCTCAGAGCCACAATAAAAGGGGATTTGAGGCAGTGGAAATTCTGATGAACCTAAAGAGGTGTGGTCCAATTTTATGTTTTTGAAGATACTGTTAGAACAGTAACCAGAGCATTAACATCAAAGAGCTGTGTACAGAATCTGTAATAGTTACCAGGATAGGGAAGGGTATGAGAGCCTTCAACCCTGGTAATAATAATACTAAGAAATTATTATTATTAAAACACTTTTAAGACATACATGCAAATATGGACATATATAATGTTTTTAGTATAATCCTCACAACATGATGAGATAGGCAATATTATCAATGGCACATCACAGATGAAGAAAACAAGGGCTCTCAGGTAATGCCCCAAAGTCTCTAAGTTACAGAGAAAAAATTTGAGCATAGGGCTGTGGCAGTGGGGTCTATGCCCATACTACCACTTGGAGAGAGTATTAGTTCTTAAATATGAGTGACCATTATCACACTAGATTTGAGAGAGTCCTTTTATCTATCCTTATCTTCCATGGCAGACATTCTGACATGTAGCTCTCAGGAAGAGTAAATCATGAGTTATTTTGCATTTACATTTTTTCTTGTGATACTTCTTACATTTAGGCACATGCTAGGCTTTGACTAAGATTGGCAGAGTCTAATCTTGCAAAAATCTTGAAGGCTGATACCACAAACTTTGCAAAGTTCCTTGAAAGAAAGTTTCAGGTTTCCTGTGTGATTCTTTAGGTCTCTGTCATGGATTTATTGCCACCACCATTCACACTCACATAACAGGGTTGGGGGGGCACTTATATTTTTGAAGAACAATATGTAATTGCTGAGCTTGGAAAGGAGCTTTTTGGTTAGAGACATCAAAAGAGGAAGTGACTTACAAATGAAAACTTTTAACTGGTCAGAACATTCTGTCTGATGCATTTGACCACTCACCGATACAGTAAGGAAGGAGGTTGCTATCATCCCCGTCTTTAAAAAAATCTTCCTAGGTAAATGTTGTGGTATGCTTTTCACTGAAACAAAGTTTGCCATCAGAAATCCTCTGGGATTGACCTCTTAATAAAATTGTAACTGTATGAGCCCAGAATCACATTGTATATTTAGATTATAATAGATGACCTTTTAGAGGCACAATCCAGGAGATGCATTAAACATTCAATGACAGAACAGTTCCTGGATCATAGTCATTCTACTCACAAAGAAACAATAATCAGTGAACACCAGTTCCTTTGGATGCAAAAAGAATAACTGCCCTGCATTCAAACAGCTAAAATATAATAGATTAAACTGGAACAATTGCAAGCTGGGTGAACAGAAAATTCTATAAATATGTCAAGTGATGACTTCAAAACATAAACTGCAGTTGCTGGAGAAAACTTCAATAAAAAAATGTGAAATGTGTCAAAATTTGCGCTAGGCTTACCCTTTCTATAAGACAGCACTGAGGAGGATCAGGGGACAAGGAGCTTCAAGCTAAAAGAAAGTATAGATCATCGGAAAACATTTCTAGCTAGAAAGTGAATGGCAGGGTGGCAGTTATAGATCTGCATTTATAATTATATATAAGTATAAATGGTAACTGGTGACCAATCAGTGATTACCATATATAATATTTACAGTTAATGTGGAAAAATACAATTGCAAGTAAGTCAAAGTCCTTACTGATCACAACTATACACCTTTCTAATTTCAACATAGGAAAGTAAAGACAGAACTGTTATAAAATACCATATATATATATATATAAAACATAGTAGAAAATAGTGCCAGAATAGAAGAGGTGATTTTTAGGTATATTGTATTCTGGCACTATTATCTACTTATTGATTCTACAAATAGTTATTGAGTGCCTACTATGTTTACATATATTATTTTATTCCCTAAGTGACACACAATAAATATTATTTCCCACATTCTAGGGATGAGGATGTGAACATTCAGAGAGATTCAGAGGGGTTAATTAACTGTCCAAGTTCAAACAGGAAATGTTGGGATGGGGTTTTGAATCTCGCCTTGTCTGACATGAAACATGAGTTACACTTGCACTGACTTTACAAATGGAAAGATTGATGCCTAGGAAGAAAAAAGGGTTAAGTCAGTGGCACAAGTGGGTAAGTTGGGGGAAGAAGCCAGGACTGCTTCAAGCTTCTGTTTTCTGTGTAATGCTATCTGAGGAGCTAACACCCAGCCTGCATCTGGGGCTCTTCCAAGCACACTGGAACTGCTCAGATTGCCTTCTCCAGGGCAGCCATGCTCTATGTTCTTGTTCCCAGCAGAACTGAAACTATTAGATCACAGGCTTCTCTGGGTGAAGTGACAAATGATCTCTTCAATCTCACAGCCACTTTACTGAACTCTCCAAGACAGACTTTCTTAATAGAGCAAACATCACAAAGGTCAGCTGTTGGTGACACTATTATTTTGCTTCATACGTTGGCCTGCCATCAAGTTTGTGATTGAGAAGTCTGGCTTTTGGCTAGCCATTCCTGGTTTGTGATTAATCAGCCTCTTCCCTCTAGATGCCCTGTGGAAACCTTAGAGAGTGTTTGATGTTGGTTTCTTAAATTAGGACTGCTTTTGGTCCAAGTTATTCTACCTTAAAGTAGACCTTAAAGCTTATAGGCCTTGAGACCAAAACACTGATAAGTATCACTGTAAACTAGGATTGCTGAGGCAGAAGACATAGGGGAAATGATTCAGCCCTCCCCTCCCCCAAGAATATAGGAGTTTATGCTGCTTCAGAGATAAGAGGCTAATGTTGAAATATTTGATAAGGAATCACATACTCTTGGAATCCTAATCACATGTGCACAATCATGCCACATGTCTGCTATACTCAGAACAACAGCAGGAGCACTAATGTTCTATTGTTCCTTATATGCAATAATAGTCCTAATTTTTTCCAGCATTAGTTCTCTAGGTGGACAGCTCCTTGGAGTTTCCTGCTTCTGTTTTCCAAACATGACTTCAGGAGAATGTAAAAAGGGACTGCTACTTCTCTGCTTCTTAAAATGAAATGGAAGTGGTGAGAGTTGTTGAGCAAGACCAACACATAGTTTACCCAGGGCCTCTAAAAGAATGACCTGGGGCTGCAGGAGGTTCCCAGATCATCTGGCAAACAACCAAACAGGCAGGAGTTAGACATTTCCTGGGTTTAACAAATCATTGGTAACTTTGGAATGTTGGCCAGTTACAATTTTATTTCCATTACAAGAGTGCCCTGTTTGCTTTACCATATCCTTTTAGACTCTAAAGCTTCTCAGAATCACCACTACATTCATTCTTTAAAGTTTAGACAATCCAAGTTAATCCCCTAAATTAAAGACCTTGAATAATCCAAGGCTATCTATTTCTAGAAACCTATCCTACCATAGAGCTGAACTCTAGTTATGAAACCACTCTTGGTTTTCTAATGGTAACAACTCCCAACTCCTCCATCCCAGCTCTCATGGTTGTGACCATTGCTCAGTTGGTTGACAAACCAATATGCATAGCACTTGATCAAGCCTCAGCTTTTAAAACTACATGTTTGAATAAGTTTATAGAAAAATAGAACCCAGGATTCTCATTTTTGAGAGCAGAAAGCCAATCAGTCTTTCAGCATTTACTTCTCCAAAGCTATGTTTGCTGCAGAGATGGCAGATGGTAGAGTGGGGATGCCATTTAGATATGTGTTAGATTCAGGAGATTTCTTCAGCATCTCTAAGTGACTGGACCCAGTGGTAACTGGAGTGCTGCATCTCATTTTGGTAGCCACAGGAAGATTCCATTGACTAGTAAATAGTGTCAATGACCATTGCCTGGACTTTGTTCTTCTAATCAACACACTATTATTGTGTATCTTCTAGGTAGATGTTTGTAAGTCTTAAAACATGTGTGTTCTCTATTTTTTTGTTTGTTGGTTTGTTTCAGTACCAGAGAATGAACTCAGGACATTGTGCTTGTGAGCCAGGCAAGGCGCCCTGAGCTAAATTCCCAGCCCTCTATTTTTTTATAATCCTCTCTTCTTCTACCTGCTTTTTCTCACAAATAGCCCAGAATAGATAAATGGGATGATTTCTAGCATGTCTAGGGAAAACTTGCCTGAACTCCATATGCAGCATGTGACTCAGAGAACATTCAGTGGAACTTACCCAGGCCTCATGGGTAAATGTGCTTCACAGAAGCCATTTTCACTAAATTGTACAGTAAGTGAAGCAACTGTTTTTAACCTGAAAAGGAAGGATTTTCCAAACCCATAAGTAGGAGAGTATTTTTATCTCTCCCTTTGATAATACTGCATCTTTTATCATCAAATATAAGAACAGTGTCATGTAAAGGTACAAGATCCCAATGATGAATATAACTGTACTCTATACCTAAAATATACCAATAAACTCAATGAGAAAAAAAATATAAGAACAGTGATTTTTTTCCTCAGATAATTGCATATCTTAATACTAAATTAATGTAATAATTTTTAAAAATGAAACCAACATTCATATGGACTTACCAAATACACTAGAAACATTTCACTAGAAAATATGAAGTTTAAAATTTCAATTCATGTTTACTGAGTTGACCAGCAGAAGTTAAGAGTTGAAAAAATTTTTAGAAATTTAGAGAGTTTAGGATTTTAGGAATTTAGAGAGTTAGGAATAAAGAGAGTTTAGGAATTTGGGGTATACCAGAGACCAAGTGATTTTTAAGTAGAATCTCATAGGATAGGAAAATTCCCACCTTGCTTAATTGTATTATTTTTGAAAAGACATGGACTGCTTTTAGAAACTAGGGGAAAGTTCAAGTGACAACTGGGTAAGGCTCCTTTAAGAATGTATTCATTGGCCATGCTGCTTACTTTCATAAAACTCATTGCATAATCTTGTAATTCAGAGAGGTGACTGTTGAAGAAATGTCATGGGGAGGGGCCTTACTAAGTGAGTGTGTGTGGGAGTTCTACTTGGTATAACTAGAGCAAGTTCCAGGAAGGAAAGATGCCTTTGATCCAAAGAATTCCATTAAAATGTAAGTTTAGACTTCAAGTTCAGGGAGAATACTCTCAGAATAAACGCTATTGGAAGGAATCCTCACAGTCACTTGTGTTCCTTCTGTGTGTGTGTGTGTGCTTGCCTGCGTGCACGCACATGCATGCACTTGCACACATGTGTTTGTGTGTGTATAAAGAGTTGTCCTTTGAAGTTGTGCTCCATGTGTACATATGAAGCACCTCACTTTCACCCTTACGTTTTCCATTCTCACTTAACCCTCTATTCTTACCTCTAACCCCAAACAGACAATTCTTTAATGAATCAAACCATGAGTGACTTTGGAAAGCAGCCCCATAGGGGGTCCTTTTTGCAATCTGTAGCTCAGACCAGTTAGTTCATTATCCCTAGAACCATGTGGATTTACAGCATTTTGCTAGGTCTTCTGATTCATACTTCTCAGAGTAGCCCTTTAACTAGAAAATAATACTTATGACACAAGGCACAGAAGCTCAGGCCCGTGAATTTGTCTGGCACAAAGCTTGATATCTTTTTTGTCCTCCAGGGTCCAGGAACAAGTCTCTCTTTATTCAAAACAACTAGTATCTATGCCAGGGTATTTCCTCACTGGCATGATGACTTAGTGAACTGTGTGTCTGACATGCCTCTTCCCAAAAGCAAGTATATTTATTCAAATTGAATGTGGTAAATAAACATGGAAGGAAGTCTTGAAAGCCAGATAGTATGAAGCGGTCTCAAGGAACAGGGATAAGGAAAATTTAAAGGAACAGAAGACTGCCACATCTAAAAAGCCAGTCTCACCAAGAACTGTCATGTAAAGGTACAAGATCCCAGTAATGAATGTAACTGTACTGTCTACCTAGAATGTACCAATAAATTCAATAATAAAAAAAAAGCCAGTCTAAACTTGGCTACTAATCTTAATGTATTCATGAATACATGGATTTCATTTAACTCTCATAAGTAAAGCCCCTAGCCCTTTAGTCCTTTCTACCTACCCCCATTCCCTCTGTCCCACCAACTACCTGGTTTCTGCTGCTGGGTGGGAACTCCCAGAGTGCAGGGTCAGGGCTGTTACCCCATTAGCCATATCCTGGGGACAGTTTGGTTCACTGCCCCTTTTGAAAGACATTCCTAACAGTAGGGGGAAGGTTTAGAGGAAGAGCTAGAGAAGGGTATAGAGAAAGATTAAGGGTTGGGGAGGGGGAAAGGTTGCCATATGGTATAAAAATGCATGATTAAAAAGATTAGCTACACTTCAATCAAAAAGGCTAGGAGGAGGATGCATGAGAAAGTTTAAAATCACAAAGAGCCTCAGCCTTGTAGCATGAACAATGAATTCCACAAGAGAAAGAAGAAAAGAATCTCTTTTAAGTTTATGAGTTAAGTTTAGGACAAATCAAGAGAAGGCTGATTTTACACAGTAGGGAGGAAACTTAGAGAATCCATTATCCTCAGAAAAAGTACTCTGACATTTTAAGTCATGTCTCTCAAAAGTTGCAGAAAGATTCACTATTTAAAAATCCACAATGGATTATTAAAGGAAAGGAAGTTGTTAATCAAGAAGCCAACCTCAGGTCTCTCCTTGCTCCTCCTTTAGAGGCCCTGGAAAAGACAGACCTCGGAGCTAAAGTAGGGGTTTAACCAGCCTTTTCCATTCTTAGGACTTCATGTAATGTAATGAAGCTGTTTGCCTTTCTAACACCTTTGGTCTCTAGATATCCCACCTAGAGAAGAATCAATGAATTGAAAATTTTATTTTCTTGGCATCTTCTAAATATTGTTCTAGTCAGATTTCTGTAATCTCCCATGCTTTAAATAACTTTGAGCTTGGAACCATAGCATCAGTTACACAAACATCCTAGTCCAGGTTATTAATGTAAATAGGCTGGCCAAAATTAAATCAAGTTCAAAATCTGAATAAAAATGGAAAGGTGCAACACACTCCACTTTTTCTAAAGCAAGGGGACAGGCTAGGGCAATTGCCTGGCTCTTTGGAAAAATTCACAGGGGAATCTGAGCAAGGCTAAATCAGAAGATGAACTGATCTCCTCAGGGTCACTTCTACAGGCCTCAGGGTGATACATAGTATATTGAAAAACAGAAAAATGAACTTATTATTATCTTGGCACTCTGTCTCTCTCTGTCTCTCTGTCTCTCTGTCTCTCTGTCTCTCTCTCTCTCTCTCTCTCTCTCTCACACACACACACACACACACACACAGCACAACTAAGGCCCAGCCGATGGTAATGATCAGAGCAGAGATTCACTGAAGGACTGAGCACTTATAGGTGCTTGAATTCCACCTCTTCATAGGTAATTCCAGAAACATCAGCCAGTCTACTTTCACCACATGGCATGCAAAATTCAAAATAGTCCCACACAGATACAGGATGTTTATGATGCTCTTTTAAGGTTGACTGCACTAAAACTACTTTGAAATGTAACCGAAGTATTTTAATATTTTCTTGAAAGATGCTTTTAAAGTGGTTTGGACATTATTAATCACTTGAAGTAGCTAACAAAGGAAACATTAGAAATGGATGGGCAGTTTTTATTGACTTTAAAGAACTAGCAGTGGGCCTGCTGAAAGCACTTTACTTTGCTCTTCAGATTCATTGTCAAAGACAATACTATCACCTTTGTTGAGGATAAAACCAGTTAGTTTTGGTAACTGAGGCTAAGCAAGGCGTTTAAAGCAATCCCTGGACATTGTTGCTGAGAAAATAAAATTTCTATTAAAAGCTCCAGAAGGGCAAGATGTTTCTGGGTAATGTTTATAAATTGATACTTTTTTGTTTCAGAACTGGGGATTGAACTCAGGATCTTGGGCTTGTGGGGCAGGCATGGGGCCACTGAGCTAAATTCTCGGCCCTGTTTCTTGGTAATGTATAGATTACAGGAAAACATTTTTACTGTTTTTCAGACCAAATGTTGCCTCTCCAGAGATGTAATAAGATCAATATAACATGAGACTTTTGTTACCTTACTTCAAGCTGCATTAAATTGTTCATTTAAAGACCTAATACAGTATTTGTCAAACACATCCTCTCTGAAGCCCTCAAGGAATAACAAGCAGGAAGAAATCTCCATCCCTGGATTTGAGCTATTAAGGAAGCTGCCTCCTTGTGACTCCAGCACTTTCTCCTTCCAGGAGATCATTCTTGCTCTTCTTGAGTGTCCTTTTGTGACTTGTTGAAATCCCAGCATATGACATTATCAGGAGAACTCAGTGCACCAGAAAATTTATTTCTATTAATTTCTATCTATCAGAGGGTGATCAATCCTCATATCTATCTTCATATCTGTCGGAGGCAGTGATCCCACTGCCTGACTGCCTAGCAAGGGGAAAGGTGAGGGCTAAGGAAAAAAAGACAACAGAGACTTGAATAATTTCAAGTATACCTCACAGTGGGCAAAGATAAAGACTCTCTCTCTCTCTCTCTCTCTCTCTCTCTCTCTCTGAGCTAGCTTCTATTTACTTGGTACACATAATATTTGGAGAAAGTATTGGTTGACTTAGGTGGTGATGGTAATCCTAGGACAATGAGGAACTTATGCTGCTGAAGATCTTAAATCACTAAGGTTCTTATGTTGAGGACTGTAAGGAGAGCATTCTTACAATAGTAGGTGGGAAGAGTTAAACTGATAAGCATTTGTCCCTCCCCATGTGAAACCTTTCTTTCACTACTCTGTTCTCAAGGAGCCAGGAACTTCAATTGATGAAATCTTGCCCTTCAACCAAGATCACAGAACCATTGAGGTCTCAGCTGTGACTGGAGGCAAAAATGGAGCTAGGTTTCTATATGTCATTGCTGGCTCATGGGCAAGGTGACATTGGGCCTTAGCCAGGTATAGTCATACTTTAATTATGAAATGATTTTTTCCAAAAATTATATAGAATGTTTCCCAACACATATCTGTTTCTGATATAATTTTGTCTTCATCAACAGCATCAATCTTAAAATTATGTTATACATGTTAGTTATGCCAAAAGAAAGTAACACAAAAACATATAGAGGAATACTCTTAGTTGTACATTCACCACTCTGAGATTTATCACCATGTGACACTCGGTAATTTTAATTTTTCCAAAATTACCAGCTTTCATTCCCTTAGGGGGTGGCAAGCTCTCTGCTGGCATCTCAGTCTGATTTATAATCCTGCAATAACTTCTAGTAGCCAAAACAGGCTCATTCAGGTTCTGAAGGCAAAGTTGTGTTTGTTTTGGAACTTTCATCTCTTATTTGATTCACTCACCTCCTCCTTTCTCCCTCTCTCTGCACCTTGCCCTGGCTACATTGTGGTACTTTTCCCTTCTGTTGTTAGGATCAGAAAACAGAGAAAAAGCAGTTGACTGCCTGCCACCTGTCATTATATCTACAGTTGAGCCTACTATGGAGTTCAGTGCTAAGCAGCACCCCCTAGGTATTGCCTACCCCTTGTATCTTCCACCTGGTGGCCTCTGTATTCCTCTGATATATATGTTTCTTGACTAAAGGCTGTGTTTTCTTCAGGGAAGGAGTGGGGTGGGACTGAAAAACCTAAAATTCCAGATCTCTACCAAAGTCTTGACTTCCATACCTTTTGGGAATTAGAAATTCAAGAAGAGTTTTTCTCCCTATTCACCTACAAGAAGCATCCTTTCCTTGATTTGGGAGTTCTTGGCCCTTTCCAGTTTTATTAGACCTGGTCTACAAAGCAGGCCTGGTGACTAAGTAGATATCTAATGATTATAGTTTTTCTGAGACCTTCCTCCAGTGATATGGGGGAATCAGCTCACACCAGCTCATGAAAACTAATTGTTAAATTTTTCAGAAAATGTATTAGCTGGCTGATGTCACATTAATAGTTTGAAGTTGGACATTGTGGGAATTTTTAGACTAGAGAGATACCCCTAGTAAGTTATTAAACATGTACCAGCACACCCTTTACCAACATGAAGGGAGGTGGGGATAGGATAGTGTCTCTTCACCATCATTGCAATCCCCAAATGGCAACTTCTATTCTTCTTTCAAGCTGACTATTGCAGAATAGCTAGGGTATAGGTGATGGTAGGGACAGTTCAATTGAAAGGGGACCACAACTGAATAGCTCTATAAGAAGTACCTAACCCCCAAAACTAGGACTATCAGATTGTTTTTAATGGCTATGGCTACCTACCATTTCATTGCGTCAGTAAACCATAATATTTGCAGTCAAATCTCTTATTTTTGACATTTAGATTATTTCCAAGTTTTCATTATGTCAAACAATGCTGTAAAGAAAATTCTTGTAGAGATCTCCCCCTGCAGGCCAGGGCCTGTCTATGGGTCTGCATGGCCGTGCCTTTCCCTGCGGGCACCATTGCCACTGATCCAGCACCAGGAGGGTGAGTTTTGGGAATGCGGCTGGCTTGAACTTCAGATCTCCCTCCACTGGCCAGGGCCAGTCTACGGGTCTGCATGACCACGCCTTTCCCTGCAGGTGCCATTGCTGCTGATCCAGTGCCAGGAGGGTAGCAGCGCTGGCACAGCTCATCAAAGCCCCCCCCACCTGCTGTCAGATCCCCTGATTGTGCCAGTCCTTGGGTGCACTCGGCAGATGCTTGGCTGGCTACAAAGTGTGGTGATTGATCCTATTGTGTTCCTGATTGTATCGATTGGAATAAAGGATAGGGATCGATTTGAAGAGTTGTTTTCTCTATTATGAAAATGAAAATGTCTATGACTCATTAGAAAATCAAAGGCTGGGATGCAATGATATCAGTAAGATTTAATGACACAGAGATTGAATCAAGGACAACCCAACAGCAAAAATAAAGATGAGAAAACACTTAAGCAAGCCACAAAGACAGACTTCCAGTTCACCAATGGCAAACAGTAGGGCAAAGGAGGATGAAAAGTCTGATAGTGAACCACCAGGACACCCTGAACTCAAAGCACAGGAAGAAACAAAACACACCAATAAGGCTCTAAAAAAATTCAAAACAGAAATAATTTCCCAGATAACCATTGAGATGGTGAGCAAAATGAGTCATGATTGGAGACTCTACAACAGAAACTGAGAAAAAAAAAAGAGCTCAGGAACATAATAGAAACCATGAAGGCCCAGCATAAAAAAGAAATGGAAACAATAAATGCCCAACATAGGAAAGAAATGTAATCCATTAAACAGATTCAAACAGACATCCAGGAGATTAGAAGCTCTATTGAAAGTGTACTCAACAGAATAAAAGATTGCGAAGATAGAATCTCAGATATAGAAGACAGGATCACAGACAGTGACCATGAAAAGAGATGTCTCTTAAGAACAGTAAGGGGTCATGAGATATTAATCCAACAATTCCTAGATGATGCAAAGAAGAATAACATAAGACTGATAGGAATCCATGAAGTAGCAGGAGAAAATGCAAAAGACTTAAAAATCTGTTCAGAGAATTAATGACAGAAAACTTCCCAAACAGAGGGGAAGACTTTGACATAAGTGAGGCATATAGGACTATAATTAGCCACTATCAGAAAAATTCTACACCCAGACATATAATAATCAAGATCCCAGAAACCCAACAGAAGAACAAAATACTGCAAGCAGTAAGAGAAAAGAAACAAAACACATGCAAAGGAAAGCCCATCAAAATCACAGCAGACTTGCCAACACAAACCCTCAGGTCAAGGAGAGCCTGGAGTGAGGTATTTCAAGTCCTAACAGAAAGCAACCTCCAACCAAGACTGATGTATCTTGCAAAACTCTCTTTCAAAATGGATGGGGAAATAAGATACTTCCATTACAAAGAACACTTGAGAAACTTCATCAATACTAAACCAACACTACAAGGAATTTTAAACAATACTCTAGAAAAGCACAATGAAGATCACAACACCATGAGGCCCAACAGAGCAAATCAAATAGCCAAGGCAAGACACTAAAAGGAGAGGGCAAAAAATTAAAAAGAGTCAACAAAAGGACAATAACATGAAAATAAAAAGTGAGTACATATCAGTTATAACTATCAATGTCAATGGGCTCAATTCTCCAATCAATAGAAATAGATTGGCAGAATGGATTAAGAAGCAAAATCCAACAATATGTTGTATACAAGAAATGCACCCAGTGCAAAAAGAAGCCCACAGACTGAAAGTGAAAGGGTGGAAAATAATTCTCCACATGACAGGAGTCCAGAAAAAGCAGAGGTAGCAATCTTATTTGCAGACAAAGTAGATTTCAATACAAAACAGATTAAGAGAGACAAAGAAGGCCACTACATCCTTGCAAAGGAAACAATTCAAGAGGAGGAAATGACAATTATAAAAATATATGCACCAAATATAAATGCCCCCAACTATATAAAACAAATATTAAGTAACATGAAAAACCAAATAAGCACTAATACAATTGTAGTGGGGGATCTAAATGCCCCACTATCACAAATAGACAGATCACCTAGGCAAAAAATCAACAATGAAATACTAGAATTGAACCAAGCTTTTGGATGCATGGACTTATTAGACATCTATAGAGTGTTCTACCCCACAAAATCAGAACATACATTCTTTTCAGCTGCACATGGGTCATTCTCCAAGATAGATCACATACTACCTCACAGAACAGGTTTGAATAAATGCAAAAGAATCGAAGTTATTCCCCGTATATTATCAGATCACACTGCAGTAAAGCTAGAGATCAATAGCATAAGAAGCCATAGGAACTTCACAAACACATGGAAATTGAACAACACTCTCCTGAACAATCAATGGATCACAGAGGAAATTAAAGAAGAAATCAGACAGTTTTTACAAATAAACAAAAATGCCAATACAACATACAGGAATCTATGGGACACAATGAAAGCAGTTCTATGTGGAAAATTCATAGAACTGAATGCCCACATTAGGAAAACAGAGAAAGCTCTGATAAACAACCTAATGAAGAATCTTAGACTCCTAGAAAAACAAGAGCAAGAAAAACCCAAAGTTCAATCAAGAGAGGAAATTATAAAGATTGGAGCAGAAATCAGTGCAATGGAAACTAAGAAAATGATACAAAAATAAATGAATCAGACAGTTGGTTTTTTGAAAGAATAAATAAAATTGGTAAACCCTTACAAAACCTTATGAAAAAAAGGAAAGAAAAGGCTCAGATCCATGCAATCAAGAATGAAAAAGGTGAAGTCACAACAGATCCAACAGAAATCCAGAGAATCATTAATACCTACTTTGAGAACCTGTACTCTAATAAAATGGAAAACACAGAAGAAATGGACAGATTTCTAGATACTTATGAATCACCAAAGTGGAACTAAGAAGATAAAAACATTTTAAACACCCCAATCACAATCAGTGAGATTGAAAAGTTAATTTATTACTTACCAACAAAGAAAAGCTCAGGTCCTGATGGATTCACTGCTGAATTTTACAAGACATTTAGAGAAGAACTACTGCCATTACTCTTCAGACTTTTCAATGAAATTGAAAGGGAAGCAATACTTCCAAATTCATTCCTGGAAGCAAGTATCACTTTGATTTCCAAACCTGGGAAAGATGTAACTAAAAAAGAGAACTACAGGCCAATCCCCTTAATGAATATAGATGCAAAAATCCTCAATAAGATACTAGCAAACAGAATACAGAGGATAATCAAGAAGATCATACATCCTGATCATGTTTGATTTATTCAAGGGATGCAAGGATGTTTCAACATAAGTAAATAAATAAATGTAATACACGCTATTAACAAAGTCAAGGACAAAAACCACATGATCCTCTCAATAGATGCCGAAAAAGCATTTGACAAATTTCAACACCCATTCATGATAAAAAGCCTGCAAAATTTGGAAAAGGTGGTCTATATCGCAACTTAATAAAGGCTATCTATGAAAACCAACATCCAACATCATATTAAATGGCCAAAAACTGAAAACCTTCACGCTAAAATCAGAAACAGGACAAGGATGCCCACTATCACCACTCCTCTTCTATATAGTTCTGGAAACATTAGCCATAGCAATTAGAAAAGTGAAAGAAATGAAAGCATTAAAGATAGGAAAGGAAGAAGTTAAATTGTCATTATTTGCTGATGGTATGATTTTCTACATTGAAGACCCAAAAAACTCCACCAAAAGACTTGTAGACTTAATTGACACTTTTAGCAGAGTAGCAGGATACAAGGTCAACACCCAAAAATCAATAGCCTTCTTGTACACAAATAACAGACTCACTGAGTGAGAAATTAGGGAAACAATTCCTTTTAAAATAGCATCCAAAAAAAATTAAGTATCTGGGAATCAGTAAAACAAAAGAAGCAAAAGACCTCTACACTGAAAACTACAGCACTCTGAAAAAAGAGATAGAGAAGGATATAAGAAAATGTAAAGATATCCCATTCTCCTGGGTAGGAAGAATCAACATAGTGAAAATGGCCATACTACCGAAACTGCTATATACATTCAATGCAATGCCAATTGAAATCCCAACACCATACAGAACTAGAAAGAAGACTCCAAAAATTCATTTGGAACCATAAGAGACCTAGAATAGCAAAAGCCATCCTAGGCAACAGACACATGGCAGTGGGAATAACAATTCCCAATCTGAAACTATACTACAAAGCCACTGTGATAAAAACAGCATGGAACTGGCAAAGAAACAGACCTGAGGATTAGTGGAACAGACTGGAAGACACAAAAACCACTCCAGATGTACTCACCTACCTCATCTTTGACAAAAGAGCTGACCATCCCCACTGGAGGAAAGATAGCCTCTTTAGTAAATGATGTTGGAAAACCTGGATCTCAACCTGCCAAAGATTAAAACTAGACCCTCATCTTTCACTATGCAATAAATTAAAATCCAAGTGGATTAAGGATTTAAATATTAAAAAAGAAACACTAAACTTGCTGGAAGATAAGTTAGGCAGAACTCTTGAAGACATTGTCATAGGAAAAGACTTTATGAACAAATCCTGAGTAGCATGGGAACTAGCAGAAAGAATCTACAACTGGGATCTCATCTGATTAAAAAGCTTCTGTACTGCAAAAGAAACCATCAACAGAACTAAGAGACAACCTACAATGTGCAAGAAAATTTTTACCAGCTGCTCCTCAGACAAAGTACTATTATGTAGAATATATAAAGAGCTCAAGACAATCAGCTCCCCCAAATATAAAGACCCAATTCAGAATTGGGCATCTGAAACGAACAGACATTTCTCAGACAAAGAAATAAATGCAGCAAGTAAATATATGAAAAAATGTTCCACATCGCTGGTTATTTGAGAGATACAGATGAAAACAACCCTGAGATTCCACCTCAACCCACCAAGAATGGCTGCTATCAAGAAATCACACAATAACAAATGTTGGAGGGGTTGTGTGGAGAAAGGAACCCTTCTCCATTGTCGGTGGGAGTGCAGACTGGTGCAACCACTATGGAAATCAATATGGAGATACCTCAAAGGGCTGGGACTGGAGGTTCCATTTGACCCAGCCATCCCTTTGCTGGATATCTTTCCAAAAGAATTAAAAGAATGATACCACAGTGATATATGCTCACCAACGTTTATAGCAGCACAGTTTGTAATAGCTAAATCTTGGAAACAGCCCATTTGCCCATCAGTTGGATACTGGATAAAGAAGATGCAGTTTTTCTTTCTTTCTTTTCTTTTTTTTTTTTTTTGGTTTTTTTTTGTTTTGTTTTGTTTTGTTTTGTTTTTGCTACTGGGGATTGCACTTGGGTCCTTGCACTTGCAAGGCCAGTAACCGAACCGCTGAGCTAAATCTCTGGCCCCAGATGTGGTTTTCTATAAAATGTAATACTACTCAGCCATAGAGAATGAGAAATTAGAGTCATTCTTAGGAGAATGGATACATATTGAGGATATACTCTTAAGTGAAATAAATAAGTCACACATGTGTAAATACCAAATAGTTTCTCTGGTGTGAAAAAGTATAATAGTACCCAAGATCTTAATGGGATAATTAATAATGTGAAATAGGAAGAAAAGTGCTAAAGGTGTAGGGAAAGTGGGAAGAGTAGGGGAAAGGGAATGAGGGAAAAATATGAGAAAATGGAAATAAAGTCTTTGTAAATGGGAGGGGAATAGGGGGTGAAGGGAGGGCCGGGACAATGGGAAAAAATAAGAACCAAGACCTGTCATTTAAAGGTACAGGATCCCACTAAAGAAATGTAACTGTATTGTATACCTAGATTGCACCAATAAACTCAATACAAAGAAGAAAAAAGAACATTTTTGTGCATTACTTTGTGTTTGAAGAAGTAACCCCACAATAAATGTTAACTATTTTGATGATGATGATGATGATGATTATCATGGTGGTGATGATTTTCATGTAGGGTTGTCAGATTCAGATGAGGACAAGATTTTTACTAACTACTCCCTTTTCACCTTTTCCAGCAGTACCTTTAATACTGGCAGTTACACCTGCCAGTATATCCCGCCCCCAGGCACTAAATTGAAAGATTTCTCTCCAGTGAATTTGATCAGCTTAAGAGACAGGACCCACAGATATTAAATTTGTAGTATCTGTGAATGAATTGGCTTAGTCCATCTACAGAAGCAAGACACACCATTTAATAGTTGCCCAACACACACATACATATGCATGCATGCATGCATGTGCGCGCGCACACACACACACACACACACACATACACACACACAGAGGCTTGCAGTTTCTGCACTCCTAATTCTAAATGAATTAGGACAATAAAACATTGGGAAAATACCTTTAATAGAAGAAAAGTCTAAAGCAAACATTGAGAGAAAGGAACTTGAAGAAGTAGAAATAATGCAGGGAGCTGAAGAAGCCATAAAACAAACCCTATAGTTAACATTCTTAGAGAGATTCATAAGTGCATGATATCCATGAAACTTGTGCTAATGTCAGAAACAAATAAACAAAAAAAATCCTAAGAATGAGAATTCAAACTATTTGAAAATTCAAACTCTTAGAACAGAAGTTTTTTTCATTCAATAAGGGACACATTCATAGTAAGCTCTCAGGGTGTAGAACAAAAAGTCAAAAGAAGGGGAAAAGAGAAAACAAAATAAGAATATTAGAGACCAATATTCCTTAGGAGTGCCCAGAGATAGGACAGAAAAATAGAGGGGGAAAACCAAGATACAATAAAAATGTTCCTTCTCAGGAAGGAAATGAGCTTCCAGATTAAAAGTTCGACTAAGCACCCAGCACAATGCCTGTATGGTACATATTGAGGCATATTATGACAAAATCTCAGAATGACAAACATGAGGTCACAAAACACTTTTCATATCTCTTCTCAGGAAACCACTAGAGTATGTGCTCCACCAAGACAGAATAGTGAAAAGATGGCAAGTGTTTTGGGAAGGAGAGGACTCAACATAAACTGATGACCTGGGTGTAGTGAGCATATCTGTAATACCAGGACCCTAGGAGGCTGAGGCAGGAGGATCACAAGTTTAAGCACAGCCTGGGCAACTTTACAACTCAGTAAAACCCTATCTCAGAATAAAAAAAAAAAATTATAAAGAGATGAAGGTATAGCTCAGTGCCAAGGCCATTGGGTTCAATTTCCAGTTTAACAAAGAAAAAGAAAAGGAGACAAGAGAAATAAAAGGAACTGATGAAAAAATTCTCAGAATGAAGGTGAAAGGAAAAGCCCAGTAAAACAGCTGAGCTGTGGGTTTAGAGACAAGCAGGTGGAGGGCTCTGGAAAGATGTCTTCAGGAAAAAAGATAGAGTCATTAAATCATTGGACATGTTGACCATGTTGAGAAGAGTTTTAGGAACTTTTTTGGAGTCTGGGGTTGGATTAGTATTGATAAGCACATAAAAATAAATTAGTAAAAAATGAAATCATTACAAACTGAAAAAATGGGAGACACATTTGTACTCACAGAGGGAGAAGAGTTAGAAGGAACCTAAGATATCATACTTCCTATAGGAAGCAAACAGAGAACACTTAAAATTGAAATGCTGACAAGTAACAACATAAGCTGTAATTTGAAAATTTAGAGCAAAATATCAAAACTAAACCAAAAACTAATCAAAAGAAATGAGAATAGTCGTCCCTTGGAAGAGAGGTGGGAATTGAGAGGGGTGGAAGTAGCTGGGTTTTTTCAACATAGTACTCATGGGCTCTATCTGTTCAACTATGTGAATTTATTACTTTGATAATAATAGCAGCTGCTGAAATGAGCTTCTGTGAACTTTAAATAATATAATATAGATAAAGCTCTTAGCACATTACTACTTGAAGAATATAAATGTCACTATTAAAGTCTCTGTTACATAGCAGATACTATAAAAACTAAAAGTGCAAGGTAGTTATAATATTACCTATAGAAAGCTATCATCAGGAAGGTTAATTGACTGTGTTGTGTGTTCACAATCACAAGTCTTGGTCTTTCAGGCATTTTGGATTATTAAGGCCATTTCCTACCTTCTTTTCACACACGCAATTGAGAACTGAACTATCACTTCCTTCCTTCTTTCCTTCTTTCCTTCCTTCCTTCCTTCCTTCCTTCCTTCCTTCCTTCCTGTCTCTCTCTCTCTCTCTCTCTCTCTCTCTCTCTCTCTCTCTCTCTCTTTCCTTTATTTATTTATTGGTACCGGGGATCAAATCTCTCTCTCTCTCTTTCTTTCTTTCCTTTATTTATTTATTGGTACCTGGGATCAAATTCATGACTGCATTTGTGAGGCAGACAGTGGAACCACTGAGCTAAATCCCCAAGCCCCTCATTTTCTTTATTCTTGTAAGTTGATTTCCTCTGTCATTGGAAATCAAAAAAGATATCTTTCTGTGCCTTTGTCCCTCTGACAGTTAGCCCAGAAGTGAAATGGGCTACAACACATGCACAAAAATGACTTGGCTTTGTTTTGTTGAGTACATAAGACCTTGCTGGCTCAGCCTGGCTGATATGGCCTCCTGCTTTGCCAAGTAACAATACTTCCATCTCCAGAGCTGAAGTTTTGAATTCTCAGGCTAAGTAAACAATCTAAAAGGACAGCTTAAGGGTCCTCCATGGTATACTCCACACCTGGAAATGTACCTGGAGAGGATTTTTTTTCTCTGTGAGACTTCCTCAACATGGGACTTTTGAGCCCTGTTTTATTTTGTATTTGTTTGAACTTTTTAAAATTCTATTTAAATGCAAACTAGAATCACTCATTGAGACGAATTTTAATCAAAGACCTAGTCACATATAATTGGATCACCTTTCTTATTCTCCAGCCTAGTAGACAGTTTGTAGAATAAAGAAAGTTCGTAGGTGGTGAGTTATCCAATTAAAAATTAAACTCTGGGGCAGATAACTAGTTCTAGGTTTGAGCCTCAATTCTATTACTATCACCTTAAGTTACTTAACATCTATACCCTCGTCTTGGGTTTATTTGTTTTTTGTTTTTTTTTCAATTTGGCCAATGGAGATAACAATAGCATCCACCTTCTAAAGTTCTTGTGAGGACTAAATGAGATATGACATGCAAATTGCTTCACCCAGTGCATACTCCTCTTGTTTCTCTTAAAAGTGAAACCGTTCTTTTCTATTTGCGACACGGGAATGAAAAGGCAAGCAATCAAATCTAAAGTCTCTTTGTCTATCATTAAAGCTGGGAAAATACAAAATATGAAGGGATCTTAAAATTATCAAAATTAATATTTTTCATTTCTTCAACCATGCCAAAGAAAAGCAATTTGTTAAATACAGCTATAGTTTCTCACCGTGCCTCTAGCGCCCACTAGTGAAGAAAAGTGTGAACTTTCCCCAAGTTTCTTTAAGAACAGTTTGAAAACACAACCCAGTATGCGAATTTGAAGTGGGAGTCAATCTTTTGAAATGCAATTGTGATGTTTGTGTTTTAAACCTTGATTTAGATAAAGGTTCTGTATATTTTTAGGTGTATTTGTCCTTAAAACTCTGGCTAACACACACACACACACACATCGCACATTTTCCAGGTTAATTTCAGGTCAAATTCCTGAAAAAAATAGTTGCTGCTTTAGAATGAGAATTTCTCCCTAGATAGACATAAAAACACAGGATGAGCCAATGAAGAACTGGGAAAGCATCAGTAGTTACAGCCTCAGAGATCAAGAAGTCAGATCAATAGAAATCACACAAGGCTACAAAACTCCAACCATAGACTGGCACTGTGGGTTCTTGGATGACTTTGACATAGAAAGTATGGGGGCCAGGGTTATAGCTCAGTAGCACCATGCCTGCCTGGAAAGTGCAACATCCTGAGTAAAAAATTACTCAAAATGATAAAATTGTTACTTCATGTCCAATTTTGCTTCCTGCACTCCTTTACTTCTTTGACTATATTCCTTCTTTGTGTCTTTTACGATGTCTGTTGCCACTCCTTTTCTCTACACCTCTCAACCCAATTCTGCTTTTTCTCAGAGTTGAGCCAGATTACAAATTTCCTCATAACCACTTAAATAACATAATCATTAAATAGTGCACTCCAGAAAATATCACTAAATAATTAAAATTCTCATGGTAGAAGAGCTTCTAGGAATGGAATAGCCTTTCTTGGCTCTGCTCTGAAATATGCTCCCAAACATGCCTGAGTTTGCTTTCTCTTTTGTCCGTGGGACAGTGTAGCCTAAGCTATATTCTCTATGCTTGCCACATTGCCTATGACTTCAACTGTCATAATCTTGCATGTATTTCTTCATATTGAGCAAATGAATACAATAATGTATTATACCCAGTATAATAAGTAATCTCCTCTACCAATTGTATGCTGACCACAGAACACACTGGAGAGTTTTAATGAGGCACATCGAAAACATTTTGGGAGTGGGAATCATCTGAAAAAAACCTTCAGCTAGTGAGCTTAGTAACTTTTGTTAGGAAAAGTTTTGGATCTTGTTTTGTTGTTTAAAGTATGACCTTCTTAAAGCTCTACCAAACTTTGCTTCCATGGATCATCCTGGTGACAAACACAATTAAAAAGGAAAACCCAACAAAACAAATCTTTTATTTCCTAAAATACAGCTGAGAAGAGCTGGAGCACTTAAAAGTATACAATATGCCTGTTGTAAAATTTGAGCTTAATTCTAAAAACATCACCTTGAGCAGAAATGGACTTCCTTGTGTTTCCTGAGTCTTTGCTATCTTCTCCTTAAGCTGGAAAAATGCTCCCCATGAGTTCAAGTAAGCACCACCACACGAATTTGTCTCTCTCTTGGTTTAGGTAGAAGTAGTAATTACCGAAGTAGCTATGCATTCTTTTAAGAGCTTCAGCCCATTTCTGGAAAAGGGGTTAAGCATTGCAAGAAAAATGCTAAGGTTAGCCCAGTTTCCTATGATTTTGGCACCCCTTTAATCACTGCTTACCATGAAAGCAAAATCTTGAAGGACCTTTTGAGCATTTAAAGAATCACCCATATGTAATAAAATTGAAATGTCAAATATATTTTACTGCATTTCCATTATTTTTAAATTGATAATTCTTATACAAGACACAAGCAGTTTCAGGTTTACAAATAAGGGTTTTATTGTTTTTTTTAAACTCAGATCACATATTTTCCAAGAATTGATAATATAAATACAGACTAGGTTCCAAGTCCAACCCACAAGAGCTTGTTTAACCTTTAATGTTGATGAATATTGGCCAAAGAAAATAGGAGGAAATAGTTGAGCAAAATGAATAATTAAATGAAACAGAAAGAAAATCAAATAATTATTTTGGATTTGTTTCTTAAATGTTAATGCTTGAAACCAGGCAAGTTAATTATAAGAGAATGGGGAAATGGATGAAGACTTTTATAGCCATTTCACTGGGGAGACTTCTGGGTTTCTTGAGGGGCCACAGAACTTGATGATGCTGGTGTCTTCCTCTACTTGACTTCCTGTAGTACATATTTCAACGTTAGGTTCACATTGCTCAAGAGTTGGCCTGCTTCCTTGTTAGAACAGCTAAACAAAATGACATAAGTGAATACCTCTTTTCTGTTGCCGAAAACCACGTCCAGATTTGGGTATGTGGAAGACATTTAATAAACACTGGGTGACTGATCCATGACTGTAGACACAAAGTCTGGGTTTAGACATTATTTCCCAAGAGCTTGTTCGTGAACTCCAGGGTTTTATATTGTAAAAGACAGTAATGACATCATTTTTTTTATTTCTATTTTTTTTTCTGGTACTGGGGATCGAACTCAGGACCTTGTGCTTGCCAGGCAGGTTCAGCACCACTGAGCTACATCCCCATCCCTTTTCAATTTCTATTTTATAAAGTCAATATTGACAGTTATTGAAAAGTAGTGATGTTAAAGGAGAACACTTTGATAACCTCTAACTAGTAATCCCACATGGCAGTTAGTGGATATTGGATTGTGATGTTGAAACTCTTATCAGTCAGCTACTTTGTCATTTGGTTACTCAGTGTGGGCTAGCAGTAATGACTATTTTCTTTTTTTCTTTTTTTTTCTTACTTTCTTTGTGGTTTCTTTTTCTTTTGGTGCTGGGAATGGAATCCAGGGCCTCTCACATGTTAAATACATACTCTGAATTACACTTCTAGTCCCAAATCTAGTAGTTTGATTGTTATACAATTTTAAGTTGTTTTTATTTACAGTCCTGGATTATTCCATTTATGCCCACAGTGGACTTTTGCCTAAAGGGAAGAAATATAAGAAAGACTGCTGTTGAAATGAAAGTGAATAAGATGACAAGAATGACAGAAATTATGAAGATATGTCTTTTATGGCCTAAATTGGGTGTCATTCACTCAAATTCTTAGGCTGAAGTCCTAACTCCCAGAAGTCCTAACTCCCAGCACTTCAGAATGTGTCTGTGTTTCGTGATAGGAATTAGGTAGTTGATTAAAATGAGATCATTAGGGTGGGCTCTCCTGACTGACTTGTATCCCTTATAAGAGGTGGAAACTTGGACACAGAGGAAAACAAAGTGATGATCATGTGAAGACACAGGGCATAAATAACCATTTATAAGAGAGTGTCCTCAGAAGAAACTAACCCTGCCAGCCTCTTGATCATGGACTTCTAGTTTCCAGAATTCTGAGAAAATGCAAGTCTGTTGTTTAGGCTGTGCAGTTTGTTATGCTTTCTTATGGCAGCCCTAGAAAACTAATACTCTGTCTGACGCTGCTCATTACCAGATTCTCAAGGGACAACAATCTGATGTAAAATAAGCAAACAAACCTATACTGTCTGCATGTTACCTCTCAGATCTTAATAATCATTGGTAAAATTGAAAGTCTGACCACAATTATATTCACTTTGTCTCCACATTTACTGGGAAAAAACATACTTGTTATACTCTTTGGACAGAAATTAGTAAAATGGCAGCATTCTCTTCTAAGTCATCATTTAGAAACACTGAAACTGTAAATAAGTGAATTTATTTTTATAGTGTAAAATGCAAGAATCTGAAATATTATATGAAAATGTCTATTTTGTCTATTTTGATACTATAACATACACTAAAATTACTTTTGACATTTCAATATGCATTCAGTATTCAAACTAAAGAACTATAATATTATATTTAAATGCATTTTTCAACAAATCTTGTTTGTTTTACATACTTTAAACAGCAAGCATCACTCAAATAAGACCAACGTTTAAAGAATATTAAAGATTTAATTGACATATACTTTAAAATATGAGATTTGTGGCAGCTGCCACTGAAATGATTGTCAGTGATCCTCCTGGTATTCAAGTCTTTGTGTGATCCCATCCCCTTGACTGTGAGTCCGACCTAGTGACTTGCTCCTAACAGAATATGGCTAGAGTAAAGGGTTTTCACTTCCAATAGTAGTATGACTTCTGCCTTCCCCCCTCCTCCTCATTCACTCTGAAGGAAGCCAACTGCCATGTGTGAGCTGTGTGCTACCGTATGGAGAGGCCCACATGGTAACAAGATGATGTCTCTGTCTAAAAGAAAGAAACTGAATTCTTCTAGCAACAATGTAAAAGTAGTTGGAAAACAGATCCTCCCACCCACAGTTTAGCCTTCAGCTGAGACCACAAGCCATGGTGTATGTCTCAAGAGACCCTGAGGTTGAGACAGCGGAGTAAACAAGGCTGAAATTCCTGGTTCACAGATAAAGTGAGATAACACGTTGACTTAAACTACTCACTCTGGAGTACTTTGAGTTGAAGCACTAGATTGCTTCAATAAAATGGTGATCCAAATAAAATGGTGATTAAAAATAAAATGCTTTTATATAGCAACACTTTTTATTAGCACAAGATTGAAAAAACATTCCAATAATATCTAAAAGGGATGTAAGAGATGACATTTTAATATGCAAGAGACAGAAACTCATAATAGTTTAGGCAAAATTCCCTCTTTCTTTGTAGAGCTTTTGGGTTGTGCCACTGAGGAGTGTTTGCAATGGGAACAGTCACTTCCCCATCTGCCTAAATTACTTGGAGGCACTGGTTAAAAATTCAGATTTCTGGGCCAGGGACTTAGCTCAGTAGTACTGCCACCTGCCTTGCAAGTACAAGGCCCTAAGTTCGATCCCCAGTACCAACAACAACAAAAAAATTCAGATTTCTGAGCCTTACTCCAAAACTACTAGATCAGAAGAACTAATGGAACGGGCCTAGAAATCTGCATTTGAACAAGCCCTACACTACCAGTCACATCTAATGCTCACTGACATATGAGAATTTTTTTTTTCAGATAGATATTTATATAATTTAGTTCATTCCAAGTTTGGCTGCATATCATTGTTAGGGAATTGATCATGTTAACGTATGCTGTGACACTGCCATCACAGGCTGCATTTTCCTGGTGCTTCTTGGCTCTTAGAATGACTTCATGCTCTTATCTTTAGTTTCCCTCCCACCAAGGCCACAGTGAGACAGAGAAGTTGAAACCTGTTTCTGCAGGACTGAACCCATAAAAGACAACCTGGCCTGTGATAAGTTAAAAGTATCCCACTCCTCATGAATAAACAATAGCCCAGCCCAAAACCAATAAAAGGACCTTCCTTTCTTTGTTCTCTTATTCTTCTTCTGCCCCTTCTCCATCTCTGCTCCCTCTCCCTGAATAAAATCTCCAGTCAGACCTCTCGGTGTGTGTGTGTGGCCATTGTTGAGAGTCACAATTCCCTTTCAATCATACTCATCTTGAAAGTTTATTCAATCCTGAGTTTTCCACACTAGTTAGTTATGAAGAAATTCCCTATCAACAAGCCAGGTTTGGTCAATAAATGTCAAGGAATTATTCTTCACCTGTGCCATCCACCTGCCCTGCCCTAATACACTCACTTCTAAAGTGGTGCTTATACTGAGACTCCCAGATCATATGTTTTAGAGGCACCACCCACAACTCAGGTCACATGCACCAGGAGGGAGAACAAGAGGCTGGATTTGGATGAAAGGTCCTTGGCTACAAGTGAAAAAATTCAACGATAGCAGGCTGGGAGTAAAAATGAAAATGTCCCACTATTCTGGCAACACCCACAACTCAGGTCACATGGAACATGGGAGAAAACAAGGGCCCATCGTAAACAGCAGCTGGAAGTCAATGTTCTCAAGGGGGGCCTGATTTAGGCGTGGGTATGAAGCAGTTTTACTTGTTTAGTAGTTAGCCCCCGGCCCTTTCTTTGTCCACTATATCTCAGTGAGCAGGCTGATGATATCTATTATTACAACAGCCAACATTCCCGGGGTCTTGTTATAGTCAAGGCCACTAGTGCACACATTAACCCTGTGAGGGAAGTACAGTAGTACATCTATAGTCGCCATTTCCTACATGAGGAAACTAAGACTCAGAGAGACTGAGTGGCTTGCCATAGGTTACAAAGCTAGAAAATGGCAGAGCTTGTTCTTAACACAAGTTTGTCTGACTCCAGATGCCAGAAACCTAAGCACTAGATTATTCCCAAGATGGTACTACTTGGTTCTTTGGTAGGGTATTCATCACTAAGGCTAACGTGGCCTGTGTGGACATGAGTTTTGCATACTGAGTTACTTAGCTCCCTCTCTTTCCTTCCTTCCTTCCTTTAATTCCTTCCTTACTTCCTCCAACCCTATTTCCATTTCTTCATTTTCTTTCTACCTTCCTTCATGCTTTGCTCCTTCCTGCCATCCTTCCTTCTTTCACAGGCAAGCACTCAGCTCCAGAAGGAGGACAGTGACCCTAAGGGGAAAGGGTAGAGATTTCTGGAAAAGGCCAGAAGAACAGTATCTTCTCACTCTGGAAACAATGTCTCCACTACCTTTTTTCTTAAATGCTGAGGATCACTTGGCTCTGCCTCCAGCTCCTTGCCCCAGAGAAGTCAAATGAGAGAAGAGAAATCCTATCCAGTCACATGAATTCACCTCATACCACTTAGGCCTTACTGGCTTCTCAGCTCCTGTGTCTTGTCTGGGATCTGAGCCAAGATTCCCAGTTTCGTGCTGGACATGTCTACTTGGAAGTCCCATTGGCACCCCATACTGACATAGTCCAAACTGAATTTATCACCTGCCTCCAGCAAGCCGACCTCCATTAACAGTATCACCACAGACCCAAGCTGAAACATCAGGGTCATTGCCATCATTTCCATCTCCTGGACCCATGGTTACATTATCTGTCTTACTTTCTTGTTGCTGAGACACAATACCTGAAACCTACAAGTTAAAGGATGAAAGGTTTATTTTGGCTCACAATTTGTAGAAGTTTCAGTTCACAGTCAGGCTTCACCTCCCAACATCACATTTAGAGATAAACTAATCAGAAGACTACTCCCCTGATGAGTATCATGCCCCTATGATCCATTCACCTCCCAAAAGAGCAATCTATGAGCACAAGTGGTTAGGGGGGGCATATCTAGATACAAACCACAACACCAGCCCTGTAATTTCTGTGTATGGAAATGTCCCCAAAGTCATTCCCTCCTCTCAGCCCTCACTACCGTGATCCTGGTTCAGAGCATGTTGCACTACTGCCTGAATCCTTGAGATAGTCTCCCAGTTGACTCACCTTCTTTTATCCTCTCTCTTCTCCAACCGTTCCCTGTCCTAATGCTATAAGATTTGTCTTCCTGGTCTATCACTCATCTGTCTTCACAGAAACCTTTGATGGATTCCTATTGCTCACAGAACAAAGCTCTCCGCATGGCCAACAAAGCCCTGGGTAGGGACCTCCTACATTTTCCCCACTCCATCCTGCTGCAGCCAATTGCATCTCACCAACTGTCCTACCCACAGGACCTGCATGATGGATTTTCATGCAAAAACTGTCCCCCTCTGCCTGGAATGCCCTTTTCTTCCCTCTACTGCTCCTCCTGGCACAAACTTCATCCCTCAATATTCTCCTGAAATTTCCTTCATCTATGAGGTTGGTCATCATCTCTGCCCCATGAAACTGGCACATTCCTCTACTACAGTACTGCATTCGCCACCTTTATGTTGCTGCAACAAAGAGCTGATATACACAGTTTGAAGGAAGAAAAGTTTATTTGGCTCACAGTTTCACATATTTCAGAAAATGGTTGGCTGGTCCCATGGCAAAAAAAAAAAAAAAAAAAAAAAAAAAAAAAAA
>NW_022900951.1:86219637-86224531 GCF_012274545.1 Fukomys damarensis
GGTAAATTTCTCATTTCATCAAGGCCAGGAAACAAAGAGACAGGAAAATAGCTAGACAAGGTTCAAGGGACCAGTTATAGTCCCAAAGTTCACAACCCTATGACTCACACAGACACAGAAGTATACTCTATTAAGTGGCTCTTGATCCAACCAAATTAATAATCAAAACTAACATCACAGAGCAGCTATGACCAGCCAGTCACAGGGAGACTAGCAGCTGCTGCAGGCCAAGAAGTGAGCTGAGGAGGTGCAGGAGGCCTGCAAGCAAAAGAACCTGAGGCAGGAACAGGCCAAAGTAGCTCAGGCTGAGATTGAACAGTTCCGCCTGCAGAGGGAGAAAGAGTTCAAGGCCAAGGAAACTGTGGCTTTAGGATCCCATGGCAGCTGCAGCAGTGAAGCGGAGAAGGGGACACAGAAGCAGATGGCCATCCTCCAGACTTGCTTCCGGCAGAACAGGGAAGAAGTCCTAGATAACCGCTTGGCCTTTGTCTGCGACATCCGACCAGAAATCCATGAAAACTACCACAACAATGGATAGAAGAAAGAAGCACCTGTTCTATGGATTAGCATTGTAGATGCTCTCATGAAATATGAAGCTTTACCAAAGTCAATTTTTGTTCTTATAAAATGCATTAAATTATTTATTATGCTGTATAATAGTTCCTTCCACTTTTTGGAGAGTAGCATATCTAGCTTCTTTGGACAAACTTAGTACTTCCTCCAAAGATTTTGTCTTTTTACCTCATATTTCTTAGAAAGTTAATGAGTGTATGTTGTCTGTTTCCCTATACCTCAAGTATACACATTAGCTCAATCAACATGCATATCAGTATTGACTTTTTCATTGTTAGATTTAGTAAGAAAAAGAAAAAACAGTTCTTTAAAGAAAGGAAGGGATTAAATAATATTTCCCTTACACTTTCTTGAAGGTCAGGGCTTTTATCTATGAAAAAAGTAGTAAATAGCTATTTGTAACTTCCATAGTGCAGCAGCCAGCCTTAAAATAGTATATTCTGGGGAAGGATTAGAACAGCGAATACTAGAATAGTTGCTTGGGCTGCATTTATCTTATCTTAAACAAAATTACTAGATGAGCTGGGTGTGGTGGTATATGCCTATAATACCACTACTTGGGAAGCTAAAGAAGGAGCATCTTGAATTTGAGGTTAGCTTGGGCTACATAGTAAGATCCAGGCTTGCCTAGATTGCACAGTGAGACCTTGTCTCAAAGCAAAACAAAACAAAACAAAAAAATTTTGCTAGATGATAGGACTCAAGAACTTGTTACTTATTATTTGTTGTATTGATAACCACTTACAAGTAAAAATAAAGACTTTGTTATGCAAAAAAAGGCTAACATCACAAGTCCATCCCTTGTCAACTTGATACCCCCAAACATCTCCTTAAACCTTACTTAATAGCTAGAGACAAAAGCAAGATTATAATTCTGCCTAACATGACAGAACTATCTTGTATATGATTAGAAACACACTCAGTCCTTCTCCAAAGTTTCCACAGTTCCAATATTTCAGAGTGACCATATCCAAAGATCTCCTGAGGCTCAAGGCAACTTCTTAGCAATGAACATTTGAAAAGTAAAAACCAAACAAACAAAAAAAAACATACAATCAAAGGACAAACAAGTTACATGCTCCCAATATATTAGTGGCACAGGGAAAACTTCTCATTCTAACATGGAGAAATAGGGAAATAGAAAGGGATAGGGCCAAAGCAATACTGAAACCAATCAGGGAAAACATTAAATCCCGTACCTCCATGTTAGCATTCAGGACACATGGTGGCAGGATGTGAGCACCAAAGGGCTTGGGCAGCCTTTACAGCTTATAAAGCCTTTACAGCTTTGCTGGTTACAGACCACGTGGCCTCTGTATTTGCTTGGCTCCATTCACAGACAGAATCTTCCCTAGGCAACTGTTCCACGTCTCTGACTTCCACAGTTTCCTAGGGTTTCCCTCACCAAACTAATCCGTCTGCCATCTTTAAATGTAGCCCCACACAAAGTCTTAGGACATGAACAAAATATAGATAAATTCTTTACTAGAACATAATACAAATGTCCTCTAGTCCAATTTGCGACTGAATTCTCATTCCTATCTGAAACCTCATAAATATATTCTTTACTGTCTGCATCTCTATCAGCATTCTTATCTTCTGAACTCATACCAGAATTGCAAATAAGTCTCTGCTTACAGCATTCTAGGCCTTCTCCAGCCTGATTCTCCAAACTTCTCTGGAAAACAATTTCCAAATGCTACTGAACCTCATGGACAGGTAGTCATAACAATAACTCCACTCTTCATATTGGTTTTCTGTATTTGTCACTTTTCTACTGTCCAGACAAAATACCTTACAATGCATAATTTAAAGAAGAAAAGGTTTATTTTGGCTCAAGTTTTCAAAGGTTGTGCTTGCTTTAGTAGCACATACACCAAAAAGTTTTCAAAAGTTTAAATCCACTGTGAGCTAGTTGCAAGGCTAAACGTCAGGGTGGAAGAAATTTACTTACCTCCTGGCAACCAGGAAAACAGGGGGCCAGGGATCAAATATATTCCCAAGGTCATGCCACATGACCCACACATTCTCAACGAGAAGTGTGCTTTACTAATCTCCTAAGCATCTCTGTGCCAATCAAGTTGACAATCAAGATTAAGCATCACAAACACCCATTGAACCATGAGGGTTTATGTGTGTTTTGGTCCCCCTACAAGATGAGGAGTTCCCTGAAGGCTGCTTGGGAACATATTTAGGCTCTCTTTTGAAAATTTTTATGGTCTAGTAAAATTTCAATATACAATATGTACTCAGTAAATGCTTGTTGTGCAATCTGTTCTTATTCTTCAATCCAGTCAAATATGGCAAACAAATATCAAAGATATAGCTCTAAGCCTTTGTGTGTACTATTCCCTTCATCTTGACTTTACACGTCTTCCTTTTATTTTTGTCAGTGCCTTTTCAGTATCCAGTTCAGCCCACTTCTTCCAGGAAGGCTTTCCTGATGAACTTCACGAAACTCTGCTCCGTTTGTTTGATACTTTGTCCTCACTAGTAATCATGTTATCAGAGCTTCTGTAACGGTTAACACTACCATAATTCTCTCTACCAGAACTGTAAGGTAATGTTCATTCCCATAGTCGCCCAGCCATAAAAAAATGATGATGCTTTAGGAGAGGAATTCTATCTCAAGCTCTATTTCAGCTTTCACCAACATTGCTCTTTCTGGATTGTAAACATTTCCCCCAAAGTAAGTGTAGCCTGGAACTCTGACTCATGAAATGAGGTCAAATACAGTGATATATATCTTTAGCTTCTAGAAATGTTGAGTTACACAACTGGATTTTAGAGGAAAGCCTGTTATTCTAATGAACATGTTACACAAAGAAGTAGGTTAAAAGTGGAGGCAACAGACAAAAAGGCACAGCATGGTTTCTAACTTGTACCTTTAAGCCGGTGAGGTTTCATCATCTGGAATAACTCGGGGAGAGTTCAATAAAAGAGAGTTCAATGAGCACTTTTTCAGGAGACAGTATATAACAGAATGTCAAAAACTGGAATCTCCAGGCATGGCGGCACACTCTTGTAATATTGGTGCTCAGGAGGTGGGAGAATTGCCATGAGTTCAAGGCCAGCCTGAATCACATAGTGAGACCCTGTCTCAAAAAACAAAGAGCAAAAAAGCAAAAGAGTAAAACTTTGAGATTAGGTATCACACAGACCTGGATTCGAAATCTGACTTTACTTAGACTGTGCAACAATAGCCTCAGTTTGCTCATCCATTGAACAAGTAAAATAGTTCCTACTTCCTGGAGTTGTTGTGCAGGATAAATGAATCAATCTATGGCTGTTGGTGGTTTCTAAATGTTTCCCCATCATTCTCTTCCTATTTTTCTCTTGTACTAAGTCATAGGAAATTCTACAGTGATGCAGGCCTGAGGACGCTGGGAGCTTGCATAATAAAACTAAGAATACTAATATTCCACAAGCCAAGAAAGGCAAAAGTGATTGAGAGGACTAGGATATCAGATTAACTTAATGCCAACCATTAAATGCTGTGCAAATAAAAGCTACAGCACATGATGCTAAGAAAGGTAATACGCTACCAAGTCAGATTTCTGGCTGTTTCCCCTCTTCCTCCATACTGCTCCCACCCTCCAACTTTGGAGAGTCCCTGTTTTAAGACAGCCTGGCCTGGAGGCAGAAGATGCTAACACTCATCTCTTTTTCTCCTCTTCCTCCCTCCTCCTCTCCGTTTTCCCTCCCCCGCCTCCCTCCTCTCCTCCACCTTTTCCTTCCCTTTGCCCTTCTTCTGAAACAGAAATGCTAAATTGCAAAGTTTCCTGGGTTGGGCTCAAACTTGTGATCCTCCTGCTTTGGCCTCTTAAAGTGCTGGAACTACAGAAACACACAAAACACACCTGGCTATAGCTCACTTTTAGCCAGAGTGCAGGGCTAAGAAACCAACAGTTTTTTCTGACAAGGGCAATTCCTAGATGTGCCCACTGCAACGTCTGCACGTTTACATTGTAGCGTTTCATCTTTCAAACTTGCAAAATTGTAAATAAACCAGGGCCGGAAGATTGAATCACAAATTGATTTTGTAATCAATAATGTCATGGACAGATTTTGTTGTTTTCATTGCTCAATTTCTAACCTCTCCACAGTTAATTTTGGGGCTTGACAATTTTCATTCCAAAGGGGTCAGAATAGATGCCATCATTCAGTAAGTGGAAAATAAGATAGTTTTACCCTCTGGCCTGGCCAGGATGTTAAGTAGTGCTGAAGTTTGGTAAAAGAACTCATCTCTAGACAACATGTAAAAAGTGTGTACTTTGCTGCCTGCGATCACCCGGCGGCGTGCGCGCGAGCTCCCGGCCTG
>NW_022900951.1:86229211-86257513 GCF_012274545.1 Fukomys damarensis
GTAGGGAAGGTGTGATACGTAGGGGAAGAACAAAAAGGGAAAAGAAAAAAATGTGAGAGAATGAAAAGATGAAAATAAAGTGTTTGTAGATGGGGAGGGGAGGAGGGGGTGAAGGGAGGGCAGAGGTAAGGGGAAAAAAATGAGAATCAAGACTTGCCATGTAAAGGTACATGATCCCAACAATGAATGTAACTGTACTGTATCCCTAAATGTACCAATAAACTCAATAAAAAAAAAAAGTGTGTACTTTGTCTTGTGGCCTCCAAGAAAATATCTTGCAAAACACATATTTTTCTCATGCAATCGCTGGCATCATATATTCATAAAGCTAATTTGATGGCTGAAAATGAACAGAGAAATTGTATATCTGTCTCTTGTGTTGACTAACTGAATTCCTATGGCCCTTTATGTACTGTTTGATGTTCTGTCCTTCCTTTGAAATAATAAGGCTCTTATCTATTGTAATTTAGCATTTCATTATTAAAAAGTTTTTTCAAATGTCCAAGAAGTATGAGAGGCTGATACGATTAACTCCCATGTACTCATTGCTTAGTTTTAGCAATCATCACTATTTTACTATTCTTGTCTCATCTTTTCTTTTTCTTTTTTTTTTTTTTTCGGTACTGGGGATCCAACTCGGGTCCTTGCACTTGCAAGGCAGGCCACCAAACCGCTGAGCTAAATCCCCAGCCACCTCATCTTTTCAATCCTCTCCGTAATTGAAAAGAAATCGGGGAGAAGAAATATTTTAAAGTAAATCTAAGATATTGTATTACTTCACTCATAAAATCGATCTGCTCATAGCATTACCAAATTTTTAAAATAAATACTATCACACTACCTCTCCTAACAAAATGAACAATCATTTCCTACTATTGGTTAATATTTTGTCCAATTTGAATTCTCCCAAATGGACAACATCTGTTCCAGAAGAAATTTTTGAAATGATTAAGTAGAGTTTTTGAGGCAGGATATGCCTTACCCAAGGTCACAGAAAGAGTTTATAAAATAGCTACGAAGAGAATCCAGGTCTCTTAAACTACTGTCCAGTGTTCTATTTGCCTTCTCTAATGTTCTTTGGTTTATTTGTATCCTACTTTCCACTTACAACCTCTAATTGTCTTTCTTAGGCTTCTTTTTCTTTTTAAACTAAGAAAACCATCACAAATTTCTATTTTAGGGTGAACAAAGCAGCAATAAGGAACAGAAAGTCGGGCACAATGGTATATGCCTATAAACCTATAACTTGCAAGCTGAGGCAGGGGGTCCCAAGTTCAAGGCCAGCCTAGAAAATTTAGTGAGACCCTGTCTCCAAATAAAAAATGAAAAATGGCAGGGTTGTAATTCAGTGAGAAGGCCCTGAGTTCAATCCCCAGTACTACAAAATACATAGATGATAGATGATAGATAGATAGATAGATAGATAGATAGATAGATAGATAGATAATAGATAGGAATAGTAGGAACAAAATATTAGAAATTATGGAATGTCTCAATATGTCCTCAATGGAATATTCATCATCAAATTAGTACTAGGGCCAATTATTAACTGGTTTCACGAGTTCTGATGGCCCTCTGTTCCTATATTAAAGCCAATGACATTGCTAGTTCTCTGTATGTGTTCACTCTTCTGGGTGTACTGCTTTCGCATCTGGATGTTTTGGAACTTGGAAAACTTGCCCAGGATTTCAGCACTTCTTGAATCAGTGGCATACCCTGGCACAAACAAGAACTTCATCAGGAGCACATCAGATGTACTACAGAAATGCAGAGAGGATTAAATGCTAAAGCTTTTAGCAGTAGCTGCATTTTGGGGATTTTGAGACGGCGGGCAGGTGAGATGTAAGGTTCAGGGGGATGGTGCTAGAAAAGCAGTGCTGAACACATCCTGCAGGATGTTCTGTGTAAAGATCAGTATAGCTAGATCTCAGGATCTCTGTTAGGGAGTTGGTGAGATTCTAAGTGGGCAAATTGTGGCATGCCAGATGTGTTTAGCAGAAGAATTTGGGGTTTTAGGATTTTTTTGTTGTTGTTATTTTTCTTTTTTGAGACAGGGTGTCACTATGTAGTTGAGACTGACCTGGAACTCACTATGTAGCCCAGGCTGGTCTCGAACTCATAGCGATCCTCCTGCCTCAGTCTCCCGAGTGCTGGGATTACAGGCGTGCGCCACCACACCAGGAGTAAGAATTTGGGTTTTTATACCGAATTCAAACAAATTAATAAGCAAACCAACAAACCACCAAGCCAACCAATGATAAAATTGTTAGAAACATAAATAAAATTCTTATTACAACTTAAATTTCTAGGGGCTGGGGATATAGCTCAGTGGTGCCACACATAGCTGGCAAGTTCAAGGTCATGAGTTCAATTCCCAGTACCAGGAAAAAAAAGTATAGGAAAACTTCGGTTTCTGTATCTTTGGGCAAATACTTGCACGAAATGTTTGCTCTATTCCAGCTTTTTGCTTCATTGTAGTATAGCACATTTAACTTGAAAGAAATGCAGTTACTATATTGGCCTGAATTCAAACTTGGGACAACTGATTAGAAAGCAGAGCCACACATCAGGACTCCCCTTGAGCCCAGGTGTAAGGTGGGCTGTAGCCAGCCTAGAGTGATGACAGATCAGGTCTGGAGGATGCTTAGGTTCCTAGATTTTTTTTTAGGCAGTGTTTTGCTGTGTAGCACAGGCTGGCCACCAACTCTTGAACCTCCTGCCCTTTCCAACTGATTTCTAGTGTTATAAGCATGTGCTACCACACATGGCTTGTTCTTAGGATTTGTTTAAACAGCAGCTTAAATTCATTGACTGTAGGTGAGGAAGAAGAAGGCAGAAAGATCCCCTAGTTGGTTGGACCATGAAAATTAAATAATAACAGTCCAAATTAGGTTCAAATAACCTTGATAATCTACACTTCCAAAGCTAAGCTGTTGCTCACATCAGTCATTTCCCACAATTACCAGTGCAATTCTGTTTAATTTAGTTCAGTCTAAATATGATGCATAATCAGGGAGGAATAGAGCCCTACAATGCTTAAGCTGTTTATCCCAAATATTTGTCAGTTCTGTTCTACTGCGGTCAGGAGCTCAAATTTCTTGATTCCTCATTCTTTCCACTTATATAGTAAGCAACTTCCCTCTGCCTTAGTTTCTTCATCTGTAAAATGAGATAATGATAGTTCCTTTCTCATACATTTGAAATTTTAGTGAGTTAAACCATGTGAACACTCATTTATCTATTTATTTAACAAGCGTTTGTATACTATCTTCCATGTACATGCACAGGAAGGAGAGAGGCACTATGCAGCAATTCAGCAAAGTAAAAACAGGCTCTTCCTCTCCAATCACTTACAATCTCGTGGGAACGTACTGCATGCGTCTGTGACGAAATGTGCATCAAAGTAAAACAAGCAAAATAGACTATAAGGTGTCAGCGGAACAGAAAACTTGTCCAACTTAAACTTTCTCTAGAAGTTTCACTTCCTCTCAGGCTTCCTTCCTTGACACATCTCCCTTTCCCAACCCTAAGCTCTGCTCCATTTCTGTCCTCTCATGATACACCAGACACACCACTCTCATTCATGCTCCATACTGTAAATTGTCTATGGCTCTGTCTCCCCCATTGTAACCTGCTATTAACCCAAGATCTGTAAGCCTTATTAGTTTCTTCATCTGCGATTGATGAGGGTTAAACAAGATGAGCTTCATGGCACCACTAGCCTAACAGACTCCAGCTATTTTTTTTTTCTTTCAGCATCATGGGATATCTGAGAATTGAGCTACCTCTTTATATTTCGTCACAACATGGAACATGGGCTATAAATTGTAAAACAAAACAAAACAAAACAAAACAAAAAAAACTCTGTAGGTTCACAGGGTCTTTGAGCTTTATCCCTCATGTTCCAAGGATGAAAAATACTCTTTTCAGTTTATGTTAGCTGGAGGAGGAGATAAGAGAACAATAAACCTGTGTTGGGTTTCTTGTACTGTGGATTTCTTTTGGGCTGTGTGAAAATATAGCTATATTTGAAACAACAAAGAAACAATTCAAGACTTATCTCAACATAACCTCATCTTCCTTCCTTTTACCAAAAAGGCTTATCTTTTTGCTTTCTCTCTACCAGGAGCTGGAGCTCAGTAGTTTCCATGTTTTACTTTTTGTGAATGAATCTGGTAAAGAAGGGTCTCTCAAACAAGGGACGACTCACCACCTGCCTTTACTCAGTCCTCTCAGCAACTTTCTTTCCTTTCCATTCCTAACCCAACCTCTTTGTCTCAACTTTTCACATCTTTCAATGCCTTCAAATCCTCATTCCTAACTCTTTATGCTATATTGCTACCTTGACCCTATGAGTCACCTTTTATCCATCCATGAATTTATCCATTCATCAAATTCATTGCATACGTACTTTATGAGGAGTAGGGAGTGGATCTCAGAAAGTCTTACCAAGAGGCGGGACATCACCTTATTGCAATATTCTAGGTAACACACCTGAGCCAAAGCAATGGAGATGGTGATGAATAGAAATGGAGAGCTGGGCACATGAGTACAGTATTTAGGAAGACTTAGTAAATAATCAAATGAGGGAGGATAAGGTGATTTCTGAGTCTGTTATTTGGCTGGATGGGAGTACTGCTCATTAGAACAGGTGACCTAGGAAATATTGGACTTCAGGGAAAATTATGGGACACATTGTGAGCATGTCGACTGCAAAAGGTTCTCTTTCAAGTTCTGTTACATAAATAGCACCTGAAATAAGCTATCTCCCAAGTAGCTTATTAAGAAACTGCACAATGCTGTAAAACTAATAAAATGGAAGATTAAGTTCATATTAATTATATCTTTTCTTACCTAGAAGTCTATTGTATATTGAAATCTTCATTAATTTAAAAAGCAATTTTAGAAACCAAAGCTTTTATAAAGCTGAATGCATACAGGAGAAAAATATATTATTATGACCTTATTAAGTTACTCATGTAGAGCTTTTTAGCTGAGTTGCATGAATTAATTTGGCTAGCTTTTCATTCTTTGTTATAAAACATTTTTTTTCTGGAGATATAGAGCTAACATAATTAACTATGATGATGGAAAGAAGAGCAGCACAAGTAATTGAAAGCCACATATGAATCAAAGCTCCATGGATAATTTCCAGGAAAAAGCGTGGCTTCATTTCTTTGAAACCTTGGTTGACCTCTCTAGCAGCTAAAACTCTTTAGGCATTAACCTTCACGGAAAGTTTCTGTTCAAGAAAGTCTACATTTATAAATATGAGGCAAGAGAGAACAGTGGGGTGAAATAACAACATAATAGCAATTAAGTATAAAATTAAATAAAGGGAGTTCATTGTTAACTCTCACACACCTGTTGGTAGGGATTGGATTATTGTTAATAGAGCAAAAGTGAAAGCTGAAATACAATAGGGAAGTGAGCTCCTCAAAAACAAGGACAGATCTATATACTGTTTTTTGAGCTGGATAGTTTCTTGCTTTCACATAGCCCAAAAGATCTCCAAAGATAACTAAAAGGAAAATTATATGTTCACAATTTAGACCAAACATCTAGAAGTTGTAACTTCTCTTTTGCCCTCACACTTCACACACTACATTAGCATGTAGTTCTGCTTCTAAAATATGTTTTGAATCCACCTGCTTTTCTATCTTCTCTGTTACCTCCTCAGTCTGAGACATGGTCACTTCTTGCTTAGGTAGCTGCAGTAGTCTCCCTGCCTCTACCCTTACCCACTTCACAAACCATCTTCCACCTGGAAGCCAGAAAAAAAACCCTGAAAATTCCTACCAGATCATATTGTTCTTTGGCTTGAAATCCTCCAATGAATTCCCCCTCTGTTTAGGAAAAAAAAAATCACAATTCATTAAAATGGCCTAAAAAACTATGTTCTCTAATATCTGCGTAGTTCTCCCACGTTACCACTTATCACACTGTTCTTCGTTGGCTAACCAGCAGCCATATCTGGCTTCTTTCTTCTCTTCAGATAAACCCAGCTCTCTCCATTCTCAGAGCCAGTGTAAATACTGGTCTGTCTGCCAGATCCCTTTTCCCTGTATCACCATATTTCTCATCTTCCCCCTTTGTTGTCTTTGTCACAGCTACTGCTGTGAAATGATTAGCGAAGCACTGTTTGTTCAGGCATTCCTGATCTGATTCTTATCTTTTCCCATTAATACGTAATCCACATACAACAAAATTCACCTATTTCAAACTGTGCAATTCCATGATGTGTAGTATTTTCAGAGTTGTGAAACCATCTCCATCTAATGATATACATTCTCATTACCTCAAAATTAAATCTGGTATCCTTTAGCGCTTACCTCCCACCCTTCACATCTTCCCACCTCTAGCCCTAAAGAGAGCTACTAATGTGTTTTCTGCCACTATAGATTTGTCTACTATGGGAATTTTATCTAAATGCAATCATACACTATGTGGCCTTTTGCGACTGATTTATTTCAATCAACATAATAGTTTTGAAATGTATCCATGCTTCATTCTTTTTTATGCTCAAATAATATTCCATCATGTGTATACACTGCATTTTGTTTATCCATTCATTTCTGGATATTTGGGTTTCCATTTTGGGCTATAATGATTAATGCTGATATAAATAGTCATGTACAAGTTTTTGTACTGACATATTTTCATTTCTTTTGGACATATATATGTAGGAGTTTCATTGCTGAGTCATACAACTATGTTAAATTTTTGTTGATTAACTCACTTGTACTCATGACTGCTCAAAGCTTATTTCCTCTGAGAACTCCTCCCTCTCTAATCCTTCCTGTAATAATCACCCACTTGCAATATCAATCTCTATCATTTTATCTTATTTAGTTTCCTATATATAACTTATGATTATCTAAAATGATCTTGTTTATTTTATTATTCTACTCCTCTGTCTCCCTCCACCAGAACATCAGTTTTACAAGGAAAGGGATCTTGTCAATGTCGCTCACTGCAGTACTCTCAGCACTTAGGACATTGATTAGCACACAGTGGGGACACAGCAAATATTAATAAACTAGTACATAAATGGCTATGGTGGAAATTCTACTTCCATTTTTCTACCATGAGGCTTATTCCACAAATTTTCTAATGATTATTTCAGTGCTTTTCTGTTTCTTTAGTCATTCTTTGAGAAAAGTAAAAGCCAGCTCACGTAAATTATAGGAAAAGTAGCTGCAGCAAGAATGTGTGGATTATTTGACTTACATCTGTCAACTCCTCACTCTCACCCAAGAAATTGTAAATACAATCAAAATCATGTGTGTTTAGTGGCAACTCCCTCGGATTGTGATAGATGAGAATATTAAAGGAAAGAAAACTCTAGTGGAGCAATTAAATTGTGGATTGCCTTACCTTGCAGAGCTACAAATTGAGGATTTCTCCTTTGAAGAAATGAGATATTCTTCAAAATGCTTGGATTTCCGATCTTTAGATAGGAATTCAAACACACTTTTCCTCATAATTTTCATGTATTTCTTACCTGGAGATCTTCTTTTATTAATCACATATTTTTATTAATACATGTTTATACTACATAATGATTACATTTATTTTGGGGAACTTGTACAAATACATCCTAATTCTTTTTTATCCCCTTCTCCTCCCATCCCTCTCTGATTCCTCCAACTCTTTATCCCCTTCCCATTTAAAAAGACTCTATTCCATTTTTTCTTTCTCTTTCTTTTTTTATTTTTTATTTTTTTGCAATATTAGTTCATTATATTTTTATCAGGGAATGTCAGAAAAGTTGTTTGGCCACCTTTTTGCCTCTTATAAATAGTCATTTGCATAACACATAGTGGCAGGTGTTTGAGAAGAATTAGAGAGACAAATCTGAGAGACTTGGTTTCTTTTCAATTAAAAAATGAAGCCAAAATTCACATGCAACATGTTTTTCTGATGCCTTCTATCAATCTGCCTCCATATGGCCCTCTTTGAGAGTGGAGCTTTCTAATAAATCTAGATGCAAAATCGAATAGGTATGATAGCTCACGACCACTGCAGAAGAAATCTGAGCTGCCTGTGTCACATTTTCTTTTTTTTTTCTTTCCTCATTCAGGTTATTGGTACATTTTAGGTATACAGTACAGTTACATTCATTACTGGGATCTTGTACCTTTACATGACAGGTGGTATTGGTTCTCATTTTTTCCCCTTGTCCCTGCCCTCCCTTCACCCCCTTTTCCTCTACCTATTTATAGACACTTTATTTCCATTTTTTTCATTTTCTCCTATTTTTTCTTTTCCCTTATTACCTTTCCCCTAAACTTCCCACTTTTCCTACACCTTTAGCCCTTTTCTTCCTATTTCACATTGTCAATTATCTCATTAGGATCTTATGTACTGTTATAGCTTTTCACACCAGAGAAACTATATAGTATTTACACATGTGACTTCTTTATTTCACCTAGGAGTATATCCTCAATATGTATCCATTTTTCTACACATGAATCTAATTTCTCATTCTTTATGGCTGAATAGTATTCCTTTTTATAGAAAAATCACATCTTTATCCAGTTTCCAACTGATGGGCAAATGGGCTGTTTCCAAGTTTTAGCTATTACAAATGGTGCCGCTATAAATGTTGGTGCACATATATCACTGTGGCATCATTCTTTTAATTCTTTTGGAAAGATATCCAGCAAAGGGATGGCTGGGTCAAAGGGAACCTCCAGTCCAAGCTCTTTGAGGTGTCTTCATATTGATTTCCATAGTGGTTGCACCAGTCTGCACTCCCACCAACAATGGAGAAGGGTTCCTTTCTCCCCACAGACCCTCCAACATTTGTTATTGCTTGATGTCTTGATAGCAGCCATTCTTTGTGTGGTGAGGAGGAATCTCAGGGTTGTTTTCATCTGCATCTCTCAAATGACCAGTGATGTGGAACATTTTTTCATATATTTACATGCTGCGTTTACTTCTTTGTCTGAGAAATGCCTATTCATTTCAGATGCCCATTTCTGAATTGGGTCTTTATATTCGGGGGAGCTGAATGTCTTGAGTTTTTTATATATTTTAGATGATAGTCCTTTGTCTGAGGAGCAGCTGGCAAAAAGTTTTCCCCACATTGTAGGTTGTCTCTTAGTTCTGTTGATGGTTTCTTTTGCAGTACAGAAGCTTTTTAATCAGATGAGATCCCAGTTGTTGATTCTTCCTGCTAGTTCCCGTGCTACTGAAGATTTGTTCATAAAGTCTTTTCTTATCCCAATGTCTTCAAAAGTTCTGCCTAACATCTTCCAGCAAGCTTAGTGTTTCTTTTTTTAATATTTAGATCTTTAATCCACTTGTATTTTAATTTATTGCATGGTGAAAGATAAGGGTCTAGTTCTAATCTTTGGCAGGTTGAAATCCAGTTTTTCCAACACCATTTATTAAAGAGGCTATCTTGCCTCCAGTGAGGATGATCGGTTCCTTTGTCAAAGATGAGGTACCTCATCTGGCCTGTGTAACATTTTTATATGCATCCCAATACCTTCCCTCAGAACTCTACATTTCAAGGATACCTTTCATAATGTATTATTTATTTGAAATTGCTGGTTGACTATTTTAAAGTAATTTTGGGTTACAGTCCCCAGGGAAGGGGTTTGATAGAGGAAGCAGTAGCTGTGTTCTAAAATTTCCTCCAGAACCAGGGATTTAGCTCAGTGGCATTGTGCCTGCCTCCAAGTGCAAGGTCCTGACTTCAATCCCAGGTACCAAAAAAAAAAAAAAAGAAGAAGAAAGAAAAAGAAAAAGAAAAAGAAAGAAAGAAAGAAAATTTCCACCAAATTTGTGATTTTCCCAAATATAATCAATTCTTCCAAATTTCCAAAGAGACAGTGTCAAAGCACAAAAGCAAAACAATCATAAATATAAGTAGATACTGATAAATTTCTCACATTTACTTCTTAGCACATGCTTTGGCTCTATAAAGCTATATAAAGCAATGTGGAGCAAAAGAAGCAATTGGAAAAAAGATATACTGTTTATATAATGTTTAAAAGATAAAGACAGCCTGGCAAAATGCCAAATGCCTATAAAGCAGCTACTTGGGAGGCTTTGGCAGGAGGATCACAAGTTGAAGTTCTGACTGAGCAACATAGAATAATCTTATCTCAAAATTTAAAAAACATTAAATGAGCTGAGGGTATAGCTCAGAGCTCACTGAGTTTGAGCCCCAGTACCAAGAAAGAAAAAAAATGATGCAGAGGAACACTATATATAGTTTATGGATGTATGCATACATTATACAAAAATGTGTATGAGAATTACAATCTGTACCTTCAGTACCTGTGCAGACAGCAAGAAAATGAGATTATCAGACTTTACGTACAACAGTTTCAGATTCATACCTCAGTGTGTTTGGTAAATGTCATTGAAATGCAACAGAAAATGCACAAATTAAAAGTGTAGCCATGTTGCTACTGCCCTATGCTGAAAAGTTTGATTTGTTAACTTGCACTTAAAGTGTAAGTGTTGATTATATTGTTCATGCTTTTTATATGTCTGAAATATTTAAAGGTATTTTTCAACTCTTACCAGGCCCTCAAGTAGTTAGACTATCAATCCTTTAAATTCCTTTCCAGTTGTAGAATGAAAAGACAGCTACAGAATGGGAAACATATTTTGTCAGTAGACTCTCAGACAGAAGACTCATATATAGAATATATAAAGAACTCAAAAACTTAGACTTCCCAAAACAAAAGATCCAATAAAAACATGGACAAGTGGCCAGTAAATACAGGAAGAAATGATCAAAATCACTGACCGTTAAAGAATTGCAAATTAAAACAACTCTGCAGTTCCTATCTCACCCCAGAAAGAATGGCTAACATCAAGAAATCAAACAATAACAAATGCTGACTAGATCAGGCTGTGGGCACCCAGGGCTTCACACATGCTAGGCAAGCGCTCCGTCACTGAGCTAGATCGCCATTCCTACAAAGAAGCTACATGATATGCCATATAGAGGGTTACAGACAGGGAAGAGTTAAGATTGAAAAGATGAGCATGGCATATCTAAGGAGGAGAAACCAGGGAAAGCTTTAGGAAAGCAGTAGATGGTGGCAGCAAATGGAATCAGGTGTCCCAAGAAGAAGGAACAATGCATGGAAATACGAAAAGGTGGGCTTTGGTCTAGAAAGAGCAATAAACTTGCCTGTTGGGCCAGAACATTAGTGGAAAATCCAGATACGAACAAACTTTTGACAACCTGAAGATCCCATGCTGTCCTTGACAACAAGAACAGGGATAAGTTATTGGAAATGCTTCGAGCTGGACCGTGGCTTTCCTAGTTCAGGTGATGGAGTAAAGATGCAGAGTCCAGCCACCTGAAAGCTATAAATTGCTATGGCAAGGATACAAGCACGAAGAATTAAGTCTTAAGTTTGGAGGAGAAGCCCTGTTGAAGGTTATGAAAGGAGCAGGAGTTAGGGAGCAGAGTCCCCCACTTTCTCCAAGTCTGTCCTCATTTACCTTCCCATTTCCCCCACCCTGACCAGTCCAAGCAAGAAAGTAAAAGAGTGGGAGAGTGGAGTGGGGAGACTTCGATTGTGGCAGGAGTGGGAAAGTAGGACAGGGTTCTCTTACTTCTCTCTGTCTCTCTCACTTGACACTGCCATTTACTGCAAGAGGGACTGTGGTGGTCTTGGTGGTAAAGATGAGTGGTGGGAGGTGGGCATAGTCTTGGAAAGTAGTGATTGAAAGAGATTTCCATGTCATTCTTCTGGATCTTTGGAAGTTTGCCTTTGACAAGGCTGATCCTGGCAGGCCCTGGGCCTACCATGAGGGGAAAAGGTGAATATACTTAGGATGCTAGTTCCTAGGTAGTAGGCAGATGTGGTTAGCTATTCATATATCAGAAAGTCTATCTGCCTCTGTGTTCCACATAAGTGGTGGAAAAATTTATTCCTATTTGTGACATTCCCTATGTAGGAGGAAAGCAGCCTACTATAACCAGAGATGCTAAGGAGGCATGAGATTCAAATTCAATTCAATTGCAGTAATAACGAAGATAAAATATCTAGCGTTTGTTGCAGAAATGCTGTGGCGGAGTTTCTATTTGGTATGATGACAACGTTCTGGAAATGTGATGATTGCACAACACTGTGAATGTGCTTAATGCCACTGAATTCAATATTTACAAAGGAGTTAAAAAGATAAATTTTGTTATTATACTTTATTCGACCCCTAGCCCCACACAAAACCCTAGTTGTCAGAGGCTGGGGTTTTAACCATTGTATTGTATATGGCCTCTCGATGAACATGAATCCAGTGTCTCTTGTTCATAAGGCTCTCCAATGTAGGAGAAAAAGGACTAGCTTTGCAGTCAAAAGTTCTCTATTCAAATAGTACATCTGCTTCTTACTAATTATGCCATCATAATAGTCATGTGTGACTAATACTTGTCTGGGTTTACTTAAGCTAAAGGGGGAACCAAGTCCCACACAAACCTCTCTATGAGATTTCACATCAATTGCAGACATAAAGGGACTCATTGTGCTACTGACTCACCTCGGGAAGAGGGGCCCAAGCATCTTTGAGCCCCTGATAAGGGTAGGCGAGTAAGCCCTGAGCCAATTTATACTTTTCAAATTACTGCTTTTATCAAAGTGAAATATTGCAGCTACTGGGTGGGAATTTCTAACAGGAAGTACGACAATTACTGATAGGGGAACTTAAGAAGGCCCCCCCCCTTGGAAAGGGGAAGGAAGATGAACTTATCTTGACATAAACCACCTTCAGGGGTTAACATCAGATGAAGTCAGTGCATTCACATATCACAACTCTCACAACCAGTCCTATTAGCAAAAGTGATTACCTAAAGTTCTTTGGGGAGTGAAAGAGAGACTGAAATTCCCCACCAGCCTTTCAGTCCCTGCACTCAATGAAGAGAATATTCAGTAATGGCTGAGTCCTCAGATATGCCATGACACTGTGAGAGGAGATAAAATATGAAGAAATCCGCCCCTTGCCATATTTAAGATCACAACATCCTCCCCACTCAAGTTCCCTAAAGTTGTCACTACGCTTCTTCAAGAATAGAGTAAGATAACCAGCAGATGCTACCCTCTGTGGAAAAGCCAAGCTTCATCAAAGGCTGCATAGCAAGACTTTGCTTCCTCAAGACTTTTGTGTGTAGGTGGCTTGAAGCACATAATACTTGCTTCTAATAACAACAGTTAAATGTACCAGGCGTCCCACAAGATGCATTTATCCTAAGAGAAAGGCAGAGCACCCAGTAGGGCAATTCTTCCACTGCCACTGCATAGGGCAGAAAGTGCCAAGTACAGCCTAGAGCAGAAGTTCAAAATACCCCCTTGCTACTTCCCTCATCCTGGCCCCATTGTCAAGGCTCAATTTTTCCTGAGAAAAACAAGCATGAAACAATCCAGCTGGGGATATTGCACACTTGTGTTCCTGATTTGCCTCCCCCTGCTTCACATCAGGAACATTATTTCCATTGACTTCTGTTCTCTGAATCTCAGTTGACTCTGCCCTTGGGATTGTGGTGCTTCCCTGTCTCCTTCTGATGCTCTACTCTGTTGTAGCCATGTCCGTCCATCTGGATCTCGGCAAACTGCCCAAAGTATCATCTTGTTTGTTTCCTGGCAGCCTCACACACTCACACTCAGCTATCCCCTTGGACTTGGCTGACCTGGTCCATAAGTCCTGGAATACCAGTGCTGCCTATTATCCACTTACAAACAATGCCCTGCACATCAATGCCAGGAAAGAAGCTGCAGGAGTATTTTCATAATCAACATACACTCTCACCTCCATTTGTGCTGCCATCCAAGAGATCAATAGGAAAACTCACTAAGACTCAAATTGTTCAGATAAAATTACAATGAGAAACAGAGTTCTGAGGGTTCTAAAAGAACATCATAAGTCATACTTTGTCCTACAAGAACAGTTGTACAGTGAGATTCTTTTTGAAAGCAAGAACATAATGATATCACACTGTCATGATATATACATTGCTGGAGTTTTTCAGCTTTCCAAATTGCTTGAGTCATGTGTAGGAAAATGGTTGCACATTGAAGCCACAATGTTAAGTGAAGTAAATCAGATCCACAAGCTCAAATATCTCATCGTTTCTCTTACATGAGAAACCCAGAATAAAAATAAAGAGCATAATAAAAGTCAGATAACAGGAAGTAGGGAGATAGATCATTCTCAAAAGGGTAGGAGATTAAGGGAGGGAGGGAGGATGGAAGAAGGGAAGGAAAAGGGGATGAAAAAGGAATTCAGATGTGTTATGTACATGTATCAACTCCACACAAGGAATGCAAACATTATGTACCACAAACATGCCACACACCCTAAAAAATAAAAGGAAGGGAATCAAGAGATGGATGGAGGAGGGAGGGAAGAAGGGAGAGAAGGGAAAGGTACTGAAAAAAAGGAGTTAAGATGTGTCATGTACATGTACAAACCTTCCACAAGGAACATAAGCATTATATACTACATATATGTTCTAATAAAATAAAAAAAGAAACTTTTATGCTCCACTTGGAAGGATACAGTATGACCATACCTGCAAGAAACTGGGTTAGTTTTGCCAGTGAAATGAGCAGGCAACTGAATTCTTTCAAAGTCTCAATGGAATCAATGAGCAATTAATTTCTCAGATCAGCTGAACCTGGGAGGCCCTAGGACTAACACTTCAACTGAAGCTGAAAGCCAGCGCATATCTGGCTGACACATCAGCCCCTCCTGTGCTGCCCAAGGGAAGACAGTATTTAAGTAGTTGGCTGCCCTCTAGTGTCCGCGGGGAGGCAATAACAGCTGGAATGACCACTGAACTTCTGGGTTTGGCAGCAGGGCTGCAAGGTTTGTGCTGCACAAAGCCTGTGTTTCATTACCAACCCTTGTCCCCTACATGTCAGTCACAGGGAGGTTGACCTCTTGTTTTCTAACCAAAAAGGGTATTTTTTTTTCTAATTGCATTTTTGAAATTTCCACATAGTTTCAGATTTCTAAGTATTAAAGGTAACATATAGGCTACTACCAGCCCTTGAAGAACTCTTTGTCCAACTGCAGATACAAGAAATTTTCTAGATTTTTCTCTAAAGATCTGTAGTTTTACATTTTCTCACATTTAAGTCTGTGATCTACCCTAAGTGTTTTTGTGTAAAAAAATGAGATTAGGTTGAGATTGATATTTTCCTTTTTGTTTTTGATATTGAATGTCTAATTGCTTCAGTACCATTCATGAGGAAGTCATTCTTTCTCCATTATGTTACTTTTATATGTGAAAACTCAGTTGATTTTATTTCTATAAGTCTATTTCTGGATTCGCTACTCTGCTCCATTGATCTTTATTCTGATCAAATGAGCCGTGTATCTGTCCTGCCACCAAAACCATACTGACTTCATTACTATAATTATATAGTAAACCTTAATAACAAGTAGTTGGAATTCTCCCACTTCATTCTTGGCAAGACTATTTTAGTTATTTTACAGCTTATATCTGTCCATATAAATTTCAGAATAAGACTCTCTATGTCTACAAATAACCTTTACTAGGATTTGATAATGATTTCTCTACTTAAACCTATTGGTCAACTTTGGGAGAATTGATATTTCCATTATGTCAAGTCTTCCAATTTATGAACATGGCATATTTTTACATTTATTTAGGTCTTCTTCAAATTCTCCCATTAGCATTTTGTAAATTTCAGCATATCGACGATGTACATGCTTTATTAAAAATATAACTAAATATTTCATTTTATCAAAGTTATTATAAATGGTATTGTCTTTGATTTCCATTTCTTCATGTTAATTGTTGGTATATAAAAAGTTTTTGATTTTTATGAGTTCATCTTTTATCTTACAACCTTACAGAGCTCTCTTTGTAGTTGTTGGGTTTTATTGTTGGTGCTGTTTTGGTAAATTTCTTGGTATTTTCTACATAGATTATCATATCATCTGAAAATACAAATAAAGTCATTAAAAAGATCATACATCAGGACCAAGTTAGCTTCATCCTAGTGATGTAAAGTTGGGTCAACGTGTGCAAATCATTAAATTTAATTCACCACATAAACAGAAGTAAAAATAAAAACCATATTATCATCTCAAACAATGCAGAAAAAGCCTTTAACAAAATCCAATATGCATTCATGATAAAAAAAAATTGAAAATAGGTATAGACAGACCTAATCTCAAACTAACAATAGCTATTTACAACAAACCTGAAAGGGAACAGCAATGCTCAACAACTACACCACGCACACCAAGAGGTTCAACTGGAAATTTTATTCAAGGAGTGGGAGCCGAGAGAGAGAGAGAGAGAGAGAGAGAGAGAGAGAGAGAGAGAGAGAGAGAGAGAGAGAGAGAGAGAGAGAGAGAGAGAGAGAGAGAGAGCAGAGAGAGAGAGAGAGAGGAGGAAGAAGAGAAAAACAAAGAAAGGAAGGTCCTTTTATTGGTTTTGGGCTGGGTTATTGCTTATTTATGAGGAGTGGGCTACTTTTAACTTATCACAGGCCAGGTTGCCTTTTATGGGTTCAGTCCTGTAGAAACAGGTTTTAACTTTTCTGGACCGCTGTGGCCTTGGTAGGGGAGGGAAACTAAAGTTAAGAGCATGAGGTCATTTTAAGAGCCAAGAAGTACCAGGAAAATGCAGCCTGTGGTGGCGGAGTCAGGCCCCTATCATTCCCCCCTCTTTAGATAAGAAGTGGCAGACAGTGTAAACCACACGCCAGGGGAAGGGGGTGACATATCTGTCTTCTGTAATTATTTCCTGCTGATTTGGGGTGATGAGGCTGTGGGGGCGGGGGCGTGAGGCCTGGTCGGCTGCACAGTTCTCAAGCAGAGGTTAACTGATGGTAGCAATAGTATTCCCACTGAAGTCGCCTGTAAGGCTTTATAAGAAGAGTCCAAACACAAATTTATCAATGAGGGAAGAGAGATGGGCAGAATGTAGTTGGTATAGGGGCCGCATCTTATCTCCCAGTGGCATCTGACATGGACCCCAACCAAATCTTGGTGAAACCTGAGGATATCATCTTGGAGCATTTCTTTAGCATATCATAGCAAGGGACGGCCCTCCATATCACCTAAAAAGATCAAAGAGAAGAGGGATGCAGAACATCCCATTTTGGTACCGGGGATCAAACTCGGGTCCTTGCACTTGAAGGCAGGCCACTGAACCGCTGATCTAAATCCCCAGCCCTCCTGTCTTTTATCTGAATGGGATCTTCTAGAGTGTATCCCTTGGGTAAGGTGGGTTGGTGACAAAACAAGTGAACTAAGAGGGGAACGCCAGATCCTGATCAGAACCAAGTGGTGCCTGGCAGCTCATGTGGCCAATAGGGTCTTATGGAAGCAACATAACTCCTTGACATGATTCTGAGGGGTTAGAAAGATAGGTGGAGGGGTTGAAGGAATATCTGAAGTAATCTTGATGTATCTCACAATATCACGGAAGTAGGGTTGTTTGGCCTCTTTTTCATATTGGGCCTCTGGGATAAGGGAGGAGTGATTTTGTGCAATATACGCAAGCTTGCAGGGGGGTATGAAAGTCAGTCAATTAACTGGAGATCATATGGAGTGAGTATAGTAGCTAAATTATTAAAAAGGCTTGGGCCATGGGATGCAGGGTAGAATAGGCTGCCTGATTTCATCTTAGTCAAGGGGAAGCTCTAGAAAACTAGATTTGCATAGGCTATCTTCAAAGGTAATTATTATTAAGAGAAAAGTGAAGGCCTCAATCTCTGTTGGTGTGAAACTGCAGAGAGTCCCATGAAGCCAAGCCTCAGAGACCTAACTAGTTACCTGTAACACTGGGCAAGAGTAGGGGACAAACCAATTTAGATCAGGTATGAGATCTTCCAGGAACTGTCTGAATAGAGCAGAGGTCTGGATCAGGCTTGGGTGGCAAGAGGTCGCTGCCATATGAAAATGATCTCATTAGGGCCTTGTGTTTGTAACACCAGCTGATGGGCCATTTGTCGGGAGACCTGGGCAGAAAGTTGGCTGACCTGGGCCTGGAAAGCCCAGGGAGCAATAGCTAATAGGAGAAAGAGTGTCATTAGGGGGGCAATAAAATGGGAGTAAAGATGAAAATAGAGGATTATCAAGCCACTTTAATGCCCATCCCTCATTTTGATGCTCCTCATGGCAGTGCCTGATCTCTTCCTGGAGCTCCTGAATCTTTTGTGTTATTACTCCTGATTGGTTGACATAGAAGAAGCAATTTTCCTGGAGTGTGAGGCAGAGGCCTCCCTTCTCTGCCAAGGGAACAGATCAAGGCCTCTCCTGTTTTGCACGACCACATCGACTAGGGAGTTGACCTGTTGCTGGAGTATCAGGATTGCCTCCGACAGTTTATTTATGACATTCTCATGTTGTTCTTGAATTTGTATCTTGGTGACTGCTGAGTGTGTTATTCCTGCTGTTGCCATGGCTATGCCCCCATGATACCCAGAATAGCTAATAATGGAAAGATGGCCACTTGGAGCACCCTCTTATGGTGAGGCATAGCTACTTCATATATGGGGAAGGGGACAGGTTTGTTCCCAGGGATCACATAAAAGTCAGGAACCAAAAGGACAGGGGTACATATGAAGCCAGGCACAGAGCCATTATATAGGGAGGTTCCACATAAAAAGGTTCCACCGATTGTCCCAGTGGTCTGGGTTCCAGTCATGTTTATGCAATATTGGGGAGCTGAATTTGGGCCCATGAATTTATAGCAAGACGAGGTTGAAAAATTATTTGGGAGGGTGACATTTTGTTTTATTAATTTGGCTCGTTGTTGGGTGGTTGAGTTTGGGAGGAATGTCTGTTGGGAATGAGGAATTATCTGTGGGGTGATTGAAAGAAGTCCCCTAAGGCTTAGACCTATCCAGCATCCCTGAATAAAAATGGGTGGAGTTTGAACGAGAAGGTCCTTTGTAGGGATTCAAAGACCCATAGGCTCAAGTCAGGTGTTAAGTCAATCTGAGTGTTAACCTTATTGATCACATCTTTCAGTTGATTGATTTCAGAGGAAACATTAGTTATGACCTTGACTATGGGGGGATGTGTGATAGTTTGAGGCATCCAAGTTGTGCAAGTGATAACGAATTCTGAACCTGGATCCCAGCCTGAGACATAGAGCCTAAGGCCCCACATCCTTCCGGACCACCATGTAGGGTCAGTGGGGTTTTTTATTGTGATGTGGAATTTATATCTCAGGGGATCAGTGAGTGATGTAGAGGAGAGATAGACGTGTTTATCTGATGGTTTCCATGGGGCTGTGGTCTCACAGCCCCGAGGCACAGTGGTACTGGCTGCGTGAGTGGCAGTGTGTGGGGCCAGTGGAGAGACATAGGCAGATTTGGTAGGGACGACGGAAGTCAGCAGTAGGCCATTCCGAAGTTTTTTAGGAATTTGATGGGTTTTGGTCAAAGAATTGACATAAGGCAACTTGGAAAGTAACATTTAGGGATCCTAGCTGGGTCTGAAGGAGGGCTGAGCGAGGCTGGGAACGAGTCAAAGTACACGATGAAAGTTCATTGGCTTGGGTGGGGCTTAGCAGGGAAATCAGGAGCAGAAAATGAAACATTATCTGCAACAATTAAGGATGGAAAAGAGTGAAATTACCAGATAATAGACCAATGCAAATAAGCACCTGGAGGTGAAATTATAATTGGGAGGGGCCGCAGTGGCCAACCCAATTCCCAAAATAAAACCTAATAGAAGTATCATGCAAAAACTAAACAGATCTAGTAGAAAAGACAGGGTGACAAAGGCTTCCTATATAGAAAGGGGAGTGGTGAGGGAGGGAACAAGGGCTGCCAAAAGTGTGGGGGGAGGAGGTGATAGAGGAAGAGGCGATCTCTTAGCAGTGGAACAAAGAGAGGGCTGGTTGCTAAGATAAGAAAAGCCCTGGACATATGGAATCTCCAACCATTTTCCTTGATGCTCACAAAAGTTATATAGGTCTTGAATTAGACCCAGTTCAAGGGAGCCACTAGGCAGCCAGACATTTTGATTATCTAATTGACATTAGGGCCAAATTTCAGTGGATAAACAAATTAGCCAGTTGAGTTTTAGATTAAGGCCCTCCAAATTTCTGAGTAAGCATCCCAAAGGAGAGTCTACGGGTATGGAAGAGCCAGAGCCCATGACTGCCAAGAGGACAACGGAGGTTATCAGCAGCCCAGACGTCTCTTAGAGTTCTGATAAGACCCCCTTTTCTAGACATGGTCTAGAAGGAACTCAATCTTTCTGCAAAGATGTCTCTTGTGCAGGAAGTGAGTTTTGACTGGAAAGCCTTTCTACTCCTTCAAGGTGTCCCAAGCAAGGGCAGAGAAGGCCCAGTTGACTTCAACCTAGCAAACCCAGCGGTTTGCGGAACAGAGGATGGAGGGCCTTGTACCCAGCCAGTCACATCCGGAGGTGATCATCCTCTTGGAGGTCTGGGACCCCGGGATCTCCCGTTACCCGAAAGACATTTCAGAATGGGGGAACTTACCCAATATCCAGTGCAGGCCTGAAAATAGACAGATAGGTGTTGGCTGCGAGAATGGCGTCAAGGAAGGTGGTCACAGACTGAGTGGGGCTGAGTTGAAGCGTCTTGGTATCCAGGTTTTGGGTCCCCAGGTATGTTAACCTGTGAGCCCAGCAATCCCAGATCCCACTTCTGACACCAATGAAAGGGAACAGCGATGCTCAACAACTAGGCCACACACACTGAGAGGTCCGACTGTAAATTTTATTCAAGGAGTGGAATAGAGAGAGAGAGAGGAGGAGGAGGAAGAGAGAGCAGAGGGAGAGAGAAGGAAGAAGAAGAGAAGAACAAAGGAAGGTCCTCTTATTGGTTTTGGGCTGGGTTATTACTTATTTGTGAGGAGTGAGCTACTTTTCACCTATCACAGGCCAGGTTGCCTTTTATGTGTTCAGTCCTGTAGAAACAGGTTTAAATTTTCTGGACTGCTGTGGCCTTGGGGGGGGAGGGAAACTAAAGATAAGGGCATGAGGTCATTTTAAGAGCCAAGAAGCACCAGGAAAATGCAGCCTGGGGTGGTGGCATCAGGTCCCTAATAAAACCCACTGCTAATGACATACTAAAAGGGGGGGGGGAGCATCCCTTCTTGTATGAGCAACAAAACAATGTCATTCTTAAACTTCAGCAGGAGCAATCAGGCAAGAGAAAGAAATAAAAAGGATACATACAGGAAAGGAAAAAGTCAAACTACCCCCTTTCAAAGATGACAGTATCCTTGCCATAGACTACCAAAAAAGGCTGCACCAGAAGACTCCTACAACTAATAAACAAATACAGCAGTGACAGAATTCAAAAATCAATAGTGTTCCTGTATATTAACAATGAATCTACCAAGAAAGAAATCAAGAAAACAATCCCATTCCCAATAGCTTCAAAAAATGTGAATACCTAGGAATTAATATAACCAAAGAAGTGAAAGTCATCTATAATGAAAACTATAGTACTCTGAAAAAAGAAAGTGAAGAGAACATTAAAAATAGAAAGATATCCCCTGTTCACAAATAGGCAGAATAAATAAGTCAAAATGGCCATATTACCAAAAATGTTATATAGATTTATGCAATTATAATTAAAAACAACATTATTCACAGAATCAGAAAGAAACATCATAAAATTCATGTGAAACCAGAAGAGACTCAGAATAGTTGAAGAAAACCTGAGCAAAAAGATCAAAACTGGAAGCATTAGTGTCAGTGCTTACTAGAGAAATAGACAATGCAAGATATACAAATACATAAGGATTTACAAAATGGGCTTACATTGGCCACCCATGGAGTCAGGTATAGAAGAGTGCTAAAGAGCTGTTTGCGCTCTGGAAATCCAAAGGATCAAGTTAAAGGCCTAGAACTCACTGTAGTATCCTGTGCATGGATCCTGTGAGAGGGTCTGTGCTGGAAGGCTGAAGAGTATGCACTTAGAAGGCTAAAAAGTCTGTGCTGGAAGCTCAGGAATGACATCCAAAGTAAAAGTGATGACTGGAGCACCTTCAAAGAAACAGAAGTAAGCCTTCTTTCTTTACCTTTTATTCCATTCAAGTGACAGTCCTATTTATTCGTGCCACTCAAACCCAAGGGTGAGTCTTTTGTCTTCAGTAAATTCCTTCAGACACATCCAGAACTATGCTGATCCAATTTAGTTGGATGTTTCTTACTCAAGTGGACAGAATCAGTTAACTATCACTGCTACAATTCTGGATTTAAAGTTATACTAAAGAGCTAAAAACAGCATGGAACTGGTACAAAAATAGACATGTTGAACAACATAACAGGACAAAAGACACAGAAATAGCCCATACTACTTTATCAATGTGATCTTTGACAAAAGAGATAAAAACAAATGCTGGAGAAAAGATATCCTCTTTAGCAAATGATGCTGCAAAAACTGGTTATCCGTGTACAGTAGAATGAATGCAGACCCATATCTCTCACTCTGTGCTGAAATCAAATCAAATTGGATCAAAGACCTAAACACAAAAACAGAAACATTGAATCTGTTGGAAGATAAAATAGATAAAATACTTGAAGACATAGACATGAGGAAGAACTTTCTGAACAGAACCCCAATTCCACAAGAAATAATATCAAGAATTTTAAAATTGCATAAGATTAAAAAGCTTTTGCACAGCAAAGGAAAGAACAGAGTGAAGAGACATCCTACAGAATGGGAAAATTTGTTTTACCAGTTGCACCTCAAAGGATTAATATTAGAATATATAAAGAACTAAAAAGAATTAGACCTCCCCTCAAATTATAAGGCAAATTAAAAATGGACAATGGAATGAATAGATACACATTGAAAGAGTAAGTACTATTTATTTCTCTTAAAAGTATGTTCTTGGGCCTGTGATTTACCTCAAAGGTGCTGTGCCCACCTGGCAAGCGCAAGGTCCCAAGTCTGACTCCCATTATCAAAAAAAAAAAAAAAAGTGTGTTTTCAAGATGCTTCCATTTACCTAGAAATGTCTCAAGTTTATCCTACATTTTCCCTCTGGTGTGAGAAACTGAAACTGAAAGTGAAGTTCAAAAAGAATAATAAATATTGTGAAGTAGGGAAAAAATTGTTCAGAATTATACAGAACATGAGATACTTTGGGAATACTTAAAATGTTTTAATGCAAATAAATAAAATGGGTAGTATTATTAGAAAATTAGCTGAGAGATTAGCAAATTAAAATATATTCCTTTTAGATCATGATACACAGTGTATTTACCATTGTTATTCTCTTTTGTTAGGAAAATTATATTTTCATAGAATGTGTTTTATATTTTCTATATTAATATCTACTTGTATTATATTAAAATGAATTTTTTAAAAGTAAGTACAATAAATACATAAAAACATGCAGCATCTTTGGCCATTAGGGAAATGCAAGTTAAAACAATGATGAGAATTTATTTTACTCCACAAAGAGTGGCTATCAACAAGGACTCAGAAAACAAGTGCTGGTGGGGTTGTGGGAGAAAAGAAACCATTTTGCATTGTTAGTGGAAATGTAAACTAGTGCAATCACTATGGAGATCAGTATGGAAATTCTTCAAAAAACTGATAATAGAAATTCCATTTGACTCATCTATATCTCTTGGTTATCTTCCAAAAAGAGTTAAAGTCATCACATTAAAGTGATATATGCATGCCCATGTTTATAGCAGCACAATTCACCACAGCTCAGTTGCAGAAGTGGCCTATACACCCTCACTAGATGAATTAGTAAAAAAAAAAATGTGGCATATTATACATAATGGAGTACTACACAGTCATAAGGAAGGATAATTTTAAATCATTTGTAGGAAAATGGATGGATCTTGAGATCATAAATTTAAGTGAAATAAATCAGGCACAGATTAAATATCACATGGTTTCCTGTATATGAGAAACTCAAAATATAAATAAAGAACAGAATAAAGAAAAGACGGCAGTGGCCACTCGTGGTGGTGCATGCCTGTAATCCCAGCACTCGGGATGCTGAGGGAGGAGGATCACTGTGAGTTTGAGACCAGCCTGGGCTACACAGTGAGTTCCAGGTCAGTCTCAACTACATAGTGAGACCCTGTCTCAAAAAACCAAAAGAAAAAAAAAAGAAAAGAAAAGACAGTAGTAAACAGAGGTATACTTCTTTGAGATGAGAAAGGATCCTGGTGAAGGGAGGTGGGGAGGATAAGAGAAGTAAAAATATAAAAATGCAATATGAATATTGATCAATTCCTCAAAAATGAATACAATTGTTATTTATTGCAAAAGTATACCAATAAAAATAAAAGACTACTTTTTCTTTTCCACTCTGAATGCCTTTGAAGGCCTATTTCTTACCTTACTTCTGACCTTCTTCCTGATCTTAGGAGGAAAGCATTCTCTTGCCATTTAGTATAATATTACCTGTACATTTTTTGAACGAGTGCTTTATGAGTTAAGGTAATTTTTTTCCATTCCTAACTGGCTGAGAGATTATAAACCATGAATTGTTGTTGAAGCTTATGAAATGCATTTTCTTCAGTAATTGATACAATTTTCTTCTTTAGCTTCTTGATGTAATGAACCTCAACCTTTTGAATGGTCACTTTTTGATACTTAGAATAATCTCCACTTAGTTATGGTGTACAACCTTTTAATTATTCTTGGAATTGCCTCACTAATAGTGTTAAAGATTTTGTGTCTAAGTTCATGAGAGATTTTGGTCTGTATTTGACTGGTTTTCTATCAAGATAATATTAGCTTCAAAAAATGAGCTGGTAAGTATTCTCCACTCTTTTGTTTTCTCTAAGAAAGTATATAAAATCAGTACTATTTCTTCCCAAAATATTTGGTATAATTCTAAAGCCAAAATATGTGATACTGAAATTTTTTCCAGAGATTTCTAGTCGTAAATTTAATTTTAAATGCATATGGGACTGCTTGCATTTTTAATTTCATACTAATTGAATTTAGATATTTTCTGGTTGTGGGGAATTGAGCTATATTTTTAGATTGCCAAATTTATGAGAGCAAAGTTGCCCAAACTATTCCTATATTGCTTTTGAATGACTGAAGAATATTTAGTGATAGCACTTGATTTTTTCTTCTTTATTTTAGCAATTTTTGCTGAGTATCTATCAACTCATTGAATTTCCAAAGAATCTACTTTTTGTTTCATTATTTTTCTTCATTGTTCTCCTTTTTTCAGTTTACTTAATTATATTCTTCTGTTTATTATCTACTTCCTTTGAAGTTTTTTCTCCCTTTCTTGGTTTCTTTCGGGGGGGGGTTTGAGAAAGGGTCTCACTATGTATGTAGTTGAGACTGACCTGGAACTCACTATGTAGCTCAGACTGGTCTCGAACTCACAACGATTCTCCTGCTTCAGCCTCCCGAGTGCTGGCATTACAGGTATGCACCACCTCGCCCAGCTCTTGGATTCTTTTTTATGAAGTTTATACTTGTACTGATACATGTTTGCAGTACATGATAATTATATTCATTGTGAGGAATTAGTAAATGTATATAATACATATTCACCCCACCCATTCTTCCTGCTACCCTTTGCAAAAGATCTAGCACCCTGTTTCTGGCTATTTTTTCTTTTGCTCTATATTTATATTTTGAGTTTCTTCTATAAGAGAAATTATGTGAAATTTAATCTTGTTTGTCTGATTTGCTTCACACAATATTGTGTATAGTCTTGGGGTGGATCCATTTTCATACAAATGACTGAAGTTTATCCTTTATGGCAGATCTGTACTCCATTGTATATAAATACCACAGTTTCTTTATCTGTTCATCTGTTTGTTGATGGAAATACAGGCTGCTTCCAAGATTTAGTTATTATGGATTGAAGTGCCATAAACATGCTTATACATGTATATCCATTATTAATGCCTTTTGAACTTCAAGGAAGACATCTAGAAGTAAAATAGTTGGATCAAATAGAATGTCTAGTTTTAGATTTTTGAAGAATCTCCATACTGATTTCCATAACAGTTGAATTAGTTTACATTCCCACCAACAGTGAAGAACAATTTTCTTTCTTCCCACAGCTTGGTCAGAACTGGTTACTATTTGATTGTTTGATGATCACCATTCTTCCTGGAGTAAGATGAAAACTCAGTGTTGTTTCAATTTCCATTTCTCTAATGGCCAGAGATGTTGAACTCTTTTCCATGAATTTAATGGCCATTTTCATTTCAGTTGCCCATTTTTTAATTTAATCTTTTATTGGGCGGGGTGTAAAATTTTTTGAGTTCTTTATATACTCTAGATATTAGTTCTCTGTCTAAGAAACAGTGGGGAAAAATTTTCCCCATTATATGTTGTTTCTTCACTCTTTTGGTTGTTTCCTTCAGTGTTTAATTCAATAAGAATATATTAGTTTATCTGATGTTATTCCTTGTGCAATTGGGGTTCTGTTCAGAACATCCTTGTCTTCAAAAGTTTTCCCAGTTTTATCTTCCAGTGGATTTTATTATCTTTTAACATTTAAATATTTGATTAATTTTGATTCTAGATTAGTACATGGTGAGAGATATAGGTCTAGAGTCAGTCTTCTGCATGAGGGTGGCCAGTTTTCCCAGCAGCATTTGTTAAAGTGGCTGTCTTTCCTCCAGCATATGTTTTTGGACCTTTTGTCAAGGATCAGATAGTTGAATTTGCATCTTTGATTCAGTTTCATTAATCCACATGTCATTTTGTTTTGTTTTGTTTTGATTTTGTAAGTACCATGCTGTTTTTATCACTGTATCTTTGTAATATACATTAAAGTTTGGGGTTGGGATGCCTCTTGATGCTTTGCTTTTGTTGCCTAGGATTTCTTTTCCTATTCTGAGTCTCTTTTTATTCCATATTAATTTTAGGAATGTCTTCTCTAATTCTATGGGGATGCTATTGGTATTTTGATTTGGATTGTGTTAAATCTGTATGTAAGTTTTGGAAGTATGGCTGTTCTTACAACATTGGATCTGCTTATGTAGCCAAAGTACGGCTGTTCTTACAACATTGGATCTGTTTATGTAGCCACAGGGTATAGCTTTCCATTTTCGCATGTCCTCTTACATCTCCTTTTTCAGAGTACTGCAGTTTTCATTTTAGAAGTCTTTCATTTTCTTGGTTTGGTTAATTCCTAAATATTTAATTTTATGCTATTATGAATCATGCTGTTGTCCTAATTTCTTTTTTGGTGAGTTCATTACTAGTGAACAGAAACAGTATTGATTTTTGCATTTTTAATTTTACATCCTACTGTTACAGACAGCTAAGTTAGTTAGAAATTACCATAAGGCAGTTAGACAAAGCTGGACCTTCATCATAAGAAATACTGAGGCACACTTACTGGTTAGCAGTTTAAAAAGATAAGAGCTGTTGCACCTACTTACTTCCCTTGTGGACAAATACAGTGGTTGATAGTCTAAATGGGTATCAATATCCTTAGCCCATTTCCCTCTGGAAGTTTTGTGTACATGGCTTGTTTTCCCATTTGATCTTCATTTAATCAATATTATCTGGGTGATTTTACTTGGTTGATTATGGTCTTGTCCCACCTCATATCCACTTTGTACTTTTCCATTGGGTCTTATAGTTTTGTCCCACTTTGTACCAATCTCATCTCATGACTTTGCCCTATAAAACACCCTTGAAAAGCAGGATAGGCCAGCAACCCACTTTCTGGTCCCTCTTCTGTCTCTCTTAAAGCTCTCAATAAAATTTTCCTATTCTTAACTTCCATGTTTCCTAGAATTCATTCTTTAAATTTAGAGAACACAAACTCATATTTTGGATATCTAGCAGGTTCTGAGTTGTATTTCCCTTGTTTGAATTATTTTTGCTTATTTGGATTACTTGCAGACCTATATCTTTATATATATGCCCTATATCACTACCACACTACAGAATATTGTTATTAATTCTAGGAGTCTTTTGTTGGAATGTTTTTAGTATTCTATGTAAAGGATCATGTAATCTGAAAATGATTATTTGATTTTTTAATTTTCTATACATATCTCTCATATTTCTTTCTCTTACCTGATTGCTTTGACTAATATATCAATTACTATATTGAACAGAAGTGTTTATCTTAGAGGGAAAGCTTTCAAATTTTCCTCATTTAATATGACCGTGGTAATAGGTTTGTCAAAAACACTTTTATCAGCAGGGCATGGTGGCGCATGCCTGTAATCGTAGCACTCAGGAGGCTGAGGCAGGCGGATCACTGTGATTTCGAGACCAGCCTGGGCTACATAGTAAGTTCCAGAGCAGTCTGAACTATATAGTGAGACCCTGTCTCAAACAAACAAACAAAATTGAGATAATGTTCTTTTTTTTTTTTTTTTTTT
>NW_022900951.1:86257775-86294223 GCF_012274545.1 Fukomys damarensis
ATGACAGGTCTTGGTTCTCATTTTTTCCCCTTGTCCCTGCCCTCCCTGCACCCCCTCCTCCCCTCCCTGTTTACAAATACTTTACTTCCATTTTCATTTTCTCATGTTTTTTACTTTTCCCTTATTACCTTTCCCCTACCCTTCCCCCTTTCCATACACCTTTAGCCCTTTTCTTCCTATTTCACATTGTAAATTATCTCATTAAGATCTTATGTACTATTATAGTTTTTCACACCAGAGAAACTATTCAGTATCTACACATGTGTGACTTATTTATTTCACTTAGAAGTATAAGCTCAGTATGTATCCATTTACCTATGAATGAATCTAATTTCTCATTCTTTATGGCTCAGTAGTATTCCATTTTATAGAAAAACCATATCTTCTTTATCCAGTTTCCAACTGATGGGCAAATGGGCTGTTCCAAGTTTTAGCTATTACAGACTGTGCCACTATAAACATATGTGTGCATATATCACTGTGATATGATTCTTTTAATTCTTTTGGAAAGATACCCACCAGAGAGATGGCTAGGTCAAATGGAACCTCTAGTCCCAGCTCTGTGAGGTATCTCCATATTGATTTCTATAGTGGTTGTACCAGTCTGCACTCCCACCAACAATGGAGAAGGGTTCCTTTCTCCCCACAGCCCCGCCAACATTTGTTATTGAGTGATTTCTTGATAGCAGCCATTCTTTGTGGGGTGAGGTGGAATTTCAGTGGATAAGGTTCTTTTATTCCTATGTTTATCAGGGTTTTTAATCATGAAAAGTTGTTAGGATTTGTTAAAGGCTTTTTCTGCATCTATTGAGATGATCATATGATTTTTCTTTGTTTCTATTTATATGATATATTACCTTTATTGATCTGCATATGTTGAACCATCCCTATATCTGAAATGAAGCTTTCCTAGTCATGATGTAAAATTTATTGATGATTTGCCATCTCTTGTTGAGCATTTTTGCATCTGTGTTCATTGAAGAGATTGGTCAGTAGTTCTCTTTTTCAGTTGGATCCTTGTCTGAATATTGAGTTAGGGTAATGTTACCTTCTAGGAATGACTTCTGGGAGTACTCTTTCCCTTTCATTTTTATTAGAGTTTGAGGAATATTGGAAATACATTTTAGTTGACATTCTTGTAGAATTCAGTGGTGAATCCTCTGGGTCCTGGACTTTTCTTAGTAAGTTTTTTATTATTACTTCTATTTCATTGCATAGCATTGTATTATTAAGAGGTTTTATATAGTCTTTGTTTAGTTTTGGTAATTCATAAGTATGGAGGAATATATTCATTTGTGATTATCCAATTTATTAAAGTTGAGGTTTTCAAAGTAAACACTAATAATCTGGAGTTTACCAGTGTGTATTTTGATTTTGCCTTTTTCTAAGCTAGTTGTATTGATTTGTTTCTTTCTTTTTTTGTAAGATTGGCTAAGAGTTTTTCTATTTTGTTTATTCTTTTAAAAAAAGAGCTCAAAAATGTACCAATAAAGGAAAGAAACAGCTCTTTGATGCATTTATTTTTAAAATTTTTAGCATTGATTTGTTCTCTGTTCTTTATAATTGCCTTATATATACTACCTTTGGACCGGGTTTTTCTTGTTTAACTAGGACCTTGAGATACATCATTTGATTATTTATTTGGGCTCACTTTGATTTTTTTGAGTGGGAAGCCCTTTATTGAGAGAAAGAAAGATTCTATCTAACAGAGACAGAAGGGGGACCAGAAAGTGAGTTGCCTAACAACCCTACCTTTCAAAGATGTTTTATACAGCATGGCCATGTGGTGAGATGAGCACAGAGTGGGACAAAACTATAACACCCAATGGACATTTTACAAGGTGGGCATGACATGGGACAAAACCACAACCAACCAATAAGCTTACAAGTACAGCCATCCAGGTAATACTGATTAAATGGGGATCGACTGGAAAAACAACTCACATTAAGGAATTTTCCATTTAGATTATCAATCACTGTTATCTATCTCTAGGGGAAGTAGTACCTCTTCTTTTTATACTGCTAACCAGGGAATGTGCCTCAATTGTTCTCCATGCTGGCTCCTTGGTGTGTTGGGCTCCTGGAGGGTTGGCACCTTGAAGACTGGTGCCTTGAGGGCTGGTGCCTTGAGGGCAGCCCTGTCTAACTGCCTACAAGGTATATAATTAACTTACCTATCTAGAATATTCACCCCTCTGAAGAAGTATCCCTAAGTGCCCTGAGTAGTCAAGGGATGAAGACCGTTCATACTACTTCCAGCAGAAGAGGGTCAGAGTTGTGATCAGCAGTCAGAGTTACTCTACAGAAGATCTATCTAAAGGCCCTTGATAGGCACAAGGCAAAGTTATCTTGGGTACCCTTATAGCTTTAAGTCTGGAGGAGACAAAAGCCAAAGAAACAGTTAAGAATACATGGGCTAAATAATAATGTCACCAGGGTTATTACAAATATAGCCAAGAAGTCTTTTCACCAGGAAGAACTATTAATAGCTTTCCACAAAGAGGATAAGAAGAATCCAGTAGAGAAGTTGTATTGTAGTTTAGCAGTTAGGAGCTTTTTACAAGATCAGTCTAGTGGATCCTAGTAAAAGAAGTCTAGCACATTTATCTTTGTTTCCATTTCTATAGATGACCTTTTGGACTTTGGTGTCCTGTAGGCAAGAATAAACAAAATTTTAAAGAAATTTGATCATGTATAATCTAGGCACTTAGAAACTGAAATAGTGATTGTAAAGTGTTAGATCTCAGACTCTTTGAATGATGGAGGATATCTATAAGTCTGATGTTTTGTCGTAAGTCTCTGCAGTCTTAGCTGTCAGATAGATAGAGACAGTTTGAAGGACAAATTTAGCCAAGAAATGTAAAACTCTAGCTGACCTCTTATAGATTCTACCATAGTTTTTTCTACTGATTCGTAATCATAGTAAGCTACCAGTATAGCTGGAAACTACAAAAAGGTGTCAGCGGTTGGAGTCCCTTTTTATATCTAGCTTTATTATTATGGCATTATTTTATACCTCTTTTGGTTATTCTTTTTTGACTGGGTGTTTAAAACCAAGTTAAAGTGAGACCTGTGTCAGTCAGCATGAATCTCTTACTATCTATCAATATTGATTAAGTCTCCTCCTTAAGCATTATTTTGGAACCATGCTCAGCTCCTGTCAGTGTCAGCCATCTGGATGGGTCATGCCCTTTCTTGACCATGTTCCTTTCAGTGAAAGCATGGGGGATGTTTCCTCCTTTGTGAACTTCATTAGTGCATTTGTCCTCTGGTGCCTAGCAATCTCCCTGCTCAGGTTAAGTGACTTTAGCAAAGATGTAGGATCCTGTAAGAAAGGTTCCTTTGTGTCCTTGATCTTATTGACCATCAGGGGGTAGGGCCAAATTATTGGATGTCCTCATAGCACACTTACTCTTCTAGTTCTGATCTCCAAACTTTAGTTGTTGAATACCCGGAAGAGAAGATCAGTGATAGTAGTAGTGCAGTAGAAGCAGTGAGCTTAACCATTATAATTCCATATGGATATTAAGCACTACTGAAATATAAAGCACAGTTAGTGTGCTATTATTTTACCAACCATGGTCATTTAGTTGAACCTCTGCAGAATGTTAACAGACAACAGTTACACATTTTATAAAGAAACTTAAGATCAAGAGCCACACATAATATTTTAGCATGACAGCCATGATAACTTTATCTTTGGAATGCATTCAAATGTCCATCTTTGTATGGAATAGTCTTTTAGTCAAACAACTCTATTTGATTATAAGGCACTAAATGACACATTGAAACCTCTTATTTTTTGTCCTTTAATAGTATGTCATCTAAAGAGAACGCACATCAGCCTATAAATGTACCTTAGCAGTTTATAATGCCTGGCCTTTAATTTTTAGTGTGTGACATTGTTTGGACAGTTTGGCATCTGAACATCCTTAAGTGTGGTGACACATAACACATACATCACATAAGTTCTTAAGAAAAAAAATCATTATTTGATCAGTTATCTCATTGTGGCTTGATATGTATCTCTTATCACAAGTAGCTGGAGTGCAAGAGAAAGGCAGATTGATACCTGAGTCAAGAAAGATCATTACCATAAACAATATCCTAGAAGACTTGTACACCGGGGAGTCATGAAAGACATTTAGTATGCCATGAAATAACATTGAGTATCAGTTACATGAAACCATTTGTCCCTTAATTTTGTTTTGTACCAAAAACTTTTTAAATAAAACCTTATTGTTTTTTCACAGAAAAATTAGCTGTTTAACCATAAACAATGTATACATATCACAATAATAATATGTTTAGCAATGTAGTCCCCACAAGGTTTATGGAAATTATTGGGGTCCCCTTTGTAAACAAAGACTAGAATAAAATTTTCCAGGCAGCTGTTCCTTTATTTACCTAGGGGAGTCCTATCCAGTAGTTTTCCTAAGCCCAAGAATCTTTATTTAATTATCTTAAGAAATCTTTAGATGACCTATGAGAGCCAAATCATAACAATTAACACATTATTTTTGACCAATAAAAGTTTCCCAATTTATTATTGTACATAGACAATATGTATTATATGAGTAAAACCAGTTTTGATATCTTTTGGATCATCTGGCAACCTGGGGAAAATATGTCTTTAGTGATGTTTATCTATAAGTCAACCTGAGTTACAGGCAAATATCTTTAAAAATCCAAAATGCTGAAAGAAAAACATTGCTGAGTTCAAATAAAACAGCTGTACATGTTTTCACAAATTAAACAGACAAACACACACATAGGACAACTTGTTTATAAACCAGTCTACTCAGATGTATTTGGCCAAGTTGTATTATAATAATTATAATTTTATAATTTTTAGGTCTGTACTATAAATAAGACTAATCACAACTTTTGTAGGTCAATTAACAGTGATCTCTTGTAACAAAAATCAAAAGGAATAAAAATCTTTTATACCTGTGAAAACAAAAATGGTTTTAAGACCGGCACTAAACTGACAGTTTATCTGAATGGAATATCCAGCTACACAGTCTTCTCATGGTTGCTTTTATAGCCACAGTTGTTTGACAGCCGGGTGTAACTGTTTCTTCTAAAGGGACAAACTGTTAAAGGTAATTTTATCTATCTCCAGGGGGTTGTGCTCAGGCCAGGTTTGGGTGTAGAAAGAGACTAGGTGACACACTTCAGTGCTAAGTATGAATTCCAAACAGTGAAAGAAGAAGGCCTGTCAAGGCTCCAACCTGCTGTGCTGCAGATGTCTACCTATGACAGGTTTTTTTTCCCCATTTTTAAAAGAAACAAAGGAAAGAAGGCATCGGAATCTATCCCTCTCATTCTGTGCCCAATCTAAGGTGTCCCTGAGCCTGTGACCCTTGGCCCACACTTAGCGACAAGGTTTTCTCTTTCAGAGCCTCGGTTAGCATCTCTTTGAGAATAGTGGTGGGCCTAGCAAATGTTCTTGAGAAACCATGATGAGAGACAGTCCTCTGTGGACTGGGTCTGTGCCTATCTTTTTAATACATGGTTTTGTTAAAAATTATTAAACTCATAAGGCTACCTAGGAATGTTTTTTTCTATCAATGAACTCATCTGTGTTGTAAAAAAAATCAGCATCATTCTTGAGGGATGTAAAAGAAGTTCATCTCCAATACTGCCTGAGGACTGAATGATAAATTTAGACTAAAAAATATATTTAGTCTTTAAGAGTTTCGGGATTAAGCCTAGACCAGTTTTCTCTATGTCCCAGAGAAGTGAAGGTCAGTTTTACTCTAGAAGGGTTCCAGGGAAGGGAAATTCACCATTCTGAAAGTTTTATCTTGAATCCAGCAGCCACAGAGGAGGGCAGTGCCTTGAATCAAACACTGTGGAGAACTGTGTTATTTCTCAGAGGCATGGCAGTGGAGAAGGGACAGAAGAGTGACTCTAAGTATGGCACAAGAACTAAATCTTAACCATCTTAGGTGTAGAAAGACAATTAAGATCCGAAGCATTTTTATGGTGGATCTCTAATCCTTAGCAAAATTTGTCTCTACAGACAAAAGCCATGATTTACTCTGATTGCATTTCCAAGCAGAAAATGAAACCAATAATCAAAGAATTTGAATGGCTGCTTTTTGCCTCTTGAAAGAGTGAAAGAGAATGAAAATATTTTAACTGTATTGTTTAGGGATTTTTTGAAAATAAATTATTTCAAATCTTTAATATCAAATTTATGACTTAAATGTCTTACAGGCTATTGAGCAGCTCCCCAAACTTTTATAAACACTTCCAAAGTCATGCCTCACTTATTGTGAACACACGCTGAAACTATGTCCTGCAGTCAGGCACTTAAAAGTGCTTGTTTGAGCTTCTGGAATTCAGCCTGGGACTTAGTTTTCCAGGTTAAAATATGGGTATCTGTCTTTTGGGTTTCTTTATAATCTAGTAGATGGGTCACACAATCTCACATATATCCTTCTATCTAAAGGCCAAAAAAAAAAAAAAGAGCCTGTAATTTCTAGGAATCGCCTTAGCTGTATTAGAGTCTTGGGCTGTAGAAAGGGAAAGAATTGTTTAAAATTTTCTTCCCCCAGTCTTTGAGTAAAGGCCTAAATATTTTACCTCAAGGTCACAAATTTTGCCTTAGATCTAGAAACATTATAATGCTATTAGAAAATTTAGCAGATGTCTTGATCAGAAAGCTCTTCTGATAGGGCACATAACACTACACCAACTACATATTGCAAGACTGTGACTTTGGGAAAACTATAGTATTTCCTTGTATCAAATCAATATCTAGGAATGTCCTCATCTTTTTGGGATAAATAGTTGACAACTTAAAGTAACTGAAGAACATAGTTCTCGTAATTCTTAGGCCTTCAAAAATATGTGCCTGAAAATATCTTCTATTTTAATCTCCTATCTGATTGGCAAGCCAGTGAGGGTTTTGTATAAGAACTGTTAGTATTCCAGTAGGAACCAGTTATTTCACTGGCTGCCTGTCTTAACCTTTTAAAAATCACAGCAATATAACTCTAAATGTAGTAGCAGCATATAATTCTGCTTTTCTCTTATTAGAAATCAATGTTTAACTGCTATACAGATTCAATGCAATGCCAATTGAAATTCCAACACTATACTTCACAGAATTAGAAAAAATAATCCAAAAATTCATTTGGAACCAGAAGAAACCCAGAATAGCAAAAGCCATCCTGGACAACAGAGACATGTCAGAGGGTATAACAATTCCAAATTTGAAACTATACTTCAAAGCCACTGTGATTAAAAAAAAAAAAAAACAGCATGGAACTGGCAAAGAAACAGACCTGAGTGTCAGTGGAATAGATTGGAAAATACAAAAACAACTCCAGATGTACTCAGCTACCTCATCTTTGACAAAGGAGCTGACCATACTCACTGGAGGGAAGATAGCCTCTTTAATAAGTGGTGTTGGAAAAACTGGATCTCAACCTGCCAAAGATTAAAACTAGACCCCTTTCTTTAAACCTGCACTAAACTAAAATCCAAGTGGATTAAAGATATAAATATTTTTAAAGAGTCGCTGAATTTGCTGGAGGATAAGTCAGGCAGAACTCTTGAAGACATTGGCATAGGAAAAGACTTTGTGAACAGATCCTCAGAGGCACAGGAACTAGCAGAAAGAATCAAAGACTGGGATATCATCTGATTAAAAACCTTCTGCACTGCAAAACAAACCATCAACAGAACTAAGAGACAACCTACAGTGTGGGAAAAAATTTTTACCAGCTGCTCCTCAGACCAAGGGCTCTTAACTAGAATATATAAAGAACTCAAAACAATCAGTCCCCTCAAATATAAAGACCCAATTCACAAATGGGCATCTGAAATGAACAGACATTTCTCAGACAAAGAAGTAAAAGCAGCACGTAAATATATGAAAAAACTGCTCCACATCACTGGTCATTTGAGAAATGCAGATGAAAACAACCCTGAGATTCCACCTCAACCCACAAAGAATGGCTGCTATCAAGAAATCACACAATAACAAATGTTGGAGGGGTTGTGGGGAGAAAGGAACCCTTCTCCATTGTTGGGGAGAATGCAGACTGGTGCAACCACTGTGGAAATCAATATGGAGATACCTCAAGCAACTAGGATTGGAAGTCCCATTTAACCCAGCTACTCCCATGTTGGGTATCTTCTCAAAAGAAATAAAAGAATCATACCACAGTGATATATGCTCACCCACATTTATAGTGGCACAGTTTTTTATAGCTAAAACTTGGTAACAGCCCATTTGCCCATCATTTGGAGACTGGATAAAGAAGATGTGATTTTTCTATAAAATTGAATACTACTCAGCCATAAAGAATGAGAAATTAGATTCATTTGTAGGAAAATGGATACATATTGAGGATGTAGTCCTAAGTGAAATAAATAAGTCACACATGTTTAAATACCGAATAGTTTCTCTCATGGGAAAAACTATAATGGTACATAAGATCCTAATGATATAATTGACAATGTGAAATAGGAAGAAAAGAGCTAAATGTATAGGGGAAGTGGAAAAGGTAGGGGAAAGGTAATAAGGGAAAAGAAAAAGCATGAGAAAATGAAAATGGAAGTAAGTTATTTGTAAATAGGGAAAGGAGGGGGGGTGAAGGGATAGTAGGAATAAGAGGAAAAAATGAGAAAGAAGACCTGTCATGAAAAGGTACAAGATCCCAATGATTAATGTAACTGTACTGTATACCTAAAATGTTCCAATAAACTCAATGAGGAAAAAAATAAATAAAATAAAATTTTTGTGGGTAAAAAGAAATTAATGTTTAAGAGCAACATTATATCATTTTAATCTAGTATAGAACAGAAACACAAGTCACTAACTAGCTGCTAATTTCCTCAAGTAAGACAAAACAGTTGTAAACTGTCTCAGTTTGACCCCTCAAAAGGAGAGGGGCCTAACCCTAAAGTGTTTGATTTTAAAATTAACTCCCAATAAGTTGAAGAAAAATTTAAGGGGAGTTTCTAAGTCACTAGCAGAGAGGAAAAAGTCCAAATAAAATTTAAGCCATTTAAACAAACAAAAAATCACCACACAGCACTCTAAAGACCACAGTGAAAGTTTCAAAGTCCACAACCTATTGGCAAAGTTATTTTTCTCCCCTGCACACACAAATGATGAAGACCATGCCTAGGAAGGGGAGAGAAGGTTTGGATAGTTTTTAATCCATCAAAGATTTGTCTTGTACATCCGCATGGTATTCTATCTTACTAGGAGAGAAAGCAGTCCAAACCTGTAGCTGAACTCTTAACAAGAGGCTTAAGAAAGGGCTCTGATGTCATAGTTTCAGTTCACTCTGAGACAGAGGATATCTGATGACCATGGAGTTCCCCTTTCACATCACAGAGGAGTACTGATAGGGCAAGATGTGGAGATTTTTTGCTGATTAACTCAGATGTGCTATCGGTAGCTAGTTTCTTCCCAGGAACTTTGGGTATCCACCAGAGAGTAGCCATGGCCATGACACCTCAGTTTCTGCTAGTTCCATACTCAGGGATCTGTCTCTGAAAAGAACCCAATTGCCTATCTGGTCAATGTTCCACCCACCATTGGCTTCAGTGAGAGTGGAGATTTACCAGATGGCAACTGGAGTGACCTGTCTGTCCTCTGCTTTGAGAGTGGCAACTGCCCTAAAGGTGATTACTAGCTGGCAGGATAACCACTATTTGGCATTCTATAAGGGACAGATGAAACCATGAACTGTCTTTATCTGAGATGATTTCATGGGATCCATTTTGCATTCTTTAGCAATCAAGTCCAAATGCAACATATACAAAACAAGAACAAAATGCAATTTTAACAAACTACAGTGCCTAAGAAAACCAAGAAATCTGCAAACATTTAAAACACACAATTTAAAATTAAGACTTTTGAAACAAAGGCCAGAATTTATGAAGCAAAAACCAGAATCTAAGAAACAAATGTCCAGAGCCTATGAAATAAAAGTTACAACATACAAAACAAAAAGACCAAAGTTAGAATCTATGAAAGAAAACTCTTACCTCTGACCAGTAATCTCAGTGGAAGACCTTCAAAATGATATAGGGGGAAGAGATGTAACTCCCAAACCTGCTATACACCTGAAATGGGAGTTCATGTTCTCTAAAATTGAAGAATGAATTCTAGGAACAATGGAGGTTGAGTAGGAAAAATTTAATAAGAAGATAGCTTCTGTCTAGAAAGACAGAAGGGGGTAGCCCCTCACTCTGATTTTCTGATGTGTGAATTCAGAGCTATAAGCTTCCATTTTAGGACTGTTTCTTTGTGTTCCATAGGTTCTGGTATGTTTTACTGGCATTATCATTTTATTCTGGAAACTGTCTAATTTCTTCCTTGATTTTCTCAGTTACCTCTTGATTATTTGAGAGAGTGTGTTTTAATTTCCATGTGTTTGCATAATTTCTGTGATTTCTTTTGCCTTTGATTTCTAATGTGATGTGATCTGATACTATGTGTAAGGTATTATTTATTCTTCTTATTTACTTAAGCATGCTTTATGGGGCACTATGTGACCTACTTTGGAGAAAGTACCATGTACTGCTGAGAATAATGTTTATTCTGTTTTTGTTGGATCAAACATCCTGTAGATGTCTGTTAAATCTATCTGGATCAAGTCTGTATTTCTTTCATGAATTTTTTTTATCTCATTGATCAGTTTGTTTGTTAATGTGGTGTATTGAGGTCCCCCACGAAAATCGTGTTAATGTTTACCTCATCTTTTATGTACAGTACTGTTTGTTTTATAAAGTTGTGTTGCCAGTGTTCAGTGCATATATGTTTATAAATGTTATCGCTTCCTATTGGATTGTTACCTTAACCAACATGGAGTGACTTTCTTTGCCTCTTCTGAGTTTTGGCTTGAAGTCCACTTTGTCTGAAAATAGGATAACTACTTCTACAAGTTTTGTGTTCCCATTGCATGAAATGCTGTTTTCCATCATTCAATTTTTTAGTCTATGATTTTTTTGATATATGGCATGTATACAGCATACCATTGGGTTTTGTTTCTTCATCCCTTCTGACAATCTGTGACTTTTGTTTGAGGAATTGAGATGATTTGCATTGAGAATTATTACTGAAGTATATTTGGTTATTCTTGCCATTGCATTATTTTCCTGTTGCTGATACTTGTTTTTCTTCTGCTTAACTGATCACTATACCTAGCATATGCATTCTATTGGAACTAACGGCATTGTTGGGCTTCATTGTCTCTTTCTAGATAACCTTGAGTATATTTGGTGGTTCTGAACTTCTTAATGTGGTCTTTGTCATAGAAAGAGCTTATTTTTCTATTAATTTTGAAAGATATTTTTGCCAAATATATAAGTCTGGATTAGAAATTGTTTTCTTTTAGAGTATAAACACTACTGCATGCTCTCCTGGACTTCGTGGTTTGTGTTGAGAGGTCTTCTGCATTTCTAATGGATTTACTTTTATAAGTGATTTGTTGTTTTTCTCTAACAGTTTTCAATATTCTGTCCTTGTGCTGGACATCTGGATTCTGATTACATGACCTGGACAGTATTTTCTGATTGTGGCTATTTGGCATTCTATATGTCTCACTTATCTGTATGTTAAATTCTACCCCATACTTGGAAATTTTCCTTTCTTTCTTTCTTTCTTTTTTTTTTTTTTTTGGTACTGGGGATTGAACTCTGGTCCTTAAGCTTGCGAAGTAGGCAGGACACCGAAACGCTGAGCTAAATCCCCGGCCCCTGGAAATTTTTCTGATATTATTTTAAGAAGGCTTTTTATGCCATTTGTACTGCCTTTTGGTTTTTCACAAATTCCAATTAATCTTAGGTTAGTCTTCTTTGCATCATCTAGGCACTATTAGATCAATTTTTCCTGTTCTCTTCTTGTTTTAAGGTATTTGTAATTCTCCAGTGACATTAGCCATATCTTCTAATATTGACACTCTCCTCACATGGGTCATTTCTGCTACCCATACTTCAATGAAATTTTCTGTCTCCTGGATTTCTGTTTGGTATATTTTCATGGACTCTAATTCTTTGCTAAATTGGTCATTTATGTTTTGTATTGTATTGTTTAGCTCAGCTAACTTTTTTATTAGTGTCTTCTGTATAATCACTCATCATTTTTAATTGAGTCCATTGTCTGTTTAGTTATATCTTCTTTTTTATCTCCTCATCATTTCAAATATTTCAGCTGTGTGGCTTTTGATGTCTTCCTTCTCGATGCTCCATGGATCAGCTCTGGGGAAGTTGGAACTTTTTGGAGGCATTTGATTCCTTTTCTTGTCATTTTCTTGTGTGTGCATGTATGTGTGTATGTGTGTACACATGTGTGCATATGCATATGTGTGCTGAGATTTGTGCATTGATCATAGTGGGAAGAATTTATTGTTCATATTGAGATCCCTTCTGTTAGTGTCTGCTTCTCAGTGATGCACTCTGTGGATAGATAGCTATAGAGACCCTCACCTCTGCCCCAAGATCTACCTACCTCCATGAATTTCAGAGGGCTATATGCAGTGCAATTGGCCCAGGACCCAGTTCTCCAGGAATTGACTTCAGTATTGCTAATGTCTCAAAGGCAATCTAAATATTACCATACAGAGAAAACTTATCAATAGCAATAGCTGTGCCACCCTAATAATAACAACAAAACTAGCACCAATATTAGTGTCACAGACACACTGGATATTGACATACCAAAAAACCCAACTTACCACCCTTAACCATAGCAAAGAGATATGTAATTGTAGTATGAAGACTAAGACAACAATATTGACTACAGTAAATATGTACTAAATACAATAGCTATACCTCCACTAAAATAAAAATGAAATTAACAGTAATAACATAGATTTAAGTAACTAGAGATTAATAAAGCTTAATAGTTACATAAGTAAAGATACTCATGAAGCAGGAGGATCTTGAGTTTTAACCCACCATTAGCAATTTAGCAAGCCCCTACCTCAAAACAATACCAGGGCTAGGGACTTAGCTCAGTGGCACCATAAGTGCCTCACAAGCAAGCACAAGGTCCTGAGTTCGACTCCTGATACCAGAAAAATAAAAAGAAAGAAAAACAAGATAGAGGGGTGAGGAATGGGAGATCAAAAGAGGTAAAATTTGAAAAACTAAACAATTAAATATGAAAACAGGAGAAAAGTTGAGATGGGGGATTAAGGAGGTAAAAGGAATTAATAAAATTATATAAAAATAACAGAAGATAAGAAGAAATAATAAAAAAAATAAGAAGAAAAAAGGAAAAAAACAAAAGAAAAAAGTAAAACAGAAAAACAGGCAAACCCATCAAAACATAATAAAGAAATTAAAAAGGAACATAACTACACTCCAAAAAATTCCTCTGTATTTTTAAATAAGTGGTTTCTTTCCAGATGTTGTAGTGTTGGAATCCAGCTTGTCTCAGTTTTTCAGCATAGCTTTATAGCCTGTGGATTTGTAAAGTGCCCCCCTCCAACTCTGTTTTAGAGGTCCTTCTGTTGGTCCTTCCAGGATGTGGCAACTGTCCAAGCCAAAGCATGTTCTCATACACATTGGTAAACAGTGAAAGCAATCAGAACACTGGTCTCTGTCCTGAATGTAGGAAGTAGGGTGGGGGTTCAAGTGGACTCTAGACAATTCCTGAACTTGCAAACCTAGCCTTTCCTGAAATCCACACACAGCAGGCTTCTCACCATGAAAATCACAGCCCCATGTCCTTCCCTTCCCCTTATTAGGGGATCTATGTCTAGCCCACAGCTTCTCCATGATTGTCTTTTTCGGTTGTCTCCCACCCAGTTGTTATTATAGGGTGACTCTGGAAACCCTGAAGTGAAGTTGTTCTGCAGTTGTTGTGTGACTCAGTCTTAAACAATTAATCCTTTCCTAAAATGGCTTCTGATCAAACACTCTCAAATATTGCAGGCACTATGCTGAATTCTTTCTCCAATTCTTGCGTGGAAGGAGTCATGTTCAGAATAAAACCTGATGCAGTTTTTGCTGTTCATAAAAACCATGGACTTTTCCTGCAGTCCCGGTTCTTTGTGTCTCCTTGGAGTTGCTCATTTCCAAGCTTATCTTGTATCTATGGAGACAGAACCCCTCCCTAGGAGCTGGGGGAGTTTGACAGATTGCTTTGTCCTTTTCTACATGTAGTGCTCCCAATTCTCCAGCTTCACTGTAGTTTCTAATTTTCCTGTAAGCTCCCAGAGACCTATCTTTCAATTCCCAGAGACCTATTTTTATTCTCTTTACCAAATTTTGTTTTCTGGGTGTCTCAATTCCGGGTCTCAGGGAGGCCATATTTTGCTGTTGACTGCTATTCCACATTGCCCCCACCTTTTTCCAATTTCTTGATTTAGAAAATTATATTGTTGACATTTTTCATATCTAATGTAAGCATTTAGCCTAATAAATTTCTCTCTCAACATTGTTTACGTCTATCTTACATATTTTGTTATATTTTTCACAAAATTCTATAAATATATTTATGAATTATAAGACTTTCTTTTCTACCTATGGATTCATGAGGAGTGATTTTTTTTAAAAGTCTACATATTTATATATTTTCCTTTTGTTTGACATAAATATATCTTGATTCTATTAGTATCAGAGAACAGTGTTCATGGTTTCATTTTTTTCCCATCTGTTTAAATTTGTTTTTTGGCTAAGGATATGATATGTCTTCGTGAATGTTCCATAGATACTTCAAAAAATCCATATCCTAATGTTGTTAGGGCAATACATGTGTTTATGTATGTTAATTGGATAACATTGGTTGATTTTGCTGTTCATCCTTCTTTGCATCATTTATGATTTAATTTTTATTGTTAGATCTATCGGTTTCTGAGAGAGAGAAAATGTTGAAGTCCCCAAATGTAATAAAGAACTTATCTGTTTCTCCTTGCAGCTTTGTAAACTTTTACCTTATGCATATTGAGACCATTGTTTGGTTTGTACCCATTATAAGTGATATGTTTTCCTAGCAAGTAGATCCTTTTGTCTTGGTATAATGTGCCCTATTGCCTCTACTTATCTTTCCTGTTCATAAATCCATTTTATCATATTGATATAGCAACTCCTGTTAATTTTAATTAATGTCTACAGGGCATTTCTTTTTTTAAATCTTTAATTTTCAACCTATTTATGTTGAGAATTTGAAGTGAATATCTTATAATAAGTAAATTATTGGGCCAGATATTTTACCCACTCTGCCAATCTCTGTCTTTTCATTAGTGCATTTAGATCTTTTACATTTAAATTAATATCTATTATGCTAGTGCTTAAGTTTTACATTTTATCATTTGCTTTTTTTCTGTTTCCTCTAAGTTGTCATTTCAGTGTATTTCTTTTCTTGCCTTCCTGGAGGTCACTTGAACATATTTTAGAAATTATTTATTTTTAGTATATATGTATATAATTTTCATAGTGGTTTATCTAGGTATTGCAATATAGATTATAATTATTAGTATCAGTTTACTGGTATGTGTTGCACTGGTACCAACATTTTACCAATTAAAGGAAAGTGTAGAAATCTCACTTCTATTTGAGTCCCTTTATTTTCAGCAGTTTTAATAATTATTCTTGACACTATCAAATGGTGTTATAATTTTTCTTTCAACCATTAAACATAACTTATAGAACTCATGTGGAAAATGATAACATGTAGATGTACCTGTATTTCTGATATGCCTGTTTATTCTTTTTACTTAATGTGCAAAAGTTCTTTCTTATATCATTTTCTTTCTGTTTAAATAACTTTCTTCAGCCATTGTTTAAGATTAGTTCTGATAGTAACAAATTCAGTTAGTTTTCCTTTGTGTGAGGGTGCTTTATTTATTTATTTCTGAAGGATTTTTTTTTGCCAGATTTAAAATTAGCAGTTGATGGGTCTTTCCTCTCAACTCTTTAAAGTTGTTCCATATCATTCTTGCCTCTATGCTTTCAACTGTGAAATTTTCTCTAAATTGAGTTGGTGTTCTTACAGGCAATACATTGTTTTTCTTTGGCTGCTTCCAAGATTTCATCTATGTCTTTTATTTCTGAAGTTCAGTTATGAAGGGTTTTGGAATGGATTTTGTTGGAGTATCCTTTTCGGGTATTTCTCAGTTTCTTGTGACTTTCACCATATTTGGGATTTTTTTTCAGGCTTTACTTTTTTAGCCCCACTTTCTTGTCTCCTCTCGTACCCTGATAATATGGAAATTAAACATTTTGTCATCATCCCACACGTCTCTGGTTCTTAGTTTTTCCTCAGTCTGTTCTCCCTGGTATTCAGATTACGTGATTTTTAAAAAATCTGCCCTCTAGTTAACACATTCTATCTTCTGTCACCTTGACTCTACTATTTGAGCCTAATCAGTATGTTTTTCATTTCAGTTTTTTGTTTGTTTGTTTGTTTGTTTTGAGACAGGGTCTCAATTTGTTATTCAGGCTGGCCTTAAACTCACTATGTAGTCCATGCCTCAACACTCAGTAATCCTCCTGCCTCAGCCTCCCAAGTGCTGGGATTACAGGTGTTTGCCACCATGCCTGGCTACGTTTTTCATTTCTTTCCTTTCTGTAACTACTATTTACTTTTGCAATATTTTATTTATTATTTGTTTCAGGAGCATTACATTACTTACACATTTTTATGCTGGTCACTTTAAAACCAATGTAAGATTATTCCAACATCTGATTTATTTCAATAATCATGTCCATTGAGTCTCTTTTATAATTCAAGTTGTGGTTTTCTTGGTTCTTGTTATGAGAGGTGACTTTCAATTGTTTCCTAAACATTTTGCCCATTGACAGACTCTGAGTCCTATATAAGAATTTTTAATTTAGCAAGAAGTGATCATATATACATTTTGCACATACACACAGGATCTAGCCTACCCTTAAGAGCTATGATACCATTGGAAGTTTAACTTTCAGAGTCTATGAGGTGTCATATTGATGTGCTTGTTTTATCTCGGGCTTCTATCAGTCTTTGATGTCACTGTCTAAGGAAGAGAAAGGCTTTTTTGAGGCTGGCTGAAATATACCTTTTGATGAGAGAGGGAATAGTATAAGATACTTCTACAGTATCCCCAGAAACCAGCAGTCTCTGGAAAGGGCAAAATGGTCTCAGACCCATAGAAACTAATAGGGTTCCTATAATAGGCCACTTATTATCGTTACATTTATTTTGTCTGCTCTACCTTCCTGATTCAGTATCTCTCAGAAAAAGAGCAAAATAAGGACCATCTGTAGGAAGAAGAGCATTTCCTCAACTGGTTTTTGTTTTGGTTTTGTTTTGCCTTGATTCATGATTGATCCTATCTACCACTGATGTCTGGTTCACTTATTAGTTTATGAGGGACTCCCATTATATTTGAGAATGCTGCCTTTTGGGATTCAGAACAAGGGTCAGGAAATTCTAGGTGTGGATGAGTTTTTCTGTTTGGTTTAGAGATGCAAGTTGTCCTCTTGTTATTGTTCTTCTCCAGGACTCCCTAAATAGCTTATCTTCAGAATTTAGGTTTCTCCTTGGTTGTCTCATGCCATTTAGAAAGTTTGTGGTGTCCTTAGCAGAGAAAAATGGGTTTTCTAAATCTTGTCCAAACCAAAAGTCTTCATGGCCTTTTTTTGGCGGGGGGGGGGGTTGTTCTTGTTGCAAGAAAATCTTCCTCTTGACATAAAGATATTTTTGTGAAAAAAAAAAATTAAGTGATTTTCTTTCCCTGGGATGCTCATGAGATTTTTGAATGTTTGGCTTTTACGTTGTTTAAATGTAGTCTCTGTGGTTTTCCCTGACTATTTTATCTGATTTAGGTTCCTACCACCACTCCCACTCCACTCACTTTTTTTTTTTTTGTAGTGCCAGGGATCGTACATGCTAAGCAAGTTCTCTACCACTGTGGCTACATCCTGTGGCTTAGTCAGTTTAATCACTTTATCCTGTTTTATTTTCTTTGTTAACACTTAATACCTTATGAAATCCTCTTATTTATTAGTTTGATTGTTTATTTTCTGTCTCCACTATCTCATAGTAAGCCCTGGAAAGATTACTATCTGGCTTGTTCATTAGTGTGTCTTTGTTATGACTTGCACCTACATGTTCCCCCAAGCCTAATATGCCCATAAGTAGGGCTTTTTGGAGGTGGCTGTATACAGGCCATATGAATATGGATAATTAAATTAGTCCACTGATAAGCACAGTTTTGGGTGTGGATAATGGAAGCCCCACCCTGGGTGTGGGTGGTACCAACCCATAGGCTTGTAGTTTGGATGGAATATGAAGTGAAAGATAAAAGGCAGGCTGGCTGCTTCCTGACTGCCCTGCCATAGGCTACTTCTCCTCTGCCATGCTCCTGTGCCATGCCACCCTGCCTTGGAGCCAGCTGACTATGGACTGAAGCCTCTGAAAACTGTGAGCTAAAATAAACCTCTCTTCCTTGTGGGTTTCAGGTATTCTCTCAGAACAAGAAAATAACTAAGACATCGCTCAAGGTATAGATTGGTATCTGAGAGAGAACAGGCTCTCAATATAAATTTGTCAAATGGATAAATATATCCAGCCTCAAGTAAACTAACAATGTGCAGTGGTACCTCAGTTCAAAAACTTAATGTGTACCACGATTTTGAAAAATGTGGCTATGTTTGTGTTTGTGTGGTAAAGATGGCTATAGTCATATTTGTCATGGAATATAAAGTTTGCAAAGAGAAAACAAAATTTTGCCAAATAATTTTGTTTGCAAACCCAATTGTTTGTAAACAAAAGTGTTCATGAACCAAGTAACCATTGTAGTTTGGTAGAGGTATCAGAGAGGTGCCCTAGGTCACTACCATCAGACCAGTGTTCTGACCTGTCTACAGCAAATTTTAGGGACATGGAAGATAGATAAGAACTGCTCTATTAAAGTACATAGTTACACTTATCTCCAAATATAATCTGTAGGGACATCTAGCAGGTCTACATTTTCTCATAGCTTCCATTCTCTGAAACACTTATGGCTAGGTCACAGGCAGAAAAAGAGATCCTGAAGTCCTACTCTTATTCATGAAGAAAACATCACCATGGGCCGCAGCATCATGCATCATTTATTACTGTAGTCTCAGAATTTGGTATCAACCCAAACATATAGTAGATTTCTATTTAATAAATGCTCAGAATGTCCATCTCAAAGGAACTTTCCCCTCTCCTGGCCACAGCACTATCTTAGTAAAGATGGACACTTGGAAATGTAGCTCATGTCATTCTATATTTTTCCTTGCATTCGTGCACATCCATGCTACTTTTTTTTTTTTTTTTTTTTTTTTTTGTTACCGGGGATCAAACTCAGGACATTGTACTTGGGAGGCAGGTAACAGAACTATTGAACTAAATCCCCAGGCCCTATGCTTCCTTTTGTCCAGGGCAGTCCCCCCAAAACTCAAACTTCACCTCCCCTGGGAAGGGTAACCTGAACACTATAGATGGTAGCTCAAGGAATGATAGTGCTACTTAATTCCCCTTCATCAGCCAGGCATGGTGGTGCACACCTGTAATCCCAGCACTCGGGAGGCTGAGGCAGGAGGATCACTGTGAGTTTGAGACCAGCCTGGACTACATAGTGAGTTCCAGGTCAGTCTCAACTACATAGTGAGACCCTGTTTCAAAAAGAGCCCCTCCAAATTCCCCTTCATCAAAGGTTAAATCTGCTCCAAATACCTTCTAGAAACTTGCTTGTTGCAGGAATAGAGGTACACTGCTCATATCTCCCTTTAAGAGAACATGTCAAAATAATTCAATTAACTGACAGCCTCCAGCTGCAGCATATTTAGGATTTACCTCATGATTACAGCTGTGGGCACATGCTTCCTGGAAAGTCTCCAGACATGACTGAGACATCAAGGGTGAATGGGACGAAAGGGCCTCCGTATTTCTGACCAGTGCAGGAGGATTCTAAGAAAATCTTTGTATTGAAGTCCCTTGTAGGGCTGTGTGAGATTTTTTAGAACAACATCATAGTCTGCGGTTAATTAACCTCTACCCTTTCACAGGAAGCATACCTGTAGGAGGTACGAAGATTTTCTCTGCCTATTTGTTTCCTATCTTCTTCTTCTTTTTCTTAATGGTTTTATCCTCTATTATGTCTTAGTTTCTTGTTTCTGGGACAAAATATTAAAGCACCACAAATTAAAGGAGAAAAGATTTACTTTACCTCACAGTTTATAGAGGTTTTAGTCCATGGTTGGCTGTCTAAGTAGACTAATTTCACATCCTTAATCCACATTCATACACCTTAGATTCAGCCACTCCTGAAAAGCCCCACCTATGAACATATGAGGCTTTACTGGGACACCTAGATACAAGCCATAACAATTAAAATCTCTTTCATTCCTCTCTCATGACAGCTACTTCCCAGGAAAAGCAAAATGACATTCCTTCAATTTTAACATTTTAGAATCTTCTGGATTTTAGGATTCTGGATTTTAGGATCCCTCTTCTAAAGTCTCTTACGATGTTACCTTGACTCATATTGTCTGTGCTCTTTGATACTGACATCCTATTTTGGATGACCTTCTCTTTATGGAACACAGAACTTTCTTTCAAGCAGAAGTATCACCTGATATTTGCTCTCCGTAGCCATGAACCAGGGCCACCAGTGTTTTCTAGATATTTAACATTGATTTAAAGGACAGAAACCTTAAATTCTAGTTCTAGTTCAATTACTGATCTCCACTTGGACCTGAGCCTGTTAATTATGTATTCTGTAACTTAGTTCTCCATATAGAAAGTAAAAACTGGGAATAAATGATCTTGAAAGTCCATTATATCTATGTATATCACAAGATCCTTTGGATCAAGAGCTTCTGTTATGGAACACTTTCTGCTGTCATGAAAAATGCATATAAAATGATGAGGAATTTCCCCCACATCCTATCACAAAAATATTTGGACACAAAAGGATTAACTTCAATCACTTGACTATAGGAAATGTCAGGTTAGAGTTTGAAGCTAAGTCTGCACCCTGAGATGGATGGTTTAGTAACAGGGGTAGAAGTGGTGAGAAGTCCAGGCCTGATGTAAAACCATGATGTGCAGAAAGTAGAGAAACACACCAGGAATGGTCTTGACAGGTCATTAGCATCAGAAATGTCCAGTTGAGGTAGTAAGTCATCCATCCCTTAAGTAAACCAGCACCAAAGCATCTACAACATCCAAGAAAGGAAGGTGATTAGAGGGGAAGGGGAGGATAGACAAAAGAATGACAAGCTTTTAACCTGAAGAGTTGTGGCATGGGACAGACTCTGGTTAAAAAACAAAAACAAACAAACAAACAAACAAGACCAGGACAGAACAAGTTGGGCCCTAAAGTGCATTTATTTTAAAGACTGACCCAGGTGCTTGAGACAAGATTTATTAGTGAATATAGCTAATGTTTTAGTATTGTACATTTCAATATCAGTAGCTGAGAAAGTCTCAACTATTTTCAGCACAAAAAATGTTAAATATTTGAGGTACTGTATATGTGAATTTGCTTGATTCAATCTCCCATTATATTAAAAATCATAACATTGCCAGATGTAGTGATACACACCTGTAATCCTAGCACTGGGGAGGTTGAGGCAGGAGAATCACCTCAAGCTCAAGGCCAGCATGGGCTACACAGTGAGTTCAAGGCCAGCCTGAACTACATAGAGAGACTCTGTCAAAAAAAAATTACTTTGTACCCCATAGATACATAAAATTATGATTTGTCAATTTATAAAAACAAAGCCTCAGGTTTCAAACTCTATGCCATATGCTCTTCAGCAAGTTGCTGAGCCTCTCTAAGCCTTATTTACCCTTTGAAATGAAGAAAGACTAATGTATCTACCTATAGTACTAAGGTAAGAATGGAATAAGGTCCTCTATGGAAAGTATTGAGCCCAGTGCTTGGCTCACAGCAAATGCCCACTAAATATGAGCTAATATTCTTATCCCCTATCTGATGCTGATCCTAAATAATAATAGCCCCTTTTCAGCATCTCCCTGATTTATGACAATGAAAACAGACTTCATCTTTGTTTAGATGTTATGAATTCTATTCCTGGGAAAGTGCTTATTAATATTCTCACCACTGCTTCTTACAGACACTACCACAGCCTAAGCTTTATCTAATGTGAACAATTTAATATAATTTATGTAAGCATACACATAGCCAGGTTCCAATTTCTCACTCTAATGGAGAACATCATAGTCATGGTAATCTAAATCTGTTCCATATCCAGTCATCTGTTTGGCTGAGAAATTGATTGCATAGCCTTCTTTTGCAGCACATTTACCTTTTGGATTCCTTTCTGATTTGGCTAATAATCAAATGAATTTACATTCCCTAAGCATGTGAGCTGGCAGCAAGCGAAAGTACACAGAACTGTTCTTAGGGAAAGTAGAAGCTAAGATCATGATACCAAATTAGTTGCAATTAAGAGAGATTATTCTACATTTTTGCAAATCATTCTCAAAATTAAGAGGAAGTAAAAATCATGTGGGAAATTTGTAAAAAGGGCACATTTACATCCCTAATCCTTAAAATTCTAATTTAATGGCTCTGGGGTAGAATTCAGAACTGCACTTTTTATTGTGGTTAAAAAATACATAATATCACAATGGAGGAAGAAGAAAGTGGTTAAAAATGAATTAAGATGTGTTCTTTACATGTACCAACTCTCCACAATGAATGTAATCATTATGTAATTCAAACATGTACTTGTAAAAATAAAAACAATAAAATAATAAAACAAAACATTCATGATATCGGGGGCTGAAGGAATAGCTCAGTGGTAGAGTGTGTGCTTAGCATATGCAAGGTCCTAGGCTCAATAACTAACATGACACAAAACCAAAAATAGTTCCATGAGCAACCAAACCATTTTTATATGTACACTTCAGGGATGCTAAGTATATTCACTTTGTTGTGTAACATATCTCTAGAATGTTTTTATCCTACAAAACTGAAACTCTATGCCAATTCCTCCTTCTTCCTTCCTCCTTTGACAATGACCTTTCTACCTAGTTTCTATGATTTTTGAGTAGGTACTCTATGTAAGTGAAATTGCACAGTATTTATCCTTTTGAGACTGGCTCATTTTACTTAGCAAAATGTCCTTGAATTTCATAGAATTTCTTTCTTTTAAAAAGGTGCATAAGATTCCATTGTGTGTGTGTGTGTGTGTGTGTGTGTGTATGTATATATATATAACATTTTCTTCTTTTATTCATGTCAAGGGACAGATGCTTTTGTTTGGCATGGTGCTGAGTATTGAACCCACAGCCATTTGTGTTCTAGACAAATGCTCTACCACCAAACTACACTACCTAGCCTGACTGTGCTTTACTAAAAAACACCCTCAGTGATTGTGATTGCTAGAATTCATACCACACTTTGAGAATAATTATGTAAACCACTGACTTTAGACCGGGGAGTGGTTATACATGAAGACTGGGTGTAATGTTCCATTTCACAAGTGAGAAAGCTGAGGTTCAGTGAAAGGAACCAACCTATATAATGTCATAAAATTAATGGTTAAGTGAGAAATATGACCTATGTCTCCCAGCTTCTCATATAATGCACTATGAGGCTAAAACGGAGTCCTCTGAGGGAAAAAAAATAGGAGAGAGGGACTGAACACTTTGCATATTGCAAGTATGACCTAATGTTGAAGGTTGCAGGCTATAGCACTAGGCGGTCTGGGTTCAAATCCAGTCTCTACTACTTACTAGCTCAGTCATTTCAGGCAAGTTGTTTGCTTCTGTGGGCTTCAGTATCCTCATATGTAAAATGGGGGCAGTGATTATATTGCCTCAAAGCAAAATTTTAAGAATGGTTTATAAAAAGTGTTTAATAACCATTTAAACACAGCTTTAATTATTATTGTGCTCTTCTTCAGGATCAGTTCTCTTGGAGACTCTAAGTCAGAGGTGTTGAACCTATGGCTCGCATGCTGCAGTGGTCTGTTTGCTATCACTGAAAGCTCTAAAAGGTTTACCATCACTTATCTAAGAAGTCTTAAGGAGTAGCCACCTATACCCATTTGCCTAGGACTGAAAATTATCCAGGGATGCATGACTTTCAGTGCTAAAACTATAATACACTGAGGCAAACTGGGCATAGTCAGTCTCCTGAAAGGCAGACCTCTCTGAGGCCTTTCCAGTATTTATTACACTTATTATTTTTCTTTACTGGTACACACCAGCTATAAGCCTCAGCTAATCTGATAATTTAAAAAACAATGAGAGCTGAAGATTATCTGAAAGTCTACATACCTTTTAGCTTCTTCAGCTAAAATTTCTATCTTGAGCAACCTGGACAAAAGCTCATGAGAGGGACACATTTCTAGGATTCCTGAAATTCTCTATGTACAAACTGTGCCCAGTTCTACTATATCTACTTCCTTCTTAGGTAATGTATTTCTTTTTGTAAAATGTGGGTATATATTAACAAGGCCGTAGTGTTTTAGCATGCTATTTCATGGCTCAATAAAAGTTGGCAAGATGAATAAATTAATACTAATTAAAATATATTGATGGGTGTTTTGAAGAGTTGGTTTATGACATTGGGAGATGCAATTTTAAAGCTATCCCCTTCTCAGACAGCAATGTCCTCCCTTGAACAACACTAACCCTCTCTTAATATGGCTTCCCAGCATAACAGTATGATATAAAGCAGTCATTTATACTGTCCTAGTGATAAAGCTCTTGGGATGCCTGTAAAGATTTGTAGAGTGTCTGAATTTAGCCATGAAATGATCTGAGATGTATGTATAAATAGACATATGCATATACATGCATATATACCTACCAACAGAGCAATGCCAGATAGTCATACATCTCACTCAGCTATGTTCCCGGAGGGACTGGACCATTGTCTTATTTGCACTTTTTTTTCTATTTCGTGGTATGCATCCCTAGTCCCTTGCCTTTTTTTCTTCTTCTTCTTTTCTTTTTTTGAGAGTAGGAAAAAATTAGTGAGAGAAAGGGAACCGTAAAGTGGGATGCCCATTCACCCAACTTCTTGAAGGTGTTTTATGGGACAAAGCCATGAGGTGAGGCAGGTTCAAGGTGGGACAAAACTGTAGCCAACTAGTAAGATTACAAGTACAGTCACTTAGGTAATATTGAACCAAAGAGAAATAACGAGGTGTACAAAACTATGAACAACCAATAAGATTACGACAAGTATAGTTGCTTAGGTAATATTAATTAAATGGGGATTCAAAGGGGAAACAAGTCACTTGGCAAACATACAAGAATGAGCAAGGCGTTTCAATAGTAAGGGGTGGGTCAGGGATGTTTTCTAGAAGATTGTGGTTTCCCACTCAGGTAATTGATACCTATTTAAAATATCAATTACTGCTATTATCCTATATGGGTGTGGTAGTTTCTCTCCTTTTACAATGCTGGCTTTCAGTGAATGTGTCTTGACTGTTCTTTATGTTGGCTCCTCATGGTCTGGCCCTGTCTAACTGTCTACAAGATATCTAATTAACTTACCCATCTGCAATATTCCTCACTCTGAAGAAGCACCCCTAACTGCTATGAGGGGGGAAAGGGAGAAGACCATCCTTGGCTACTTCCAGCTGAAGAGTGTCATAGATGTGATCAGCAGTTAGAGTTACTCTACAGAGGGTCTATCTAAAGGCCTTTGATGGGTGCCAGGCATTGTCATATTGGTAGCTCTACAGCTTTGAATATAAACAAGATAAAACCAAGGAAACAGTTAAGAATGTATGGGCCAAATTATAAGGTCAGCAGGATTGCTATAAATATAGCTAACAAATATTTTCACTGGGTGGAACTAGTAATAGCCTCATACAAAGAGGGTAAGGAGAAGGTCCTGGGGACTTCAGAATCCAACATAGAAGTCACATTGTTTAGTTTAGCAGTTTCGAGCTGTTTACAAGGTCAATCTTGTGGATCCCAGTAAAAGAAATTTAACACCTTTGTCATTGATTCCATTTGTATGACTGCTTGGAGTTTGGCAGCCTGTGGGCAATAATAAACAAAATTTTAAAGAAATTATACCATGTATAATCTAAGCATGAGAACTAGAATGAAAAGGAGGGTTGGGGAAAGAGTCAAACTTTGAAATAGTGAGTGACTGTAACCTGTTAGCTCTTAGACTCTTTGAATGATGGAGGTTATCTATAAGTCTAATAATTTGTCATAAATCTCTCTTCTCTTAGCTGTAAGATGGAAACAATTTGAAGGACAAATTTAGCTAAGAAATTAAAAAACCTAGCTGAGCTTACAGATTCTGTCAGTTTTCCCTAATGAGTCATAACCATGGTCAGCTACCAGGATAGCTGGAAACTGCTAGAAGGGGTCAGTGATTGAAGCTCTTTTTTATATCTAGCTTTATTAATATGGCATTATTTTTATACCTCTTTTGGTTATTTTTTGCTGGGTGTTTAGGACCAAGTTAAAGTGAGACCTATGTCAATCAATATGAACCTCATTCTGTCCACCAAGGTTAGTCAAGTCTCCTCAGGCATTGCTTTGGAACTATTCACAGAGCCTCTCCACTCCTCTGTCAGTGTCAGCCATCAGGATGGGTCATGGCCTTGCTTGACCATGTTCCTTTCAGTCAAAGCATGGGAGACTTTTCCCTCTTGATGACCCTCCTTTGGAAAATGGTACATTTGTCCTCTAGTGCCCAGCAATCTCCCTGTTTAGGAGGTTGGGTGAACTATTAAGGATGTAGGATCCTGTAGAAAGGTGCATTCATGTCTTGGATTCTTTGCTGTCCTTGGAGGCCCAGGGCCAAAATATTGGCTCTCCTCTTAACATAGTTACCCTCCTAGTTTTGGTCTCCAAACTGTAGAAGCTGAACACCCAGAAGAGATCAGTGACACTAATAGTTCAGTAGAAGCAGTGAGTGTAACTATTATAATTTTGTTTGAATGTTAAGCACTTTTGAAATATAAAGCAGTTAGAGGGCTATTATTTCTTACCCCCCATGGTTGTTTTACTAGTTGAATACCTGCAGAATGTTAACACAGTTATACATGATGTAGAGAAACTTACGATCATGAGCACTCAGTATTTTAGCATGACAATCATGATGACATTATCTTTGTAACATTTACATGTCCATCTTAGTACGAAATAGTCTTTCATTAAACCCCTCCATCTGATCACAAGACATTAACATAAAGAAAGTTCTTATTTAATTCTTATTTCTTATCCTTTAGCAGGATGCCATCTAAAGAGAACATATATATTGGGCTATATATATATATACCTTAGAAGTTCAAAATGTCTAGCCTCTTAATTTTAGTGTGTGATACTATTTCAACTTTTTGACATCTCATGACACAATCTGAGATGATTTTGTGAGACCCATTTTATAACATTTTAAAGCAAATAAGTCCAAATGCAATATGTACAAAATGCAATTTTAACAAACTACAATGCATAAGAGAAATAATAAATCTGTAAACATCTAAAACACACAATTTAAAATTAAAACCTTTGAAATAAATGCCAGAATTTATGAGGCAAAAACCAGAATCTAGGAAACAAATGTCCAGAGCCTATGAAATAAAACAACATACAAAACAAAAAGACCAAAGTTAGAACCTATGAAAGAAAATGCTTACCTCTGACCAGTAATCTTGGTGGAAGACCTTCAAAATGATATAGGGGGAAGAGATACAGCTCCCAAACCTGCTAGATATCTGAAGTGTGAATTCATATTCACTAATGAATTCTAAGAACAATGGAAGTTAAGAGTAGGAAAAATTTATTAAGAAGAAGATAGCATCTGTCTAGAGAGACAGAAGGGGAACCGGAAAGTGGGTGCCATCCCCCACCCCGCAAACTTTCTAAAAGGATCCTCTTAATTTGTCCAGACTGGCATTAAACTCACTTTCTTTTTGCTTGTGACACCCAAGTAGCTGTGATTATAGTCAGGCACCACCACATCTGGCTTGTATATGTAATTTTGTGGATTAGTGTTTGGGCTTATTATGGTGTTGGGGGTGAGGATTTAACTCACTGTTCTTTTTTTTTCTGGTTCATTCTTTTTCTTTCTTTTTTTTTTTTTTTAGTTTATTGGTACATTTTAGGTATACAATACAGTAACATTCATTGCTGTTCTTTTAATGATTCCCTCTGTTCTCTCAGGCTACAAAGATTGTTATCCTCCATTTGCCACTAGATGGCCCAACATTTAAAAAAAAAACATTCAAAACAGTTTCTGGAACAAGTTTTCATGATTGTGTAAAAGCTGCCATCATGATTTTCAGCCATTTCATATCGTACCATTGTGTACTCATTATTTTTCTTTAAGTTAGCTTAATTTTTAAGTACGCCTATTTGGATATAAACTGGAAGATAAAGAAAGAAAAAAAGAGAGGTATACACTAATGGAAAAGGTAATGGCCCTAGTAAGAAAGAGCTGCCCCAAATGTGAATGGAAGAGGATAATGGGTCTGGAGCTGGCGATTCATGACTCAAGAGGCCAAGATCAATAATAGGCAAAAAGATGGAGGGGGCAGGTAAAAGAGAAGGATCCCAAAATTCAGAGAGGAAAGCTGGAACAGATATAGGGAGAGGAAGGTATAGAATCTAAGGACAGATCTGAGACATAGAAATGTTGATACAAGAAATTTAGTTAAGATGTGGTTGCAACTGAGTCAGGCAAACCAGAGGCTGACAGAAGGATGGAGCTTAAGGAAGAAGTGTGGAGGTGGGAGCTGAGGGGATAATGAGGATCAAGATGTGTGTTAGACACTGTCACCTGTCTCACCATTTTCCTTCCCTTTCTTGCTGTCTGTGAGGAATAATAAAACATATTGTTTAGTATCAAGCCCCAAACCATGGCCCAACAGACCACAGACTTAAATGACTATCTGCACACCTTGTGACCATGTATATTTTGGAATTCAGAACTGTTTGGCTTGAGAAAGGAAAGAGAAGCATATACCAGATATTGGGTAATATACCCAGTGATATCTGGGACAACACCCCATTATGTAACATTAAACCATTTGTGTTCTGTCTCCAAAAGAATTGTGATATGTAATACCAGTTTTTAAAAATCTCTTGCTTTTGGACCCTTTTGGATTATGCATGCAGTTTCTGTCTCACTTTCTAAATCAGGTCAGGGACATACAGGTGTATGTCATATTACTGTTGATATTTTTTGTATGTCTGAAATATACATTTTTACAAAATTCTAATGTGTTTTTTTCAGAGAGGTTATATGACATACTACTGGGTTCATGGCAGGCTCATTGAATACTTGTGGAATTGGATTAACTTGATCTAGCCCTACTAATTAATTAATCTCATGATTAGCTAATCTTATTTTCAAAAAAGTAACAGATGCTCTTCTGGCTAGGGAAGTTTGTCTAGATATGGACATAAATTTAAGGTGGAACAAGGGATTGTATCTAAGGAAATTTTGTTCATTCCTTTATTCTTTAATTCAACAAATACTTCTTGAAGATTACTCTGAATCTAGGACTGTGCAAAAAACTTAGAAGCTATGAGAAGCAGCACATGATACTCTATCTCTGCCATTGAGAAATTCATAATCTGGTGGAGGGAACAAGCTTCTCACATCTTCCTATGAAATGATGGGCTGAGTGCCACAGGAAACACATCATGTTCAGAGAGCTCCAAGCAGATGTGCTCTCCATACAGCATATGGATACCAGTGCATGCCTGGAGAGCTTAACAGAGGAGCTAGGAGGTTGACAGTCTCAAAGTACCATCCAAGATAGCAATCTGCTCTCATCGCTCCTGAATCTGTGGGGACTTTAGGCTTTGTTAAATTAGATTTCTTAGGTACCCAGAGCTTCCTTGTTCACCCAAGAAGAACAATGCAAGGCCATGTTAGGCACTTTCCAGTGCTTAATGAATCATATCTTGGGGATGGTCCACCTGAGAAAGGAGTCTAGATCTCTTGGATGAGATTTTAAAATATTTCCTGACCTGAGAGCTTCTGGTCTAGAGAAGCCTACTCAATAACATACTTCCTCAAAGACCAGGGCTTTGCTTCCCCAGAGGCAGCTGAAGTTTTCCAAGTGACTGAGGACCTGGCTTTACTTCTTCACTGATCTGGCCCATTTCAACTCAGCCTGGAGCTACACTGTGATGCGGGCCACTAAATTCCATTATAAAATGGGTACAATAAATAAATTGACATATTTAATGTAGTTAAAACAATGCATGTCACATAGTAAGCACTGCAACATTAATGACCAAATTTCAGCATGAGTTTTGAAGGAAACTAGCCACTTCCAAACAAAAGCAGTGCTGAATAAATGTTAGCAGCTAAAATGTATGATTATCAACTGGGCAAGTAGTACTCCAATGTCCATGAATTCTATCCATGAATCTACATCTCCAAGAAGCTGATTCAGAGGGGGTCAAAGTAAATTCCATGAAATTTCCATCATACTTAGAGAAGGAGATTAGGCAGGGGATTGTTCCTTCTACTCCAGTGAATTACTCTCAGGAAGATCACCAATGATCTTCTTGTTAGCAAATTCAATGGACTACTTTAAACTCTAATCTCCTGTGATTAGGAATTAAGGAGGCATTGGTACAGTTGGTCCTTCCTTCTCTCCTTCATGAGACACTGTCTTGGCTTACATGACATCACACTCTGCAGATTTTCCTCTAACCACTCCTTCTGGCACTCCTTTAAAGGCACTTCTTCCTCCATCCGTCTCCTAACTCCTAATGATCCTCAGGGTTCTTTCCTAGGATAATCCACTCTCACTGAAAATGTGTTTTCCTGGGGCAATCTCAGTCACACCCATAGTTTCATTGACATATAAGCTGATGACTCCTAAATCTCTAACTCAGATCTCTCTTGTGAACTGCACACTGAATTATCTTCTGAGTTGCATAGCAGTAGAACTGGCTGTCAACCACACATTTCCATGTAGTCATCTTCTAAACACCACAAAGTCTACATGGTCCTGATTCAACTCACGCTCCCCACCCACCTCCACAAATGAAAGTTCTTGGTCCTCTTACTATGTTTCTTATCTGCCTCTCCCACTTCACTCACATTTGATTCCTGTGTAGAAAGTTCTAGAATATACCATATATATATTTTTTTTTTCACTATTTTTTCTCATTTGTCATAGCTTTCTAATAATTTTTTTACTGCTTTTTCCCCTCCCTCTCCAATCAACTCCCCATACTAAAGCTGGAAATTTTCTGAAACAGCAAAAATAATCAGGTCACTACTTAAATTCTTTTGAGAATGCCTCATTTTAAGGTAAGAATAAGTATAGTTTATATTTACATATTAATATGTGTCAGCCATTCTTTTAAAATAGATATCTCTACTATGCAATGAAGAACTAAGGCTTAACAACAACTGGGTGTGGGACTAAAGAACTGGATCACCCAGGCTCAGCAGAACCTTGAGATGACTGCCCTAGTCAGAATCTTGGTTGCAACCTGAGTAAAAACTACCCAGACAAGCCACTCCAAGATCCCTGACCCTTAGAAACTATGTGAAATAATACATATTTGTTGTTTAAGTTGCTAAGGTTCAGAGAAACTTGTTACACGGCAGTAGATAATATATTACTTTACTATATTACCTCAAAGTATGTTTACTCCTCCGATTCATTCAACTAAACAAATAACCATTTAGTGAGTACTATCACCATGGTACAATAGGCTCTTTCCTTATCCCACCAAACTGAACCAGGAGAGAAAACCAGATCTTACTTATCTACTCAGTCCCAGTGCCTATATAAGGGTTGGTACCTTTAATGAACCAATGTATGAATGAATGTAAGTTCTAGGGAAGGCAGAGATCTTTGTCTTCTTTCACTGTGACCTCAAATGCCTAATAGAGTACTGGTAAAAAATAAGTGCTAAATAAGTATCTTTAGAGTGTTATGATAGATTAATGAAAAAAAATGAATGCTAAACAAGGCAGTTTGTGATGTCTTCCAGCTACCTCACAGATACTACCTCTCTTTAGACAATGTTTGATGTTCTAGGGCTATTGATGACGACATATTTTCCCTCTTTTAAAAATGTGAGGTTTTTTTTTTACAAAAATTGATTTTGCAAAGAGCTCCTAGAAACCAAGAAGGAAAATCTTAATGCAATGGAAAAAGGAGCTTCCATAGCAAATGAAATTAAAATTGCCCTTAAACATATGGAAAGGTTCCAGGAGTGGTGGTACACATTTATAATCCCAGCACTCTGGAAGCCTGAGGCAGGTGGATCACAAGTTCAGGCTCAGCCTGGGCAATTTAACAATTTAGCAAGACTCTGTCTCAAAATAAAAAAAGGACTGAGAATGTTGATCAATTTGAAGGTTTTAATAACTAGTGTCACAAAAAAATTTCATAGAGGTATACAAAAAGATATTCAACCACACTTATAATAGGTGTAAATTAAAACTAAACTTACTATTTTCTTCCTATTGAATTTGCCAAAATCTGAGAAGTTGGCACCACTCTATTATAAAGTAATAGGGAAAGAAGCAACCTTATACATTACTATTGGGAATGCAAAATGGTACAACCACCAAAGAAAGCAGTTTGTCAATATTTACCCTTCTGGGTATTTATCTTACATGCCTTCACACTTAAACAATCCACAAGGCTATTCATTACAGTATCATCTATAATAGTGAAAGGTTACAAATAACCCACAGGTCCATCTTTAGGGAACTGATAAATAAACCGGTATGCTGGTATAATATAGTAATTGAAGGATCTCTCTTGGTACTGATATTGGAATATCCTCATAATATACAATACCTTGGAGAAAATAAAGTATAGAAAATGGTAGATGATATGTTAATTTTATGAAGTAAAGTAGGAAAATTTGAAAGCTCCACACAGATATTTGTATAACTAGTCAGATTATATAAGAAATTTTTTAAAATTGGTTACCTATTAGAGGTGAGGGAATTGGACAAAGAATGGGGTAAATTAATACAGGTTGGAAGGAAGTCTGCTTAATGTATCTCTTTTAAATAGTTTTGAATATTGGAACATGTGAATGTAATGCTTACTTAAAAACATCAAATGATTTCGAAAACAGATCTCTTGTAGCTAGTTACACATTTGAAATGATGAACTCATTTCCTGAAACACATTTATGTGCTTCTTTCAAGGACGTTTGCAATCAAACAGGGAATTAATTCTAAGGCCAAAGAAATGAAACATGAATGGTAACATTGCAATAGCAACAACAAATTGTTCAGTGAAAGAGTAAGGAGAGATCCTCCTCAGTTTTTCTGCAATCACATCTCCTATTCTGCCTACACACAGGCCTTGCATTTCCTAAGCATGCCTCTGATCCTTTTTGTCCTCTTCCCATCAAGTTTAGTACACTAACAGCCAGTACAGCCTCCTATAACCCTAGGCTAATGCCAGCTATCTTTTCGTCCCAATATCTGCAAGTGCTACATGTACAAATGAGTTTCTTTTGCTAGTGGAGAATCAGGTTTTTGAAGAAATTTATGCAGGCTAGAAAAGTAGCAAGTTGTTCTTGACCTTTTGGGGGGAAAAAAGTTTAGGAAAAGTAAAAGCTACAGCCATTGACACCAAAGCCTGAGGAGTTTATGTGTTGTGAATCCCATGATCATAAATATCTCAGCGCTGTAATTCTGTCTGATTATCCTGTGCTGCCAGGGAGATAGAAATACCTAGAAGATTAATGTTTTGTTTGGGAGTAAGGTGGCAGGCCTGCATCTCTGTGCTCATCTCCCATGAATCAAGAGCCAGGCTGAGAGGCTTCAAGAGACAGTGGCGTTTTATAATGGATTTTGTAGAAAGAGACCTGTTGGAGCCAATTCATTCTTATCTATCTCTCCTGGATTCTTCCGTTGACAGTGAAGCCAAATGTTCTTGTGCACAACTATACTTCCGCAGTTTGTTTTGTGACACCCGGGCTTGGGTGGCAAGTGTGTGTGTGTGTGTGTGTGTGTGTGTGTGTGTGTGTGTGTGTGTGATGTGCAAGAATGACACAATGGTAAGAAGCTCTGTGGATGCAAGCTCTAATTTCTAGCCTTCCATTAAAGGGCCTAATGCCTCAGGAACTGTTATAAACCTGGGTCAATAAGAGGTCAACTGCAGATAGTTGCTTATGGATCTTTCAGAAGAACCATGGTTTCCTTGGCTTATCTATTGACCTGAATTCCAATAAAATTTTGCAAATCCTGCCATTTAAATAGTAGTACTATCCAAAAAATTGAATGGAGAGCTACATTATACATAACCTATGTGACTTTCAGAAAGTTACTTAAACTCTGTGAGGGCCAGTTCATAAAATGGGGCTAACATTTATCTAACAAGGGTTTTGTTAAGATGAAATGGGCTAAATTTAGGCAAATGAGTTCCTGGTGTTCGTGAAATAGCCATCAGTATTGTGGATACCCTGAGTTCAAAATAACTGTACAATTTGCTAAAATGTGATCTTGAGCAAGTTACATAACTTCCCTTAATTTCAATTTTCGCTTCTATAATATGCAGTGATAATCTTCAAAAACCTATGATGTAAGTACCATTAAGCACAACTTAAGAAATTAGCACGATGCCTAACATTGGAATCACTCAAGAAATGAAAGCTAGTAGAAGTAATAACAGGCAAAAAGGAAGAAGAGAAGAAAAAGAATAGAGTCAAGGATGATAGAAATGTTCATAGAAACTAAAAGAAGAGCTCAGTATGTTGGTGATGTATGTGGGTAATCCCAGTAGTCAAGGCAGGAGGTTCACAAGTTCAAGCCCAGCCTGGGTGACTAATCAATTTAGCAAGACCCTGTCTCAAAATACAAAGTCTAGGATATAGCTTAGTGTGAGGGCCTAAAAACCTACAGAAAGAGAGACTTGGTTTAGATATAAGGACTTAGGAACTTAAATTCTCCAAATACTTTTTAAAATTAAAAAATCATCTCTCAGCACCAAACATATATTCTCTCTCTCCCTCTCCCTCTCCCTCCCTCCCTCTCTCTCTCTCTCTCTCTCTCTCTCTCACTCTCACTCTCTCTGTCTCTCACTCACAAAATCTGTGATCTCACACTTAGCCTGGCCCCCTCATACTTTTCCAGCAACATCTTTTGTCATCCTTTCCATGTGCTACTACTCAGACAAGAAATTTCAAGAGTTGTCCTGTCCTGAACATGTAGCAATTTCTTTTTATATTATTATCTATAGTATTCTTTCTAGTTATTGGACATTTCATGTGTGCGGACCACCTTACATGCTTTATTATCACCGTACAATACACTCCACGAAGACCAAACCATCATCTCTCTATATTTATCACTGTATTCTCAATGTCTAGTAGAGTGCCACGGTCCTCAACTTATTGAGGGTCTTCACTAAATATTTTTTGGTGTATGAATGAATCTAATCTTCTCAATTCCTTATGATAAGAGAATTATTATTCCCAGTTTACAGGAAAGAAAGCAAGGCACACATACATTCAAAAAGTCATAAGAGCTGAGTGTGGCGGTACACACCTGTAATCCCAGCACTTGAGAGGGTAAAGCAGGAGATTTCTGCAAGTTCAAGGCCAGCATAGGCTACCCAATGAGTTCAGGGCTAGCCTAAACTACAAAGTGAGACCTTGCCTCCAAAACAAAAAAGTCATAAAACGTAGAAGTTCTGGACCTGAGGCTCTGCTTCAGGCCATTCTCTTGGCAGCCTATTTTCCCTAATGCACACCATCATTTCTCATGTCTTCATCCTTCTGCACATGCTGTCTCCGATGTGTTTTCTCTCAGTCCACCTGATAAATTCACCTTTGCAAGGCTGATTTCATTTAAGTTTTTTTTATTAGTACATGTTGGAAAAGCACAGTAGTTATGTTCATTTTGAGGTATTGGTACACGTATATAGCATATCTTAATCATTTTCAATCTGCTTAACCCTTCCCCACCTCCAAAAAGTATACAAATTTGTTTTCTACCATTTTTCCTTGAATTAATTTATTTATATTTTATATTCCCTGTATAATGTTAACTATGCAATATTTAACTTTCTATATTGACTTATTTCACTTAAAATTATGATCTCAATATTGATCTACTTCTCTGTAAATATAGTTGCATTCTTCTTTATAGTTCAATAACATTCCATTGTGTATCTACGCCACATTTTCTTTATTCACTCATCTGTTGATGGACATAGACGTTGTTTTCAGAGCTTAGCTATTACAAATATTGCTGCTATGAGCACAAATATGCAGGTATCATTATAGTATGGTTGCTTCAAGTGCCTTTTATAATTATAGCAGGCCCCTCTGTCTGTGGAGAATATGTTCCAAGACCTCCAGTGATCACTTGAAATCATGGATGGTAACAAACTCCTTGCTGTGTAAATGTATGAATGACAATTTAATTTATCAATTAGGCACAGTAAGAAATTAACAACAATAACTAAGAAATAGAACAACTGTGTCAGTATACTGTAATAACTATATATATGTGATACAAATATATGTTGGAAATGTAGTACAAATATATAT
>NW_022900951.1:86294238-86324852 GCF_012274545.1 Fukomys damarensis
ATTTATTTGTACTACATTTTAATTTAAGACTTCAATTGGTCATGGGTAACTGAAACTGCACAAAATGAAACCCCAGATAAAGAGAGAATGATAACAATCAACTTTCTATATCAAACTTTATTCTTATAAATATTTCTAGTGGTTTTCAAAATGAACAAAATGGGAAAAACAAGTAAATAATAAAATCATAGCCTTAAAAAAAATGAGAGTTAAGGAAAGAAACAAAACATCACTTAGATATTCACTTAGAAAATGGCCTGCAGAAAACATTATTCCATTCCAAGATAGGTAGAACACAAATTTGTTTCTAATATTTCCAGCAGCTATGATAAGGATAAAAACCTGATTAGTTATAGAACTCACAGTTCTGTACTCCCCAGCCTTTTTAAAGTGAGACTCAGTATGCCTTTTTTTCCTTTGAGTCTTTAGAGAAATATCTTTGGCGGGTTCTCAAAAAACAGGATATTGAAAAATGTAGTGGACAGAATCCTTCACGCCAGCCTTACAATGAATTCAATAGAAAACTGCTTCTTTTAATATCCCTCACTGCGAAATAATGAATTCTTCTGAGAAACTTTTCTTGGCTACCACCTCCAACCTCTCAGGTTGAAATAAGGCCTTTCTGTATTCTTACTATCAGGCTTCATCACAGTTATTTATACCTCAGTGCTCCTCATCAGACTAAGAGCTCTTTGGATGTCTTAATCATCTCTGTGCCTTTGCCTCAATTTCATTATGTGTGAACTGGAGATAATATTGGGACTTTCCTCCCTAAGAGGTTATGATGAGTAAATGAGTAAATGCACCCTGAATGATTGGAACAGCACCTGGTACATGATGAGCACACAGTAATATCAGTAGTTATTTTGTCCCCAGCAAGTACAATGCTTGGCATTAAGCATTCAATCAATAGGCTCTAGATGAATGTACAAATGGATCAATGCATGGGCCAAAGATGGACCCTTGTGGATTCTCTTTGCCCAGTCAACTCTCACACTATGGAAGAAAACCATTAGTGTTAATTTGCTCACTTCCTTGAGTCTTTGATCACTTTTCAGTGTGCCTTTCCCCTACTCCATTACCTCAAAACAGTATATTCCTATCTGCTTTTTTTGGTCTTAACAGTTCATCTTATAAGGTACTATATGTTTAATTATTTATCATTTATTCCTGCATCTCTATTAAAATGTCTGCTCCATAAAGCTAAGGATTCTGATTTGTATTAACACATATTAATTTTACAGAATAATGGGCTCCATTGTGACATTTTCACATATGCATATAACTTCAATCACATCCTTTGATAATATGCATATAACATGCATATGACTTCAATCACACCCTTCCTGCCCCATTATCTTCCTTTGCCACCCTCTCCTCCCCCAGACCCCTTCCTCTATATCTTCTCTTAATGATTTCAAGCCTTGAATTTTGTATATTTCTAAACAAGAATCTGGCAAATAGTAGACAATCCATAGGTACTGATTGAGTGTGTACGCATATGGAGGAAGGGTGGGGCAGAGAATAGAATGAGGCAGCTCTTAAGATAGTGTTCTGAGCCTGCATTTATTGCACCATCTTTAGAGTAAATGTTTCTTTAAATTTTGAAGCTCAGATACCTCCCCATCTACCTTAGTCTCGGCCCTGAGGAATGGACCAGACGACCTAGTAAGCATCTATCTAATGCTGGATGCTGGCGTACTGGTAAAAAAAAAATAACAACCAGCTCTTTGAACAGGGGTTAAAAGTTCTGATTTGAAATGTTTGCCAATTTCAGTGATATAAATATTACAACTGTGGCTAATTTCAAGCAATTGTTAGGATGTTTGTGAACACAGAGTTGGAAAAAAATATAGCCAATGACTTCTTGTGAGGTGGCTTAAGTGGGGTCTAGCATACCAATAGGAGCTTTTGAGGTAGGTGGCAGAACCACTGAGCTAAATCCCCGGGGGCCTAAGTACTTGAACTTTTACTAAATGCATCCAGGACAAGCATAAAGGTCTGTAAAGAGAAATTAAGAACAATGTGTGGATTAGCATTGCCTATTTCCATCACTAAACATCTTAGAAGGGCATATCCCCAGTGGAATGTAAGTGTCATCACTTTCAGATCACAAGATGAAAGGAGGAAATCTAGCATTCTTAAGGACTATGCATTAATCTCTCTGCTAAGCACGTGACTCTATATAGTAAGTACTACCGATAAACTATTTTAAACTAAACTGACATTTTAAACTTAAGCAAAAAGACATATGAGTAGTTTGCCCAATGTCACATATGTAGCAACAGCAGGATCAGTATTCAAATGGAAGCATGTTTGAAGATTTAGGGCCATGCACTTTTTCTTAAATAGCATAATATTGTGCTATGGCCTCAGGATATGGTGAAATCTCCACAAATATGTACTGAGAAACTTCCTGAGAAACTTTCTAACGAAAGCACATTAGCTTCAGAAGATAGGGATGGTAGATGTCTTGTGCACTATTTTATACTCAGTGACTAGCACAGAGCCTGGTACACAGAGAACATTCAATAAATAATAGTTTACAGATGAAAAGAATAAAAAGAAGAAAGGAAGTAAGTGAGGAAAATGGAAGAGTGTTTATTCCATGGAGGCTGTTTGTGTTTATGAATCGCTTGAGAGGATTTTATACCAAAAAATGTGCATACATACCCCCAAGCAAATTCTCCTTTCCAATACCTATTAACTGGATGAAATTAAAGCCATCAGTAGATTTCACATCTTCTGTTCTCCCAGAGATATGTAATAGCATGGAATTTGGTGTGATTTGGGAATTATCTTCTCTCCAGATTTTCTATCCTAACTGTTATGTGTGCTTTTGGCTGTAAATCCCATTGGCCACTAATTTCTGTGCCCATTCCAGTGTGGATGTATGTCAGGCAGCACTTATGGATATATTAAGTGTCAGAAGAAATGGGCTCAGACTTTAAAATTCCCATGGTTAATCCACAGAAAAGGCAGTCCTTCCATAGATAACGGAATAGTATCTGAGTTTAATTACTAGCTAAATCTCATGAAGTTTACATTCAATTGCCTTACCCAAACGCATTTCATGAGATATTAAGAGATGAAGAAAGTTGTTTCCATGTGGAGATACCCTCTGTATTCTATTAATGAACATACAATCAGTATCAAGCTAAATATTGTCTGAGGTTAAATATTCTAGGCTCACAAAATACATGAAATCCTGTCATTTAAGACAATATACATAGACCTGGAGGACTTTAAGTTAAATGAAAAGAGCCAGGCACAAAATGGAAAGAACAGCATAATCTCACTCATGTGTGAAATCTTAAAAAGTTGATATCATAAAAGTAGAGTGCAGACTGAGGATTACCATGTGCTAGGGTGGCAAGAAGAAGGCTTTTGAAAAGAGAGTGGTTAGTGGGCACTGAGGTGCAATTGGGTAGGAAGAATAACTTCTAATGTTCTATAGGGAAATAGGGCAACTATGGTTAACAATAATGAATTAAAAAATTCAAAATAGCTAATAAAGAAAAAGTTCCCTATGTTGATGGGTCAAATGGAACCTCTAGTCCCAGCTCTTGGAGGTATCTCCATATTAATTTCCACAGTGGTTGCACCAGTCTGCACTCCCACCAACAATGGAGAGGGGTTCCTTTCTCCCCACAACCCCGCCAACATTTGTTATTGGTTGATTTCTTGATAGCAGCCATTCTTTGTGGGGTGAGGTGGAATCTCAGGTTTGTTTTCATCTGCATCGCTCAAATGACCAGTGATGTGGAACATTTTTTCATATATTTACTTGCTGCTTTTACTTCTTTGTCTGAGAAATGTCTGTTCATTTCAGATGCCCATTTTTGAATCGGGTCTTTATATTTGGGAGGGTGTTTTTTTTGAGTTCTCTATATATTCTAGATAAGATTACTTTGTCTGAGGAGCAGCTGGTAAAAAGTTTTTTCCCACATTGTAGGTTGTCTTTTAGTTCTGTTGATGGTTTCTTTTGCAGTGCACAAGCTTTTTAATAAGATGAGATCCCAGTTGTTGATTCTTTCTGCTAGTTCCTGTGCTACTGAGGATTTGTACATAGTCTTTTCCTATGCCAATGTCTTCAAGAGTTCTGCCAACTTATCTTCCAGCAAGTTCAGCCATCCCTCTGCTGGGTATCTTTGCAAAAGAATTAAAATAATTATATCACAGTGATATTTTCACACCCATGCTTTTAGCGTCACAGTTTGTAATAGCTTAAACTTGGAAACAGCCCATTGGCCCATCAGTTGGAGACTGGATAAAAAAAGATGTGGTTTTTCTATAAGATGGAATACTACTCAGCCATAAAGAATGAGAAATTAGATTCATTCATAGGAAAATGGATACATATTCAGGATATACTCCTAAGTGAAATAAATAAGTCACACATGTGTAAATATCGAATAGTTTCTCTGCTGTGAAAAACTATAATAGTACATAAGATCCTAGTGATATAATTGACAATGTAAAATAGGAAGAAAAGAGCTAAAGGTGTAGGGAAAGTGGGAAGGGTAGGGGAAAGGTAATAAGAGAAAAGAAAAAAATATAAGAAGATGAAAAAATGTAAATAAAGTATTTGTAAATAGGGAAGGGAGGAGGGGGTGAAGAGAGGGCAGGAACAAGGGGACAAAATGAGAAGCAAGACCTGTCATGTAAAGGTACAAGATCCCAATGATGAATGTAACTGTATTGTATACCTAAAATGTACCAATAAACTCAATGAGAGAGAAAAAAAAGAAAAAGTTCCCAATACAAAGAAATGACATATGTCTGAAATGACAGATACCTCAATTACTCTTATCTGATCAGTTCACGTTGTAATACACGTACTGAAATGTCATACCGTACACTATAAATATGAAAAAGGAAAATCAATTTACCCTAAGTGTTAAAAAATTAAATTTGGGGCTGATTCAATAGCTGGGATTGTATATTCTGATGTTCTCTAGCAGAAGTGGTCCTTAAGTAGGAAACATCTCAAAGATGTGTTTTGCTTGACATGTTTAATATTTTTTTGAATATTATTTTTCAGTTAACTGACAGCATTAAAAGCTGGAGATTTTGAGCCAGGCACAGTGGCACATGCTTATAATGCCATCACTCTGGGATACTGTGACAAAAGGATCACAGGCTTGAGACCACCTTGGGCAACTTAGACTGTCTCAAAACTAAAAAGGGGCACTAGAGATGCATCTCAGTGAGAAGGCCCTCAGTGAGTTCAACCCCCCAGCATCATAAAAGCTAGAGATTCTGCATTAAAAATACATCAGCTCTTTTGGTTTCTCTTGAATACTTGTCCAGGCATGCAGTTTGACATGTAGCAACACCAGGCTAGAATAAATAGCATCTGTCCAGTTTAAAGCAAACATACATTCTCTGACTCACCTATGTCCCATTACTTTCTCTTATCTACCCAGAACTGAGAGTGCTTTTCATTGAAGTTTATTATCTGCCCTAGCACTGCTGTTTCAAATCTCAGATAGGCATGTGTTCTCCAGTTTGTCACACAGACCAGCCTGCCCCACACACTAAGTTTATTTCAGTTGCCTACCTAGCTGGGTAGTCACTAAGTCAGTGTTTGAGTCTCTAATTCATACTTCAAAGGCACAGGACTGGTCTTAGACAAAGGCCGAGTTTATAGTTGAAGCATAGATTGGTGAGACAAGTTATCAAAAAAAAGCTCCCAATGGATGAAAATAGCTTCCTTGTGCCCTGCCTGCATATTAAAGAATTTAGTTTTCCCTTTCAAAAGTGAAAATTTATGTTACCTGTGACAGGTAACCTGCTGTATTAGTTCTAGGGAACATGAAGGTCTATATCTGCAGCAATTGAAAAGAGTTAGTTTCTGGAGCTGGCTTGCATTTGTTAGGAAGAGATAAGGAGAGAGAGAGACTAGGGGAGAGAACAAGCAAGCTTTCCTGTAGGGAGGGGATGGAGAAGAGCTCAGAGCCTGAGGAGGCTCTTGGGGAGGGCAGGGCCTGGTGGGCAACTTGAGAGTCCTGTGGATAGGAGAAAGATGGAAGATGTTACTCCAAAAATGCTATGTATGGACAATCATCAGCCTTTTGCTGGCCCAGGGGTCCTTCAGAGAAAGAACAAATTCGTTCTTTAGAAAGGATTGCTTGGTGAGTGCAACTCACAGGTGGTGTGAAGGCCGGAACTCTATAAACAGATCTTGCAGTTACCAGAGGCTATTTTTGCTCCTTGCAACATCATGTGCTAGGGAGACAATGCCCCTGTTGGAATGCACAGAGAGCCAAGTGACACTGCAGTTGGTAGCTTCCTAGGGAGAGAGCTTTTTGTTTTGTTTTGTTTTGTTTTGTTTTCTGTTCCCACCACATTCCACACTGGCCCTTCACCATCTCACCCCAGCAGCCAGGCATTTATTAGCTTACAGACCTTCCCTAGCACCCTGGGGCCCTAAGTGTTCCATCTCAACCCCCCAGTGGGGAGCGACCCCTAGCAGCCCAGCAGCTGCCCAAACTAACCTGTCCACCTCTCCCTGCGCTGCTTCTCCAGACACCAGTTGGATTGTCAAACTCTCCTTATTCCTCTGCCTCTGACCTTCATATGCCTCACTCAGAGATGGCTCACTCAGAGGTTTCTCTTTCTTGATTATCTCATTTGGGCTTGCATTAGCAGCTTCAGTTAGCATGGGCTTCACTCTCCAAAGATATGGCAGCTTTGAATACTTGGGGGAAAAGCACAGGGGGCTACTATTTGGGGATTAGAAGGAACTAACCAGAGAAGGTATATGCGATTTGGATAGAAAAGTTGGCATGGCAAGGGAGAGGCAGTGGGAAAAAATGAAGGAAGTGGATGTAGGTGGTAGGAAGAATCAGATAAGGCAAAAAAAGGATTTTTGCCTACCTTTACCTTTCTCTCTGACTCCCTTCTCTTTCTGACTACTAGCTTAGGCCCTGTCCCCTTTGCCCTTCTTTTGCTGTTGTTTTTTTTTCCTCATTGAGTTTATTGGTACTTTTTAGGTACACAGTACAGTTACATTCATCATTGGGATTTTGTACCTATACTTGCCAAGTCTTGGTTCTCATTTTTTCCCCATACTCCTGCCCTCCAGCCTTCCCTACTTAAAAAAACTTTGTTTTCACTTTTTCATTTTCTCATATTTTTCCTTTTCCCTTATTTCCTTTCCCCTACCCTTCCCACCTCCATTTGCACAACATCGTTCAGAGACCCAGCTCTTTCTTCCAATTGCCTCCTACTACCTGGGCAAAGCCTGCATCATGCTGATTTACAGATTAGTCAGATGAACACTCAACACCCACCTCCCTTCAGGCTCAGCAGCTTGCATTTCCATGACAGTGACAAGAAGGCTGGAAATACTTATATTAAAACCAATCCTCCTAGGGCTATACTATTCCCCTATAGCAGTGATAGGAATTTGAAGAAGGCACGTGAACTTTCAAGGCCATTGGAAGTGCTTGGAAAGTAGTAATTTACTTAAACCAGCCCTTGATTCCCTCCGTGAATTATCCACTTTGTGGATTATCTGTGGGTATTGCCTTTCTCTAAATTGGCCTCTCCTGCCTACCAGAGGGTTTCTCAGTTGTATTTTTCCCCTGAACCCATGACAGCCTGTGGATATATGCTTGAGGAATGCAAACTTGAATCTTTGCCTATGCAGAATGGAAGCAGGAAAATTAGATGGAGTGGGGGAGGGGCGGTAATCCTCCAGTTCTATCCTCTGCCAGCCAGAAATAATTTGGGGCCTTTAGTAATATCAAAAACTTTTGAGTGCATACTACATATAAAGGTCCCAGACTAGTATCTAAAGAAGCAGTTATCTTAATTTTCCTGCTTAAACATGTTTAGTGTTGTTATTTGGGGCCCCAGGGATAAAAGAAAGTAAATGTGATTGGCGCATAATGGAAATTATACATCCTACAAACTGTGAGCTAAAACCAACATTTCCTCTTTTAACTTTGGATGTCAGGTATTTTGTCCCAGCAACAAGAAAGTTACCAAAACAAAGAGGGTGCAAATCAGGTCAAAATACCTACCCTCAGGGACTTTGTACATTGTAGGGTAAAATAAAAGATAGACAATAGGTTACAAAAGATCAATAATTGCAAATGGGAAGCAGACAAGAGATGGGGAGAGAGGTGAAGGAGGGAGGTGAAAGGGGAAGTAAAAAGAATTAAGATGTATTATGTACATGTACCAACTCCATGCAATGAATGTAAATGTTATGTACTGCAAACACGTGCTAATAATTATTTTAAAAGTTAAGCCAGGTATGGCAGCACATGCCTTTAGTCCCAGTACTTGGGAAGCTGAGACAGGAGGTTTGCCATGAGTTCCAGGCCAGACTGGACTACATAGTGAAACCATGTTCCAAAAAAACAAAAATGATAATAATAAAAAGAAAAGAGAAAAAGAAAGGATACAGACAATAAACTAAATAAGCAAAATAGACAGTATGTTAAAAATGCATGCTATTGAGAAAATAAGAGACTGGAAAGGAGGATAGAGGATTGATTGAAGAATTACAAATTTAAACAGTGCATACAGTAAAGGTATCTCTGAAAAAAAAATAATATCGAAAAAAGAGCTGAAAAAGATAAGGGGAATAGTTGGGTGCAAAGTAGATTCAGTTTTTGTTTTCAAGTTTTCACTGTCTTCCTATTGGAGGATATTACGTGCATCCCTTTGTCTTGTGACTATAGTAATCGCTTATAGAACAAGCTGAATATATTTTAACTCCTTATGAATACTGAACATGGTGATGTAACTTACATTTTCCAATGAAATACCAGCGGATATGATGTTACCAGAGATTGTAAATGTATTTGTATGATTTGGTGTGACCTCTTGTGTACCTGCTATGTTCCAGGAGAAGATGCCACAGCTGGCTGCTTGTCTGATAGTGAAACACATGGAGCGGATACAAACCTGACTCTCAGCCTGAAGTAGGGCCATCCTAGCTGATTCCAGGCCACTGAGTAAGCAAAATAAATGTCTATTGTAAGCAATTGACACTTTAATGTTGTCTGACAATAGCATCAGGGCAGTAGCTGACCATGATCCATCTAGAACAGATCAAGTAGTAATAGAGCCAAGGCATGATGTTTTAGACCAAGGTGATAGCAATGGAGATGATTAAAAAATATTGGATTCTGGATATATTTGGGAGGCCAAACTACCAGGATTTACTGTTACATTCAATACAAAATATGAAAGAGAGACAGAGACAGATAGGGGGAGCATTCTAGGATAATATGAAAAGTTTGGCTTGAGCAACTGGAAGAAGTTGCTATTTAATGAAACAAAAAAGACTGAAAGTGGAGCAGGGAGGGGGATATCAGAAAAGAGCTCTTGGCATGGTGAATAAGTTTGGCTTGTTTTTTTCAATGTCTCATAGTTCAGTGTTTCTCTGAAACTGTGCTAGATTGTAGACTTTGCAACAGTAACCCATATCTCAACCTCCCGAAATTCTTTTCAAAATATCCAAAGCCCATGTTCCAGGTAATCCAGACATGAGCTTTCTGACCTAGATTGTTATGGTTTATATCTAAAAGTCTCCCCAAAGCCTCATGTGCTTATTAGGTGGGCCTTTTAGGTGGTGATTGGATCAGAAGTGCATGATACTTATCTGAGATATAGTCCGTGGATGAGTTTCTGGTTAAATGTGATTAGGAAGTTGAAGACTGGTTGGAGGAGGTGGGTCACTTGGGGCATGGCCTGAAAGAGTCTATCTTCCTCCCGCCTCCTTTCGTTTCTCTGACTCCTGCTACTATGCCATGAGCAATACGCCTCTGCCATTCCCCTCTCACATGCCCCCCTGCCTTGGAGCTAGATGACTATAGACTGAAACCTCTGTAAACTTCAATCCAAAATAAATCTTTCCCCTTTTAAGTTGTCAGTGTCAAGTATTGTGTCTCAGTGATAGGAAAGGAAATAGGACATATTTTGGTACTGGAGAAGTAGGGCTGTTGCTGTAACTACCTGATTACATTGTTCAAAAACCTTTGAAACTGGCTTGTGGGAAGAGTTTGGAAAGGTTTGGAGATGCCAGTGTGAGAGAGGAGGTAGGATGTGGCAAAGCTGGCTGGGGAAATAAGCTGGAGCTGTCAATTACAGAATCCCGGGACAGTACCAAATAATTCCCAGGATGTAGAACGTAGAACTTCTCATGGGTTTCACAAGATGTGAATGACATGAAAGAGATGAGACACTACAAGGAGCCCCCCATCACGACTCTTTACATTAGCCTACCTCTCAGACAGAGAGAGTACATTTATTTTTGCTTTTATCTTTTCCTCTTCTTTGTTTGGCCCAAGTTCATTCTGCAAAGCCAGTTTTTTCCCTTATCCCTTCACTCCTCACTTTTCAAATAAAGTTTTGGCACTGTTTTTAGTTTGGCTCATTCAATTCTTTGTTTGATTCAAAAAGGACCTGGAATATGTTTAGTTGGTGAGCCATTTTTGAAGAAACTACCCAAAAACATTTTTGGCAAGCCAGCCAGAAGAGTAAAGCTCAGGAATTGGGGAGGCCAAGTTCCCATGTGGGCTTGCTTTTCTCCTTCTCTCCTTCATTCTCTACCCTATGCCAGGAATGCAATGGACTATTCTCAAGGTGTGCATAGGGCTATTTATTGCTTTCATAGCTGTGGGGAATAGGGAAAGGGAATGAAAGCCTTTGTTTATCTTTCTAGCTGACTGTGTTCACTCTGCAGGTATGCCTTGTTGTCCATGAATTTCTTTGTTGTGTATTTTGCTACCCTTTTTGAAAACTAGCCTGGTTTCTGCTTACTCTAGTTTGCAAGTGACTTTTTCTCAGTTTCTGTTTTGGTTGGGAGGGTTGCCAGGTTATCTTGCCATGTGGCCAACAGCCATATTGCTTTGCCAAGTGGCCAGCCACCATCTTGTCTTGTTGTTTGATTATGCATAACTTTTACAGCTGCTACCATCTTTTTTCTCTATCTCTTTTTTTCTTTTTTAAATAACAAGCCTTACAAGCTAAGCATCTGATTTAACAGAGCATATGGGCTTGAGAGAAAAACAAGAAGAAACATTTTTCTTTTCTGTGTGAAAGAAAAACCATGTACTATCCCTTAAAGGAGTCCTGTGGCCTTTACCAATGCTAAACCTTTGGGGCAGAGCTACAACACGAGGACCATAGCTGTGGTCCTGGGCAAAAGTGGATGTATTTTGTGGGGTGGAAGCAGGCACACAGGCAATACTGGAGGCCTGTCCTGAAGGAGAATGACCATCTTATTGTGGCTCTGGGCAAAAAAAAGGAGGGCTGGTACATGGAAGGGCCTAATCCACTCTAGTTGGGTGCACATGAACACACAGCATTCTTGCTTCTCTTTCCTTCTCACCTTGGCCCAGATAACCAGGTCAGGTGCTGGACAAGCCAAATAGCACTGAACAGACTGAAGCCACCCGTTCACAGGCACACTGGGCTACAAAGCCAGACCAAGGACTTAGCCTACTTAAAGGCCAAAGGCACCAAGGTACTGTTCACCTTTGTGCACCTTGTCAGGCTTGCACTGATCCGAGAGCAACAGGCATGACAGAGGCCCTGTGGGAGCAGATGCTTGTGCAGATGGCACTGCACCCCCATATGAAGCAAAGAGCACAAACTGGCACTGGTGGTACAAAAGGCACTAGAGCCAACTCGACACCACAGACACTACTCACACTTACAGCTTACCAACACTGCTTTCTACCATCTCAAGTACCTGCCTGAGACTATCATCATCTGGCATTTGAACTTCTCTGTTCAAATTCAAATAAGTTAATGACCCATGCCTGACACCTTAGCAGGACAGCATTTAAAAACTTTAGAAACCTAACTAAAATAACTGTGAGTGTACAAAAACAGAGCCATCCCTGTTCTTGATCCTTTCGAATCAAAGTAAATACAAGATTTATTTTTCCCATATGGTTTCACTCTGGTTAAATAGACTCACCAAGGGACTTGAAATACCTGCTAAACAATCAAGGGGCTTAGAATAAATACAACTTGGGTCAACAAGCATTTCAACTACTTGGTTAAAAGAATTTTTCCTGGGAAAGTTCTGCCATTACCTCATGAGAATTAAAGGATTAGGCAAGGTCAGCAGATGGTTCATCCCCTTTATCACTAAGAAATTAATGGGTCCCAATATGGGAACAGAAGCTTCATTCTGTTGTAAATGATGCCAGCATCACCCTAAGGTTCCAACAGAGAAGCCTTTCCAAGCTGTGTAAAAGTACCACAAGAGCCATCTTATGGATTTCAGGTCTCTTCTTTCTGCATGGGACACCACTTTAAGGGTGTAGGCCTAGCTGTGTCCTCTCAGTAAGTCTCAAGACTAGCAGATGGAAAATCCATTGGATCACACAGATTCTACTGACTGCACTACTAGGCTGTATCATCAATGAGTGGGATAGTTTTGATCCTGGTAATTTAAAACAAAAATAGATTATCTACTATTTCAGTACCTTCTGGATTCAATACAAACTGGGAAGTGGCAAAAGATAGGTATGAGATAATACTTTAAACTATGACATTATTCTCCAGTTATAGTATTTCTGCTCAAAATATAAAAGGTGGAGTGAAATGCCTTATGTTCAGGCTTTAGTGACTCTTTACAAAAGGGAATGCTCAAGAATTGTGTTACTTAGCACAGGCTCCGAGGAGGAAAAATATATCCTGGAGTACAATTTTCTGAGACTCCTACTTGTCTCTCAGGGGGAGCTCAGTCTCACTAATCTATTTAGGGATGATAACCACACTCAGAGGTCTCATCAACCGCCCCTTTATAATTTTCAGACCAATAAATCAGGGCCACCCCCTCCAAGTGATCAGGGCTCTCCTTTACAGCACAGTGCCCCAGAGATTCCCAGCATTCCACAGCTCCCTCAGCAGCATTAGATATTGTAGGAGAAGTTCAAGCCTGGCTGGGCTAGGTGCACTGTACTCCTGTCTTCTGAGCAACCTCAAAGACCTCTCTGAGGCTGTGATAACTCACCTAAGTGTATAGAGGCTGGGTCTAACAGGCTGTACCTCCACCACTAGTCCGTGACTCCTTCGCCTCGACAAAGAAGAATCTCCCCAGCATATGTCTAGCCAATAAGATATTGCCCAATATTCTCCACTACAGCATAGCCTATAAAAAAGTACCATGTAATCACATGCTCCTCCCATGCTCCTCCCCCATGGTTGTCCACTCGTAAGCTATATAAGCCTGTGCATTTCCTAAATAAAGCGGAAGCATTCCAGAAACCTCCCGGGAGTCTGCCTGGTGATTCTGCGCCTTACCCTCCCAGTCCGAACTCCCGAACCAAACTCTGCAGACCAAGCAGCAGATGAAAACAAGATATTACCATCTCCTCAGAGGAGGTATTATCTATCTCTGTGCCTACAACAACTAGGGCAAGCCCAAACCACCTCTTCCATTAAACCTGTACAAAGGAGAGGAACATACCCTTAAGAGGACAGGCAATTAGACTTTACGCATATGCCACCATGTGGAGGATTCAAAAGATGTTGGTCCTAATTGACACCTTTACAGGCTGAATTGAAACATTGCCTATCCATTCAGAAAAGGCTACCAAAGTGGTCATAGTGCTTCTTAAATAAATCACCCCCAGATTTGGACTATCCCAGTTTCTCCAGAGCATCAGTGAACCTTCTTTTACCTCCCAAATAACTCAGGGAATGATGAAGACTTTAGAAATAAAGTACTACCTCCATTCCATTTGGCAGCCTCAATATTCTAGAAATATACAGAGAACTAAACAGACCCTAAAGAAGCTCTGGCAAAACTTTTCCAAGCGATGTCTGAGTTCTGGCTCCAAGTGATACCGGTAGCATTCATGAGGGTTCATAATATGCTCAAAACAGGGCTGAGTTTTGCCTAGTCAAGATGTTATATGGAAGGCCATTTTTGTCCTCTGATATGCTAGTATACCCAGAGGCTACAAGAGTTTTACAATATCTCGTTTATCTGGGCAAAGCACAATAATCACTTTTTTTTTTCTACCAGAGATCGAACGTGGGACCTTGCATTTGTGATGCAGGTGGCAGAACCACTCAGCTAAATCTCTGGCCCTCAATAGGCTATTTAAATGTATAGAAACAGAGTCCTGCTGGTTCCTGGCCCAGGAGGACCACCTAATGTCCACCCTGGAGACCAAGTGCTTATAAAAACTTGAATAGAAGGAACATCAAAAGACCAGTTAAAGCCAAAATGGAAGGGCCCCTTTTCATTGATCCTTGCTACAGCTACTGTAGTAAAGTTGGCAGAGACAGATGATTGTATTCATCTTTCTACATTAAAACTAGTCCCATCTTAACTGTCTGAAGAACAAGATCACCCAAGAGGAAAAAGCTATTCCTGTGTGAATTTGGAAAATTTGAGATTTCTCTTCAAAAAAAAACAAGGCTCCAGTGCTGATACAGATAATAAACAAGATCTTGCTACAGCCAAGACTCTCAGACTTTTGATAATATGTCTGACATACCTCTCTAACATACATTCTTCTCTACAGGAAGAGTGGAACCAAACTTTAGGGTCTGATCTGTTCCTCAAATCTGAGCTAAAAGTAAAGTTTCTTTCTCCTATCAGACAGGTAGCTCGATGGTCACTAACTCTTTTCTAATTATTTTATAACAGGTTTTTCCTTCTTCAACCCAGCCAGTGAGCCACAGCACTCCAAGGTAGTTGAAGAGCATATAATTCCTAATAGGTAGGATCTACAGCCCCTTCCAACTTGAAGAAGCTGTAGAAGACAGAGATCACCACTCCTTCAGCACCCCATAAGAAACTATGGGATTTATGTCTCTCAAGGGGAAGTGAGATAGGAGGTAGGGTATGGTAAAGCTGGCTGGGAAAATAAGCTGGAACTGTCAGTAAGATCCCGGGACAATACCAGATAATTCCCAGGACCCCATATGTAGAACTTCGTGTGAAATGTGGACAACATGAAACAGATGAGACACCATGAGGATTCACCCACTATTGTGACTCTACATGGTAGCCCACCCTGTGCCTCCCAGACACAGGGTATACTTTTACTTTTGCTTTTATCTTTTCCTCCTTTTGTTTGACCCAAGCTTGCTCTGCAGAGCCTGTTTTTTCCATTACCCCTTCACTCTTCACATTTCAAATAAATTTTTGGCACCACTTTTGGCTTGTCTTGTTCAATTATTTGTTTGAGGCAAAGAGGACTTTGGATACATTTAATTGCCAAGCTATTTCTAAAGGAACTATTCAGTATCAAGCTGGAGAAGCAGACGTAGAATGCTGTCAGCCAAGCCTGATGGAAGATTCAGGTTGGAGTTCAGAATGCTGAGAATAATGTAGTCAGTGAAAACCAATCTCAGGAGGTTTCTGTTAGTAAAGAAGGAATTCTTTGGCAGTTGCACCCCAGGTCATGTGTGTTATGGTTCAGCCAAGAAGTTGACTGCATTTTGCTCCTATGCAGACAAATTTCACAAGACTAAGATTAAGAGAAGTGAGCCAATTAATCTGGGGGAAAACATTTCAAGGCGGTCTAATGTTGAGGGAGTGGCATGGCCACTGTTGGGTACTTTAAACTCTAATTTGAGAATGAAGAGCAAACATCCCAGCGGAATGATTTAAAAAGTTTTGAATTTGGCCAGAAAGGAAGCTCTGGTAAAGATTAGGCTTGCAAATATGGAGAAGAGAGCTTGGCTGTTGAAAAGATTAGCATTTAAAGCCATATACTTTGGAACAGACAATAGAAATGATGGCCTTAGGGCAACACACACACACACACACACACACACACACACACACACACAGAAGTAACCAGACTCCACCCTTTGTAGGCTCAAAATTATAAAGGTGAAAGACTGTTTTAAGAAGAGAGTCCTAGGGCACCATGATCCAGAATGGTGGCAGCCTATAGAATGGGAAATTGATTCCCCAGAATTCAGTTCATTGTGCTCAGCCACCTAGGCACTCAGAGACCTCTGAAACCACCAGCAAGATGCACAATGGCTTGGCTCCCTCTCCAGCTGGTGGCCAAACTTGGCATCTTTCACATGGTCCTGGCTTCAGGTATATGCAGAATGCAAGAGTTATGGGGTCAGGGAGACTTTCATGTAGCTTTCAGAAGACATTCTGGGAGGTCAGGCAGTATGTCCCTGAGAGGGCAGTCCATGAAGCTGTGAGAGTGAAGATGAAAGAATACAGAACTGCTGAGGAAATACACAAGGAGTGAGCAAAGCTAGCCCAAGAGAGAGGCCATGGGGGTTACAACCACTGGCAGTGATATAGGGTCAGGGCCACCCAAGCCCATGCTGGAAATGGAACCATGGGATTTTACATTTGCCCTGCTGGATTTAGGATTTGCTTTGGCTCCATTCATTTCTATCCCCTTATTTCTCCCTTTTGGAATGGGAATGTTTATACTGCACCATTGTATGTTAGAAGTATTTAACTTTTTTATCCTTTTTATGGGGCTTGCAGCTGAATTTGCTTTAAATTTCAGAGGAGATTGGGCTTGGACTTTTCAGCAATTCTGAAACATTTAGGACATTGACAATGCTTAGAGATAGCCTAAAATGCATTTTGCATAAAGGAATGCTCTTGAGTGTTTTGGGGACAAAGGGCAAATGTTATGGTTTATACCTAAATGTACCCCCAAAGCCTCATTTTCTCATGGGTGGGACTTTGGGGAGGTGATTTGATCATGGAAACATGATACTCATCAGTGGATTACCCCATGGATGACTTTACAGATAATGTAACTTAGGATGTTAAGGTTGGTTGGAGGAGGTAGGTCACTGGGGGCATGGCATGGAAGGATCTATCTTCCTTCTGCATCCCTTGATCCTTCTCTTTGCTTCTGGCCACCATGCCATGAACTGTCTCTCCTCTGTGATACCTCTATGCCATGCTGCCCTGGCTTGGAGCCAGCCAACTATGGACTAAAACCTCTATGAACTTGAGTCAAAATAAACCTTTTTCCTTTAAATTATGGGTGCCCAATATTGTGTCCCAGGGATGAAATATTAACCAAGACAGATTTTTATGTGAAAAGAGTTTAAAGAAAGCAAGCTATTTGAAAGGAGCCCAGAGGACTTCTCTTGAAGCTGCACTTCCATAAAAAAAGAATGATTTTCACTTGGATTCTGTGCTATAGGCAATAAAAAGAAAATTTTTTTCCAGATGCTTTTGTTTACACATTACATAAAATTGAAAAAATGCCAATTTTCTGTTTCACATGACATGAACCAGGAAGAAGTTCTTATGGCCAATCTCACAGCTTGCATTAGAACAAAGCTTCCCTACAGCCAAAGGCTACAGGGCACTGTTGATAAGATGAATTTGCAGGTGCTAGGTGATGAGAATGCAATGGTATAGTAGATTGTGTTACTGTACAAATTTTTCATCACCCATCCTGAGGCTACATTATACAGCCCTACTCTATTAAATTCAGGAATGGCCATATGACTTTGGCCAATGAAATGTGAGTGAAAGCCACTTACAAACAGATGCTTTAAGACCTATGGATCCATAGCACTATGTTTATCTTCTCACTGCCATGAAAACATCAATATCTCAGATACTTCTCTACTTTGTAAACCTGGGCCCCTGTGTGAAAACAGACCACAGCCATAAGCAACCCACAACAAACATATAGCATGCGCAAGAAGTAAATCTTTGTTTATGGGAGATGTCATTTTTTAGGGTAGTATTACTTATCCTAAACCTACTGCTAAAAGATATAAATGAGACACGTGTAGTCATGGAACTTACATTTCAGTGGAGGAAACAGTAAATAAGTCACACACACTCATAATTATTGTATAAAACAATAAGTAGTAAAAGTGATTAATGTGTTTGTGTGCATGTGTTCTACTTTAAATGAATGGTCAGATAAAGTACCTTGTCAATCCCTGAGCCACAGAACAAAAGTTAACCCTTTCACATTTCCTCCATCTCCTCCCTTCTCTTCTTCTCTTATCTCCCATCGTAAAGTCTCTGTCTTACTTCCCTTCGCCTCCTTGCTTTCTCCAGATTCGGCTCTTCTTTTCTTCCTGCTGTCTACATTTGCATGCATAGTTCTATGTGCACATACGTGTGCGCAGATATCCACTTGCATACACATACACACACACTGAGGTAGTGCTTCTGAGACTGAACTTGGTAATCATAACCCTGCTTATCCCTCCAGAATTGCTGCACTGCCTTAATTACAATCATTATTCACAGCACCTCACACATCTTCTGTCTTGTTGACAGTATTTGGGAAGTAGCAGCTGCTCCCATACTTTTGCATTGATTGCTACTGTTTTGCCTTGCAAAAGAATATTAAATATCACAGTTAAACACAAATCTTCTTCCAGTCAGCTTCTGCTCTCAGCCATTCAGATTCCACTTCTCTCATTTAGCTGAGCTCTGCTGAGCACTTTCAGATTGGCTCTGCTCGAATTATTTCAAAATGTCTGGCTTTGATTTGATTCTAGTCTTCCTTCAAATCTCTCTGACATCTCTGCTGCTTCTGCTGCTCCCTTCCTCCCCTATTTCTTTCAGTCTATCTTAAAGTAGCCTATCTCTGCCAAGCCTAATCTCTGTGGCTTTATTCTTGTATTCTCTATGATTTTTAAGGACTCTGGGGAAATTCCCACTACCCACCTTAGCATATTATTCATGAAAGTACATAATTAGAAGTGTCACCTTAAAGCTTCTAGGCAAGTGGTATCTACTATTTTTATATATAATCATGAATCCATTAGCTATCTCATCAGACCTGTGGCCACTCTTTCTAGACATTGCGCGTTTCCAGTTTCACATATATTTTCAGAAGATTCTTGGATTTTCTAAAGCCATCCATCCACCACCTCTCTAGGAATAAAGGAGTCTCAGTTGAGGTTAGATGATGAGAACACTAGTCTCCTGGAGAAGGATCAGGATCCATCAGTTGGAAGAAGTAGAATAGATTTATTTGAGAGGTTTCAACAAATAGGATAACCTAAGACACCCAAATTTAGGTGTCTTAAATTGGTTACCTAACTCCAAGTTTGTCTTTCCCCTACCCTGCCTTCCACAAGCTGGTCTTAAACTCATTATCTACCCCAGGCTGGCCTTGAACTCATACTGATCCTCCTGCCTCAGTCCCAAGTACTGGCATTATAGGCATGCACCACCATTCCTGGCTTAAGGCTCTTAATTATGGTATTCTTTCAGAGGGCCTGATCTCTATGGGCATCTTCCCAAAGTACACAAAATAAACCAACAGGCCTCTTATTTCCATGCATGTTTTTTAAGCTCCAGGTCAGTTGTCAAGACTGGCCCAATACTTTTTTGGAACCCACTGCTTTCATTTCTGAGATCTGGCAGTGCTTTCAACACAGTCTAGCCTGAAGGTATGGAAAGGGTGACAATGGATGTTGTCCTATAGAGTTTAACCTCTGAGAACTTATGCAGAACTTTAGATTCATTCTCAACAGTGTTGGAAAGCTGTTGAGTTTTCTCCAGGACTGGTGAGCTCTTTTGAAAAAATAATACTGATGGCAAATGGTGTGTTTCCTGCTCTAGAAGGCATTCTAGCACTTCTCTTGATTTTTATAAATAGAGAGGCATGTCTGGGATAAAAGGGAAGATATGCTGAATTGCAGGCAAGAGGCTTAACTGAATGAAAAAACAGGAAGAGTACTTTTATAAGGACCTACAAATTTAAGTGGGACTTTGCGAAGCATAACTATGGAAGCCAACTGTTTGAAAATGGGAAGTTTGCTGGAAATGACAGGGTCTAGCTCCCTATTAGCTCTGTGACCTTGAAGAAGCCACTTCCCTGGCCTCAGACTCGCTTTCCTGGATGTCAAAATCTGAAAGACCAACAACCCCTTATCCTTAGCTGTATCTTTTATGTACTTCCTGAAAGTTTTCACATAGTCATGCAAGGAGAGTGACTTCCTGGTTCAAAATCTCCTTTCCTTTAGGAATTCTGTGACAAGGGCATAAGATCAGGAATCACATTGCCTGGCTTTCCCACCTTTATCTATGTAACTTCACGTAAATCACTTAACCTGTCTATTTTCTGTTGCTAATAACACAATACGGTGGACTGAGTAAATTCTAAAGAAAGGTGGCTTATTTTGACTCTGATCCAGGTGGAGGGATCTGGGGCTGACTTTCTTGTTGGTAGAGTCCTGAGGCATCTCAGAGTATCACATGGTAAGAGATCTAGCAAACTGGCCTTTATAGCAAATCCAATCTCAACATAGCCTATTAGCTCATTAACCCATTATCACATGAATACATTAATCCATTTATGGGGGCAGATCCCTAATCACTTATTTTAATTTCTACCTGAGCTCACCTCTCAATATTCCACTATGATGATTAAATTTCAAAGTGAGTTTCAGAGGAAATAAAGGATATCCAAACCATAGTTCTTTCTGAGCTCCAATGTCCTCGTCTGTAATACGGAATGAGAGTATCCCCTCATTAGTTTGTTGTGAAACTTAAATTAAATAATATATATTACTGACTTAGACCAGTCCCTGGCACACAGGAGGCACTCAATGTGTTAGTCATGTTTATTATTCTCGGAGGATGACCTCTTATCCATAAAAGTAGATGCTTCCAATAGCCATGCCTACTTTAAGTGACCTCCAATCTTAACTGAAAAGGCTGGGTAGATCCAGGCCTCAGATTGGGCCAATTGAATTTTCTCCAGGAATTATGAGCTTTGAATGGAGCAAGTAAGAGAGAATAAACTGTTGCATTGAGTCATTTTAATAGCAGCACTTGGAAGCAGAAGCTGCAGACATGTTTTGTTGGGCCTTTAGAATGTTTTATGTGTTTCTTTAAATTTTTGATTTAGTGGCTCTTACGGCATATTATCTAGATGTCCCCCCGAAGCCTCATGCACTTTTCGGTGGGGCTTTTGGGGGGTGACTTTTTGGGTGGTTCATGTGTATGTGATACTGGATCCATTCACTGATGAGTTCATAGCTGGGTATGACGTTGGAAGGTGAAGCCTGGTCCAAAGAGGTGGGTCCCTGTGGGCATGGCCTGAAAGGGTGTATATAGTATCCCTCCTCCCTCAATGGCTGTGGCTTTCTTTCTGCCTGCTCATGAGGTCTTCCTCCTCTGCTGTGCCCCTCTGCCATGCTGCCCCACCTTGGAGCCAGCCAACTATGGACTGAAACCCCTACAAACTGAACCAAAATAAACCTTTCCTCAATTAACTTGTGGGTGTTGAATATTTTTGTCCCAGCAATGAGAAAGTAACTACGACAGTGGTCATTATTTAAAACCCTGGGAATATCACGTAATAATTTGCAAATTCTGGCTTTACTGAATTTGGCACCACTGGGCCAAAGTCCTATTTGGTAATAATTAGCTAGAAGAAACTAGGCTCACTATAGTCTACCTCACCCCTACTTGGTCCTCAACATTTATAATCTGTGCCACCCAAGGCCGTATTACCTAGGTGCCTTGGTTTCTGCTATCCCCCAGTGCTATGGTCTGGATAAGGTTTGCCCCCCGCCAAAGGTCACATGCTAAAAGCTGGATCCCTGTGTGGCAGTGTTGAAGTTGTGGAATCTTTGCAGGTAGAGCCTGGTCGAAGATGGTAAGGTCATTAAGGTGCTACCCTCAGAAGGGTTTAATACAGTACTATAAAGGCACTGGTCAGTTCTGGTGAGCGTGACTTATTATCTAAAGAACAAGTCTGACCATTAGATCAGCCTTGTTTCCTATCACATCATATAGTATCTCTCTTACACATGTGTTCCCATCACCATACCATCTGCCATGTTGTGATATAGCCAGAAGGCATTCCCTGGGGGAAGAATAGATGGAACTACTCAGTCTCGGACTTTAGCCCCTAGAACTATCATCTAAATAAAACTCTTGTTTTTTAGTACTGGGGATTGAGCCCAAGACCTTTACACTCAGGTACATCCCCAGCCCTTTTTCAATTTTTTATTTTGAGACAGGGTCTCACTAGGTCACTAAGTTGTCCGGGCAGATCTCAAACTTTCAATCCTCCTGCTTCAGCCTCCCAGAGTGCTGCGATTATAGGCATGCCCAGCTAGACCCCTCTTCTTTATAAAGTGCTTAGCTTCAAGTATTTTGTTATAGCAAAAGAAAATGGACTAAGACACCTCACCTTAATTGTTTAACTCTTGCTTTGGTTCCATAAGACATCTTTGGATCCCACAAAGGAACCCCCTCTATACTTTGTACTCTCCTGAATTACCAACAGTGCAATTTCCATTCCCTACAGCCAAAAGTTTCAAAAGACATTGAAGTGATTGGACTCTTATCACAGAGCCTTAAAATGAGTTCCTAATGTGACTGGCTCAAAAAGAGCCAGTAAATTCCATGAGGCAGCCTTCAGACATCCTGATTTAGTTCTCCGATTGTCAAGTTATAACCTTAAGTTGCTCTACATAAAGTTTCTACCTAAGAAAGCATGTTATATCCTGACTTTACCAAGCATATCCAAATTTAAACACTTCATTCTATTATTATTAAAATTATTGTTGTAATTTTTATATCTCATGCCATTATCTGGAGGCTAAAAAATATACTCGCCATCTACTTCAAATTCTAATATATTTTAATCATTTAAAGTAGCTTTGAAATATCAGAAGATAGCCTAATAAAACCACTTGAAATTAATTTTAAAATATTTTAACATTCTACTTAAAAGTGAGTTCAATTGATGTTATCCTGAATATGTATAATTTTATATTATTTCTACATTTTAATATTCTCATGTCTTTCTTCACATGCAAAAATCCTAGTCAGGTTTCAAGGATAATGGCAAAAGTTACCTCCTAAATAAATTTTGTCACACCCACCCTGGGAGTTTATTCACTTCCACCAGTGTGCTTCCATAGACCTTTGCAAACATTTTGATTAAAGCACTTAATACATGCTAATACAAATATTGGTTTACTTATCTGTTTCCTGAACTTGACTATAAGCTCCTTCAGGGCAAACATTTTGTCTTAGTCATATTTGTATCCCCTTATCTAACCCATAGTAGATGAACAAGCAGTGTGAGTTCTGTGGCTGTTTGTTGTTGAACACATTGACGTTAGACTACAAAATATTTCTGAGAAAGATATTTTCATAAAGCTTTTGTGAAGGTGATGTACATGGGTAACAAATACTGAAGGGGAATGAGTATTTGAATATAAAAAACAAATGGCTTCTATCACAAAAAACCTGGGGCTATTTTACATTATGAAAATACATTAAGGGAAATGACATAAGTATTAGAAATAAATTAAAAAATAAATGTATATCCAGAGTAGAGAACTTTATAAAGTGTTAATTAAAAAAATCTTCTGGATGCTTTCAGTATACACTGCATGAATATGTTGAAATTTCACACTAAACACCATTAATATGTACAATTAATATATGTCAATAAAATAATATAAAATTTTTAAAAATTAGAAAAAAATAAAAATTAGAAATATCTGAAGAATCTTGAAAACTGCTGCAAGAGTAGAAAAATTATTTTTTATGGAAAAGTATATATGCTCAACTGAGAATGACTGGTTGACAAAGTTATAGGATAGGAAACTACAGTGAAATATATCAGTTAATATTAAGTATTAAAAAAAATAAATTAGAAATATCTGAAGAATCTTGAAAACTGCTGCAAGAGTAGAAAAATTATTTTTTATGGAAAAGTATATATGCTCAACTGAGAATGACTGGTTGACAAAGTTATAGGATAGGAAACTACAGTGAAATATATCAGTTAATATTAAGTATTGATCACAAAATGTAGAAAACTTGGAGAAAAACAGAAAATTTAAGAAATACATTCAGATTCAGAAAACTTATTCCAGAGTAAGAATGAAGAATAGTGAGAGAAACTCAGAATGCAATCCTCTTTCTTGGAGGCTGGAAATTATTAAGACCCATAAAGCTTTATAAATGGAAGTCAATGGATTACACCAATTGAGGCTTTGATAGAGGAATATATAAGCAGCTGGAAACTTCATAATTTACCTCCATTGAACCCCCAGGACAGCTTTCAGAGAAACTGAACACATCAAGAAAAAAAGAAAGGATCACAGCACTAGGGGGGTGGTGCTATACAAGAGGATTGTAAATTGGAAGTCAGCCTCAGCTACATAGCAAGTTTGAAGCTGCTGTAAACTACATACAAAGACCAGATCTCAAAAAAATAAAAAGTAAAAAGAGAGACAGGAGAGAAATAGAGACATTACAAGGTAAATCCAGACTTAAATAAGCTTTGCTATACAATACATAAAATGCTATAGCTGATTATTTAGTTGTCGAGGTTGTAGACCCAAATAGTATATCAAAACTGGTTGCTGAACTAGTGGGATGATGCTCTCTGAAGATAGATAGTAACATAAGTTGAAATGCATAATGTAGATTTTAGAATGAAGGTATACTTATTATTGCATAACAAATTTTCATAAGTTTAGCAGCTGAAAGCAATAAACTTTATTATTGCAGATTCTGTGGGTCAGGAATCTGAGTATGGCTTATCTGAGTCATCTTTTTAAAAGTCTCTCACAAGGCTGTAATCAATGAGTCAGCCAGGACTGGCATGTCACTGGGTGGATCTACTGAGAAAGGGTTCAATTCAGCTTTTCACCGGTTTTTGGACTGAAAGCTGAAGTTCACTGATAGCTGTTGGGTAGGCATCTACTTCAATTCATTGCCATAGAAGTTGGTCCAACAGGGCCACTTATTTTATGAAACCATGTAAGTCATAAAAGTAATACAAAGAATCATCTATCAAGACAGAGTTATGATCTTATATAACAATCACATAAATGACTTCCCATCATCTTTCCCATAACCTAGTGGCTAGAAGAAAGTTTCCCAAATAATTTCATACACAAGAGGAGGAGATTACATAAGGATGTATCAAGGTATGGGGATTATAGTATTAAGAGCCATTTTAGAGTCTATACACTTAAATTATTGGGTTTGTATGTGTGATCTAGTGGTTCTGAAGTACTGGTTTTGAGCCCAGTTAAAACCACATGCTGGAGGGCTGGGGATTTACTTCAGTGGTTCCAGTGACTGACTTGCAAGCTCAAGGATCTGAGTTCGATCCCCGGTACCAAACCAGGTGCTGGAAAAGCAATGTAGGTTGCGTAATTCTGAGCATAAATTGTTCTGCTTCATGACTCAGGAGACAAAGTAAACAGAGCTGGGGAAAGACCAACCTTCTCCTTGTCTACTACTCTGCCACAGACAATAATACTACTCAGAATGGCCACCATCAGACATCTATGTCTTTCATGGGAGTGGCAGTGGGCAGAAGCAATGACAGAGGACCTTGATGAGGAAACTGGAGTAAGAAGACTAAGAGCACATGTTTCTAAGCATAAAGTAAGATGACCACAAAGACTCAACAAAGTAAGTGGAGGAATCTTTGAAGAGACTGAGTTATTTTTTATACAAATGTCTCTGAAAATAATTATCATTTGGGCATTAAATCTTCATATAATCTCTTAGTGAAACCTCCAGTTATAACCAAAACTAAATCACTATCTTTCCTTTCAGCTGAGCTCTTCCTTTAACTTTCTTATTCTGATAATAGTCAAGAAACTTGGAGTCATTTTCAAGTCATTTGTGATTTCTTATATTGACTGCTACCAACCTGTTGATAGTTTAGGCTCTCAGTCTCATCTAGTACATCACTTATCTTCTGAATCAGTTGTTAGTTGAGCTGCAAGTGACAGAAACTGCAAAATGGCAGTGGCTGGAACAAGATAGATAATTATTTCTCACTAATGTAGGCACAGGAAGTCCAGGGCTAGTGTGATAACTTAATAAGCACCGGGACCCAGAATTCTTCTATGCTCTTGCTCCACACTTCTAAATGCACAATTTCCTTGCATAATTGAATGGCATATAGTGAGATGACTCAGTGATTTATTTCCAGTTTCAACTGTCTACATTTCTACCAGCAGGAAGAAGAAAAGGACAGAACCATGCTCCTTTGAAGGTGATTTCCTTAACACTGTATTGACAATAAAAACATAAATTATAGCTCACTGACCAGAATTTATCTGTGTAGTAATTCATAGCTTCAAAATGTCTAGAAATATAAAATTTATTCAAGCAGCCATTCTACCAGCTGAAAATTGTGGACTCTAAAAGAGGAAAATAACTAATACTGACAGAGAACTATGAGTCTCTGTCAGTATGCCAACCAATTGATATCACTATTTCTCAACTCTAACTTAATTCTGAGTTTAGCACAAGCAGAAAGCCCTTAGGCATTATGTAGCCCAACCTTCATTTCATGAAAGACGAAAATACAATCCAGAGATGAAGTAATTGTCTGTAGCTAGTTGGGGCAAATATGAGATTAGAACCTAACAAATTCATCTCCCTAAAGCCTCTTGAAGTTATTGAGAAGTGTGAAGTGTAGTTAAAAAACTAGAGCCTGGAGAGTAAGAAAGCTGAGTTCAGCTATGCCATTAATGACTTATATCACCTTGGACAAGTCACCTAATTCTGTCTTTGCCTCAATTTTGTTCTCTGTAAAATGAGATAGATCGATATTACCCAAAAGTCTTTCCAGAATTTCAATTTTATGATTTGTCATCTCACCATTCTATGAGCTGTAATTCAATTTTACAACAATGGTGGCCTACTGCTCACTAAATTTAGTATTAGAGGCCCTCCATGATCAAGTCCTAACCTACTATTCCCCAATATGTCTCCCCTCCCCTCATACCTCTCTTCACACCACAGACTGGTATTCCCTGAACATACCGTACATGTCCTTTGGGACTTTATTCAGGCTGTCTGTTCTTTTTGTAAAATACTCTGTGTCATCAGCCACTTCTTTTGACTGGCAATAATGTTCCTTGTGTGTCAAGGACATTTTTACATAAATAAGTGAATGAATACATAAAAATAAACAAGCACTTACAATGTGTTAAGTCTGTTCTGGGAGTCTTACATGTAAGTCAATTCATTTAATACTTCTCATAAGCCCATAAATATGTTATAATTATTATCCCTTTAGACAAAAGAGCAGACTGAAGCATAGGGGAGTTAAGTAACTTGCTACACAGCACAGAACATGCTTATTTAGTCTTGTTCCATCTTCTTTTTGGACACATATTTCCCATCTTCCTTTGTAATTTGGCTAAGACCATGTGGCTAATTTCCAGCAAACAAAATATGAACAGAGTTACTGTAAGCCATTCTTAGGTGTAGCCCTACACATCCCTCCTGACTTTTCTTCCCCTTACTGAGTCATTTTTAGAGATCTTATGTTAATATGGTGAGATCACAAGATGGTACAGCCTCTACCAACCAGGGTGCTTCCCACCTTGACTATACACTTGCCTGAAGTACATAGCTATTAAAGGCATACATGACTTCAGAAACATCCCATACCTATCCCTGGCTGCCTTGAATGCCCAACAGGAAAGGATAGAGACCCCGCCTAGCCCCTGACACCAGCTGTCTTGAGCACCTTTTGTGGGAGAATTGGAGAGCGGACGAACTACTAAGTCCCAGCTGACTCTGCCCCTTGGTCCTTCTCAGTGCAAGGAGCCTCAGAGGTGACAACCAAAAGAGTAACTTGACTGAGGATGAGACCAAGACCCAGGAAGAGAGTTTCACTCCAGGACTAAAGTGTTCTTTTACTACAGAGAATGGGTGAGAGACAGCTTTGGAGAGGGTAAGATAGACAAGAATCTCCTAAAATTCCTTGAGAAGCTCCAGCTCAGTCCAGGAGGGTCACAAGACTAATATTCTGTGGTAGGAGGCCAGGTTTGGTGGATGTAACATTTAGAGGGGGTGGACCTGAAGGAGATGTAATTTAATATAGTGGTCCACTTGAACTTTTGCACTATTGCCTGCATCTGGCAGAAACTAGTGGTATGATTTACTATATAGGTCTTTATCTGGGCTTCCTAAGTGTCTACACTAAAATCAGAGACTGCTTTGCTCTGGTTAAGGAGGGTCCATGAATGGTTTTTAGGGTTTGTCAGTATCCAGTTTATATTTGACACTATAGTCACTGACTTTACTGCTATTGCCAAGGTGACATAATTGTTATCAATTGGCTTTTTCTCTATGTTAATATTGGGGTTGTCTTGGGGTCATAAAAATGCTGTGGCTCATTCCTGAAAAACTGGACCCTGGGCAAAAGAAGCTGCAAATCCCAGCACAGAAAACAAACAAAAAGTTAGAAACATGAGACCACAAGGCAACAAAACACCCAAATATGCCAAACTTGATCGAGGAGGCATCATGGGGGAGGAAATCGTAAGTCACACAGCAGGAATGTCTAAAAGGGTATCAATGGAGGGGAAAAAAAAACAGTTCAAAAGATGTGCGGCAAATTCAAAGAAGATATAACAAAGCAGATAAAGATGCAAATGAAATATGATCAGTGAGTGAAGAGAAGACACTAATGAAAATCTAGTGGAGATAAAGAAAGAGATGCAAAACATGAACACCAGTATACAAAAGAATCAGTCCATTGAAAACATGGTCCTCTCGATAGCTGCAGAAAAAGTCTTTGACAAACTCCAACCTGTATTCATGATTTTTTTAAAAACCTTGACAAAAATTATAGAAGATCTTTATCTCAATAAGAAAAAAGCCATTTATGATCCATATGCTGCCAACTTCACATTAAATGTGGCAAAACTGAAAGCCTTTCCTCTAAAATCAGGAACAAGACATGAATGCCCATTATCACCACTCCTTTTCAACATAGTCCTCGGAATATTAAGCAGAGCAATCAGGAAAGAGAAAGAAATAAAATGGATACATATAGGAAAAGAAGAAGTTCAAGTATTATTTGCAGATGACATAATGCTTTATTCACAAGACCCAAAAAACTCCACCAAAATATTCCTAGTACATTATTGATAACCAAATTCACCAGTGTGGCAGGATACTAAATAAACACACAAAGAATCAATATTATTCCTATACACTAATGATGAACTTATTTCAAAAGCAATTGGAAAAACAATATCACTTACAATATCATCAAAAAATTAAATACTTAGGGATTAGACTAGGGAAGCAAAAAGCCTCTACAGTAAAAAATCACATTGTGGTAAAAAAGGAAATAGAAGACTTTAGAAAATCAAAAAATATCCTGTTTCTGGGAAGTCAGAGCCAAGGTAATCAAAATTATCATACTTTTAAAACTGATATACAGATTTAATGCAACCCCAATAAAAATAATAATGTCATTTGTCACAGAGCAGGAGAAAACAGTCCTAAAATTTATATGGAACCAGAAAAGACCCAGAATAGCAAGAGTAATTCTGGGATAATGAAAGCAAAGCAGGTAGCATCACAGCCCCAGACTTGAAGTTATACTATAAAGCTGCACAAATTAAAACAGCACAGTACAGGCACAAAAAGAGGCATGTGGATCAACGGAACAGAACAGAAGATGCAGAAACAATCCAAGCACATAGAGCTATGTGATCTTTGAAAGATGAGCCAAAAACATACTAGAGAAAAGATAGCCCCCTTAATAAATGGAGGGGGGAAAATTGGATAGCCACATGCAGAAGAGTGGGTCTAGACTGATACATCTCACCATGTACCAAACGAAAATGAGAATGGACCAAAGATGTAAATGTTAAAACAGAAACACTTAATTTGCCAGAAGATGAAATAGGTAAAACTCTTGAAGACATAGGTGTAGGCAAGGAGTTTTTGAATAGAACTCAAATTGCACAAGAAATAATACCAAAAATCAACAAATAGGATCATATCAAATTAAACGGCATCTTCACAACAAAAGAAACCACCAAAAGAATGAAAAGACCACCTACAGAATAGGAAAAAGAATTTTGCCATCTATTACTTGGACAGAAGACTGACATTTAGAATATATGAAGGACTCAAAAACTTAGCCCCCCCCGTAAAGATCCAAGCAAAAAATGGGCAACTGAAATGAATAGACACTTCTCAGAAGTACAAATGGCCAATAAATTCTTGAAAAAATGTTCAATGTCATTGGCCATTAGAGAAATGCAAATTAAAACTACTCTGAGATATCATCTTATCACAGAAAGAATGGCTATCTTCAACTATCTAATAATAACAAATGCTGGCAAGAATGAGGAGGAAAAGAAACTCTTCTGCATTAGTGGTGGGAATGTAAAATAGTACAACCTAAATCGAAATTGGTGTGAAGATTTCTCAAAAAGCTAAAATAGAAATTCCATTTGACCAGCTATCTCCCTCTAGGCATCTTCCCAAAGGAGTTAAAGTTTTAATCCACATATACACCCGCGTCTATAGCTGCACAGTTTACAATAGCTAGATATTGGAAAGAGCATATATGTCTATCAACAGAGGAATGGATAAAGAGCATGTCATATTTATGCACAATGGAGTTCTACTCTGCCGTAAAGAAAGATAAACCAGAGGCATTCATAGAGAAATGGATGTACCTTGGGAACGTAATGTTAAGTGGAATACACCAGATGCACAAGCTTAAATATTGCATCATTTCTTATATAGGATAATTTCAAAGTATCTATATGTTAATGAGGAGCAAAATGGACTATAGGTAAATAGGAAGTAGAAGAGTTTCAGATGGTTCCCTAAACTACCTATTCTGCTGTTTAAAAAAAATATATATATATAT
>NW_022900951.1:86325136-86362748 GCF_012274545.1 Fukomys damarensis
AATTTCTTTCATTTATACTTACTAGTTTGTCTTAGTTCATTGAAAAGAAAGTTGGTCCTTTTTGGTACCAGGGATTGAACTCGGGTCCTTGCGCTTGTGAGGCGGGTGGCAGAACCACTGAGCTAAGAAAGTTTTGAGCTAATATCTGTTTCTTCTTTGTGAGAGAGAATCTTTTTTGTCAGTGTCTTATACCATAAATAACTACTTTCAGGATAATGATACAGAGTATATTAATGTATTATTCCTTCTCTTATTATTTATTGTAAAATTTGTTTTATTTTTTGTAAAAGAAGAAAAGTATTTTGGATATTAATAAGATGTTGTCAAATTAGTATGCTTTGGAGTACTGAATTGTTTGCCTTGTTAAAGTAAACTGAAAGTATCTTTTAAAAAAACACTTAAAGGAGTAGGGGAAGAGGGATGTGTAGGGGAAAGAATAAAAGGGAAGAGAAAAAATATGAGAAAAGGAAAAAGTGGAAACAGTCTTTGTAAACAGGAAAGGGCATAGAAGGTGAAGGGAGGGCAGAGTTATGGGGAAAAAAATAAGAGTCAAGATACATCATGTAAAGGTACAAGATCCTAATGATGAATGTAAACTGTACTGTATACCTAAAATGTACCAATAAACTTAATAGGAAAAAAAACACTTCCTATATAGTCAGAATATACACTGGATTTTAAAGTGCTGAGTGAAGATTCAGAAAAGTAGTGGAACTTGGGATAGAGCAGAAGGCAGAGAGGCAGGAGCCTATGCATTCATTTATTGAGGGGATTTTAATAGATAACCACAATGCACAGGGGGAAAACAGAGTATTGCTGGCCAGAAGGAGATTCAAAGGAGTGAGCTTTCAATATGAAAGTGGTACAGTAGGGTGTCTGGAAAAAATTCTGAAGAGCAAGATGGTCATTTACCCCACCTTCCACCTGACTTGGAAGCTAGCAAATGAGTCACCTCCTTTACAGAGGCCTGTTCAAGAAGTCAGGTTTCAATTAAGGTATCAGAGTAAAGAAATTTCCATGAGGAGTCAATACTTCAACTGGATGGATGGGGAGCCTTTTTGTTATCTGGCATCATCAACATGATGGAAAGATCATTCAAATCACTTGAGTACGCTCGTGTTATGTGAGACAGATACAGACACCATAAATTCTGACAATCTGAGGCTAAATGTTAGTAAAATAAACTGCCTTTCTAAATGAACTTAGGCTTTAGCTTTTGAAATTCTAATTGGTTTATTAGCCAGCCACCCTTCAAAAATCTTCAACTGCTCTTCATTCTTAAACCTATTGCTTTCCACTAAATAAATCAGATAGGACAGTTTGCCTAGGGAAATATTATTTTCTGACTTCCTACAACAATAAGCAGAGAAACAGAAGGCCAAGCTGGAAATAAGTAGACTGAAGACTGAATTTGGCTATGGAATTTGGAGGTTCTTTGCCTTTCCCGTGGCTCCTACGTATTTTTCAACTTTTTAAAAATTATTGTTCCATTACTACAGAGCATATTTAAGGCATTTTCTCCTCTAATTCCCTAACCCCATGAAATTTTAATACCACAGATATAGTATAAACCTACTTATGTACTGTTCTTTGGCTGGTTGAAGGGAGTGTCACACACTATTGTAATATTTAAAGTTCCTTTACCACATTAACCAATATACTCCCTTGGAGGTGAGATCAGACCTGGTAAGAATACATGCCCTAATACATAGAAGCGTCTCTGATGGAGATTTTAGGGACAGGACAGAGCCTGCTGTGAGATATTTTGAAATTGGAAACTATGGGAAGTTAGACCTCCACCTAAGCCACATCAAGTCGGGAACAGTTAGTGCTGCAGATACGTAGAACTGTCACCAGTAATTAGCAAATTGAAGGCCTCGTTTGGAATGCAGTCTTCTACACTTGTCTATTTATCTTTGTTAATCTCTTTGGGGCCCATTGGTTCCTCTTGCCACTGGTAGCTAAATTGAGTTCATTGGCAGCAAGGTAGAACCTCGACCAAAGATGACACCTCGAAGTACACAGCTATTCCCATGAGGCAAACCTTGGCATGCTTCCCTTGCCACAAAGAACAGCAGTAGCTTTTGCGTGGAGTCGTCCCTCTTCAGCATACACACCAAGTACCCTACTCATCCTTGCCTCTTTCCCCCTGCCATGGTTCCTGCAGGCACAACATAGGAAAGTGTGCAAACCTCTGAGAGCGCTGCCCTTCCAGATCTTCAAAAAGTGCTTATTAGCTGAAAAGCACCAAGGCAAAGAGGGGCTTGCATTAGAGAGTCAAGCAGATGCACAGAGAACATCCTCTGACTAGGCTTTGAAGGAGCTGGGAGCCATGGCTGGAGAATGGAGCTGGGGAGAGGGTGCCTTTCTCCCTCACATTCTCAGCCCACTAGAACCTAGGCAGGCTTCCAAGACCAGATGGTCTGTTATTAATCAGGCTCTGGTTCACCTAAGCCTCCTCCCCGCCCCTAACTGCAGCAGGCTGTCCACCCTCAATTTTTAAGAATATGTTTAGATTTTAGAGGACACAGACTGTATCTATAAAAACAATCTCCTGAATAGCTGGACTATCACATTTTCTCATCTCTCAATTCTGCCTTACCTCTGAGCACGTTCCCTGATACAGTCTGGTCTGGGATAAAATAAAAATCAGTGCTTTAACCTCATTTCTTAGAGCCATGATAGTCGCCAGTGTTTTGCATTTCCGTTGGCTCACTGATTTCCCTTGGAAAATACTCCAATGGGAATGGTGGGATCCCATCATCTAACACAAGAAGGAACCTTCAAACTGATTCTTAACTCAGACTGAATGAATCCCAAACTTGAGTGTCAAAATCACCTAGGGAACTTATCCATGCAGAAATCCTGGGGATTCTGGTTCAGTTTGTCTGGTAGAAAGCTTAGGCACTGGGATTTCTAATATACTTCCTGAGTGATTCAGAAGTTCAGCAGTCTGTGACAATAATTTGGGAAGCAGTAGCACAGAGAGGATGATCTTTAGGAAATGCATGGATCCCTGAGACTTTCTGCAAATTGTACATTTTGTGCTTTTGCCCAGATAGATGTCCACATCATTAATAGATACTGCTACATGAGAGTAGCAAAACAACACTATGTATTTCATAGGAAGACACAATAGACATGGATCAAAGAAGGATGCCAGTGGGTTCCCTGTGGGAAGCTGCTTATAAAAGGCAAAAGTGTCATCAACCAGAAAGAATATCCTTGTCGTTCCAGAGACCAAGATCTGAGATCTTGACAACCAAGTGACTATTTTCCCTTCATACAGTCTTCTGTGAAAAAAAAATCAAATGCCAATTAAATCACCTTTATCATCTGCCTAGTCCAATGGATTCAGGACTCTACTAAATGAGCCATTTTTTTCTCATTGAGTTTATTGGTACAGTTTAGGTATACAATACAGTTACATTCAGTATTGGGATCTTGTACCTTTACAGGAAAGGTCTTGGTTCTCATTTTTTCCCCATAACTCTGTCCTCCCTTCACCCCCTCCACCCTTCCCTATTTACAAAGACTGTTTTTCATTTTCTCATATTTTTTCTTTTCCCTTATTCCCTTTCCCCTATCCTTCCCACTTCCCCTACACCTTTAGCCCCTTTTCTCCTATTTCACATTATCAATAATACCATTTGGATCTCATTTACACTTTCAGTTTTTCACACCAGAGAAACTATTCGGTATTTACACATGTGTGTCTTATTTATTTCACTTAACAGTATGGCCTCATTATGCATCCATTTTCCTATGAATGACTCTAGTTTCTCATTTTTATGGCTGAGTAGTACTCCATGTTATAGAAAATTCACTTTGTTCTTCATCAGCTCTGTTTTCTTTGCAACTGAGGAAATGCTTTGCTTACATTTTAATGAAGGAGTGAGAGTGAGGGAGGAAAGGGAAAAGGAAAGGAGGAAGGGAGAAGGGAGGAGGGAGTGAGAGTCATTTGTTATCTACATATCATAAAAGGTAAAGACAAATATGATTCTACACACACACACTCACAAATGATGTTATAATTGACTGATCACATGGTATTATTTAAGAGACCTCTATGCAAGTGTCACTTTCCCCATTAGTCACTCAAATTTGTAGCTTCATTTAAATTTTGATTCCTGCAGTTTTTCCATTTATAAATTTTCCTATCAGAATTCAAATACTCTAGGGATTGGGTATATAACCCAGTGGTAGACCACTTGCTTAGTATGTGTGATATTCTGGGTTCTATTCCCATCAGTACAAAAATCAAATACTTTATTTGGAAGTTGAGACATAATTCAAGTTTTCTTTTAAACCTGGATCCTTGGATGCCCCTAGGATGCAAGATTCTTTAGTATATATTGAAATTATGTGAATGGGTCTAAATGCAGGTTCCATGGCCCTGTCCCTTTGTTCCTTTAATCTAGGGAGGGGCTTAGGAGAATAAATTTTAAACAAGATTCCCAAGATATCCCCATGGAGGTTGTCCTCAGATCAGGCTTAAAGAAACACTACTTCTAAGGCTGGGGGTATAAGTGAATGATATAACATGCTTAGCAAGCATGAGACCTTGAGTCCAATCCCTGCACCAAGCAACAACAAAAAACATTAGTATTCTTCAAGAAGAGTATGAACTTTCCAAGAGTAAATGCAAAGTTAAAAGGTATGTTATATGTGAGCATATTTCTGAGTATTGGCTCTTCAGCTTTTGTCTGATTATTAAATATTATTTGACTTAAAAACAATATAATCATTAACTAGGTAATATTTTAGCAAGGAATAGCCAAAACAGGATTCAGAGTAGAAGGGGCTGGGCAAGAAGGGAAAATTTTTTCTGAATAGATAGAAGCAGGAAAGGGACCTCAACAAAGTCACTTCACTACCTCCCCTGACCAATAAATAAGAGAAGTTATAAGAAGCAACATGGCTAAAGCGAACCCGGATAAAATATTTGCAATTTACACTACAAAGAATGAACTTCTTTACCATATAAGTAGTTACTACAAATTAATAAAAAAAAGACCACTAAGCCAACAGAAAAATGGGCAGCTGAACAATTTTCAATTAAAGAATATAAATGGCTCTTAAACATACAACAAGATGGTCAATGTTGCTCAGTATGAAAGGAATACAATTTAGTGTCCTAATAAGATCACACTTTTTTTCTTATTGTTTTTTATGGTGCTGGGGATGAAATCCAGGGCCTGGCACATGCTAAGCAAGTGACCTACCATTGAGATATATACCTTGCCCCAATATTTTATTTTTATCTTTCAAATTGAAGATACTAAACTATTTGATAATACACTGTGGTGATGGCCATATAAATCGGAATGTTTGTAGCAATTTGATCAGATTCAGAGGAGAACGAGTGGGGCAAGAAGGCCATATCCCATTCATGAATTTATTATACAAACATGCTTTCATAAGTGTAAAGATCACCTGTCGTTGTTTGTCTGTTTGTTGTCGTATGGTGACTCTGGTTCTGAAGCTCAGATTGGGAGGGTGAAGCGAGGAATCACCAGGCAGACTCCAGGGAGGTTTCTGGAACACTTCCGTTTTTAATAGGCAGAGCAATCACTTATGTAATCAAGGAGCAAGGGGAGGGACACTGTGCGCTGGGCATAATGTGATTGGTTGATGCTCTCATATTTCTATATAAGGTGATCTTTTGGCAGAGTGATGGAGGCAGTGAATAGGCAGAACAGGACATCCTTTAGCCAGCTCTAAGCCAGTCTCAGCACAGACAGTGAGCATGCTCAAGCTCCTGAGTATCCCCTAGCATGCTAGGAGATGTGCGTGTGTTGCACTTGGCTCAGCCATGCTTGAATTTCTCTCATATTTCCCCCTTTTTCTTTTGACTCCATTGCTTCTGCCAAAAGCACTACATTAGCATGGGTTTGTTTGTACCACTGCACCCTCAGGAGAAAAGGCAAAACATATCATCAGTCATCTTCTCCGTTGCTTTTGTACAATGGGAGTTCCTTTTAAGATAAAAACTGATAATGGCCCTACCTATCCCTCCTGAGCCTTTCATATTTTTCTCCAATCGTATTCACTTACCCATCACTGTTATGCCATATAATCCACAAGGACAAGCGATTATTGAAAGATTCAATCAATCATTTAAACAAATGCTCCTAAAACAAAAACAAACAGCATTTACTGTTAGTCCACAAGATAAGACTCATATGGCTCTGTTCACCCTAACTTCATGACCTTTGATAAACAGCAACGTCCTGCTTCTAGACACTGGTCATTGGTTAGGTCATCTGATTGTACTCCATTGGTCTTGTGGAGAGACCCCTTATCTAATGATTGGAATGGACCAAGTCCCCTGTTAACCCTTGGATGAGGATATGCTTGTGTCTTTCCTCAGCATTCTGATCAACCTTTGTGGGTCCTGGCACATAATGTCAATCCCTACACCACCCACAGAAAAAATGAGGAGGCTGTTCCTCCAAGACCCCCCCCCGCAAGAGGTGCCACTGACTCCCTAGATCTTCTACAGCACCTCCAGTCACGTGGGGAATACTTAATGCCCTCTGTACTTAAGCACAGGGTCTTGCACCCCCTGGAACACCTAAGCTGGTCCCGGACCCATGTTAGTGGTCTTCCTTTGTGCTGTGCTCACTGCCAACTTAGGACAAGCTACACCAAATCCCTCTTCTGTCACGCAAGTATGGGCCCTTGCCCCTAACCCCCCTATTTTCGTTAAAGTGGACTGGAATTCTATTCTTCCCCGTGTGTTTGACAATGACTGCAACTTTCACCCTTCCTTGATTGAGAATAATTTTTTAACAGGCTCACCTAATTCTCTGGAACTCCACCCTAAACGCCGTTTCGGTCTGTTTTACCAATGATGTCACTAATCTCACACAGCCCCCATTTTCACGTGTTTTCCTTCAAAGACTCATTCATTTAGGGTGGAAATCAGTATTAACCATGTATGAAAGCCACCGGTCTTCACACACCTCCTGCTGTTCCCTTATGTGCTGACAATGTACTGCCGGACACCAATCTTTCCCCTTATTTCCTCCAAGCAGTGGTGCCATAGGATGGGGGCCCTTCAAAATGATTAACACCTCCCCTGACACTCAATTCCAGCTTTATCTTAATCACACCTATATCAACTGTGGCAATGGACCTTATTGTATATGGGGACGCACTGTCTCTTCTAGATTCATCGGAGATAAGTGCCCTGTAGACTTCAGTCCGCTGTTCCTCGCTTTAAGTGCCAATGCTTCCTTCAATGCTAATACTACCTTCCTCCTACTAATACCTCTGCTTCCTTCCTCCCCAACAGTACTGTTTTACCATTCACAGCCTGTCTTCCATCTCCATTTTTCTTCATCGTAACCGGTTCCTCTCTCAAGCTCAATGATACTGTCCGTGTCTCCTCATGCATCAGTACAGCCATGTTCGCTAATAAAACCTGGTACCTCTCTTTTGGCCGTACCCACCCCCCAACAATTTGGTTACATGTAAATCTTACAAGTGAATGGAGACAATCCGACCCCCTCTTCGAAGTAATACTTCACCCACGCTGTCAGCGAGATCTAGGCGTAGCTGCCATCACCGCCATAGTTGTCTCCCTAACAGCCGCTTTAAACTGCCTCCGTTACCCTGTGTAACCAAATTATGACTTCTGCTGCCGTTGGCCGACTCCCCCATAACATATTCCTCGCTCTGACAAAGTGCAGCCCTATTTCAAGATGTACGAACTGCCGTTCTTACCCTGCAAACGCAATTGGACCTGGTTTGGGAAGAACTACAAATATTAGAAACTAAAGTTCTAAACAGATGCCATGCAAATTATACTGAAGTTTATGTCACCCCATATGTCTGTAAAAATTGTAATGATTATAAAAATCTTTCAAATTATATATGGCATACCTGGGACCCTGCCTATAGACAAAAATTTCCGCAACTAACAAAAACTCTCATACAAATCAATAATACTCAAGCTCTAGATATCATCACCTTTGACAATATCTGGGACACCATCTGGAGAGGGATAATTACTAGATGGTCTCAATTAAGTAATTGGGTTAAAGCTGTCATTCTATCCTCCCCTTATGTGCTTACTATAAGTGGATTGATATTATTTTATTTCATCCTCAAGTAAGCCAAAGGGCAGCCCGTCAGTACAAACAAACCCATGCTAATGTAGTGCTTTTGGCCGAAGCAATGGAGTTAAAAGAAAAAGGAGGAAATGTGAGAGAAATTCAAGCATGGCTGAGCCAAGTGCACCACACGCACATCTCCTAGCATGCTAGGGGATACTCAGGAGCTTGAGCATACTCACTCTCGTGCGCTGAGACTGGTTTAGAGCTGGTTGAAGGATGTCCCATTCCTCCTATTCACTGCCTCCATCACTCTGCCAAAAGATCACCTTATATAGAAATATGAGAGCATCAACCAATCACGTTATGCCCAGTGCACAGTGTCCCTCCCCTTGCTCCTTGATTATATAAGCGATTGCTCTGCCTATTAAAAATGGAAGTGTTCCAGAAACCCCAGAGTCTGCCTGGTGATTCCTCGCTTCACCCTCCCAATCTGAGCTTCAGAACCAGAGTAACTATACGACAACAAACAGACAAACAACAACAATTATCTATAAGCAAAATCTGTGGATGACCTAAATATTTATCAATCAGAAAATTGGTTGAATCCATACAACAGAATAGCGTGAAGCTATAAAATGGCTAATTTCCTTCTGTACTTATAAAAATCCTCTATAAGAAGTATAGATGATAAGAAAAGCACAGGGCTGGCTATGTGTGAGACTTAATAGCATTTGTAAAAAGAATATGTGTTTATCTGATTGTAATCCTAACAAAACACATATGGAACTATTAGCAATGGTTAGATGAGACAGAAGTTGGGAAGAAAACTACTTTGTATTTACACCTTTTTGTATCTGTTGTATCATTTACATGTATTATTTATTGAAAATTAATAAAATGCTTACAAATTGAAAATAAAATAGGCGGGCGTGGTGGCACACACCTGTAATCCCAGCACTCGGGAAGCTGAGGCAGGAGGATCGCTGTGAGTTCGAGACCACCCTGGGCTACATAGTGAGTTTCAGGTCAGTTTGAACTGCTAAGTGAGAGCCTGTCTCAAAAAACAAAAAAACAAAAAACAAAAAACAAAAAAAAAAAAGAAAGAAAGAAAGAAAGAAAGAAAGAAAGAAAGAAAGAAAGAAAGAAAGAAAGAAAGAAAGAAAGAAAGAAAGAAAGAAAAAAAAAAGCAGGCTCTGGTTGCAGTGTGAAGGGTGGGGTTGGCATAATGTGAGACTGGAGTGGAGACTCAGTAGAGCAGCATGGTCCTCAAAGAGAGAGGATAGGCCACATCACTGTCATGGCAATGGATCCTCTAACTCAAAATTAGGTGCATTGTATGATCTCAAAATCATTTGAGAGATGAATAGATGGAGCATAGCATATTGCTCAGGTGTGGGAGTGTGCATAATAAGATTGAAAATCCCTAGCACAGACAGGGAAACTTTTAAGGAAGTATTTCCTCAGCAATCTCTCTACATCCTTAAAATACACTTCATCTTTTAAAGGCTGTTTTATAGGCCACCTCCTCCATAGAGACTCCCCCTCTCTGTAGCCCCCAACCTCATCTTCTATAGGTTAAAAATCATTTCTTTTTTACTTTGTGCATTTTTTCTAACATATTCTTATAGGATTTACTCCAATCTTCTTCATGGATGAAGTTTTAATATTTTTGGGACATGTTCTCACCATGCAGCCTAAGCTGGTCTCAACCTCATTAAGTTATCCACACTGGCCTAAAAGTTGAGAGCCTCCAGCCTCAGTCTCCTGAGTGCTGGGATTACAGGCATGCATTACCATATCTGGCAGTTTTAGGTATTAATTTGCATATTTGTCTCTCCCACTAGATTGGAAAAGTCTGTGAATCTAAGACCCTTCTTCATCACTGTTGGGGCCCCCAGTGCCCGTACAATACCTGGCAGGTAGGAGGTGGCCAATGAGTGTAAATGATATACAACAGAGGCAACATTGCTCTCTTTACAGGACACTCTGAGCAGGAATGTGCTCTAGATTACACCACTGATGACATTGGCCTTCCCTGGGCTTCCATCCCAATGAGTCACTTGATTCACTCATATGTTTCAAGGAATGTCTCTCACCAGCCAGTGAGGCCCTAGTAGATAGGATTCAGTAAATAGCCTGCATTTCTTAGATATACTTTCTAGCTCTCTGGGCCCTTCTTTGCCTGCCCATAGTGGGCCTCATTAATCAAGCGCATTCACTTTCCCGTAGCCTCAAAACTTTTCTCAAAAGACAGCATCTATCTACCTTTCAGCTGGGATTGGCAAGCAAAGTGAACTCTATTTGCCCTCTTGGGCCTAGAGTAGTAGATTCCTATCTCCTTGGGGCAGAGTACTCTACCAGCATATTGCAGAAGCCTTCCCAAGGGCATTGACATTCCAGGCATATTGTAAGCCCACAAGAACATGACCAAGCCACCTGGAAACTATAGACACTGCTGGGCAAATCTGCTGGCCCTGACAGAGGTAATCCATAACTTGTGCTAATGAGCAAGTTTGGTCTGCTGCTAACAAGAAGGTAGACAGACCTCAAATACCTGCAATCCAATTCATTAGAAACTCCAAGTCACTATCAACCACCTTGTCTTCCTCCTTTCTCCTACCTTCCTCCCCAAACAACAACAAAAAAATTCATTAGACTTTCAGGAAACGTAAAAAGATAAAGAAGAAAGCTCCCATCAGGATTTCTGGACCAAGAGTCCACAAACCATATCCCCCAGGCGACATCTACCTCTCCAACTCACCATCTATCATTAGAAATAAAATTTTATTGAAACATGCCCATGTTTATTCATTTACATATCATTTATGCTTGATTTCATGCTATATGGCAGAGTTGTATATTGTGTAAAAGAAGTTTGCAGATTCCTGGCTTAAATCACTCTGCGAAATAGTCCCAAAACAGGGATTGATGCTTCCTCCTTTTTCCTCTTCTTCCCTTCAACTGCTTTCCCTCTAATGGCAAACACACACACACACACACACACACACACACACACACACACACTCATAGCAGAAGGGAAGCCAGTAGTAGCTGGGAAGAGGAACAGGAAGAGCATGGGAAGGCATACTAAAAATATTCTTAGACACAGCCGCATTTCTCTAGAACATTGAGCCAGGATCTGTGCATTTCAGGGTGTACCTTTGTGGGGATGGAGGTTAAAGTCAACGTGAGAAAGCACATGTTGGAAATGGTGTTTTTATGTACATATTACAGAAGGTGTGTGGTCTACAAGAGTGTCACTAAATCTCAGACTTATTTGTACAAGCTGCCCGCTCCCCTCTAACCAAAGCTGCTTTCAATTTGTTAACTCTATTTTCAGTTGAAGGTGGAGGAAAGCGTAGAGATAGGCCAGGATAGGGCACGCATAGGCAGATTTTACTTACACATTTATATTCTTTACTTTCTCTCTTTCCCTCAACTACTTAGGTAGTAATATGGGAGGCCAGCTATTGTGGCAATACCACTTAAAAGGATGATTCTTGATTCTTATTCCATCAATAAAAAGCTTAAGTAATAGTGGACACAGAATGTTGATTTCTTAATCCCTCTACCCTGCTTCACAGTGCTAGATCCCAGGGCAAGTGCCAAGTTTGCTCTAGCACTGAGATGAACTGTATCCCTAGCTCTCTCCTTCTTTCAAATTGCTTTAAGTGGGTGGCAACTGATTCCTCTAACTGAGCAATTTGGAAACAGAACCTAAGTCTAGCTCTCTGGTTTTATCCCAGGTGGTATTAGTCGGTAAATATCATCCCTAAGTCTGGTCATTCACTGAGTATGTCCTTGTTCCCTCTATAATTCTCTCTGTCAAAACTAGGCCTCAGAGACAGGGGAATGGGGAAAAATAGTAACCAAGATATATCACATACAGGTACAAACTCCCACTGATGAATGTCACCATATTGTGTACTTAAAATGTACCAATAAACTTAATGAATAAAAAAACTAGCTCTCAGAAATAAAATTGAGAGGCCTTTAGATGTAGCTCAGTGATCAAGCATTTGCCTGATATGTGTAAGGCACCTGGTTCAATTCCTAGTACTGAGGTGGGTGAAGAAGAGTACATACACGGGAGGGGGGATGTTCAGAAGGGTTTTAGGGAACAAAAAAGTTTTCTTCATCCCTTAAAGTCATATCAATATTGCTGAATCTTCCTCTGCTTCTCTTTCATCATCCACATTATGAGAATACTAGCGCTATTAGTATACTAGTGTTAGAAAAATTGAATAAAATAATTAGTGCATGTAAAGAATTTAGCATAAGGTTTGGTATTTTAAATCTCAGCAAGTGTTAGATTTTGCCCTGCCTCCTGCTCCTTCTCTTCCACCTCTTTCATTGCTGAGAATCAAACCCAGGGCATTGTACATATTAAGTATAAATGTCCTACCCCTGTGCCACACTCTCAGCCCAGATATTTATTTTGATTACACTGCCGATTATAGTGCCAGCCCCAATGAAACATATATTCTTATTCTACATGCTGCTAGCCCTGGAAAACTGTACATAGGTTCCATCTCCATTGTACAATAAAAGAGAGTCTCCAGAGGGAGAATTATCTTGGAAGGAAAGGCTATGGTATGAGGAAATCCTACACTGATTGACTCTTTAGGGAAAAATACAAATTGGATGCCATTAAAATGTTTGATTTAGTATGCATGAGATAGTATAGTATATTGGCTAAGGGTTTAGGACTCTGGAGTCTTAAGGGTTTGTATCCATGATCTTCCACTTACTAGTTTTTTTTTGTTTTTGTTTTTGTTTTATTTTGTTTATATCACTTACCATGTGTAGGCCTCAGTTTCCCCAACTTAAATGAACACATTAAGACTTTTTTTTTTTAGCCAAGTGTGGTGTCACACACCTGTAATCCAAGAGGCTAAGGTACAAAGATCACAAATTTGAACCCAGGCTGGTCAACTTGGCAAGAACCCCATCTCAAAATAAAAATAAAAAGGGCTAGGGATGTATCTCAATGTAAAGACATTGTGTTCAATTCCCAGTACCCCTCCAAAAAAGAAAAAGACTTTGCTTTTGAGGATTAAATGAGAATTGAGTGTGAACTTTTAATACAGAATCTGGAGCATAAGTTCTCAATGAAAGTTAACCATTGTCTTATGGGCTTGTTAATACATACAAATTAGAGAAATAGTGGAATAATACTCCTCAATGTATACCTTAATCAGATCAGGCTAACAAAATAATGTAGACTGAGTGATTTATAAAGAACAGAAATTTATTTCTCAGAGTTCTGCAGGCAGGAAGTCTGTGGCAACATCTCTCTTCCATACTGCAGACTATCAACCTTCATGTCCTCACATGGTGAAAAGTTAGAAAGATAGCTCTCTAGAATTGATTTGTAAATTTTATTCTACTTTTTTTGCAGTGCTGGGGGTGAAATTCAGAGTCGTGTGCCTGTTAGGCCAGCATTCACCACTGAGCCAAACCTTAGGCCTTTCGTGTCTCTTTTATAAGAGCATTGGTCCCATCAAGAGGGCTCCTTCTACATGACATAACCCTAATCACCTCCCAAAGACCCACCTCCCAATACTATCATAATAGAGGATGGAATCTCAAGCTATGCGGTTTTTAATTTTTAAAAATTTCTTATTTTTAGAGGCAACCCGCTGTCTGGTTCCCCTCTGTCTCTCTTAGACAGAAGTTTTCCTTCCCTTCATAAATTTTTCCTGCTCTTAACCATCATTGTTCCTAGAGTTCATTCTTTGATTTTAGAGAACACAAACCGGCTCATTTAATCATCATAGCCACTCTGTGCGGGTAATACTATCAATACTGTTATTCCCGCCTGGCAGACAGAGGAGACTTCAGCACACAAAAGTACAGTAATTTGACCAAGGTAGCACAACTAGTATGTGGAACTGGGATTTAAACTCAGGTGGTGTGGCATAAAATCCATGCCACTTAACAATTCTGCTATCCTCATGAGAGATGATACAGGCTGAGATTAAAGGTACTTTCCAAGGGGCTGGGATATAGCTCAGTGGTAGAACACTTGCCTACCATTCATGAGACTCTAGGTTTTAGCCCAGCAATGCAAATAAATAATAACATAATATACATCTGGAAAGGTTTTTTAAGAGCTTCAAGAAGGAAACATGCTATGATCTGAATGTATGTGCCACACCCCCAAAATTCATATATATGTTGAAACCCTAACACTCAAAGTAATGATATTAGTAAGTGGGGGAACTTTGAGGTGTGATAAGTTATTGAGATTGATGTCCCTATAAGAGACCACAGAGAGCTAAATCTAACCTTCTACCACATGAGTACACAGGGAAAAACTGTCATTTATGGACCAGAAAGTGGACCCTCACCAGACACCCAATCTGCCAGTACCTCAATCTTAGACTACAAACCTCAACATTTGGAAATTTTCTATTGTACATAAGTAACCCCTTTTATGAAACAGTCAGCCTTCCATACCATAAATTCTGCATCTGTGGACCCAAACAACCACAGATTGAAAATATTCAAAGAAAAAAATTGTGTCTGTACTGAACATGTACAGACTTTATTTCTTGGCATTACTCTCAAAACAATACAGCATAACAACTTTTTTTTTTGATACAGGGGATCAAACTCAGGACCTTGCTCTTGCAAGGCAGGTGCCAGCACCACTGAGCTAAATCCCTGGCCCAGCATAACAACTATGTACATAGCATGTGTATCATATTATATATTTGTCATTGTTTATATCTAATGGCCTCCAAAACCTCATGTGTTTGGAAGATGACTGAATTATGGGGGAATTATAGCTGACTGGCTATTACGAGATGAAACATCATCATAAGAGGTGGGTCATTGTGGGCATAATCTGGAAAGATATATCTCCCTTCCCAGCACCTCACTTGATCTCTCTGCTTCCTGTCTTCCATGCCATGAACAGCTCTCCTTTACAATGTTCCTCTGCCATACTATTCTGTCTTAGAGCCAACTGATGCTCATTCCCATCTGACAGACAGAGAAGACTTTGGCACAGGACAGTTTAGTAACTGAACCTTAGTAACTGATACATGAGCCAAAATAAACTTCTCCATCCATAAATTGTGGGTGCCATGTATTTTTTCCAAGAAATAAAGAAAGTGGCTAAAACATATTTTAGTACAGAAGTGGTGTTGTTCTGTGACACTGCCTGACCATGTAGTATGGAAGCTTTTGGAAGTGGTTCACAAAAGGAGTTTGGAAAATTCTGGAGGTGCCAATTGGAGAACCAGCCCTAGAGTGCAGTAAGCCAAGCTTGATGGGAGATTCTGCCAGAGCTCAGAAGAGTAGAATGCTAAGAGAAATGCAGAAAGAGATCAGCCTCAGGAAGCTTCAGTTGGGAACAAGGACTCTCTTGGCCCTTGAACTCAACACCATATGTGTGGTAATCTGGCAGAAAATTTGTCTAATTTTGCTCATAACCTGAGACTGTAGAAGAACGATATTAAGGGTGGTGGGCTAATTTACATAGCAGAGAAATTTTCAAGGTAGCCCAACATTCAGGCTGTGACATGGGTACTCTTGGAGGCATTTAGCCAGCTCTACATTGGGAATCAAGAGGAAATAGCTTAGCTGAGTGATTTTTAAAGTTATGAGTTTCACCAGGAAGGAAGCTCCTTTTAAGCTGGGGCCTGTAAAGATGGAGCAGAGGAAAGATCATTGCTGAAAAGATTAGCATTAAAAAATAAGTCAATGATAGGATGATAGGAAATGAGTCATAAGCATATTGAGGAGTCAGGAAGACCCTATCCATCAAAAACTCAAGGGTACAAAGTTATACCGTTTTCATTTGTGAAGAGAACCCAGAAGCAACATGCTCGGGAAGGGCCTCCTAGGGAATTGGTTTGAGAGGATTGTTTCACAGGGCTAAGCCATCCAGGCACTCAGAAGCCACTGCAGCCAAAATTCAAGGGAGCCCAGCTATTGCTCCAGCTCATGGCAGACCTTGGTATAGTTCACACGGTGGTGGTTTTGCAGACATGCAGAATGCAAGAGTTGTGGGGTTAGGGAGGTTTCCACCCAGATTTCAGAAGGTCTAGAGGTTAGGCAATGTGACCCTGAGAGGACAGTATATGAAGCTATTAGAGTGAAGCTCAAAGTTTACTGGAGACCTTAGGAACTTAGAGAGGCCAGGAATGAGGAATGTCTGAGGAACACAACAGAAAGTGAACAGAGCCTGCCCAAGAGAGAAGCCATGGGGACTTCGACAGGCAGTGCCATAGGGGAAGGGCTGCCCAAGTCATTTGAAGTGCACATCTTTGTCCCAGGTGCAAGACATAGAGCTACCGGATTTAATGTTTGCATTGCTTGGTTTCTGTCTTGTTTTGGTCCCATTCTGGTCTTTAATGGTGATGCTAATGCAGCAGTATATCTCACTCATGCCTTCCTTTGCTCTCATTCACCTGTTGAAGTCTCCCTTTATTCTCAGTTTGATGTTAGCTACTTCCACAGAGAAGTTTTGCTGATCCTCCAGAATAGATTACACCTCTTCCACCCTACCTACTCCTATTCTTTTCACACATGATAAGATATGAATTATTTGTTTACTGTCTGTCTCACACTAGAGGGAATGATTTAGTGAAAGTATTTTGCATATTATTGTATCCCCCTTCCATAGCACAGAGGTCAGCAATTTATGGTCTATGGGTCTAATCAAGCTTAGTCTGTTTTTATAAATATATTTGTATTGGCACACAGCCACATTAATTTGTTTATATATCATTAATGACTGCTTTCTTTTTTTATTTATTTTTATGACTGTTTTCTTACTACAATAGCAGAATTCAGTACTGTAGCTGCAACAGAACTCATGTGGCCCAGAAATCTTACAAAATATTTGCTATGTGGCTTTTATGGAAAAAGGTTGCCAACCCTGGCTATCTCATAGATAATCAGCAGATATCTGCTTCATAAATAAACATATATAATTAATTATGTTTTATTTACACAGCAACTCGTTGTTATCAAATACCATTCCAAGGGTCTTACAAATATTGACTTATTTATTCCTCAAAACAACTCAATAAGATAGGTGGTATTATTATTTCCATGTTATAGATAGAGGAAGCCATTGGGAAACAGAGAGGTTTTGTATCTTGCCCAGGATCACAAAGCTTGAGGCCCCAAGTCTATGCTATTTGATGGAAACAGACTACGGATGTGACCCAGTGTTCTGGTGTTCTAATGAGAAAATTGCTGAGTGGTTCTAGGAGGGTAAAGGATGTGGTCAAAGCAGCAGAAAGAGGTAAATTAGTTTAATTCCACATAGCCCCCAGGACTTGCTTGATGCCAAGAAGATGCTAAAAAAAATACAAATAAGCAAAGTGTCATTATGCTCTTCCTAAATCTAATGAAATTAAGCATTTTTTCCTCTAAAATCAAGCTATGGTTATCATCTCCCTACCTGTGACTAACTGATTAAAGTTTTCAGTTCAGAGTCTGAGCCAGTTTGTTTGACTCTTGTGCAGTAAATATTCTACTTCTCTTCTGTAGTCAACTATCTTCCAATACCTCCCACCATGGAACAAGGCAACAATACATGATCGGTTCCATGCAACTATGTCCTTTTCCTGAAGAAACAAATAACCCATGAACTACAGTTGTGATATTATACATTTCCTCTTGCTGTCTCTGCAACTGCCTCGACTATATCTTCAATTGCTAGTAGGGAAGAGTGGTAAATGCCATCAAATATGGTTATAGCTCCAAGGTCCCTTCCTGACCCACCAGTGTAGTCCTTGCTGTTGATTTGGCTTCTTTGTATATGTTAGAGGCAACCAGTTTATTTGTTAGACTTGGGAGATCTAGTGGGGTGTCAGCAGAAGCAGATAGTTGAGCAAGCTCTAAGAGAGACCAAGAGAGCCTGTTTTCCATTTCTTTACAGGACCAGTAGAGTTTCACCATACTATATCCATAATGAGGGCCCGGGCTGGAAATGTGAGTTGACCTTGGGGTAAGACCAACCTGGAGACTTCTGAGCTTAAAGCCAAAGGCAATCTGAAAGTCATTAATCAGATGAAAAGTTGAACATGAAAACCAGATAGATAGTCCAACTGAAATGCCAATTGCTATAGGCAGACCACAGGGACAGAATCTGGGCTCTGCTAATCTGGTAAGAAAACCAATCGCAGACCAGAACAAGAAGACAGAGACAGAGACAGAGCCAATGAAGCAATAAGTATTCCCTACACTCTTGAGATAGGGTTGCAGGATTTTGTTTTATTTGCTCATTTGTTGGTTTTCAGTATGAAGAATTGAATACAAAGTCTTTGCTCTGAACTACATCTTCAACTATATTTTTAAAAAATATTTATTTTGAAACAGGATCATGCTAATTTGCTAAGTTGCCCTGGCTGGACTCAAACTTGTGACTCTTCTTCCTTAGCATCCTAGGGTGCTTGGATTACAGGAGTACTGTATTATGACTGGCTACAGAAATTTCTTAATGGATGACTTGGCTTTGACCTTGAGAAAGGATGACCTCCTCCAACACCACCTCTAAAGGCAGTCTAGAGGAGTGGTTATAAGCATAGACTCTGCCATCAGAATATAAATCCCAACTGCCATCCTAAGTCAACAATTAGTCCTGCTTATTTGTCTTGTGGCTAGTTATTTAACCCATTAAACCTCAGCTTCTACATCTTTAAAGGAAAATAACTGTTCAGTTGGCAAAATAAGTAGAAGAATGTGGTAAGTGCTCAGCACACATAAGCAATAAATCTTTTCTAGTATTATTTTTTAAATGCCATGAAATTGTCTCAAAGAAAAAACATAAGCCAGCTTCAGACAAAACCTGAATATTGCCCACTCCCCAACTTGAAATCCATAGGCATGTACCCTGAAGAGGAAGCAAGAATGGTGTCACTGCTGCAGCAGTTCCTATGGCTGGCTCTGCAAAGGCCACTACTGCTCAGCTCAGACCAGCTAACAGCAGGGATGTAGGCAAGTAAGCTCATTCTTTGCTCACATCTTTCAGAGGGAATTTTCTCTTTCCTGACAACCTTTTTTGTCTCAGATGAGCAGGTCCTGCTAATCTTATTTTAGGAAAAGAAAAGCTGCTGACTCAGTTACAAAAATGTAAGTGTTGGGGACGAGTTGCTTGATTCCATCAGTGGGAGATATAGACACAAAGGTAAGATGTGGATTTGGAAGCCCTGTAATTTCAGAGTGATATGAGACTGGTTAGCAGGGAAATTCTCCACTGTCATTTACTACAGGCATCTTGGGTTTTTTGTTTTAGTTTTTGTTTTTTTCAGAGCACTTTGGCCAGTGTTTCTCAAAGTATATTTCACTTACCACTTGCATCAGAACCTACTGAAGCACTACCTAATGCTGCACATTGTGGACCCCTGAACTTTGATTCATTTAGCTCAGCCATCTGCATTTTGAATTGGCTACCAAATGTATTGTTATCCTGTTTTATAGTTTAATTTTTGAACCAATAACACACTCACATGGCACAAAACTTTAAAAATATAAAAATATATAAAACACAAAATAGTATACCATGTAAGTATCTTTCATATCTCTGTCCTTAAATGCATAATTCCTACCTTAACTCCACCCCTACTTGCCATGCAAGTCCAGGTAACCATTATTACTTATTTCTTGTGAATTCCTTCAGTCTCTTTATCAGATACAAAGGAAAGTTATATATAATGTATATCTATAATACATGTATATAGTATAGGATATTTTATATCATTGCATATAATTATAAATGTAGAATTTCTTAATACAAAATTTATCCATATATCACTTTCTCCAAATTAACACATTTTACACACTTCTCTGTAGTTTAAAAAAACAATGTAATTTAACAGTCTTTCCCTATCTATCATAGATAATTTTTTACTAGTTTTCATGGCTATATAGTATTCTGTTGTATCGATATATATATATAGAGAGAGATGTTAATCAGTTTTTTATGGGCTTGTGGGTAATTCCAATGATCTAGTAATATAATCAATCAATGTAATGAATTACCTTGTATGTTTCATCTTGAAAATGTAGGATAAATTTCCAAATGAAAATAGCTTCTCTAGTTTATTCTGTTGCACATTGGATCTTAGGAAACACTGACTTCAGAGTTGCTGGTGTGATGGGACTAATTTACTTTTTTTTTTGAGACAGGGTCTCAGGTGGGTATTTAGCTCAGTGGTTTTAGCTCTTGCCTCATAAGTGGCAAGGGCCCAAGTTTGATCCCCAGTACCAAAAAAATAAAAATAAAAAAGAGAGAGAGATAGGGTCTCCCTATGTCATCCTGGATGGCCTTGGAGGACATACCTGCAGTGACCCTTAGAAATCTTTCTTGTTTTACAGATGAAGATGTCTAGCATGAGACAGAGGCAAGGATTTTGCTCAGGGTTTCCATACATGTTGGTAATAGAGATAAAACTGGAGTTCAGGTCTCCTTACTCACAGGCCAATGTTTTTCTGCTTGTTATTATCACAAACAAACAAGTGTGGAGTGTCCTGTGCAGCATACTGTGGTCTCTGACTGAAACTGATAGGTCACACACTAAATATCAAATCTCTGAAGTCACGGAGTGGTAGATTTTTACAAGGTATCAGAATTAAACTGTTTTATAAATTACTGTAAGCCTTTGTTGACCTCCTTCTACAAAATGGAGAAAGGCCAATGGTTCCCTCCATATCTAATTCACTGTAAACTCTGGTTAACTAAAAACCTTTGCATCTCTGTGTGTCTTCTTTAACAGGCTTCATGGGGGAAAGATGATGTAGCTAGTGATTTGTTACTGAAGACCAAACTTGTAAGGAGAGTGGTTTGGGGTTGGAAAATACCAACAGAGGCTCTGTTTTTATTTCACAGATTTATTTCACAATGTAGAGAAAACCTCCTTGAGCAATTTGGGATCTTTCACAAGGAATAAGTGATACCTCAAAACCCCTCATCCCCAAATCTCATCCTCAACATTAGAAATTTGATTTTTCTTTTATGAACTCTATGAGATGCATGCTGTCGCTGTCAAGTTTTGTTCATCATGGAGGTATCCAAGCAATCTTCATCAATATTACAGAATTTTTGTAACAACATCAATACTTTTCTCACTGTCTTAACCAGAGAAAGGAATGATTTTTGTTTTGTTTTTAACCAAGTTAATTGTTCTGTGAAGTCTTGCGGGAAAAAAGAGGAGACAGTTTGTCTATTACCACTATTTCTGATCTCAGTTTAAAAGGAACAAGTTATCCTAGTTGAAGAATTCTGGACAGGCATTAAGGGACCCTGGGATTTTGAACTGCGGGGGCTTTGTGCACCCGCCAGAGAAGATGCCTTTGTTATCCCATTATCAGCCACTTTACAGTTCTAATTTTGATGAAAATGAGACAATTGTTAAGTGGAGTGCTCCTGACTCAACAGCTTAATTAACCATAGCCATAACAGCCTCCTCCTTGTCTGGTCAGCAATCATTTGTCTCCTGAGAGAGGGGGAAGGGAGAGAGCTTTCAGATAGTAGCAGGTAAAATTAGCTGAAGGAAATTAAGTTTTAAGGTTTTTTTCTTTAGCCTTGAAGCATATATAGCCTAATGGAATCAGAGAGCTTACAGCTAGGAGCCCTTCACTTCCCACCTCCATTTCCAAGCAAAAGAATGAACTAGGATTTCATCAGTCTTACAGCAGTTAGCCAAGAACTGTTGGACTGTCGAAAGCATCTAATGACTTTGCCTTAGGGCTTACAGAATTCTAGGCCAGTCTTTCTCAAAGTACAGGCCTTGGGACACATCTACCAGAATTACTTGTTTTAAAATTTTTCAGCTCAGACTACTGAATTAAAATCTCGGGCAGTGGGGATCCATGAATCCACATTTTCTTCAAGTTTACTGGGTAAATCTGTTGTACCCTAAAAGACAAGAACTTCTAACCTTACTATGAAGAGACTCTGGTTGTTCCTACTTTGTATTCTGCCAGGAGCCATTCTTCATAATTTTGGGGAAAAATTATCTCATAATTAAATTATGATTAGGACTGTCTGAGTTGCTATGGCATGCAGAAACATAACCCCGTTTTGCCTCTGGTCACAGCTTAGGTCTCAATGATCTGTGATGCTAGGTCTCTCAAGGGCAAGATTACATCAGCTGAAGACATTCTGGTTCTTTGAGAACTGAGAAGCAATTTTTTTAAAGAAAGGATAAAGGTTGCACCTGGGAAGGGACAAATTCCTTATCAACTTAACTCATCCCACCTACAGTTGTAAAAATATTTTTTCTCATCTCACTTTCTTCATCAACCATTAACCTAAGTTCTTCACCAGCATAAAATCCTCCTCATCACAGGATTACCACGGCCCTGTGAGTCACCTGATACTCCCTCTGATTATTGTAGGAGCCCAATAAATAGTGGCTAGCTCAGAGTGTCTTTGTCTTTATTCACTCTGAGGCACTGACCTCCCAGCCCCCCATATACTTTGAAATTATGCAGGTCTCTATTATCTTTCTTTAGCCCCTGTTGTCTACCTTTCTAGGGAGTTGGAGGATGGATCAACCTAATACTATGCTCAAGTAGGTTCCAATATTGTAGGCACATGTAAACACAATGTTGGTGGCAGAACATGTTTACTTAGCATTTACCATATGTGAGGCACTGCATTAAGTGTTTTGAACATTATTTTAACACATCCAATTCTTGCATTTTCCAAATAAAGTGGAAGATATTATCTGTATCTTACTGACCGCTTAAGATTTTAGAGAAGTGAAGGAAAATCAGCTAGTAAGTGGCAGAGGTGGAATTCAAATCTACCTTCATCTATTTACCAGGGCTCTGATCTGAGCTGAGCTTACTATATTCCAATAGTCATTCTAAAACTGGTTGTAACAGGATTTACTAGTTCTTAGGGGAAACCTCATGAAGTGGTAAGGAGAGGAGTTATCACACTATGGATGAACAGAGTGAATCTGTAGAAACATTTTGTAATTGGACTGTTAAAAAGCCAAATCCTCGGACCAAGCAAGTAGCTCAGAGGTGCTGCATCTGCCTGGCAAGTGCAAGGTCCTGAGTTTGACCCCTAGTACTGCCCCCCAATCAAATCCTCTTTCTCTGTCCTGATATACCATCTTTGGCATTCACTCACACTTGTTGAAAGTAATCTGGCTCCTCTGCTTACTTGAGCTTTCAGCATTCTTGACAATATTTGTTTGTGTCAATGCTCTATTACAAATGAGTTCATTCAAAACATGCTTTCCACGTAACAAATATTTGATGTGTTAGATGATTGTGGTACAAGTACAAACCTTGCCAACTCGATGTTTACTTTAGCTAAGTATTCAAACTCTATACTCACTGCTGGATATTTGTATATTTATGCTTAATCCCAGAGAATGCAATTAAAGAGTTATTGTTATTAAACAAATTGGGTACTACACTTTTGCAGTGCAACAGGTTGCTTCATAATATGATTGCTTTTTAAAAATATCCATCACTGCAGTACACTAGTATGCTGGCCTTCAAGGAACCATAGATCTGCTTTTAGAAACTTGTCTGCCTAGAAACAAGAACATGTTGAGTAGGATATTTTTAGAAAGAGCATTTAATGTTGACCTTTAATGATACCTAGTATATAAATAAAGAGGATATCCTCCCCTGGTAGCAACAGACTAGGAAACCTTAAACCTTAATTAAATGTGTAGTCTTGGACAAGTCCTTTCTTCTTCCCAGGTTCTCAATTGAAATGTGACCTTGCACTAAATGACAGAGAAAGACCTTTTCAACCTTTAAATATTTAGGCAAAACACTCAAAGTAGATAAGCTTCCAGAACCATCTTCCTACTTGTTGTCTATTAGTTATATGCTTCATTGCTCTTATAATAAGAGACAAAAAATTAGCCAGCTGTGGTGGTGAAAGCCTATAATCTCACCATTCTGAGAGGCTGAGGCAGGAAGATCAATAGTTCAAGCCCACCATGGGCAATATACCAACTTAGCAAGATACTGTTTCCAAAAAAAAATCCTATCATCTTTTATTTTGTTCTCTAAGTGATTTATACTTTGGGTTTCTCATATAAGACAAACCATGTAATATTTAATCTTTTATGACTAATTTATTTCACTTAACATTATTGTCTTAAGGTACAACCATTTTCCTACAAATAACTAAATTTTATCCTTTATGGCAGAATAGTACTGCATTGTGTCTAAACACCACATATTCTTTATCTATATATTTGTTGATGGATATATAAGTCACTTGCAAGATCTACCTATTTTTATTTGTGTTGCTGTAAACATGGGTATGCATGTATCACTGTAAAACACTGTCTTTATCTCTGTCAGGAAGATACCTAGAAAGGGAATAGTAAAAGGCCTAGGGACTGCAGCTCAGTTTGAAGGCTTTGGGATCAATCTTCAGTACCACTAAAAAGTCCCAAACTATCTTGGATAAATAGAAGATAATTTTTCACTTAATAATTCAGGTAAGGAGGGGAGGAGGGGGTGAAGGGGGGCAGGGACAAGGGGAAAAAATGGGAACCAAGACCTGTCATGTAACGGTACAAGATCCCAGTGATGAATGCAACTGTACTGTATACCTAAAACGAGCCAATAAACTCAATAAGAGAGAAAAAAAATAATTCAAGTAAGTAGTCCAGGGATGGTATGGAGGTTTGAGGATGTTAAGAGAATAGATTCCTTCCAACTTGTTGGTCCCTACCTTGTCAACATTTCAAGAGGGGTTAGAATGGGTAGTGAGAAACACACTTCCTTTTTTAAAGGCACAATTTAGAAGTTATACATATCACATTTACTTAAATTCTTTTGGCCAGGACATAGTCACATGGCCACTTCTAGCTGCAAAGAATGTTGGGAAATGAAGTCTGTAGCTATGCTCACACCTGCAGGTAAATTTCCTGTTACTATAGGAAAACACAAGAATAGGTATTTTGGGGAGTGAAATCAATTCATCTATTTTCCCCTCAAGGACTCCAGCTTATTGACTTGCTCCTTACTTGCTGTACCAAGCAAGAAGGGTCTTGATGAAAGGAGTAGGACAAATTTTCATGGCCCAGTATGGAATGGGTCAGTAGGTGGGTTAAAGAGGACTTTTGCTTCTAGAGTGGCAGAATATCTGTCCTACAAACTGCTGTCATCTTTGAAGTCTGATGAGGCTGCTGGTTCTGCAACGTTGCAATGAATTCTATCTTCTTGCTGAACTCAAACTGCAGGCATTATTTCCAGGGTACTGGAAAAAACTGGTTACCGATTTTCTTTTTTGTTTATCTATATGTATCAGCTTACATATTTTTTATTTGGTGTGAGTATTACACAAAATGTAGATTTTTGGTATCAGATCAGTGTAAATCTAAGCAATCTTAACAACTCTGAGGTTCAAATTCTTCACTCCTTAAAATGCAATCAAACCTAATTCAAGGAACAATTATAAGGATTATGTCAGTCAGGACCTTTGAAAACACCCAAATATCACACATATTAGGTACCCAATAAATATTCTTTTTATTAATACAAAAAATATAATGGATTTTTATTAAGTGTACATTATATATGTGCCAAGCACTGTGCTAGCTTCTACATAAATTGCCAGTTTGCAAACAAAGTATGTAGGAGTCATAAAAAAGCTGAAAGATCTACTTAATTAGGACTTTGTGAATGAATGCAGATTACTACTTTCACTTAACAGAGAACAGAAATGTGCTTTGTATCTGGCACAGGCCTTGAATGGATGAGAGTTCCTTCCAGGAGAGAGCAAAGCAGTGTCCCCAATTTGGTGACAGTTTCCATTTCTTTCTTCCTGCACAAAAATTCAGTTCATTGAATTTCCTTGATTTTCGATATATCATCTGTCACCTCTGTTGGGAGGACATCTGGTATCTCAGAACTATGTCTTAAATGTTTGTAGCATTCTCCCTCTCTGAATCATGCTAACTCTGAGAGTAATAGTAATTTACATACCAGCCAGCCACTTATTGGCTGAGTGAGTGACATTGGGTAAATAACTTCCACATTCTGAGCCTCAATTTCCTCATTTGTGAAATGAATATTTATATATTTTTAAATAAATTTTATTTTATTTTATTTCTTTCCACCCTCAAGTCCTCTCCCCTCCTTATGTACAGAAGCTTTGTTTCCATTTTTCCTTTTATTTTCCCTTTTTTCTTGTCCCATCCTTTCTTTCTCGCTCCACCTTTGTTCCCCTTCCCATTTGAACATTTTCCTCCCATTTTCTAACATTCTTTATACATTTCAGTCCTTATTGAAATGAATGTATTAACAACATTTACTTAATAGGGTTATTTGTAAGATTCAATGAGGTAATAACTTCAAAGTTCTTAGCATGGTGCCTGGCATTTAGTAATCAATAAATTCTCTCTATTTTAATTTTGGATTAATTCATTCACTCCACAGTTATTAAGTGCTCAGAGTATACTAGGTTCTATGCCTTCCAAAACATTTACAATCTCCCTGGGAAGACAAAAAAATATATATCCTATGAAATGTTAAGTAGAAAGCTGAATGTCACCCATGACAAAGAAAACATAGGGTCAGGGGAGAAGAGATCATTGTGGACCAAAGCAGTGCTTCTAGTATTTTCCTGGTTTGGTTCTTACTTCCTTCAAATCCCAGAGCTGGCTTTGGATCAGTTTGAAAACCAATGGACTCTATTAAATGAATTTAGTTAGATAGAGGGAAAGGGATAATTTGAGCAAAAGCTGTGGACCTATATCACCCAGTAATGAAAAAACAGCATGCTGGCACAGGTTGAAGAAGGCTTGAAATAGTCACACAGAATTTGATCTTGATTGTTTTAGGTTGGAGTTTCCTAATACCATGTATCAGAATTACAGAGAATTCCCCAGGTTAGTCACCCTGAGCTGCAAACAGCCTATTTTTCTATTTCTTGCTGTTATATAAATATTATCATTTGCTGTGTGCAAAAGAAAGTACTACTTAAATTCCCAAAATCCATATTGTTGAGTAAGAATTTTCAAGCATGCCCCACAGTGGGAGAAAATTAAAGATACCTGTACTAGGGTGTGGAAAGTTGCCTAATCTCCAGGTCACACAGAAGGTCCAAATCCTGTCTGGCTCTGCCTTTGCTCCACTCCTCATACCCAAAGCGCCAATACTATTCTCTCCACTCTTGGTAAACCATTACTGATGACAGAAAGGAAAAACAAAACTCAATGCCCACCCACCCAAGTCAGCCCTGTGGGAAAAGTCTTTGAAGATAGGATCACAGCCTGTGCATCTGGAATGAACTAGAAGGCTATATAATATTTTGCTGAACATACTTTCTTTATCCTTGACCCTAGGTAAAGGGACCCCAGGGTTTCATATCAAGGGTTTTATATTTTATCAAATAAAATACATATTTGATTTCTGCTTGGTTGAGGACTAGTGGGCTTTCCAGAATTTTTTCTCTATAACTCTCTTTTTCTTCTCTGAATTATCAAAGTTCTTGAATATATGCAGCAGAAATCAACTGCTAATCTAATCAAACAGAACAAACCTCAAAAGAATTTATTGAAAGTATATCATGCGTGAAGGGGCTTCCCGAATCAAGTGGAAACTGGAAGGCAAGGCTTGGAAGATGATATGTACCAAGGGTTCCTACGACCCACTGGGAAGCCCTTCTTCTATAACCTTCTTCTAGCAGGAATAGTCTGATTGAGGCACCCTGCCTTGAGGCTGTATATTATCAAAACCACAGCTAGACACTAATCATTCCTATCTCACTGTCAGTGGTACTAGATTCACAGTTCCAAGAGAGGAGATATATCTTTCCACTTCCGAGTGCTGTGTCCCACAATATTTCACATCTTGAGAGATCACCTCAAATAGGAAGAAGAGTAGTGGCCTGCAAACAAACCAACGAGCAAAGCAACAGTCTTTATAACCTCTCACGTAGTGTTTTTCAAACTCCAGGTTATGTCACATTATTGCATATGATAAAATATGACTTAGTTGTGAGGTTAATTTTGTGGTGTCTAATTAGCCTTTAATTTTAATTTTCATAGCTTTATTGAGGTAAAATTGACAATTTCAAATAAAATGCAAAACTTGTTTTATGTTCACACTTGTAAAGTCATTAAGAAAAGAAGGAACATATAAATCACACGCACACACACACACACACACACACGTGCACGCACACAGAGCCAAATTTCATCAAGTTTCTTTGTGATCCTCTCTTCTGCCCTACTCTGCCTTCTAAGTTATCCCTCTGCCTTCTGACACAATAGATTAACTGACACCGGTACTATTTCATGTAAATGGAACCATATAGTACGTTTTTATATACATCCTTTCACTCATCATAATTATTTTGAGTTTCACCGTGGTTGTACGTTTCAATAGTTTATTCTTTTTGCTGATGAATTGTAATGCATTGTATGGATGTTTCACATGTTGCCAAGCCATCTATCTGCTGAGGATATTTAGGTTGTGGGATGGTCAGTTTTATGTATCAAACTTAATGAGACTATAGCCCCCAATTATTCCATTAAATGTAAATCTAGATATTGCACTGAAAGTATTTTGTGGGTATGATTAATGTTCACAATCAGTTGACCTTAAGTAAAGACATTAGTCTATATTATCTGGGTGGGCCTGACCCAATCAGTTGATGGGGAAAGGGAAGTGGGAGGGATAGGGGAAAGGAAGGAAGGAAATGCAATTAATATGAGAAAATGAAAAAAATTGAAACAAAGTCTTTGTACATAGGGAGGGAGGGGTTCAAGGGAGTGCAGGGGGATGGGGAAAAATAAAAACCGAGTGATTATATAAAGGTACAAATTTACAACAACGAATGTGATTATACTGTATAATGTAAATGTACCAATAAAATAAAATAAAAAAATAAAAAATAAAGACCATCAGGGCAGAGCTGAACTATCCCTGAAGGGGAAATAAATCCCACAGTTTCAGCCTGTCCTTCTTAATGGACAACTCTATTGGGTTTTTCGTTTGGCTTTGTTTGGCTTGCTTTGGTTTTGAGTTTTTGAGACTGGGTATCACTGTAATTCAGGCTGACCATGAACTCACTATGTAGTCTAGTCTGGCATCGAACTCATGGCAATCCTCCTGCCTCAACCTCCTGAGTGCTACAATTATAGGCATGTGCCACTCTGCCCATCTCAACGCGATTACCCATTTGGTCCCACAATTACCTAAATCCATTCCTTGTAATAAATCGCTTAATACAGTATATATTTCTTACTAGCTCTGTTTCTCTGGGTGAAACCTAATGCAGGTGGTTTCTAGCTTTTAGCTATTATAAACAAAACTCATACAAATCTCTGTTGTACAAGTCTTTATATTGATATATGTCTCTTTTCTTGTGGATACTTTAGAGTTTAATGGCTGAATCATACAGTCGGTCTATGTTTTAAGTCTTTAAGATTTTATTAAAGTATTTTCCAAATTAATTTAGATTTTACACTTTCACCAGCAGTGTATAAATTCTCCATTTTTCCCACATCGTCACCAACAATTGATATCGTCAGTCTGTTTAATTTTAGACATTGTAATATTTGAAGAGTAATATCTCATTGTGATTTAATTTGAATTCTCTTAAATAATATTAATGTCAAATATGTTTTCATGTACTTATTTTCCAAATGTATATTCCCTTTGCTAAAGTTTCTCCTTAAATCCTTTCCCCATTTTAAAACCTGGGTTATTTATTTTCTTATTATTGAATTTGAGAGATTCTATGTTCTCTAGACACATGTACCTTATCAGCTATGCAATATTTAAATATTTCCCCCTTATGTATAGATTGTTTTTCCTTTTTTAACAGTGTCTTCAGAAAAACAGAAGTTTTAAATTTTGGTGAAAACAAATTTATCATTTTTTTTTCTCTTGTGAATCATGCTTTGGGTGTCACATCTTAAGAAATCTTTGACAAATCCAAGGTTAAAAATATTTTCTCCTATGTTGTCTTCAGTAACTTTTACAGTTTTAGGTTTTATATTTAAATCTATGATCCATTTTGTGTACGTTTTTATATAGAGTGTGGGATATAGACTAAAGTTCATTTGTGTGAATTTGGATAGTCAGTGTTTCTAGCATCATTTGTTGAAAGGACTACATTTTGCCCATTGAACTGCCTTTATACCTTTGTCGAAATCAGTTGTATGGACTGCATATGGTAGCACATACCTGTAATTCCAGCACTTATGAGGTAAGGCAGGAGGACTACCATGGGTTTGAGGCCAGCCTAGGCTACTTAGTGAGTTCAAGTCCAGCCTGAATTACATAACAAAACCCTGTCTTAAAAACAATTAACAGAAAAAAACAGTAGTATATAAACTTGTAGGTCTATTTCTGGTCTCTCTATTCTGTGTCAGTGATCTATTTGCCCATCTTTATGGAAGTAACACACTGTCTTGATTAATGTAGGTTTAAAATAAGCCTTGAAGTGAGATAGTGCTACTCTTCACCTTTTTTTCAATGTAATTATGGCTTTTCTAGATTATTTGCATTTCCATATAATTTTTGGAATCATATTATTAAATTCCATCAAAAACTTTTGATTTTCTTATGAGAATTATATTAAATTTACATAGAAATCTGAAGACAACATGGCCTCTTAACAGTATTGAGTCTTCTAGCCCTTAAATATGGTATAATTATGATTTAATTAGATATTTTTAATTCCTCTCCCTAACATTTCATAGTTTTCAGTATACAGGCCTTGCATATCTCGTCATATTTATTGCTAAGTATTTCATATTTTTATATTATTATAAATTCTATTAAGTTGAAATTTCTGATTATTGAGTACTAGTATATAGAAATAAATTTTTTCTATGTAGAAAAATATCTTTTAACTTTGCTGAACCCACTTATACTGGTAACTCCTTTGATGATTCCATCAGATTTTTTAAGTAAATTTTTGTTATCTGCCATTAAAAACAGTTTTACTATGTGAAAAGGAAGAAAAGGGCTAAAGGTGTAGGTAAAGTGGGAAGAGTAGGGGAAAGGTAATATGGGAAAAGAAAAAAATATGAGAAAATGAAAAAATGGAAATAAAGTGTTTGTAAACAGTGCGGAGAGGAGGGGTGAAGGGAGGGCAGGGACAAGGGGAAAAAATGAGAACCAAGACCTGTCATGTAAAGGTACAAGATTCCAATACTGAATGTAACTGTACTGTATACCTAAAATGTACCAATAGACTCAATAAAAAAAACAGTGTCACTCTCCACTTTCTGATATAGATGTCTTTTATTTCTTTTCTTAGCTAATTGCTCTGGCTACAAGTTCTAGCACAACATAGAATAGAAGTAGTGGGAGCAGACGTCTTTGTCTTGTTCCTGATCTTAAGAAGAGGGCATTCAATCTTTTACCTAAACAATAATTTTATCGTATATATGTGTTTTGTTAAAATGAAGAAGTTCTCTTCTATTCCTTTGTATTGAGTCTTTATCGGAAATGGATGTTGGATTTTTCTGCCTCTATTGAGGTGATAATGTGGTTTTCCTCTTTGTTCGCATGGTGAATTACATTAATTGATTTTCAAGTATTAAAAAATCCTTACATTCCTGAGGTAAACACCAATTGGTAGCAATGCATTATCCTTTTCTCTTGTAGGACTGGATTCAATGTGCTAAAATTTCCCTTAGAATCTTTGCATCTAAGTTCATGAGGAATATTGACCTGTGGTTTTAATGTACCAGCTTTGTCATGTTTTGCTAATGCTCTTCTCACAGAATGACTTTACAAGGATTCCTCCCTCTTCAATTCTCTAGAAGGGTTTGAATAGAATTGATATAATTGAGTTTCCTTGTGGGAAGGTAAAATTCAATTTCTATAATAGATACAATGCTAGTCAGGTTATGTATTGCTTCTTGAGTGAGCTTTCATAGAATGTGTCTTTCAGGGAATATATTCATTTCATCTAAATGTTTACTTTTTAAGAAAAAGTCATTTATAATATCTCTGTTTTTATTTAATATCTGTGTTGATATAACTTCTCTTATGCATTGTTGGTCTTTTCTCATTTTTCTGATCAGTTTGACTAGATGTATACTGACTTTTAATCTTCTCAACATATCAGCTTTGTTTTTATTAATTTCTCTTTTCTATTTCATTTTTTCTGGATCTATCTTTAGTATTTCTTTTTTTTTCTGCTCTCTTTTCCCAATGCTAATATTTCTAATGTAAGTGTTCTAAATTTCTCCCTAAATACTGTTTTGCAACATCCTACACATTTTGATGCATTATATTTTCATTTTTATTCTGTTCAAAACATTTTCTAATTTCTCTTAAATTTTTTCTTTGGTCTATTGCTTACTGAAAAGGGTGCTATTCAATTTTCAAATCTGTGAAGATTTTCTATGTAATTTTCTATGATTAATGTCCAAAATAATTCCATAGTGGTCAGAGAATATACATTTTATAACCTGAATCTTTGTTGTTATTTTTTTTTTTGAGATAGGGTCTTGCTTACATAGTCTAGGCTGACCATGAACATGCTATGCTATGTAGCTTCACCATCCTGCCTCAGCCACCTGACTATTGGAACTACAGTTGTGCCTTGCCAAGCCCAGCCTACGAAAAACTTTTTAAACTACCTGGGACTGTTTTTATGAGCTCAGAATATGATCTATCTTGGTAAATATTCCATATGCACTTGAAAAGGATGTGCGCTGTAGTCTACAAATACAGGGTATTCTACAAATATTAGTTAGATCCAGTTGATTGTCATGGTTATTAAATTAAACTATTTCCTTACAGATTTCCTGTCTACTTGTCATATGAATTATTGAGAGAGAATTTTGAAATACTCAATTAGATTTGTGAAATTTCCTATTTCTCCTTGAAATTGTATCAGTTTTTACTTCCTGTGTTTTGAAGCTGTGTCATTATGTACTCAAAAGCTTTGTTCAATTTTTTCCCATTTCTTTCTTCTTTCCACCCACGTGAGATTTTTATTTTTGGTTTTTGTATGTTTTAGTGCTAATATTTCACTTGGTTCTTGTATCTTGCTTCTTCTCTGAGACTCTGAATTTTACATTTATCACAATTATGTTTGTAATTGTCTGTTGATGCATTTTTGTGATGAATATTGCAAATTCTTCGTCAGACAATTCTGATATATCTGTCATCTTGGTGTTGGCATCTATTGATTTTTTAACATTCAACTTGAGATCTTCCTAGCTCTCAGTATGAGAAATATTTTTATTGAAACTTGGACTTTTCAGACATATTCTAGAACTAGGTATCATTTAAACATTTATTTTATATAACCTTTTTCAGAAAGCAAAGTATTGTGTTCTGCCTTGTTATTGTCATGTGGGAATAGCAGCCCGGGTTCTCCATGCAACCTCTGTCAGCACACAAGATTGGGGACTGCTCATTAGCTATAGGTGGAAATGGAAATTCCATCTTTCTTCTACTGACACTCACCTGCCTGTGAGATATAAGAGTGCCTTGTTATCACTGTCCACATGGTCTCCGCTGACACCATAGGCAATCTTTTTACCACTCATTACCATCCTAACTCTCCCATAGGCCTTCTTTGAAATGCCCCAGACTCTCCATATGGTCGACACTAGTGATGTACGTGTAGGGAGGATTATTATAATCCACCAAAGATGAAAATCCTGCATGGTTACTATGACTGTTATGTAGCAGTGGATTGGAATACCACATGTGGCCTGGTAACACTTGAAATCTAGGCTTCCCACTCAGCCTTTGCTGTTACAGATTTTTCAGTGACATTTTGTTGGTGTAGAAGGATTAAAGTATAAAACTTTCTGTCTTGCTAGGCAGCCTATTTCCTGGTCCTTTGTCTAAAGGGGACAGGATTTATTTTTTCTCTGAACCTGTTAGCATCTCTAGGTTTCTGGCTTCTTCAGTTCCAAGTTTGGGATATATATGGCCAAAAAGAAACTCAGGGAACTCACTACCACTTTGGATTTTAGGGTATCAAACAAGTCTGCCTTCTTCCTCTTACGTTTGTTTTCTGTAGAATGTCTAGGGGTTTTATTTGTACTTAAAAAAACTAGAGAAACATACATCTACTCCATCTTTCCAGAAGCAGAAGTCTCACTACCTTCTGATTTCATTTTTGAAAGACATTTTTACTTGATGTAAAATTCTAAATTGACATTTTTAGCACTTTAATGATATTGCTTCAGTGTCCTCTCATTTTTATTGTTTCTCATGAAAAATGTTTTCAACCTTCTTTTATTTTTCTGAATGAGACATCTTCTTCTCTGTCTGAGATTCTTCTCTTTATCACTGGTTTTGAGCAATTTAATTATGATGTGCTTGGTATACTTACCTCCATGTCTTGTGCTTGAGGTTAAATTAGCTTTTTATATCTGTAATTTTATGGTTCTGATCAAATTTGGGGCCATTTTTTCTTCGAACGATTCTTCTATCTCTCCAGCTTTTTTCTCCTTTTGTCATCTAATTACTCAAATAAATTATCCCGCACTTCACTGCTGCTCTGCTACTTTTATAAATTCCTCTTTCTCTTTTCCATTTAATTTTCAATTGTTTTTATTGTTGTGGTAGGCTGTTTAAAAATGGCACTCAGTGGTCTTCACCTCCTGGTTTTATGTTCTTGTGTAATCACCTCCCTTTCAGTGTGGGCTGAATCTAATAACTTTCTTCTATTGAATAGAGTAAGGCAAAATTGATGGAATGTCTTTTCTGAGACTAGGCTATAAGATCATGACTTCTGTCTTTCTCACGCTCTACTTCTGGCTCTTCCTTCTTACTTATCTGATGAAACGAAGTTGTGAGATTCTCAATGTGGAAGTTCACATAACAGGGAACTGAGGGAAGTTTCTGACCAACAGTAATTGATGATCTGAGCACAGAAATTCTATGGCTTCTGAGGGCCTATGACCTGCCAGCCACAAGCATGAGTCTGGAAACAAAGCCTTCCCCACTCAAGCCTTGAGATGATTGTTGTCTGTGGGAGATTCTGACACAGAAAACCCAGCTCAGCTGCAATTAGAATCTTCATATACAGAAACTGTGAAATTTATAAACATTGATATTTCAAGCTTCTAATTTTGAGACTAACTTGTTATGCAACCATAGATAATCAATATAAACTCAGATAGCTAGGAGTGAAGCACAGCTTATGAATACATAAAAACCACATGCAAAGTGGTTTTGAAAGCTGGAAGTGGGTGTAAAGTTAAAGGATTTTGACAAGCATGTTAAGGATAGCCTAAATTGCTTTGGACATGCCAATGAAAATATGTTACTGGAACCTGGAAGAAGGATCCTTATTATGTAAAGGCAGAAAGTTTAGTGACATTATCACTTGGAGTCATGTGGAAAACAGAGCATGCACTTAATGATATAGACCATCTAGCTAAAGAGATTTGCAAGCAAAACTTTGAATATACTATTTGGTTTCTTCTTGTCTTTTAAAGTGAAATATGAGAAGAGAAAGATAAGCTGAGAGAACTATTAAATATAAAGGAGTCAGAAATCATTGACTTTGAACAGTCTCAGCCTGTCCAGAGAGGAAAAAACTGCTAAAATTAAGTAATGGCTAAAAAAAAAGTAATGGCTTCCTGGTACTCTGAAGAAAAAATGATGAGTTTATGACTGTCCAACCTTTTGTTAAGAAATGGGAATATTATACAGTAATGCCAAAGTCTTATTAAAGCATTAAGTGTGTGTATAATTAACAGTTCTTCTAATTGGACCATAGGGGTTCTAGGAAGCCTACGAGCATTTTTTCCCTCAACTGGATCAGCAGAGTTTCGAGGTAGAGAAAGCTGTATTTTAAGGACATTTATAATTACCCTATTGTCTAATCTATCAAACCCCAGTAAGATTCACAGAAATCCCACAAGGATTTTGAGAAAACTATCAACAGAACCACTGATGCCTTTGACTGAAAGGGACCCTAAGGGTACAAAATACGGGAGCAGCTAGATACTCACAGTAAGTAGGCTGAAAAAACTACACATCTGCAAACATGCGCTGCCTTTCATGAAAAAGGAAGAAAGATTCAGAGAATAGAGCCAAAATCTCGGAGGACAGAGCCTAGGGCCACGGAGAATTATTCTCAAAATATGAAACTAACTAAGGAACTTCCAATATTTGCCTGACTGGATTTCAGAATTGCTGTGGACCAGTCACTCTGTTTTGTAGTACCCAGTTTCCTCAAATTTTGAGCAGGGACGCCTACAGCAGTTGTCGTAATCTTCCTGTTTCACTGTTCTCTGGGGAATGGAGGGACAAATAGCCTGTATCTTTAATTGTAGATATCTGTAAATTGAAAGAAACCAATAAATATATGTAAGTAACTACATCTGAAGAGCCTCAAGCACTCATTTAAATGAAAAGATTCTAGCTTTGTGTTGATGTTGTAATGATTTGACAATTTGAGGGACTGAAAGACATAAATCTTCGGGGGCCACAAGGCAGACTGTACTAGGTAGCTTCTGATGTGGTTTCTAATATTCCTCACCTCCTGATATTCACACCCTTGTATAAGAACCCCCAACCAAGTGTGGACAGAATCTAGTGAATTGTGTCTAACATGAAGAATTTAGAAAAAAATGAAAGGATGTCTCTTCTAGTATGAAATTAGAAAATACCATAACATCATCTTTGTTTGTACTCTTTCTGGCTCTCTCAATTGCTTACTTTGATGAAGCCAGCTGTAATGTGGTCAGCTTCCACATGGACAGCATTATGTGGCAAGAAACTGAACATGGTTCTTACACAATAGCCAGGGCCAATGAACTAAAACCTTCAGTCTGACAGCCTGTGACAAAGTAAATTCTAACAACAGCCAGTGAGTGAACTTGAACTTGGATCCTACACATCTTGAACCTTGACTTGTACCCTTGTACAAGCCAACAACGTATTTGTACCCTTGTGAGAACCTCTGAGCTGAATACATCACCTAAACTGTACTCAGATTTCTCATTCACATAAACTGGGATAATAAATACATGCTATTTTAAGTTTGGGGTTTAATTTGTTACATAACAATGATAACTAATACAATAGCTGTGTTTTCAAATTCACAATTATTTTATTCTACATTGTCTAATCTGTTTTTAATTCCCTTTAGTATGTTTTTCTACTTCCTCATTTATTTCCTTACGTCAGTACAAACTCATAGTTTCTTAATTCAGTGTGTTACTGTTCCTTTGTTTGTTTGTTTGTTTGTTTTTGGTATCGGGGATCGAATTCAGGACCTTCTACTTGCAAGACAGGTGCAGTGCCACGGAGCTACATCCCTGGCCCTACAGTTACTTTTATTATGTATTTTATGAGCACTATGCTCTAACCAACTAAGTTGACTGACCACATGATTATATGCTTTACTGCTCAAAGATATGTCCCTGTCATTTTTTTTTAGAACTTCTTTATTTTGTAATAACACCAAAAGTGTTACAGACTTATATTGCACCTTTTCTGAAACACTCATGGAATCGGGCATTTTTTTTTTTATTGAGTTTATTGGTACATTTAGGGATACAGTACAGTTACATTCATTGTTGGGATCATGTACCTTTACATGGCAAGTCTTGATTCTCATTTTTTCCCCTTACCTCTGCCCTCCC
>NW_022900951.1:86367980-86398550 GCF_012274545.1 Fukomys damarensis
CTCGCGCACACGCCGCCGGGTGATCGCAGACAGGCAGGCAGGCAGGCAGCTGAAAAAAACCCCCTCTGGGGTCCTTGGGTCCTTCCTGGGTCTGTTGTCGCGCAGGCCGGGAGCTCCGGAATCGGGCATTTTTTGAAGGAGCCCTAATGGCTGCTCGAGAATTAATTTTAGAAGGTAAGGTCTGTGTGTCTAAGCATTCATATGCATACACATAAACACATAAACTTTTACATCCAAATGTATTTCTATACATAGCGATTTATATATTTACATCATGTGTGGTAGGCTGAATAAGGATCTCCAAAAGATGTCCATGTTCTAATCTCTAGAAACTTGTAATATTTTATCATGTTATAAAAGTGAAGGGGAAAAAATAAGAGAAAAGGAAAAAATGGAAACAAAGTCTTTGTAAATAGAGAAGGGTGGAGGAGTTGAAGGGAGGCCAGGGTAATGGGGAAAAAAATAAGAACCAAGAAGCCGGTGATTTGGCTCAGTGCTTCTGGCTCCTGCCTTGCAAGCACAAGGACCCGAGTTCGATGCCCGGTATTAAAAAAAAATAAAATAAAATAAGAAACAAGATATGTCATGTAAAGGTACAAGATATCAATTATGAATGTAATTGTATTGCATACCTAAAATGTACCAATAAAGAAGAAAAAAGTGAACTTACAGATGTGATTAAGTTTAGGGTCTCATACCCAGCCAGGCCTGATGTAATCACAAGTGTCCTTATAATAGAGAGACAAAAGGAGATTTGACTATGGAAAAAAGAAATGTGAAGCTGGAACCAGTGGCCAGGAGTGTTGCACTTTGAAGAAGGAGGAAGGACACCATGACTGAAAGCATGCAGGGAGTCTCTAACAATGCATAAAGGCAAGGATACAAGATTTCTTGAATGCTTCCAGCAAAACATAGCCATGTTGATACCTTGTCTCTAGATTTCTGATCTCAAAAACCATAGGAGAATATATTTGTGTTATTTTAAACTACTAGGTTTTGGTGATTTCTTTCTTTTTTGCATCACTGCTTCTTTATTGTTTTCAAACTTTCATATTTATTAGAACTTGATTGTAGTACATAGTCATTACACAAATCATGGAGAGTTTTCTTTCTTTGTTTTTTGGAGACAGGGTCTGGCTTTGTAGTTCAGGCTGGCCCTGAACTATGTAGCCCAGGTTGACCTCAAATTGGAACTCACTGTGATCCTCCTTCAGCCCCCCAAGTGCTAGGATTACAGGCCTGTGCCACCACACCTGGCACATGTTCATAACTTAATTCTTTTTACTCTTACCCTACCCTCCCTCTACCCTCCATCCATCTTGTCATCACCTTCCCATTTGCAAAAGATCTCTCTATTTGCTATTATCTGTCTTTTCTTTTGCCCTTTAATTATTCGTGCTTTGGGTTTCTCTTATAAAAGAAAACGTGATACTTAAGCTTGCACAATTGATTTATTTCACTTAATATTATGGCCTCAAAGTGCATCCATTTTCCTACAAATGACTCAAATTAACCCTTCTCTATGTCAGAGTAGTATTCCACTGAGTATGACTATCATGTTTTGAAAATGTATTCCTCTGCTGATGGACAAATAGTCCACTTTCAAGATTTGTGTATTATGACTTGTGATGCATGGGTATACATGTATAACTGTAATATCACATCTTTAACACTTAAGGGGAGAAAACTAAAAGGGAAATAACTAGGACAAATGGTATTTCTACTTGTAGTTTTTAAAGGAATCTCTATACTGTTTTCAATAGTGGTTGTACTAGTTTACAATCCCATCAACAATGTAGAAGGGCTCCCTTTTCCCCTAAGCCTCTCCAGCATTTGACATTATTTATTTTCTTCATAGTAGTCATTCTTCTGATGTAAGATGGAACATCAATGTTGCCTTAATTTGCACATATCTAATAACCAGAGATATTCACATTATTTCAAGTATTTATTAGCAATTTGTATTATTTTCTGAAAAATATATAGTCACTTCAGGCACCCATTTTTTGATTTGGTCTTTTATTTTAGTGTCTTTTTTTTTTTTTTACTTGAGCAGTCAACTGCTCAAGGAATAGTTGGCAAAAAAAAACCCAAAAACTATTTTCTATAGGTTGTCTCTTCACTCTGTTGGTTGCTACTTTTCCTTTGAGAGGCTTTTCAATTTGATGTGATCCTATTTGTTGATTCTTGATGTTATTTCTTGTGTAACTGGGGTTCTGTTCAGAATATCCTTGCTTATGCCTATGTCTTCAAGAGTTTTACCTAATCTACCAATAAACTCAATGAGAAAAAAAAGTTTTACTTAATCTATCATACAACAGATGAAGTGTTTCTGTTTTAATATTTAGATCTTAGATCAATTTTGATTTTAGTTTAGTACATTGTGAGAGATGTGGGTCTAGATCTTTTGCATGTAGATAACCAATTTTCCTAGCACCCTTTGTTAAAGGGCCTATCTTTCCTCCAGTGTATGTTTTTGGCCCTTTTGTCAAAGATCAGATGACTGAATATGCTTGGGGTTGTTTCTGATCATCTTTTCTGTTCCATTAATCCACATGTCTGTTTTTGCGCCGGTACCATGCTGTTTTTATCACTGTAGCTTTGTCCAGGATGGTGATGCCTGCTGCTTTGCTCTTGCTGCCCAGGATTGCTTTTACTATTTTGGTTTTCTTCTGCTTCCACATAAATTTTAATATTGTTTTCTCTAGTTGTATGAGGAATGCTCTTGGTATTATGATTAAGATTTATATTAGGATATATAATTCAATATATATTCAATATATGCAATATTATTCTATATATATCAGTGAATATATATGTTTTGGGGGTATAACCATTTTGATAATATTGGTTCTGCCTATCCAGAAACAGGTGTATCTTTTCATTTTCTGAATATCTTTGATTTCCTTTCTCAGAGTACTAGAGTTTATTATAGAAGTCTTTCACTTCCTTTGTTAGGTTGATTTCTAAGTACTTAATTTTTCCTGAAGCTCTCATGAATGGTATTGAAGTCCTAATTTCTTTCTCAGTGAGCTCATTATTGATGTACAGAAATGCTATTGATTTTTGTGTGTTGCTTTTGTATCCCACTACTTTGCCAAAATTCTATACTATTTGTAGGAGTCTTTTGTGGAATTTTTTAGTTCTGTCTAAAGAATCCTGTTGTTTTTTTCATGTAAAGGTACAAGATCCCAATGATGAATGTAACTGTACTTATACCTAAAATATACCAATAAACTCAATGAGAAAAAAAGGAATCCTGTCATCTGCTAATGAGTATAGTTTGATTTCTCCTTTCCTGTAGGTATTGTTTTAATTCCTTTTCTTGCCTAATTGTTTCAGCTAAAGTTTCAAGTTTTATATTGAAGAGTAGTAGTGATAGTGGACATCCATGTCTTGCACTTTTTGTTTTTGTTTTTGTTTTTCCTTTTTGAGATAAGGTCTCTCTTTGTAGGGCAGGCTGGCTTTGAATTCACACTGTAGCCCAGGCTGGCCTTGAACTTTCTGCAATACTCCTTCTTCAGTCTCCTGAGTTCTGGTATTACAGGCATACATCACCACACCCCAGACACCCAGCAATCTTGTTCCTGATTTTAGAGAGAAAGCTTTCAGATTTTCCTCATTTAATGTAAGGTTGGCAGTAGCTCTTTTCTCATAAAGAGCTTTTGTCAAATTACAATAAGGTCTCCAATATCTACTTTCTTCAGCGCTTTTGTTATGAATGGATTATAAATTTTGTCAAAGGCTTTTTTTTGCATCTATTGAAATGACCACGTTAAGTTTTTAATTTTGTTTATGTGATATTTTACATTTATGGGTTTGCTTATGTTGATTCATCCTATAATGCCTGGGATGAAGCCTACTTGGTTGTGATGTATGATCTTTTTGATGATTCTTTGCATTATTTTTGCTAGTGTTTTGTTGAAGATTTTTACATCTAGAGTTCTCTCTCTCTCTTTTTCCCTCTCTTTTTCTCTCTTTTTGGTTGGATCCTTATCTTGCTTTTGGAAGCAAGGTAATGCTGGCTTCCAAGAATGACTTTGGGAGTACTCCTTCACTTCCAATTTATTAAATAATTTGAGGACTATTGGCATTAGACCCTCCTTGAAGTCCTTCTAGAATTCAGAGTGAACCTGTTGTGTACTGGGCTTAGTTGATAGGTTTTTTTTTTATTACTATTTTGATTGCATTGCCTATTATTGGATTATTCAGGATTTTTTATTTTTTTTGTTCAGTTTTGATCATCCACATGTATCTAGGAATCTATCCATTTCTTCAGGATTCTCCAATTTATTAGAGTACAGGTATTCAAAGTACTACTGGATTTCAATAGTGTCCATTGTGATTTCAGCTCTTTCATATCTAACTGCATCAATATGGATGCTTTCTTTCTTTTCTTGGTAAGATTGGCTAAAGTTTTGTCTATTTTATTTATTCTTTTTAAAATTTTATTTTATTAGTACATCTTTGTAGTACATGAAGTTTACATTTATCTTAGGAAATAGGTACATGTACATAATATATCTTGATTCTTTTTTATTCCCCTTTCCTTCCCCACCCACTTCCTCCATCTATAGATCCTGCTTCCCCATTTTCATTATTATTGTTATAATTATTATTAGTTTAGTTTATATTAATGATGTACATTTACATCCATTGTGTGTATTTGGTACAAGTACATGACACATTTAAAATCTTTGTATGTCCTCTTCCCCTCCCCACTTCCTCTTAGCCTCTGTCTCTTAGACCCCTTCTCATTTGCAAAAGATTTATCTTCAGGGGAAAGTCAGCTGCAACCTTCAGTAGAAAGGAGGTCAGAATTCTCAACTTAGGCCTTGCAGCCAAATATCAGCCTGAACATTAGGGGACAGTTGCTGGCTTGCTAAGACTAATTAACTTAGACCTGCATGCTCCTGCCCACATTGTCTATTGTGTCAACACAGGCATACCCTGAAGGAGACCCAAATTTTCTATTTGTATTTTTTATTTTCAAAGTAATATTTTCTCTTAACTTTAATCATTTAAAATTTTTATCTTTTTCTTTTCTGAAATTTTTTCTTTTTTAAATATTTTCTTATCTTCTTTTCCTCTCTCTCTCTCTCTCTCTCTCTCTCTCTCTCTCTCCTTGATCTCCATTACTCTCCCTTTTTGTTCCTATCTTAATTCAAATTTATTTTCTTTCTTTTCCTTTTCTTCTTTTTTTCTTCTCCCAATAGCCATTATTTTTCAAAGAAAGTGATTACAGTCTCTAGCATCCCTATTGCTATTATTTTATTCTGTTCTTGGGTATATTTTGTCCTGTCTTCTCCTCTTCTCTTCAACAGCTCCCTAGAGTTTGTGTGAGCTTCCTGTGTCCTCTGACCTCACTTCTAACATTTCTGTATCCTATCTATATCTCCCTTCCAAACTCATTCTAAATCCCCATCCTGAAGGGTAAAGTTGCTATGTTGAAGAGTTTATTCACTATAAACATATTTTGGGCTGGTTCTCAATTTTGATTTAATTCACACAGTTAAAGATGATAGATTAATAACTACCACAAATCATTCCCTAAACTTTGCTTGATGCTATTGTGTTGCTAATTGTGTTGCTTGGGCTAAGGTGTTGTGAATGATCTAATCAGTTGTCCTCCCTGCTATAATGAAAATGAGATTGCTTCACAGACATTACAGACACAAAACCTAAAGACCAGCTATATCTGGAAGTATTAAACCAGGAGTTAAATCATGGACAGGACCAATGAGAAAAATAGAAATGAGAAGATGTTTAAACAAGACACAAACACAGACTTCCACCCCACCAAAGGTAAACTCTGGGGTAAATGAGGTGGTAAAGTCTGACAGTCAACCATTTGGACACCCTGAACCGATAGCACAAAAAGTAACAAAACAGATAAATGAGGCTCTAGGAAAATTCAAAAGAGAAATAATTTCCCAAATAACTAGAGAGATGGTGAAAAGAATGAAAGACAATATTAGAGACTCTAGATCTGAAACAGATAAAAAAAATAGATGAGCTCAGAACCATGATAGAAAACATGAGTCTCCAACATAGGAAAGAAATGGAAACCTTGAATGCCCAACATAGGAAAGAAATGGAATCCGTGAAACAGATTCAGATATCCAGAAGTTTAAAAACTCTATAGAAAGCATTCTCAGAAGTATGAATGAATATGAAGATAGCATTGCAGGTACAGAAGATAGGATAGTGGTCATTGACATTAAAAGAGAGATCTCTTAAAAACAGTAAGGGGTAATGAGAAATTAATCCCAACTCCTAGATGACACAAAGAAGAATAATATAAAATTGATAGGCATATATGAAGTAGCAGGAGAAAGTTCAAATGACATAAAAAGAAACTGTTCACAGAATTAATGACAAAAATTTCCCAGAGGGGAAAAATTTGACATACAGATAAGCGAGGCATATAGGACTCCAACTAGCCATGATCAAAGAAAAACATCTACACCTAGACATATAATGATCAAAATCCCAGAAACACAACAGAAGAAAAAAATGCTACAAGCAGTTAGAGAAAAGAAACAAATCACATGCAAAGGAAAGGCCATCAGAATTAAAGCAGACTTTTCAACACAAACCCTTAAGTCAAGGAGAGTCTGCAGTGAGGTATTTCAAGGCCTCAAAGTAAACAACCTCCAACCTATACTGATGTATCCTGCAAAACTATCTTTCAAAATCAGTGGGGAAACAAGATACTTCCACAACAAAGAACACCTGAAAAATTTCATGAACACCAAACTGGCACTCCAAACACTTCTAAGCAAAATCCTGGAAAAAGAAAATGAAGAGCACAACTCCATAAGGGCCAACAGAGCAAATATATCAGGCAAGGCAAGAAATTAAAGTGAGAGAGGAAAAAACAAAAAATAAAAGAACCAACAACAGGAAGATAACATGACAAAAGTCAATTCATAACAGTTATAACCATCAATGTTAATGGCCTCAATTCACCAATCAAAAGAAACAGGCTGGCAGAATGGATTAAGAAGCAAAATCCTACAAAATGCTGTATACCTGAAACCCATTTAATCCACAAAGAAATTCATACACTGAGAATAAAAGGAATGGAAGACAGTTCTCCATGTGACAGGAGCCCAGAAAAAAAGTGGGGGGAGTTATCTTATTTGCAGACAGAATAGATTTCAAACCAAAACTAATTAAGAGAGACAAAGAAGGCTACTACATCCTTGTAAAGGGAATGATTCAAGGGGAAGAAATGACAAACATAAATATATATGCACCAAATACTAATGCCCCCAACTATACAAAATCAACTATGTGGCTGAGGGACCTCAATACTCCAATGATGTAAATAGACAGATCATCTGTACAAAAAACCAACAACAAAATAACAGAACTGAACCAAGTCTTAGAACAAACAGACTTAGTAGATGTCTACAGAGTGTTCCACCCCAGAAAATCAGTATATACATTCTTTTCGGCTGCATAGGTCATTCTCCAAAATAGACCACATATTAGTTTATAGAACATGATTAAGTAAATGCAAAGGAACTGAAGTTATCCCCTGCATATTATCACAGCATAGTGCAATTAAACTGGAAATCAATAGCCTAAGAAACTGCAAGAACTTCACGAACACATGGAAATTAAATAACACTCTACTGAAGAACCATAGGATCACAGAGGAAATTAAAGTAGAAATTAGACAGTTTCTATAATTAAATAAAGCCAGTACAACATACAGGAATCTGTCGGACACAATGAAAGCAATTCTGTGAAGGAAATTCATAGCAGTAATGTCCATACTAGGAAAACAGAGGGAGCTCAAATAAACAATCCAATGCTTAACCTTAAGCTTCAAGAAAAAGAAGAGTGAGACAACCCAAAAGCTTGTACAAGGGAGGAAATTATAAAGATAAGAGCAAAAATTAATGCAATGGAAACTGAGAATGTTACAAAAAATCAATGAATCAAAGAGTTGTTTTTTGAAAGAATAAATAAAATTGATAAACCCTTAGCCAACCTTATCAAAAAAATGAAAGAAAAGGCTCAAATTCATGCAATTAGGAATGAAAAAGGTGAAGTCACAACAGATCCCTCAGAAATCCATAGGGTTATCAGTACCTACTTTGAAAACCTGTACTCCATTAAAATGGAAAATATAGAAGAAATGGGCACATTCCTAGGCATATATCAACTTCCAAAGTTGAATGAAGGAGATATAAAAAGTCTAAATACCCCAATTACATTCAGTGAAAATGAAAATGTAATTTAAATATTACCAACAAAGAAAAGCCCAGGTCCTGATGGCTTAACTGCTGAATTCTACAAGACATTTAGGGGACAACTATCACCACTAATCTTTAAACTCTTCAGTGAAATTGAAAGGGAAGCAACACTTCCAAATTCATTTCTGGAAGCAAGTATTACTTTTGATTTCAAAACCAGGGAAAGACCCAACCAACAAAGATAACTACAGGCCAATCTCCTTAATGAATGTAGTAGACACAAAAATTCTCAATAATATCCTGGCAAACAGAACACAAAAGATCATCAAGAAGATCACACACCCTGACCAAGTCGGATTTATCCCAGGGATGCAAGGATGGTTCAACATAAGTAAATCAATAAATGTAATACATTATATCAACAGAGTCAAGGACAAATGATCATCTCAATAGATGCAGAAAAAGCATTTAACAAAATGCAACACCAATTCATGATAAAAACCCTACAGAAAATTGGAATAGATGGTCTTTATCTCAAATTGATAAAGGCCATCTAATGAAAAACCAACAGCCAATATCATTCTAAATGGTCAAAAACTGGAAACCTTCACACTAAAATCAGGAACAAGACAATGATGTCCACTATCACCACTCCTGTTCAATATAGTTCTAGAAACATTAGCCACAGCAGTTAGATGAGAAAAAAAACAGAAGGAATAAAGATAGGAAAGGAAGAAGTTAAACTGTAACTATTTGCTGATGATATGATACTCTACATAGAAGACAGAAAAAAACTCTGCCAAAAGACTGATAGACTTAATGGACAGTTTCAGTAGAGCTGGATACAAAGTCAACACTCAAAAATCAATAGCCTTCCTGAATACAAATAACAGACTCACTGAGAGAAAAATTAGGGAAACAATTCCTTTCACAATAACATCCCACAAAATAAAATATCTAGGAATCAATCTAATGAAGGAGACAAAAGACCTCTACACTGAAAATTACAGTACTCTGAAAAAAGAGATAGAAGAGGATATAAGAAGATGGAAAGACATCCCTTGCTCCTGGGTAGGAAGAATCAACATAGTGAAAATGGCCATACTTCCAAAACTTCTATACAGATTCAATGCAGTCAATATTGAAATCCCAATAGTATATTTAACAGAACTTGAGAAAAAAATACAAAAGTTCATTTGGAACCTGAAGAGACTTAGAATAGCAAAAACCACTCTAGGTGACAGAGACATGGCAGGGGGTAATAACAATCCCCAACTTGAAACTATACTACAAAGCCATTGTCATAAAAACAGAATGGTACTGGCAAAAAAACAGACCTGAGTATCAGTGGAATTGATTAGAAGATGGAAAAACAATTCCAGACATACTCAGCTACCTCATCCTTGACAAAGGAGCCAACCATCCTCACTAGAGGAAAGATATCCTCTTTAATAAAAGGTGTTGGAAAACTGGATTTCAATTTGCCCAAGATTAAAACTAGATCCCTATCTTTCACCATGCACTAAACTGAAATACAAGTGGATTAAAGATCTTTATATCAAAACAGAAACAGTAAACTTACTGGAAAGTAAATTACGTAGAACTCACAAAGTCATTGGCATAGAAGAAGACTTTATGAAGAAATCCTCAGCAGCATGAGAACTTGCACAGAAAATCAACAACTGGAATCTCATTGTATTAAAAAGGTTTTGCAGTGCAAGAGAAATCACCAACAGAGCTAAGAGACAACCTAAAATGTGGGAAAGTTTTACCAGCTACTCTTTAGACAAAGGGCTACTATCTAGAATATATAAAGAACTCAAAAAAAATCAGACCCCCCAAATACAAAGACCCAGTTCAAAGATGGGCATCTGAAATGAACAGACCCTTCTCAAACAAGTAAAAGCAGTAAATAAATATATGAAATGATGTTCAACATCACTGGTTATTCAAGAGATGCAGATGAAAACAACACTGAGATTTCACCTTACCCCGGAAAGAATGACTGCTATCAAGAAATCAACCAGTAACAAATGCTGGCAGGGGCTGTAGGTCAAAAGGAACCCTTCTCCATTGTTGCTGGGAGTGCAGACTGGTGCAACCATGGTGGAAACCACCATGGAAATACCTCAGAGAACTAGGACTTGAGGTTCCATTTGACCCAGCTATCCCTCTGCTGGGTATCTTTCCAAAAGAATTAAAAGAATCATACCACAGCAATATATGTGCACCCATGTGTAGCAGCACAGATTGTAATAGCTAAAAGTTGGAAACCATCCAAATGCCCATCAACTGGAGACTGGATAAAGAAGATATGGTTTTTCTATAAAATGGAGTACTACTCAGCCATAAAGAATGACAAACTAGAAACATTTGTAGCTAAATGGATGCACATTGAGGCTATATTCTTACGTGAAATAAATTGGGCACATGAGTAAATACCGAGTAGTTTCTCTGGTGTGAAAAACTAAAAGTGTAAATAAGGTTAAAATGGTATAAATGAGAGTGTGAAATAGAAAATTGCTAAAGGGAAGTGTGAAGGGGAGGGGAAAGGAAATAATGGAAAAGAAAAAATGTTAAAAAATGAAAAAAATGGAAACAAATCTTTGTAAATAGGGAAGTGTGAAGGGGCTGAAGGGAGGACAGGGGTTTGGGGATGAAACAAGAACCAAGATGTATTGTGTAAAGGAACAAGATCCCAATCATAAATGTAACTGTATTGTTTGCTTTAAATGCACCAATAAACTTAATGGGAATAAAAAAATCTACATGTGGCCAATAAGCACATAAAGAGATGTTTAACATCATTAGTCACTAGAGAAATGGAATCAAATCCACAATGAGATACCACTTTACATCCACTAAGATAACCATAATAAAAAAGGTAATAATAATGTTAGTGTGGATTTAGAAAACATTGAACTGTCATAATAAATACTGACAGAAATGTAAAATAGTACCACCAATGGACATAATAGCTTGTTAGCTTCCCCAAAATTTAAAGTTATCACATGATTTAATAATTCTACTCCCAGGTATCTACTCAAGAGAACTGAAAATATATGTCTGCACAAAAACTTGTATAGAACTGTTCATAGCAGTATTGCTTGAAATAGTCAAAATTGAAAGCAAGTAAAATGTCCTTCAACTTATGAATAGACAAAATGTGGTATATCCATGTAGTGGAATATTGTTTACTGATAAAGTGAACGTAATACTGATACTTGCTACAATATGAATGAACCTTGAAAAACATAATAATTGAAAGCAGTCATACATAAAGACCACATGTTTGATATATCCAAAATGTAAAAGTCCATAGATGAGAGGGGGCCGAGAGGTATTACAGTGTAAATTTCTTTTCCCTGTGGATACTAACCTAAGCAGCTGGGAAGCTGATCTTCAGAAAGTTGATAGTGTGTGGTAGGAAGAGTGTAGCACTTGGAAGTCCTGATTTCTGTTCTGTGATATGCTATTAACTCTCTGGTGCCCTGGGACAGCCCCCCACTTTTCTCTAAATCTCAAACTTTTTGACAGTAAGTGAAAGGTTTGAACTCTTACATCCCTTGCAGTGCTTTTCCTTTTTGCTACAATAGCTGCAACAGTAACAACATCAGGAGAGCACTAAGAATGCGTCTAGCCCTGTTCCAGGCAGGTTGTAGGCATTGAGGAATTGAATTCTTACCACTCCATGGTATAAGTGATTTTATAATCACCCTTATTTACAGATAGAAAATAAGGCCCAGAAAAGTTAAGTGATGTACCTGGATTTTGGACCATGTTTATGAGGCTCTGGAAGTCATGCTTATTTTGTACTTCTCCCTGAGTGCAGCTCAGAATTAGCAGAGCTATTTTTCCGGCCTTTTTTTTTCTTTTTGCAGTACTGAAGATTGAACCTAGGAGCTTTGCACTGAGCTACATTGCCAGGCATTTTTAGTTACTTATTTTTATTATATTTTTCAATGGGGTCTTGCCAAGTCAGTACATTCCACAAGCTGGGCTCAAACTGGTAACCCTCCTGCCTGACCTTCTCAGACTTCTGGAATTGAAGGTGTGTGCCACTGTGTCTGCCTCTTTCTGTCTTATTTTGAAGGAGATAGGTCAGGCAGGCTCTCTTGGCTACTCTGCTAAGTTAATTTGCAGGAACATTCAGCTTAGTCACCATTCTTTGCAAAGATAACTTGGAACATACTGGTGTGTACAATGAAGTGTTGTTTACAGTGTTACTTTCTGGCTTCCTGATATTCCTCTTGCATTTCTCCTTATCTCAACAGGAGTATAATTTTAAATAGCATATTTTCTTTGTCCTATTTTGTCAATCTGTTCTATCAATCCAGTCTCAACAGATCTCTATGCCATCTCTTTCTTCCCAATATTAGTTTAATATTCTTCATAGCCAATATCCAAGTGCTTTGTAGGCTGACAGATAACACAGAAATAAGTGGTGCATTTTTCCATTATCTCTGTAGCCAATGTCCAATATTAAATTTCCCCTGTAGGACCATGTGATTCAAAGTAAAACTTGATATATTTTCTGCCTTCTTATGAGTTCCAAGAATTTCTGACACAAGCAGTATGGAATTTTTTTAATTGTCTGTCTTCCAACTCCTTCTTTTATAGACCCTACTTAGATCCACATGACCTTGCTCTATAGGACCAGAGAGGACTGCCTCATCTCTAGAACAAATCCTTCATTCCAGCAAGAAGAATTTAAAGGCCTCTAGTCCAATGCTCAAGTTCAAAGCAAATTCTTCTATAATACTGTGCTGAGGATTATTCTTTCATCTGGAATCCCCCATCTTACAACTCTGCTCTGATTCTGGTCATTCTTTACACTGTTCAGGCTTTGCTATATCACTGTAACTCAGAGTCTATTCTGTCCTTTCCAGTTATTTCCCTCCACCTCCTTAGGAAACAGGATTTTTCTCCACTAGCTGTGGCCATGCAAACTTCTGTCTTACTTTTGTGGTGCTGCCTGCCTTACTGAATCTCTGAATACTAACTGCATTTGGATCTTCCAGCACCCTGTTTATCATACCTATTAGGATATCCCAAGTCTTAGAGTCATTTATTGCACTGCTGTTTAAACTGCATAAAGGACAGGAAAGTGGTGTATCTTGTTCACCTTTTATTTCCAGTATCTACAACTGTAATTGGCAGGTGGAAATGCCTACTAAATATGTGTTGAATGAAGAGACAAATGAAAAGATGATTGCACTGAATAGGTAGCCTTGGGAAAGTCTCTTAACTTTCCTAAGCCCAATTATTTTCCTTAGTTGCTTTACATTCTAGTGAGAGGAGACAGACAAATGTCCCTGCTTCCAGGTGTGAGAATCAGGTATAATAAGCAAGTAAAGATTACTTAATATTTATTCTATGGGCCGGGGATTTAGCACAGTGGTTCTGCTGCCTGCCTAGCAAGAACAAGGACCTGAGTTTGATACCTAGTACCAAAAAAAATTTATTCTAATAGTTCATCCAGAGGCCTGCCATACCTTTGGTAAGTGCACACAGATCCCAGGGGGAGCTGTGTGGACCAGAGTGGTGTGGCTGCTGGTGGATCCTAGCCAGGGCCCAGCCCCAAGACCAGAGTCATGGGTATACCTGACCAAGCCACAGGCCCACCTAGAAAAGAGGTGCAAGGGTGCACAAGCTTCAGTCAGAGTCCCACCATACCATTGGTCACAGCCAAGAGCCCACTGGGAAAAGAACTACACAGACGCACAAGCAACAGCCAGAGGCTTGCTCCAATACAATTGAATCATGCATGGAGAACCTAACCCGAAACCTATTCAGACAACATGAACTGGGGTACACAGACCCCAGCCAAAGGCCCACCCAGAACTCAACTACTTAGGGGCCCCAGCAAGTATCACCCCTAGATAACATCCCAAATGTGCACAGGCCCCAGCTAGAAGCCCTCCCAGATAACAGATCAGCTCAGGGATCCATTCTAAACCCAGGAACTGGTGTACTGGTGAGCAGCAGAGTGAAAGCTGCTTGGTGGCTTGCTGAGAATTGAAGACCACTGGGTGAGCAAAGAGTCTTCTCAACAAAGGCACAGCAGGCTGCATCTCTTGAAATTGAAGACATAGAAATAACTCTCAAAACCAGACTTCCAGTCACCTAAGGCAATCCCAAAGGGGAATGAGATGGAACAATTAGATACTCAGCCACCTAGACTCCCTAAACTGCCAATGAAAGAGGACCTAGAAAAAATGAAATCAGAAATAATTTCTCAGATAAAAGTAGAGATTGTGTCCATAGTGCAACACATGATTAATAAATCTAGAGTGGACACAGATAAAAAAAATAGAGGAGCTGAGAAACATGATGGAATTCCAATATAGGAAGCAATTGAAATCTATAAGAGAGATACAAACAGATTTCCAAGAGATTAAAAACTCCATTGAAAGTTTATGCAGGAGAACGAGCCAATGCAAGGACAGAATTTTAGATATAAAACGCAGAATTGCAATTAGTGACCAGGCAAAGAAAAATTTCTTAAAAATAGTAAGAGAAATGAGAAATCAATCTAGGAGCTGCTAGATGATGCAAAGAAGAATAACATAAGACTGATTAGAGTCAATGAAGAAACAGGAGAGAGTGCAGACAACATTAAAAAAAAACTGTTCACAGAACTAATGGCAGAAAGCTTCCCAAATAGGGGTAAAGAACCTGACATATAGTTAAGTAAGGCTTATACAACTCCAACTTGCCATGATTAAAAAAAAAATCTACACATAGGAATATAATAGTTAAGATTCCAGAAATCCAACAGAAGAAAAAAAGTCTACAAGCAGTTAGAGAAAGGAAATAAATCACATACAAAGGAAAATCTATCAGAATCACAGCACACTTCTCCACACAAGCCCACAGGGCAAGAAGAGTGTGAAGTGATGGATTTCAAGCCATAATGGAAAACAACCTCCAACCCAGACTGATGTACCCTGAAAACCTACCTTTCAAAATTGATGGAGAAATAAGATACTTTCATGACAAACAAAACCTTAAGAACTTCATGAGTACCAAAGCAGTACTCCAAAAATTTTTAAACAATATCCTAAGAAAAGACAAGAAGAATCACAACCCCAGGAAGACCAGAAGAATGAATGCATCGGGCAAGACAAGAAATTAATTGTAAAGGGGGAAAATCCAACAAAAACAAAAAGTCATGACAAAGATAAGTCAATACATATCAGTTATAACCATCAATGATAATGTTCTCAATTCATCAATCAAAAAAATAGATTGTGGGTATTTAGCTCAGTGGTTCTGCTGCATGCCTTGCAGGTGCAAGGTCATGAATTCGATCCCTGTAGAAAAATTAAATAGTCTGGCAGAAGGGTCAAGAAGTAAGAACCAACAATATGTTGCATACAAGAAACACACTGAATTCAAAAAGAAACTCAGACTGAAAGTTATAGGGTGGAAAACAATATTCCACGTGACAGGAACCCCCCCCCAAAAAAGCAGGAGTAGCTATCCTCTTTGAAGATCAATAAGATTTCAAACCAAAACTGATTAAGAGAGACAAAAAAGGCCACTATGTCCTTGTAAAGGGAACAGTCCAAGAGGAAGAGATGACAATAATTAATATATATGCATTAAACACTAGTGCACCCAATTATATAAAACAAATACTAATGGACATTAAAAATCATATAAGCACTAATAGAATAGTAGTGGGGGACCTCAATATCCCGCTATCACAAATAGATCAAGCAGAAAAAAAATAAACAATGAAATACTAAAACTGAATAAATTTTTGAATAAATGAACTCAACATGTTTATAGAGTGTTCCACCCCACAAAATCAGAATACACATTCTTCTCAGCTGCACATGGATTGTTCTCTAAAATAGACCATGTACTGGTTCATAGAGCATAGAACATGTTTAAGTACATGCAAAGGAATCGATGTTATCCACTGTATATTATCAGACCATAGTGCAATTAAACAGGAGATCAATAGCAAAAGAAACAGCAAGAATTTCATAAACACACTGAAATTGAAAAATACACTTCTGTATAACCAATGGGTCACAGAAGAAATTAAAGAAGAAATCAGACAGTTCTTACAATGAAATGACAATGACAATACAACATACAGGAATCTATGGGCACAATGAAAGCATTCTTACAAGGGAAAATCATAGCAGTGAATACTCATATTAGGAAAACAGAGTGAGCTCAATTACACAACCTGATGCTGAACCTCCATTTCTAGAAAAGGAAGAGCAGGACAAACCCAAAGCTCATACAAGGGAGGAAATTATAAACATCAGGGCAGAAATCAATGCAATGGAGACTAAGAGAACAATGCAAAAAATGAAATGAAGCCAAGAGTTGATTCTTTGAAATAATAAACAAAATTGACAAGGCCTTAGCCAACTTTATCAAAAAAAAAGAAGAAGAAAGAAAAGGCCGAATCCATGTAATTAGGAATGAAAAGGGTGAAAGTGCAATGGACCCAACAGAGATCCAAAGGATCATCAATACCTGCTTTGAGAACCTATACAACAATAAGACAGAAATAAAGAACAAATGGACAGGTTCCTAGATATATGTGAATTTCCAAAGTTGAGCAAAGATAGCCTAAAAATTCTAAACAACCCAGTAGTAGAAAGGAATTAAGATTTTGTTTCCATTTTTTCATTTCTTCACATTTTTTCTTTTCCCTTATTTCCTTTCCCCTCCCCTTCACACTTCCTCTTTAGCCATTTTCTTCCTATTTCACACTCCCAATTATACCATTTGTGCCTTATTTACACTTTTAATTTTTCACACAAGAGAAACTATTAAGTATTTACTTGTGTGTCCTATTTATTTCACTTAAGAGTATAGCCTCAATGTGCATGCACTTAGCTACAAATGTTTCTAGTTTATCATTCTTTATGGCTGAGTAGTACTCCATTTTATAGAAAAACCACATCTTCTTTATTCAGTCTCCAGTTGATGGGCATTTGGGTTGTTTCCAAGTTTTAGCTCTTACAAACTGTGCCGCTATAAACATAGATGCACATATATCACTGTGGTATGATTCGTTTAATTCTTTTGGGAATATACCCAGCAGAAGGATGGCTGGGTCAAATGGAACCTCTGTAACTGCATTGTTTGCTTTAAATGTACCAATAAACTTAATGGTAAGAAATAAATAAAATAAACATTCAGTCTCTGTTTAAAAGAAAGGAAGGAATTAATGTGAATTATGTACATGTGCTCAATTCCCGTAAGGAATGTAAACATTATGTATTCCACATATGTATTAATAAAGAAAATGGTCTTAAATAAATGAGTGTGGAAAAAAGAATGAGAGGAGCCAGACATAGTAGTACACACATGTAATCCAGTGCTTGGGAGATTGAGGTAGAAGGGTCACAACTTTGAGGCCACCCTGAGCTACATAGGGACACCATGTCTCAATAAAAAATTTGATTAATTACATTTTAAAAGAATCGTAAGAGCAAGCAACAAAGGACATGGAGAATAAGCAGCCTTCCATTGGTGAAAAAAATAGTTTCTTAAAAGGCAATGGAGAAAGTGTTCCAAGGAAGGAGAGTTCCTCTGTTTAAAGTACTGCTGAAATATCAAACAAAATGATGACTGAAAATTGACCATTTGGTTTGAAAGCATGGAGATTCATTTGAGACCTTGAGAGACACTATTTTGGTGGTATGCTAGAGACAAAGCCTAATTAGAGATAATTTAAGAAAGGGAGACGAATTGAACAGAGGAAGTATAGGCAGCACTAACAAGACATTTTGCTGTAAAATGAGGAAGCAAAATGATCAGAAGCTAGATGGGGCTGTGGGATGAATGGAGGGATTTATTTTAAAATAAATAGTACATACTGTTACAAGTACAGAGGAAGAAATTATTGATGAAAGAGAGAGCTGGGAATTTCTGAGATGTTTTTATTTTTCTTTTCCTTTTCCTTTTTATTTTTCAGTGATGGGGACAAAATCCAGGCCCCAGAACATGCTACGCAAACACAGTACCACTGAGCTGCATCCACATCCTGAAGTCTTGTTCTTATAAGAGCTAGTAGGATTAAGGGTATGAGTTGAGCTAGTAAATAAAGGAGTCAAGATTTGAACCGAATTTCTTATTTTGCCATGTACTATAGTGCACTCTCATGGCCCCCGCTAATTGAGAGACTGAGCCAGTAGGATTATTGGAAGCCAAGAGTTTGAGGTGAGCTTGGGAAACATAATGAGATCTTGTCTAAAAAAAAAGCAACAACAACAACAACAACAAAAACAAAAACAAATCTCACTTCAAAGCCTTTTACGCTCAAATTGCCATGCTACTGTGCTAGTCAGACAATACCCATTAAGAATCTCCAGGCACACACCTCCATACTTTCCATCACATATTCAGGCAACTGCTTATTTGGGATTCAGGCCACTATTTCTATTTGCCTTTTGATTGAGGGAAGAATTAAATCTATAAAACATGACTGTAGCTTATCTTCTGATTCCCTAAAATCTCTCTCTTCCCCTGGCTGATTTTACTTGTCACTATGGAAAGAAAGTGGGCTCAGCAGAAGCCAGGGACTGCTTGGATGGTTTTTGTAATACTGGTCTAATGAGTAAAGAACACTATGTCTCTCCCTTTCATTATCCCTCTACAATCCTTTGAGATTGCTCTTGCCTATTCTAATAGAAATTCTAGAAACAAAAGTCACTGTGGTAGGTGCTTTTTCACCTGCCCAGAGGATGAGGCAAGAGTGTTGACAGATGAAAATGAGAAGGCCAGAGAATGTGTTACTCCAAAACACTGGGAGAAACAAATGGGCTATTCAGGGTGGCTGGGATGTCTAACCCCACAGAAGTAAGCAGACCCAGAGCAACAGGAGCCAATGAGGGGGGACTGACAAAAATACTCTCTAGCTTTCTAAGTTAAATGGCACCATTGGAACACTTTTTGCTTTCTTATTTTTATTATTTTTAAGTGTACAAGGATTAATGTCTACTTGATTGATAAGAACACACATTTTCAGTAAGACCATTTTTTATTGACCAAGAACATGGCTCTTGCCAATTATATGACTATAGAATAAGCAAGTAGCAATTTAGCAAAAACAATTAGTTACATTTACAGCATATTATGACAGCAATCATGACTGAATTATCCCAAGAAAGACAATTACAATTTTTTATTTTAAAAAATTTTTAATTTTTATTAATAGCATGTTTGCTGTACATAATGGTCACATTCATTGTGGGGAGATGGTACCTGCATATAACACATCTCAATTTTTTCTTAAACTCTTGTTCCCTCCACTTTTGTTCCTGTTTTTTTTCTATTGTTTGCCAGCATCAGATTCATTTCTTCATTTACTTTATAAGTCCTTAATTTGAACACATTTTAAACTGTACTTGGAAGTAAATATAATTCTTTTGGCCAGGGGAAAGGGAAAACATAAAGAGATATGGTGAGGAAGAGAAAAAAGACATAAGTAGAAAAGATGGAGCAATAAAGATTTTGGATGGGTATTGGAAGAAAGCAGGAGGTGAAAACCCAGGATTGTCCTGCTCAATGGTTACTATTTGGCTCCTTTGCCCATAAATGTTAGCTGTGACAAAACATCTTTGCCCATCCCACCTTCAGTCTGCACAAACACACACTTCACTGTGAAGCTTGTGACTGAATTTTTACCTCAGAGCAAGAAGAAAAACCAGAAGTCATTTTTGTGTCTGCTATAAATCTAAGTGATTCTGTTTGTCCTCTTCCTATGCTTGCAGAGCCTTGTGGCCAGTATAGTACTTGGCATCTGCTTCTAAGAAGCACCTTGGCCAGCCTCCATTAAAAATGCCATATATTAAGAGAGCTCATGTGGAGCAATTGGAGCAAAGTATTATGTTATTCATTTCTTAATCTAATCCACTGCCTTTAGATACTGGAAATGAGAATTAGTCAAAGTCTAATCTCTCCAGGGATGTTTTTCTTTCCAAGCAAGCCTGGTCTGTCTCCTATAGAAAATAGGGTGAAATTCAATCTTGAGGTGTTCGAGATGATGTATCAGGAAAGGAAAAGAGAGGCCAACAGTGTTGGGAGAGGGCCAGAGGAGGCAAATCCTCCAAGAATGTTGATAAATCCTTTTTATCTAAAAGCAACATTTTGGTGAGCTCTCTTTACATTTTTTATACAGTCAACAGGAGCAACAATTTAGTGATTACCATGGACCTAACTGAAGAAAAACATATTGAATATCAAAAAAGGTAAACAAGACTGAACACTGTCAGGCTGGAGATGTAGCTCAGTGGTAAAGTGCTTGCCTAGCATAACACAAGGTTTGAGTTCCATCTCCAGAACAGAAAGATAAAAACAGAATTTGGGATGAATAAACAATACCATGAAAAATATCTCATTCTTCCCTCTATAATTTTTTGGGTTTTTTTTCTTTCTTTTACTTAAATGATTAAAATTCATCAGGTCATAGATTCTACATGTAGAACCAGAGTTCTTGTGGCCTTTAATTTTTTAATACAATTATCTATTGGTCCCTTTCACTTAGAAAATCCAGACCAAATAAGATCGTCTAGGGTCGGGGATTTAGCTCAGTGGTTCTACCGTCTGTGTCACAAGTGCAAGGTCCTCTTCAAACCCTGGTATCAGAGAGGGGGAGAGAGAGAAAGAGAGAGAGAGAGAGAGAGAGAGAGAGAGAGAGAGAGAGAGAGAGATCTTCTATCTGCTTGAAACTTTATTTTGAAGTAATTATAAATTCACATACAATTGTAAGAAATGCTACAGAGAGATCCCATATACCTTTTACCCAGTTGTATTTGCTGTTAAAGTCTAAGAATTCATTACCATAGATTCCTCACTCTTCATGAATATGATTAAGTTCATATAATATAATGATGTATGCAATCTCTGAAGAACCAGGAAATGTCATGGGCAACAGACTGCCAAAGATGGTCCATTCCAAAAGAGAAAATGGAAAACCTCTATCTGAGTCTCATGCAATCACTGCAGCTCATTATTCACCTGCCCTGATGACAAATTTCAACTTTCTAGATAATGTTCCTACAAACTGTTATAAGCCAGACTAAAAGACATCAAATATGCAAAGGAATGGAAACTATAATTGTGCTGTGAACTGATAACATATCACGAGCTGTGTGGGTCATACACACACCATACTGGGTATCCCTTACAGGGGAAGGAGGGCATCTGGAGATGAAATCTGGAAGAAAGAACAGATGGAGGGTTGATGGAGAAAACAGGTGGAGGAAGGCGGCAGGAAGTAGCCCTGAAGTTGAGGCTCTGCCTCAAAGAATAACAGAAAGTGGAGGAGGCTCTGGAAAGGGGCTTGGATGCATGGATATGAACTAAGAATGAATATGAAATGTTCATTTTTGGAATCCCTGGTGTATATACATGATTAGCATTCTAGGTTCTAATCCAAGGGAAAAATGCAGACTCTTGTCTCCTAATTCCTCTATTCTGCTTCTGTTTCCTTAGAAACAAATCCATCAATACCTGCAGAATCCCATCAAAGAGAGAAATATTCTGAAGATATTCAATCTCCAAGTGCTTTGAAAGCAGAAGCCATCTATGCCAAATGAGTCCTTGAAACAACAGCTAAATTACTTCCTGATTTTAAACAGTAAGTAGAAAAGCTTACTCCTCTTTCACAGTAGGACAAGGTATAACCAAGTACTCAGACAACTCAAATAATGAGACTGAGATCTCGTACTTAAAGTCCCTATGGCTTTTCACTTCTCTACTTCACTATACTCTTACTCTTTTTTCTATCCACACATAATGAGTGATCTTTCCTGAGTGAACCAAAGATCATATAGGACTCTGAACAAGAGGCAAGTGGTGTGAGTTTAGCCAGTCAGGCTTTGAAGTTAGCCAGATCTGGCTTGAGAACACGGCTTTTTTTTTTTTTTTAAAGACAGGGACTTGTTATGTACTTCAGGCTGGACTTTGACTCCCTATTTAGCCCAGCTGGCCTCAAACTTGCATTGATACTCCTGCCTCAGTCTTCCAAGTGCTGGGATTATGTAAATGCATCACCATGCCCAGCAAAACTTCCCTTTCTACTTGTTACTAGTGGGATAGTAAGCAAATTCCTCCCCCTCCACTCTCCACAGGGTTGAGATCACTTAGCGCATAACTACTTAAATGATAGCTGTCACTATTTTCATCATCGTTAATAATAGGTGTAGATTGAGGGCCAAGTGTAAATTTGAAAACTGATTGCTACTGTCATGTTTCCCCGCAAGAATTCTCAGAGGAGCTGCAGATTTACCTGGCCCCAGAACACACTCTAACACACTCCAAAATGGCATACCATAGCCAATATCCCATAGTAATCTCAAATCAAGTTAAATCTATCCCCTTTCCCCATTTCACTGCTAGAGCCATGAATCAAAGCTGTTGGCCTCCCCATAATGAGGGGTAGATAGTTGTATCTTCACATACAATAGGGAGGAGATAATGCCCTAAATGCTCATCTTACAAATACAGTACCAGTCTGGGCTGGGATTTAGCTCAACAGCACAGAGCTTGCCCGGCAAGCATGAGGTACTAAGTTAGATTCCGGTACCTAAATAAATAAATAACAACAAGGACAACAGCAGCAAACAAATATAGTACCACATTAAAGTGGAGCACTTGCCTAGAGTACAAATGGATGTGGCCAACATCTCTCAGAATCCTCCAGGGATTCCCAAGCTAGCTTTCTGCAAACTATTTTCAGCATATTGATTTCTGACAGTGTTGCACTTCAGGAAAAGAGCAAATACAAACTGCCAGCTTGTCCACATCTCAAAATCAATTCCATGTGTAGAAGATGCTTGGATTTCTCCCCTTCTCCCTTCTTTCCCACTAATAAAACTCCTGCTATGTTGTGGAGGGACAGGTGTCAGTTTGAACTGAGACTACAGATGTGAAAGACTATGCAAGAGAAATTTGCCCACTTGACCCACTTAGGGTACTTTTGACTTCTGCTTTAGGTTTAAAACATTGAATATTTGCAATTGAAAAGAGAGGATCTCTAAAGCAAATAGTTGTTGAACAGCTTACTTGCCAGACAAGGCTCTACCTACTTTATGTGGGTATGATCTCACTGATCCTCACAACTGCCTTGCAAGGAGAATACTGTGAATCACATATAAGGAAAAAGCTTCTGAGAGATTAAGCCACTTACCTGTTGTTGCAAGAACTCATCACTGGCAAGGATTTGAACTCAAGTCTTATTAATTTCAGGTCCAATTTATTTACTTATTTTTCTTTTCAAATGTCGATTCATGAAATAATGCCCATGCTTATTTTTATGTTAATTTAAGCATCAAAGACTTAAAATATTTCTCTCAACATTTAATCTTGGCAAAAAGAATATGCATTTTATGTATTCAAATTCTTGAAATATATATTGTGTGTGAAATTTTAGCTATAAAATACCTTTTTACATACATATTACTTGGAAGCACTCAATATATACTTGTTAAAACAACAGCTATGACAACAACAAAGGATGTACAGAAACATATAGTAGAAATGAGTCTTCCTAGCTGGGTATGGTGGCTCACACCTATAATCCCAGCACTGAGGAGGTTGAGGCAGGAGGAGTGAGAGTTTAAATTCAGCCTAGACTACCCTGTTAGACCCCATCTCAAATTTAAAATTTAAAAAAGAGTCTTCCTCAGGAAGATACCGGATCTTTCATCCTCTATGCATCTGTGCCTGGCTTAACTTGGAATGAATCAGATCATGCCTCTCTGTTCAGTGGAACAATTCCTTCCTTCATCACTATATCATGGTCTGGAAAGATGAGCTAGGAATTCAGGATACCAAACTCCTTCCAGGTCTGAAATGTCAGTTCTTTCACACCAGTCTTCCTGTTGTTTTGAAGGAATATTAAGGCGAGAATTGAATTTAGAGGTGAATGACTGAAATCCTTTTGGATTCCAAAAGAGAAAGATGAGGCCCAAAGAAATATTGACTTGCTCAAGCCAGTTGAATTTAATTCAGGTATCCTAGTCATCATTTCTCTTTTGGATAGTAGTCTATCTGCAATATTGTTTTATACAGTTTGTCACCTGTGGTCAACCTTGGTCTAAAAATGTTACTTGGAAAATTCCAGAAATATCTCATAAGTTTTAAAATGTGCACCATTTTAAGTTGTGTGAGAAATCCCACACCATTCCCCCTCTGCGTTTTCTGAAATGTGAATCGTCACTGTATTCAGCTTATCCACAATGCATACACTGCCTTCTCATTAATCATTTAGTAGCTTTCTCAATTATCAGATGGACTATCCTAGTATCACAATGCTTGTATTCAAATAACCTATATTTTACTGAGCAATGGTGCCAAAGCACAAGAATGTTTGTGATTTGAATTTGCCAAAAAGAAGAAGTGAAATGTTTCCTTTGAATGAAAAGGTAAAAGTTCTCCACTCAATAAGAAAACAATTGTATGATCAGCTTGTTAAGGCCTATAGTAAGAATGAATCTTTTATCTATAAAATTATTTTTTTCCTTCATTGAGTCTTTTGGTACATTTTAGATATACAGTACAGTTACATTCATCATTGCAATCTTGTACCTTCACATGACAGGTCTTGGTTCTCATTTTTCCCCTTATCCCTGGCCTCCCTTCAGGCCCTCCCCCCTTCCCTATTTATAAATATTTTATTTGCATTTTTTTCATTTTCCCATGTTTTTTTTCCTTTTCCCTTATTACCTTGCCCCTACCCTTCCCACTTCCCCTACACTTTTAGCCCTTTTCTTCCTATTTCACATTGTCCATTATATCATTAGGATCTTATGTACCATTATAGTTTTTCACACCAGAGAAACTATTTGGTATTTACACATGTGTGACTTATTTATTTCACTTAGGAGTATATCCCCAATATGTATCCCTTTTTCTATGAATGACCCTAATCCTACTGTAAAATTATGAAAAACGAAAAAGAAATTAATTTCAGTTTTGCTGTTGCAACTCAAACTGCAAAAGTTATGGCCACAGTGAGTGATGAGTGTTTAGTTCAGAGGGAATAATCCATGAAGTGTGTGTGTGTGTGTGTGTGTGTGCAAATATAGTATATATTGGGTTTGGTAGGGTCTTGGAATGTATTCTGAATAGGTAAGGGGCTACTATCATACTTTCAACTACATGACACTGTTGCTCAGCCAGGCTATGTCAAGGCCAGGGCTGGTCCTGAAAGTTCTCTGATCTGCCCAGTATGCTACAGCAAGTTTGGGGCTCTGCTTGAGTACAAGACATTTAACCACAGACTTTCAGTGGAACCCCTGAAGAAAGACAATGGCCTGAACGCTTCATGATTTAAATCACCGGGGCTGGGGATTTAGCTCAGTGGTTCTGCTGCCTGCCTCACAAACACAAGGTCCGGAGTTTGATCCCCAGTACCAAAAAAACAAACAAACAAAAAAAAAAAAACAAAATGATTTAAATCATCAAGTAGTGCAAAAATGATTTTCAAATGACAAGGTAAGTGTTAGCTTAGGACTGCAAGCCAAGAAATCATTTCTCTAACAGTATCTCATTAAAGGAATTAAGGAAAGGTTTAAATCTAGAAATTTGAGAAATGATTTGTTAACCTTGAACTTTTCATCAACTTGGTCTTGGCATTCTAGATTATAAATAAAGTTTAATAATGTCAGTGTCTGTTTAAAGTCAGTTTGCCCAAAACCAAAGTCGTTTTTGTGCAGCCAATAACATTTTATTTCTGTTAGTATATATATCCATCCTATAATTTCCCTGTGAAAGCATGACTTTCTCATTATTGTCTTAAGATTTAATGATGGCAATCATCTTTTGAGTTGGTAGATCAGTAATACTGCAAAGAACCTTGTGTGTATACTTTCCATTGCTCCTGAGGATATTCCTGTCAAGCAGGGAAAGATTTGTGCTTTTCTGCCAAATGTGAGGAAAGCAAGGCAGGAAGTAGATGAGGCAGCAAGTCAAAGACCCAAGATTAGAACTTGGATAGTTTTTATCTTCTAACATAGTGCTTTTCTCAACTAATAGGTCAAGTTTCTTATAAAGTGGTATGTTGGGAGTAAGTGAAAATTAGTGATAGAGGAATCAAGTAAGTTAGAAGTTGAGGATCCAAACAATGAAGCAAGCAAACAAAAACTCCACCAGATGCTAGGGAAACATATGGAAAAGTTACTGTGATATCTGGTGACTACAAGAGATTTAGAAATTATGGGGTATTGAGGCCAGACTCTTAAGTGAAATAAGTAAGACACACATGTGTAAATACCAAATAGTTTCTCTGGTGTGAAAAACTAAAAGTGAAAATAAGATTCAAATTGTACAACTGATAATGTGAAATAGGAAAAAAGGGCTAAAGATGTAGGGAAAGTGGGAAGGGTACGGGAAAGGAAATAGGAGAAAAGAAAAAATATGATAAAAGGAAAAAAACGAAACAAAGCCTTTGTAAATAGGGGCGGGGGGGTGAAGGGAGGGCTGGGGTGTGGGGAAAAAATGAGAACCAAGATCTGTCATGTAAATGTACAAGATCCCAATGATAAATGTAACTGTACTGTATGCTTAAAAAGTACCAATAAACTCAATTAAAAAAAGAAATTATGAGATAAATAAAATAAAATTTATTTAAAAAATAACAAAGTTCTAAAAATGGAAATAAAGTGTTTGCAAATGGGGAGGGGAGGAGGGGATGAAGGGAGGGCAGGGACAAGGGGAAAAAATGAGAACCAAACCTGTCATGTAAAGGTACAAGATTCTATTAATGAATGTAACTGAACTGTACACCTCAAATACATCGATAAACTCAATTTAAAAAAAAGAAATATAGTTCAAATGTTGCTGGGCATGATGGTGCATACCTGTAAAACCAGCTTCTTGGGAGACTGAGACAGGAGGATTGTAAATTCTAGGCCATCCTGGATAACTTAGTGAGATCCTGCCTTAAAATAAAAAAGCAGGGGATGTGTGTGTGTGTGTGTGTGTGTGTGTGTGTGTGTGTGTAAATGTAGTTCATTTCTTCCTAGGTTCAATCCTCAATAGTGCAAAATAATTTTTTAAAATATTGATCAACTGAGTCAAATCAAGGAAACTTTAAAAATAAAGCCAAGTCCAGGTGCAGTGGAATACACCTGTAGGTCCCGGGTAGTGACTCAGGAGACTGAGGCAAGAGTATTGCTTAATCCTAGGAGATTGAGAACAGCTTTGGCAACATAGCAAGACCTTATCTCCAAGAAAAGAAAGAAAGTCAAGCCAGTAAATACAATGCAAGGATTGTGATTCTCTGTCTCTCATAGGTCCGATTTTTTTCTTTTTTAAAATTAATTTTATTGGTACATTTTAGAAATACATAATGATCACATTCATCATATGGTATTCTACCTATACATGATACATCTTTCTTTTTTTCCACTCCCCTTCTCTCCCTTCCCTTCAACCACTCTGAAAATGAAAAGATATCCCTTGCTCTTTGATAGGAAGAACCAATATAATGAAATTGGCCATACCCGCAAATTGTTATATATATTTAATGCAATACTGATCAAAATAGCAATAGCATACTTCACAGAATTAAAGGAAATAATCCTAAAATTCATTTAGAAGCAAAAGAGACCTAGAATAACAAAAGCAATTCAGGGCAACAAAGGCAAGGCAGGGGGCACCAGAATCTTTGATTTGAAATTACAGTACAAAGCTATCACGTTAAAAAAAAACCAAACAAACAACTAGCATGCTACTGGCAAAAAAAACAGACCTGAGGCTTAATGTAACATATTAAAAGATGAAGAAACAACTCCAAACACACTCTGCCACCTTATATTTGAAAAAGGGGACAAATACATTTGCTGGAAGAAAGATAGCCTCTTTAATAAATGGTGCTGGAAAATTGGCTTTCCACATGCCAAAGACTAAAGAGTAAAACTAGACCCATGTCTTTCACCAGGCACTAAACTAAAATCAAAATGGATCAAAGATCTAAATATTAAAACAAAAACACTAAATCTTCTGGAGGAGAGAACTCTTGAAGACATAGGAATAGCCAAAGACTTTATGAACAAAACCCTGATCACACAGGAATTATTACAAAGATCCAAAAACTGGGATCTCATCTGATTAAAAAGCTTTTGCACAACAAAAGAAATCACCAACAGAGTGAAGAGACAACCCACAGAGTGGGAAAACATTTTTGCCAGGTGCTCCTCAGAGGAACAGTGTCTAGAATATATAAATAACTCAAAAATAAAGATCCAATCAAAAAATGGGCATTTGAAATGATTTTTTTCTAGTACTAAATATTGAACCTAGGGTATTATGAAAGCTAAGCACACATTTTCCTATCAGAACTATACCCCCCAGCCATCATAGCTCTTATTAAAGAACTCTGTCCATTGCAGGAGCTCTAATTATTGTTGCTTCATGCTGAAGACCCGGAATGGAGAGAAAGAAAGAGTAAATTTGTATCAACAGAACACATTCAGAAACGGTTATATAGTTTCTACTATGGGGGAAAAGCTAGCATATAGCAATGGACTTAGAAAATTTAGAAATTTGGAATAGTCTACAAAAATTAAAAAGCTAGAGACAAGGGGCCGGGGTTGTCTTGGGGTGGCAGGATGGTGGGGGGGATACTAGCTTTGTCCACATTGTTATTTTGAAGTCTAGGAGGTCAGGGCTGGGAATTTTGCTCAGTGGTTCCACTGCCTGCCTGGCAAGTTCAAGGCCTGTGTTCAATCGCGGGTACCAAAAAATAATGAAAGATGACTTTAATAGGAGAAAATGAAAAAATGAAGTCAAGGAGAATTTAATGAACTGAAGTAGAGTCACACCAGGTATATTAATTAGTCATTTTTCATCACTATAATGAAGTACCTGAGGCAGTCTAACTTTATGAAGAAAAGAAGTTTATGTATTTCTACCTCACATCTTTGGAGGCTGAAAGTCTAAACACAGCCTGGCACAGTCTGTGGTGAGAGCCCCATGAAATAAAGCAGTGACTCATGTGAAAGGAAAAAAAATTGCATGGCCAGACAGGAAACTAGAGAGAGTGCAAGGGCCAAGTTTACTCCTTGTTTTTGTTTGTTTGTTTGTTTTGGTTTGGTTTTGGTATTGGTACTGGGAATCCAAGTCAGGGCCTCGTGCTTGCCAGGCAGGTGCTGTGCAACCGAGCTACATGCCTGGCCCTTGCTTCTTGTATAACAACCCTGTTCTCAAGAATTAAGTCTGGGTCACACAAAAAATACCTTAAAACCTTCCAAATGCACCTCCCCAGTGACGTAAGGACCTCTCACTAAGCTGTACCTCTTAAATGTTGCATGCCCTCCCACATTACCACTGAGGAGCAAGCCTCCAACAACTGAACTTTTTCGGGGATAAACCACATTCCAAGTATAGCACCAAGAATATTCCCCTTAGTACCCTCACCCTACCCTTTGGACAAATATTAATGATGCTCTTTGGGTCTTCTTAAACTGGAAGGATAAGAATTCTTCCTTTGCTCAGAGATCACAGGATAAGCTCTGCGCAGCACCCACTTTCTCCTTATTCTGGGAAGCTCAATTCTGTTGCTTCTCAAATCGCGTGGGGTTGATGTATTACAAGTGCTTTGAACAGTTCTGTGTGAATATGCCATGGAGGCACCATTGTCAATATCAACTGTGAAAGCACCACTGGAACTATGGCTCTAGAGGTGGAGAAGGACTTCTTTTTTGTTTGTTTGTTTGTTTGTTTTTGTTTTTTGAGGCAGGGTCTTGCTTTGTAGTTCGGGCTGTCCCTGAACTCACTATGTATCCCAAGCTGGCCTTGAACTCACAGCAAACCTTCTGCCTCAGCCTCCGAAGTGCTGGGATTACAGGTGTGCACCACCGAGCCTGGCGGCTGAGAAGGGCTTCTTAACAACAGCATCTACCAGCCCTGCAATTTAACACTTGAGCTTGGGTGGGTACTGAGTCTGATTAGTTTAACATCTCCTATACTACTGGTATTCATTTACTGACATAAGAAGTGATCTGATGAACCTCACAGAACGAGTGTTCAGCAAAATAAGCCAGACATAATAAAGTACATGCTGAACAATTCCATTTACACAGTATTAAAGAATAGGAAAAGTGGGCTGGGGATCTAGGGTGGTGCTGAAACCTGCCTTGCATGCTCAAGGTCCTGAGTTCAATCCCTGTTACAAAAGAAAAGAAAAAAAAGAATAGGTAAAGTAAAAAATACATACAAATAGAAAGGAGATCAAGAAGTGGGGGGAATGACAAAGGAATTATAATGTATTATGCATGTGTACCAACTCCACACAAGGAATGTAAATATGAACTACACATGTACTAATATGAAAAGACCTAACAATAATAATAATAATAATAATAATAATAATAAT
>NW_022900951.1:86398561-86403821 GCF_012274545.1 Fukomys damarensis
AATAAAGAATGCAAAGCAAATTGGCAGTGATAGAAATCAGAGCAGAGATTACCTCTGGAGGTGTGGCTAAATGGGAGATGGGTGCAAAGGAGTGAGTGGTGATTATAAGGGTATATACATTTGTCAAACTCATTGAAATGTGCATGTAATTTAACACTCAATAAAAAAATTAAACTAAAGTCCCACCTACTCATGAGACTATGACAGGAGAATTGCTTGAGCCTAGTAGTTTAGTCCCCAGGCTAAACAACATAGGAGAGAGACAGAGGGCGGCAGGGAGAAGCCTCTGCCTGCACTTCCCTGGTGATATGATCCACTGAGAGGCAATGTTGTGTATGATTTCAGGTCACTGGCTTTGGGAGCTAGCAGATATGGGAGGGAATCCCAGCTCTGGCACTTACAGGCAGTATGATCTGTGCTTCTACTTTATCATCTGTAAAATGTGTACCATAACAACAACAGTAACTAACTTTGTGAGCTGTTTTATCATGAAGCTGAATTAAGATACTGTATGCGACATCTGAACACTTAATGGTGTTTGATCAGCCTTAGATTTTCCTGCTGTAGTGACTATAACTGTACTAGTTTTCAAACTTGGTTTAAAAAATTCTCATTTGTTATGGTTGAATCTTAAATGTCCCCCAAAGACCATATGATATCAAGGCTTGGTGATCAACCTATTTTGCTGTTGGGAGCTGGTCAAATCTAAGTTTTGTTTTGCTTTGTTTTTTGAGACAAGGTCTCACCATATAGTTCAGGCTGGCCTTGGACACACTAAGTATTAAGTAGCTGGGGCTGGCCCTGAACTCTTGGTGATTCTTCTGCCTCTGCCACCAGCTTATTGGGATTACATCCTGCCAGAGCTGGTAGACGCTTTCAGCGGTGGGCCCTAGTGGGAGATCGTTAGTCACGAGGCATGCTCTTGAAGAGGATATCATGATGCTGACCAGCCCCCCACTCCCCTGCTGCCATGAGATAAGCAGTTTTGCTCTGCCACATGCTCCCTACCATGATGTTTGGCCTCACCACAGGCCCACAGTGATGGGGTCAAGTGACCATGGACAGAACCTCTGAAACTGAGCCAAAATAACTCTCTCCTCCTTTCAAGTTGATTTTCTTAGGTGTTTTATGAGAAAGATGAAAAGCTAATGCACCATCTTGCCCTGCTTCCACATCTTCTAAGTATATTGGTGTGGGGTGGGCCCCAAGATTCAGTAGTTTTAAAAAGCTGCCCAGATGATTTGTAAATGCAGCCAGAGCTAAGGAGCACTAAACTAGATTTACATCCCCATTCAAATGCTGCCTGTTCCTCTATGTAAGTGTTCCTGCCAATTCCACATCTTAGTGTTCCCTCTTCTCTGCACTCTTCAGTTTTAAAAATTCAAGTATAACTGCCATACACTACAGTGCCTAAAGTGCACAGCTCTCTGTGTATTTCTATACGTGTACTCCCATGTAACACCATCCAGGTTAAGACACAGAGCACTGCCATCACCCCACAAGGCTTCCTCCTCTCTTCCTGCCTGTATCTCCCTAGGGTGCTGGCCATGCTGACCTTTCACCCCACAGATGACTTTCCTTTGAGTTGAACTGCTCTTGAATTCTTGCTCCTTTGCCCACATAGCTCACTGCTACAAGCAAGATTTGCTCTCATCTGTTTGGCTTTCATTTATACCTTCCTCGTGTATTGGTACTGAACCATTCTTCTTTTCTTCTTTTTGAGTCCTCTCCTTGGGGGAAATTTAAGCTTCTTCTGGGCAGGGATTGCCCAAAGATCTAGCACATTTTTAATGCATGTAATAGAAGCTGAGTAATGAAATGAATCCTAGTGTTGAAGGAATGGGAGGGGAAATACAGTAAGCAGACAATCAGATCAAAACAAAAGCTTCTCTCTCTTCACTCTCTTCCATATAGTTGCAGATTATTTTTACCAATAACACTTCGTAGAACATGGAGTTTCTGCATTTTTTGCCTGTGGGAGATAATGCATGCATTTAACTTTAAGGCTGCATTGTGGATAGAAGGGCAGAAGTTTTGGAAGAGAAAATGACAGATGCCAAATCAAAGAGAAAGAGCTTTCTCTGGCTCATAGTGTTAAAAGAACATTGGACTGGAAGTTAGAACCCTAAATTCTTGTTCCCACTCCGCCACTAACTTGTGTGCTTTTAGTCAGGTCACTTCACTTTTCAGAGCCTCAGACTGAGGTACAGCGGAGGCAGTTACTTCTGATATTTCACAATCTACAACACTCCACAGGAATTCAGCTGGGCTCATAACTGAAGGGAAGGCACTTTGGCTGAAAGGATTAGGGATTGTTTTAACAAGCAGCTTATATCAGCAAGACAGGTAGATATGGCTGCCTTAAAATGACAAGATTGGGATGAAAATGCAGGAAGGCTGAGTTCATGCAACCATAGAAGATTGGAGCCAGCAGGTATTTTATTTATTTTTAAAAATTTAATTAATTTACTTTTTCATACTGGGGATCCAGGCCAGCGCCGAAACCACTGAGCTAAATCTCTGGCCCTGCCAGCAGGTATTTTAGAGACCATTTCTACTCCAAGCCCCTTACTTTTCTTGGGCAATTATCCTCAAGATCTCACTAAACTGATCCTGAATTAGAGGCTTTTTTTTTTTTTTTTTTTTTTTTTTTTTTTTTTTTTGGGTTTGATTTGTAACAACAATCCAGACTATGGATGGGCAGCTATGGGAACTACATGCATCAACCTGGGCAAGTCATTCTGAGAAGGTTCCAGAAGTCTTGCTAAATTCCTAATGGTGGGTTCAAACTCAAAATCCTCCTGTTTCAGCCTCAGATTGCTGGGATTGCAGGTGTGCACCTTTGTGCTAGGGGTCTCGGTTCCCTTTTTATCCTGTACTTCAAAGGCTTTCCCTAAAAAGCAAAGTTTATTTCCTCCTGTTGATGTTTGGAGATAAGAAAGCTCTGTCCTGTGTGCTAGAAAAGACATGATCTGGATATTTATCTGAAGTTTTTTTGTTTTTATTTTTGGTACCAGGGATTGAACTCCAGACCTTGCTCTTTCGAGGCAAGCGGCAGAACCACTGAGCTAAATCCCCGGCCCTATCTGAAGTGTTTTACTAACTAAAATTTGACACACCATTTCAGCTAAGTTCTTGCCTTTAACCTAAGTTGGCAAAAATCTTTTTGTGTTTATTTAGTGCTCACTATGTGTTTGCCATTCCAGTAGGTACTATAGGGGATTTAGCAAAGATTAAGACCCTTCCTGGGCTCTCAAAGAGCTTAGTGGGAGGGAGTACTCACAAGGGGAAAAAATGGAAGGATGTATGTAATTCATAATAAAATGAGTAGTTCAAGCAATTAATGCTGTAGAAGTTCAAAGGAGGGAGAGAGCTATAGGTGCTGAAGGGAGTGGGGTTAGGGAGAGTTCAATTTCCTGTGGGCTCTGAAGGATGGGTAGAGTTGTTTATGCAGATGTGGGGGAGTACAATGAATTTGAGTGTGTATATGTCTTTGGGTAAACACATGCAAATGCACAGATAGGTTGCAACAGGTAGCAGTGTGTATTTTCTGCGAGTTAGTGCATAACATTGCAAAAACTTCAACTCATTTAAATGTGTGTAAATTAGGAATTAGGTGATAGTATCTTTCAATTAATAGACAGGAAATTGAGGACCAGAGAGGTTGAGTAAATTGCCCAAGGTGACATGTCACTATTGGGATGAGAATCAGATATTAAAATCATTTTGGTATTCTACCTAGAAAATGAGGAATTTGTGACTCATGTGAGGAAATTAGCCTGGTTAGAGTTATTAAAGAGAGTCATTTTGCGAACACAGGAGCAGCTAGGCCAAATTCCCAACTGAAGTTCAATGTGGAAATTGGAAAGATTAATGAAGCCATTTACTGAGTGCTGTACCCTTGTTCTTATTTCTTTGAAGACAGGAACTTGAGGTCTCTGGATGTTGCCTGACATTGTCAGGAGCTTCCCAGCTTTGCCCTAAATGTTCCTTGATTATGTTGTTGAGGACTTAACAAACCACCTATGGAGAGTGAGAGAGTGAACCGCTGAATCAATTGTTTGTTGTTGTTGTTTTTATTAATTACCACTTGAAAAGCATCATGCCTATTGTCCATGCAGCGCAAATCTTGGATGAGGCAGATTACCTGGAGTCTGGCTTGCAGCCAACATCGGAAGTCTCTCCTAGGCAAAATGCCTAACATTTTTGGGATATTCTTCCAACTCATCATGAGTCTTCAATAAATATTAAATCAATATGAGGTAGATTCTTAAGAAGTCCTTTTCCTAACCTGTGGTCCTCAGAAAAGCGCAGATAAGCAATGGGTAGAAAGCAGCAGTGCAGAGTGGACTCTACCCCTCACACTCAGGGTGTCCAAGCTGCCTTCCTTCCTAAGACGTAGGTTAGGAAGCAGCTGCTCTTTTGCGAGGAGAAAGGAGGAAAAGAGGCCTGGGGAAGCTTTTCTTCCTGGGGGTCTCCCCGGAAGTCGTCGGAGGGGAGAGGGAGTGGTAGTGGGTGGTCTGAGGTAGAATGAAAACCACCACAGGGGAGCCGGAAGGAGAGGTGCTGGGGTGGGGAAGTCTCAGTCTTAGGCACCGAAGTGGGGATGGGGCTGTGGCTAGAAAGGTCCGAAATAGTTTTAGTGGTGTTGAAGGAATCTACGGTTCACGGCACAGGGAAGGAAAGAGGGAAGAGAAGGCCGTACTCAGCACAACCCTAAAGGCAGGCTGGCCCAGATGCTCCTCACTAGACAGTTTTATTCATTCCACAAGAAATTAGTGAGGGCTGCCCGAGTGCCTACTACTGTACATGCTCGTATCCGAAGAAGTGCCCTGGAAAACCGAGGGGCAGGAGGCGGAGTCAAGTCAACCAGGCTTCAGCGAGGAGGCGAATTCTATACACGGTTGTGAAGGAGCTGATGTGCACGCGTGGAGACTTCACGAGTGCAGAAGACTAGGCAGGCGGGGAGGAGGAGGAAGGGGGCGGAGATTGAGCCACAGGAGAGAGGCGGAGGGAGAGCCCAGATGAGGCAAGGTGGGAGGTGTGAATGGTGGACGCGGTCGGGGGAGTGCGGGATGCCGAAGAGGAAAGGTGGCAAGGCGGGGTAGTGGTGGCCCCAGGACGAGGCGGGGACGGTGAGCAGCAGAACTGGACGAGAGGCGGGACAAGGGACGAGGGAGGCGTTGGCGGCGGCGAGGGGGAGGAGAAAGGGAGGGGAAGAAGGAGGAAGCAAGTGCGGCTGCTGCAGGGGAAGGAGGAG
>NW_022900951.1:86404421-86424470 GCF_012274545.1 Fukomys damarensis
TGCACGAGTAAGAGATCCCCTGTGGAGTGCGTGAGACGAGGAGTCCGGCGTCCCTGCCATCCCCGTCGCCCTCCCCGCCTTCCCGGCTCCGCTCTCACCCCTTTTGTATCCCCCGGTTTGCTTCCGCGGCACTGCCGGGTCCCCTCAGCCCCCGCTCTGACCCTCTCGGCCTCCTGCTTCCCCTGACTCCTGCTTGCTTCGTCGCTGCCCCTGTTCCCCTTTTCTTCCCTTGCTAGTTACCCTCCCCGCTTGTTAATTCCCGATGCAATTGCCTCTTTGAGACCTTTTTTTTTTTCCTTCTCCTTTTAGATTGGGCAACGGCTCCTTTCAACCCTGCCTCGTTGGTGGCCACTGGAGAAGCGTGGGGGGCTCCCCAGGCAGCCGTGGGGACAAGTTAGAGCCAGCACTTTACCCTGGGCCTCGCGTGTAGCTTCCTGCCCCCTGTTTTAGGTGCCCCAGTGTCTGGAGGGGGGTCTGGGGGTGTTCCCTCCTTACATGTTCCACCACCCAGGCAACCCTCTGGGGTCCTGTTCCACATCGCTCTTGCTTCCTCAACAGTGGTCAAGAGGAACCACTTCATATCATGTCCCGGTACAGCTACCAAAGTCTTCTGGACTGGCTCTATGGGGGTGTGGACCCCAGTTTTGCAGGCAATGGGGGCCCGGACTGTGCTGCCTTCCTGTCTTGGCAGCAGCGGCTGCTGGAAAGTGTGGTGGTCCTGACCCTGGCCCTGTTGGAGATCCTGGTGGCCCTGCGGTTCATCCTGAGGCAGACGGAGGATGGTAGGGGTGGCCGTGGCAGCCAGCCACAGCAGGTGACCCAGCGGCCAGAGGAAGGCAAGGAGAGCCTGAGCAAGAATCTGCTCTTAGTAGCCCTGTGCCTGACCTTCGGGGTGGAGGTGGGCTTTAAGTTCGCCACCAGGACCGTCATCTACCTGCTCAACCCCTGTCACCTGGTCACGATGATGCATGTGAGTCTGTTGACTTTTTCCTGGGCAGCCTAAGTGATAAGAGTCATTTGTGTGCTCAGGACACCAGGAGTGTAAAATGCCCCATCCCTGTGGGAAGTGGGATCCTTAAAAATAATTTTCCAATGTGTGGCTGTGTTTGTACCAATTTCAAATTTGGGTTTTCACTTTTTCATGATGCATCAGTCCCACGGTGGAGGCGAGGAACCTAGTGCCCAGACCCTAGAAATGACTAGCACTCAGGCCAGCTGCCCCTCCTGTCCCAGCCCTGCCCTGCCCTGGCCTGGCCTTTCACAAGCAGGAAGTCAAGCCCCAGCCAGGTGCCCTTTCTGAATCATATCTGTGATCCAAGGCCCAGCCTTCTTGCCTTTTGCAGAAATTTCTCAGGGGCCTAGAGACACTCTTTCTTAGAGATGGTCACATAAGATTCCTTGTCTCCACTGTGATACTTTGGGAAGTAATTTTATGAGTTTCTCTTAATGACTCTTTCATTTGGGAATGTATGCTCTGGGGAAGAGGTATGTCTTTGTTCTGAGTCCGTGGAACAGATAGCTATAAGCTCCTACTAAGTGCTTTTTAAACCAGGCCCCAGGCTGATTTATGAACTTAGGACCTGTGTTCTCTATCCATAGTGAGAATGTATTTACTTTTTGCATCATATAGTTCATTCTGTCTCCTGTGATCATGGGGCATGGGTGCTCAGAAAGTTGATTTCTTTACCGCTCCAATTTCTACAAATTAGGAATGCTAAGGAAAACAAATGGGATTGAACATTCTAGGTACATAAAAATAATCTTGGTGAAGACCAAGAATGAGACTCTTTTTCTGTACTCAGCCAGTGCAGAGACAGGTTCTGAAGCTAAAAAGTCATGGAGAAGGAAAAGGAAGGGGAGAAGGGGAAAGCAATTAGTCATTTTTAGATTTCAGGATTTGGAAAGCCTGGTGTGTTTTCTTTAGGGGAACTTTGAAACATATCATTTAGCATATTTATTGCTTTTGTACTTGTAGATGGCTATTCTTAAGAAACTTATGACAACCCTGTATGGGACAGGAGGTTTAGATTATTATTTTCCATTTTATGGCCCTGGCAGGGATCAAGGATAGAAGATAACTTGCCTGCAGCCAAAAGATGAATTAACATCTGGGATGTAAAACAACCCCCCCCCAGTTGCAAACTTGTCAATACCAAAGTGAGGGTGACAGTGAGTGGTAGGGTTGACCTAGGGGAAGGTCCAAGCAGATGAGCATGATACTCAGATACTTGCTAGCTCTGTGTTATTAGGAACTCATTTGATTGTAAATTCCTGGCCTGTTTCCCGATCTGTGAAGTGTGATGGATGACCTGTGGCCCATTCCTGCCTTGCAAATGTGGCAATGAAGTGAGGGGTTGCTTTGGAATAAGGAGACTATTCTGGATTGAGTGGCTGAAACATGGGACAGAGCATTTTTTTCAGAGAGGACTTCTTGGCTCATGATGCCATTCACAGGAAGTCCAGGGCTGTCCCACCTAAACCTTCTGTGTAAATTTGAGCCAGTCTCTTTCTTTCTTTTTCTGAATGGGTTTTTTGTTAATGAGAGAAAACAATACATCTCAGCCACTGCTGTGTGAGGCTGTCAGGACAGGAGTGCTTTTTTAGGATGGCAGGTGTTGAGGGTCAGAGGGTACCTCTTCTACAAAGGGGTCTTCAGGTCTCTGGCAACCACATATCTAGATGGTCATCAAAGGACTAACTAAATTCAGCCTCACTGGGCCTGCTGCTGGTATGATGACGTCAAATCTGGCAGCACCATAGGTTTTAGAGGGAAGAGTTTTAGAGGCTTTTAGAAGACTCAGGAGACCTAGTTTTTGCATTAATTAGTGGTATGACTTTGGGGAAAGTACTTTTGCTGGGCTTCAGTTTGCTTATCTGTAAAATGAGACAGAGTTACACCCCAGCTCTTGACAATCTATATCCTATGGTTCTTTTCTCTGAAAGTAGTAGGTGAGGGTGCAACACCGAGCTGTTCTGAAAGGCTTTTGACCTCCTTGTGCAGAAAAGGAAACTAATTTCTTCTCTGTCGATGTCAGGGTAACCAATCCCTATTCTTCTTTTGCTCCATGTGTCTTCCTTTTAAAGTAAACTCAACCAGGTCACCCTTGGGGACACACATACAGAACGATGGCCTCTTAGGGAGAGATGAATATTTGGGGCAATGGTCTGAATCTTCTGTCACCTGTGACCTTTCTAGTGTCCTTCACTTAAACTCTGAGGCTGTAGGATAGGGGCAGAAAACAGAATCATGCTGTGGAATTTTTTGAGTCCTACCAGGATTATACTCCTTTGCTCTCTACCCCAAGTCATTGCTTTGCATCATTTAAGTAGTAACCTCTGGCCTCCTAGTAAACATATCCTTTGATGAATCCAACTTTCCCTGCTTTCTAGAAGTGTGGCTCATCCCTGGAACCAGAGATGTATGGATTTTTAAAAAGTTAATTGTGGATCCTAAAAAAATAGCAGCATATGGTCAGAAACAATTTTCTGACTTGTTTGCAGCAATGACTAATGATAGTATGTGAGGTTAGTAATACATTACATTATCTAGGATTTTATTTTTTATAAGGCATTATCATATAAATTATCTTATTTAGTTGTGGTAGATCAGTTTAGGCCTAGGTAAAGAAATGTTAAATTGTTTCCTGTGACTGTCTGTTTCCAAAGAGGAGACACTATGTATAAAAAATGCTTTGGCAAGCGAATTATCTGAATTAGGCTATATTATAGCAGAACATTCTGTAGCGTATAGAAGTCATGACAAGAAAAGGGAGATGGTAGCTGAAATGAAAGGGCTAACTTAGGAAGCGATATTTCTGATGTGTTTCCACATTTGTGGAAATGCCTTCTTCCTCAGAGTCAGTGTAAGTTTATAACGAGGACAATATTGCTTTAGGCCAGGTAGAGGAGGTGGAGGGAAATGGGTTACTTTCCCCAGCTCCCATTTTTCAGTCTGTGCAGTGCTCATTTCAGATGCTTTATTACACAGACCCTTATCATAGGCATGCTGCCTTTGGACTGCCAACTGTAGCAGCATAAGGAAGGGCAGTACTTATGTCTGAATTATTCTGTTTTTGATTACTATTCCTGCTGTTGGGTTTCTTTTTGGTCTTGTCTGACTTCTAAAAGGTCCTGGAACTGTAGACTGATACTAATACAGTAAATTGTAGGATTGAAATATCACAGCTCAGCACTACCCTGAAGTGTATGGGAGTTCTCAAGGTCAGCAAGGAACATGGTTAGCACATCACTGTTAAATATCAGTGGTGACTATCAATTGTACCAATAATCTTCAAATGTGGCCAGTCAATCCTTTTTTCCCTGTGATTTTGGTAGGTATGGGTGACAGGAATGAATTTACTGTGTAATAGTGCTGTTTACTAAAAATCTTCCGACAAGTCATTGGCAGAAGTGGTTTTTATATGTGAGCTGTGACAGTGGGAATCTTGGCTTTGCAGGAAGAGATTCTCATAGTTATTAAAGTCTTCAAAATCTGCAGTTTCTCAGCAGAAGGGTTAAAATGCTAGTTTGGCTGATTGGATCTGTAAAGACTGGTGATCTTAGTAGCTCTTTGTCCTCCTTGAATCCAATTATGTTATGTTTGTCTTAAGAATTCAATGCAAATATCACATTTTGGGTGTTTTGTTTAATTGTCCCATTCTTGTCGGTTCTGTATATATCTGTACCAACACCTGGTTAAACATGAACTAAGTGGTCACAGGATATGCTATTTAACCTTCAGTGTCCATGCACATAAAGCAGTCTGCATTCAGGTGGAATGTTTGGCAAGTAATAACTGATGTTATTGACCATTTAGCTAATAGCCACTGATTTTTTGCTGGTAATACTGAGCTCCATTCCTTTTTAGAGTTGACGTTGCTGTTTGACTTTCTGTCTTTATAATATATGAGAAGTTTAATACCCACCACATACAGCTTACCTGATTTGAGTTCACTGGCATCTTCTGTCCTTGCTAAAAGGGTAGAATGGCACATACTAAAAAAAATCCTTCCTTTTGTTTTGGTGAGACCTTTTGTAATTTACTGAATACACCCTGATGCATCCTGCTTACTGTGTAATGAATTTGCTTTAGAGAAAACCTGGTGTAATTGAGATTCAAGCTTTCTCTTTTTCCCATAGACTTCAGACCAGACACACCTCCTCATCCCCTATCTGTTGTCTGGAGGGCCGATTACTCTTCCTGCTTGGAATTGATGTTGGTGGGTAATGCGTACAATGAGGAATCCAGCCATCTGCTGAAAATTTATCAGATGAACTGTGTCCTGTGTCATCATTTCAGGGGGACTGAAGAGAATGATGTTTATATGGGCCTCAGCAGTGAGGCATAGCATTCCTTTTTACCTTGCTTTCTTTCTGACCGCACAGGAAATTTGCAGAGAATTTTCTCATCTTTCATTTGCGACAGTCTTTCAGGGGCATCCCTTATAAAGAGAGGTAGTATGGGTTGGTTGATTAAACAATCTACAAACAACACTGGGATTTAAAATTATGGTGCTCATTTTGTTCGTGGTCTGCTACAGAAACTTGGGAAAACTATTTAACTTCTTCCTATTCCAGTTGTCTGCATGAAATGGGCCACATGGAAACAAAATATTTTAATCCTCTGAAAACTATGTGATCACTTAAACAGAGAAGCTGAGCAAAGCTGAACAACACTGGCAGATGACTAATAAGATTGTACTTCAAACTGAAGGACTGACAAGCCTCATCTCCTTTTTCCTCTCTTTATACCTACTGGAAGTCATTTCTCTAATTTCTGTTGCTTTTCTTTGGATCCCTGCCCACACTCGCATACCCTTGTATTGCACTGCATGCAAAACTGCAGGCTGTAACTCTTACAAGAAGTCTAGCTCACACCAAGCCAAGAGGAAAGATTTTCTTCACAGCCTTTTTGTGTCATGCACCTGGTAATACAACCCAGCATTGCATGTGCTTTAAAATAACCATATGTTGCTGGCTTTTATTTAGTGGAAGATCCACAGGTTCCCTGGGATTTTGTCTGCCACCTTTTTCTTAGTCTTTGTGGTATTTGTTTTGGATTTCTTCCTTTTGTAAATGCTCCTCTGAAGATTCTCTTTCATGAAACCTTTCTGGATGATCATGACCTGTCTAGCTATTCCCATCATTCTAGTAACACCTATTATTCTCCTTTCCCAAGCCTCTAAGTGCATTTCAGAACATTGGGTTTGGGGGCTGGGCATGTAGCTCAGTGGTAGAGTGCATGCTTAGTGTACATGAAGCAGTAGGTCTGATCCCTAGCATCTGCATGCACACACACACACACACACACACACACACACACAAGCGTGCGCGCGCACCCACACATATACAAATTAAGTTCTTCCATGAATACCTGTGTGTGAGTATATGTAATCTTGTGTTTAGTCTCGTTGCTTTTTTTTGGCGGGGGGGATATTTCTTTAGTCTCCACTGTACCAGAGACAAATTATAAGAAAAGGCATGCAGTAGTGTAACTTACTGCAGAGCCAAATACAGTAATGTACATGCATATTAGTTATTTAAAGTGTGATTGGATAATGGTGATGGATGAATGGAACTTTTGGTTTTTTTCTTTCCTCTCTGGTGGCCTTGTCTATGTTCCCTTGAGGTCTCATGGACATGGTTCCTATATATCTATTGTGACCATTAAGAGAATCTTCTTGTCTGTGTTTTGAAATAGCCAGAGAGAAAGAGGGTCTCAGCTCTAGCTCATGCATCTTTTTGTAGAATTTCCATCATAGGGATCTGGTTGTTAGAACTGTGACCCAGTCTTGGCACAGAGTATCTCCTTGTTTTTATCCCAATCAGGAAATAATGCTGTTGGATCTTGGTCTTAATTCTTTGACAGACATCTGGATGTGCCAAGTTTTGTCTCTTGCTTCTTTAATATTATATAAAATATGAATGTTATTAGGCCACTACTCCCTTTTCGTTTCTTTCCTGTCCTCAGTGGTTAGCCCATTGTTATCACGCTCCATTGAAATGCCTTCTGTAAGAAGAGCCAGATTTCTCAGTTTCTTCTAGTCTCTCATGTCTTTTATTTTATTTTTGGAGAGTGGGGTATTGCATGTTAGGTAAGTAGGCAAGCACTTTACTACTGTGCTACAAACCAGTCCCATTTAAAAAAAAATTTATGTGCTGTATCTTTTGCTATATTGGGAGTGTCTTTTCTCAGATAGTTCTCTCCTGCCAGTAACTGGCCAAGTGGACATGAAGAGACTGTGGATTCAGAGAGCAGTGATTGTCAAACTCTCTTTGTAAAAGACTCCCTTGGAAGTTGGTTATGATGTAGATGTTTGGCTCTCTCCACAGTGATTCAGGGCAGATGCAGGGGAGGAATGCATTTATAACAAGCTCCCCTGTGGTTCATGCTGGTCAGCCTTGGACCCCACTTTGAGAAACATTGGTGGCTAAAGTATTAAGTGGGAAGTTGCCTCAGGTGTTTCTGCTAACTGGCATTGGTCTTGGTGGCCTGTAGGTAAGGCACTTTTCTGGCAGCACCTCATTGTTTGTATGGGCACTAGATAGGGAGCTTCAAATTAGAGAAGAAGTTCCTAAGTTTTTGTGAGGTTTTTTGTTTTTTTAAAGCAGTACTAGGGATTTAACTAAGGGTCTTTTCTCCAAGATATTCTCCAAGCCCCTTTTACTTTTTAATTTGAGACAGGGCTTGTCTGAGACAGGCTTAAAATTGTGCTCCTCCTGCCTCAGCCTCTGAGAGTGCTGGGATTATAGGTATGCACTACCATGCCCAGCTGTGATGTGGATGTCAAAGTACTTTCAAAATACCATTAATACAATCAGAGTATTTTACCTAGGTCTCCTTTGTCACCTTCCAGTTCTACTTCTTGGTCTCTAAGATCTACAAAGTCAAATAAGAGGGAATATTGAGACCTGGTTGCTATATGCTAACTCTCTGTTTGTGAGATTCTTTTTTTTAAATGCCCATGGGATTTGTTCATCCCTACATTCATTCACTAAACATTTATCGAATACCTGTTACATGCCAAACATTGCAGTGTGGCCTTGGAGATTCAAAGAGAAATAAGAATCGCTTTGGTCTTGGGATGTTGCTCACAGTTTAGATGAGACAGACAACAGAATATATCAACTAAATTTCAATATTACATACGTAGTAACAGATTTGAATGAAATATAGAGGGAAAAGGTCCCTTTTTCGCAGTGCATTTAAGGAAAACCTCTAGAGGATGTGACATTTGAGCCGGCATGTGCAGGAGGGATGTTAGCTCCATTAGAGCAGGGACTCTTTCTGTCTTGTTTTCTGTTCTAGTTTCTAGAACAAGGCTGGGATATGTGCTCAATAAATGTGTGCAAAAGAATGAAGACATTGGAGAAAAGAAGGGATTGTAGGTATAAAAGATGGTGTATGCAAAGATAAAGGGTTGCATTCTACTTTACAGAAAAATATATCAACTGTAATATGGAGTCATTTACATCTTATTATTGGGAGCATATTTCTTCTTATTTTTCCTTTGGCAAGCCAAGTAAAATTCCAGGAATGCTCTGTCATTCCTGGGCTGATGATAAGAACTGCCAGAGCTCCTGGACCCTTGATAGGGGACTTGCAAGATAAAGAATTGTGTTGTCTGCGCTGTCCCAAGGAGGGTCCGTACTGTGTAGGACAGATACACAGAGCTTTGAGGTAAGTGGGCAGATGTTAAATATGGGAAGATAGCAGCAATCCCACCTGCAGCTAGGGAATAACGTTTAGTGCTCATGGGAACGTTGCAGCCCCTAGTAAACTCCATAGCAGCTGGGTGAAATATGAATGAATATGAAATGTGACCACAATTCCTCACCCTTCTTTTTTACATATTTTTTTCTGAGTCAAGGTCTCATTGTGTATCCCAGGCTGCCCTCTAACTTATCATCTTTCTGGTTTAGCCTATCTTTATGTTTTTCTAGACTAAGGCTGTATACATTTCTTTTTTTATATTCTTTTATATTCTTCCTTCCCTGTTTCTAAGTCTTTCCACCATACTCATCCTACCTAAGTCTGCTTTGTTTCAGATTATTCCACACTTCAGAAATAATCCCCTGTACAGTTCAGAATGCCCATTTCATCAGAGAAAATGACATTGATAAGGGAATTGGGAAGAAATCACTTTATGTAAGAGGTTCGCACTAAAGCAAGAATGGCATATAGACAGATTCCACTGGGCACTGTGGAGAGGATGAATTTTTTTTTTTTTTTTGTATCAGGGATCGAACTTGGGACATTGCACTTGCAAAGCAGTTGGTGGAACCACTGAGCTAAATCCCTGGCTTGAGAGGATAAATTTTAAAAAGAAGCCTTGTTACTTTAATTTGGTTTTTTAATTGGTGGGCTAATATTATTACAAGTTTTTGGCAGTACTGTGAATTGGCCCCAGGACCTTCACATTGAGCTGCATCTGCAGTCCCTTTAACTTTAAAAAAATTATTTTCTTTTCATTGAGTTTATTGGTACATTTTAGGTGTACAGTACAGTTACATTCATGATTGGGATCTTGTATCTTTACATGACAGGTCTTGGTTCTCACTTTTTCCCTATACCTCTGCCCTCCCCTCCACCCACTCCATCCTTCCCTATTACAAAGACTTTGTTTCCATTTTTTCCTTTTCTCATATTTTTTCCTTTTCCCTTCTTTCCTTTCCCCTACCCCTCCCAGTTCCCCTACTCCTTTAGCAACCCTTTTTTCCTGTTTCACATTATCATTTATACAATTTAAACCTTATTTACACTTTTATTTTTTGATACAGAGTATTACTAATTTGCTAAATTGCCCAGGCTGGGCTTAAACTTGAAATTCTCCTCCTGAGTCTCCCAGAGTGTTGGGATTACATGGTATGCTACCACGCCTGGCTATGTGTCTACTATTTTTAAAGAGGTAGCCTTTCCCATGTTTCTTGCCCAGGTATCAATTGGCCTGTATTAGTCACTTTCCTGTCAGTGGGACAAAGTACCTAATAACTTAAAAGAGGAGTTTGCTTGGCTTGCTTTTCAGTGGTTTCAGTCTAAAGTTGGCTGGCTGCAAGGTAGAAACAGGTTGGCAGCGGGGTTCAACCCAAGGTAGCCAGGAAACAGCAGTGAGAAGCTGGAAATAAGAATATATCCTTCTAGATCACATCCCCACTGAACCACCTCAAACCAAGCCCCAGCTCTTAACAGTATATTTATCTACTGAATTTGTCAGTGGAAGAGTCCATGAGTAGCACCCCCATGATCCAACCACCTTACAAACACATGAGGCTTTTGGGGGACACTTTAGATCTAAACCATAATATGAGCATGATAATATGAGGAATAATATTCTTCCCCTTTTTGTCCCATTTGGAGAACTGGGATTCTCAGTTTCTTTCCAAGCTACTTGCTGATCCCTAGGGTATCATTTTTGTTCCTTGCAGTACTTGGGATTGCACACAGGGCCTTCACACTGATCTGCATCTCCAGTCATTTTTTGTTTATTATTTTGAGACAGGGTCTTGTTAAGTCACTAAGGTGCCTGGGCTGGCTTCAATTTTATGACCTTCCTCTCTTAGCCTTCCAGTAGCTAGGATTACAAGGCATGCGCTACCATGCCTGGCCAGGGTATGGTATGAATGTAAGTCCCTCTTCAAGGTGCTTGAGTGCAGTGGTTAATCAGAAGCATAGGCAGGACCGCTTCTCTTCTGGGTACTAGTCCCTTACATTTGTTCAGCTCTTTCCCAGCTGCATAATGCAGGGCTTACACATTTGTCAGTGCATTTTTTTGTCGTTGTTGTTGGTACCAGGGATTGAACTCAGGACCTTGAACTTAGGAGGCAGGTGCAGTGCCACTGAGCTAAATCCCCGGCCCTGTCAGTGCATGTTTTGTCAATATATTTGGAGAAATTGGGCATGGTGACACATGTCTCTAAACCCAGCAGTCAGAAGCTGAGTTCCAGGCAATCCTGGGGTACATGTAAAATTTAAAGCTAGCCTGGAGTATTTAGCAAGACTTTGTCTCAAAAAAACAAACTAACAAACAGGCACTTGAATACATTGCCAGGCTGTGATCCTGAAGGGGAATGTTAGTTAGTATGTGTGGGTGGATAGGGGTGTGGAGGTGTCTCTTGGTTTTGGTATCTAAGAAGCTCCTAGAGGGAATGACAGAAGGAGGAAGGTAACGTAAGTCTTAGCCCACGTTGGGTGGTTCTGAGGAAAGTGGGTGGCAGGAGCCAGGAGGTAAGAGAAGATTGGCCTGTTTGGCAGGAACAGTGCAAGCTCTAGCCCGTGGGCAGGTAGGCAGATGTTCAGGTGGGTAGGAGGAGGAGTGAGAACATCTAGAGGGGAAGGGAAAGATGAGTCCAGCCTTATTGTATCCATTGCCTTCAATTTCCCTATCTCCACCACACAGCATTGGTATGAGCTTTTGGGGTGTATTTTGTCTGTGAGTTGAGTTGCTTTTGCCAGTCGACCAGCTGTGTTTGCAGAAAGACTCTGGCTGACTGTGCTTTGGCTATTGCTAGCAAAGAGACATTTCATTCAGGTACTGATTAAATAAGGCGCAGAGCCAGATTGCACATTAACGCCCTTAACTATGGCTCTGGGAGCCCTGGGTAAATACTTATTAGATGTTCTGGTTCTGGGCAGAGCATTAGCAGTGAAGGGTGGTGAGGTGTTATCTTCAGAAATCAGGCTGAGGGAGAATGGGGGTGAGGAGACACTTTTAGAAAGAGGTTTAATCATGTTTTCCTGCGTTGCTGGCATGTACACAGAAGGGCGAGATAGGCTTGCTCATTTTCATTTACTTGTCAGATTCTCTTAGAGACTCTGTGCTGGATTGAGACACAAGGATCCTGACTAAGTAGGATGGTGGAAATGCTTCCTTTTCCTAATGCAAGTTCACCTTCATAGAGAAAGTGCTATGACCATATTTCCAGGGTTTGAATTTGAGCTCCATAGACGTGTTATTTACCTGGCCTGAATCTCATTTTCACTCATCAAATGGGAGCACTACTGGTGCTTTTCAAATATAGTTATCAGGATTAATTGAAATAATTTACATCAAGCATTGAGTAGAAGTTGTGGCTCATTGTGCTTACTCAACAAATGTTAGCAGTTTTTAACAATACTGCTATACATTTCAAGGCAGCATTGGAACACTGGGTAAGAGTATACATTCTTTGCCTATAATCCTAGCACTTGAAAGGCTGATGCAGGAGGACTGCCACGAGTTTGAGGCCAGCCGGGACTGCATAGTGAGTTCAAGGCCAGCCTGAACTACACAGCAAGACCCTGTCTCAAAAAACAGAACAAAACAAAACACCAAAAAGAACAAAGAGTATACATTCTGAGGTGCTAAAGACTTGGGTTCACATCTTCCCACTATCCAGCACTATGCAAGTTACTCAACTTCTCATTCACTGTTCCCATATTAAAAATGGAATATTTCAGGCATGGTGGTGTATACCTGTAATCCCAGCACTCAGGAGGCTGAGGCAAGAGGATCACCTCAAGTTTGAGGCCAGTCTGGACTACATAGTCATTTCAAGGCCAGCCTGAATAAAGTTGCAAAACCCTGTCTCAAAAAATCCATCCATCCATCAAAAAATAATAAAATGGAATAATTAGACTTACACATACCTGGGTTGTTATGAGGATTAAGTAATAAAAATGATAAAATATTAGTAAAGAATTTAAGATAGTATAGTATCTGGCATATTGTATACATTTAATATATTTTAACTGTGATGATGATGGTAAGTCACAACTACTGCAACCAAAGTGATGATGGCAATGATGACAATCATTGTAATTATCATTTTGTCTAACAGTTTGGGTGCCTGATGTTGTGATATGGTAATAGAAATTTGATACAAGAAGGTAGATTTAAGAATCTCAGTGAAGTAAAGATGCCCTGGCATCTTTGTTTCATACAATGGGCAAAAATATTGGTTCCACAAAGCTAGGACCCATGTAGTAATTTCTGTGTTACAGGGTGGCTTGGTTGTTTGAGGCTTGAGGACAACTTTGTGGGTGATATAAAGTTTACCTCAGGCCACCCAGTCCTTTCTGAAGGATTTGGAAGTGCCTATCAGTGGTAGAAAGCCTACCTTTCTAGGGGCCTTTTGACTTAATTGTTGATGCTCTTCAGTGCTGTGCTGGCTCCATGGTGAAAGCCGTCTTGGGAATAGTAGTCTACGAAATCAGTGAGTAGGTGAGAAAAGTATAAAAGAAGTGGTTTTGGGTGAATGGAATTATTTTTTGCCTTTTCATTAATGTGTTTCCAGTGAGGGGAGTGCAACTTTCTCCAATGCTGCCTCTTACCAAAGTTAGGAACTTATTAGAGGAGAAAGGGTTACTCGAGCTCCTGGGAGAAAGGTAAGTTCATTTTCTCTTTCTCTTTCTCTCTCTCTCTCTCTCTCTCTCTCTCTCTCATCTCTATCATCTCTATCTCTATCTCTATCTCTATCTCTATCTCTATCTCTATCTCTGTCTCATTTATTTTGCAGCATTTAGGATGGAATCCATGGCCTGGTGTGTGGTAGGGAAGTGTTCTACCACTGAGCTACACCCTAGCCCAAGAAAAGCAGGTTTAAAGTGGACCTTTATTTTAGCTGAAGAAGAGCACAGGGTAGAGGGCAATGTGTTGCTTGCAGGTACAGACTTCATTGCATTTTTCCTTAAATATCAACAATTGAGTAGAAGTAGGCAGTTCTTCCTACATCTCCAGGATATATTAGACCTCTTTTCTCAATTCCTACTGCTCTGTTTCAGAGTAGACTGCTCTGGAGCCTGAGCCACCAGTCATTAGAGGAAGACTCCCTTTAAATGCAGTATTTTATAGTCTCGGCTTCTGTCATGTGATTTTACAGCCTTAGTGTGGGGAATGCCTCACCCTACCCAGGCATAGTTCCAAGCATCATGGGTAAATGGGCAGTTCCTTGGTCTTGGAGTTGAGAATGGAGAAAGCTAAGATCATGTTTTCTGCAACAACCCTGGTTCCCTGGGAGTAGCTGGTTTAGATGGCATTTTTAAAACAGATAACATCCTTTGGGTGTTAGGGATAAGCTATGGAAGGTCCCTCATTCCAAGACCCGGGGAATATGCTAACAAATGCTAACAAAGGGTCCTCTTCACATCAGCACTTGTTCCTTGTTTTGCATTTATTAAGAGATTCCTAAGTTCCAGGCACTTGAGTGTGCGTGTTCGTGCACTTTATTCTCTTAGCTGTACTTTATTCTCTGCACCATGCAGGAATGCTGCAGGTGGTCATGTGGCCTAGTGCCTCATTGTCTTCAGTAGTTCATGCTTGGTCCCTTGGGCTGCTGTTTCATGTGGATACCTTTCCCTATTTTCTGGGATCCCATTTCCATGAGCAAGATCAGAACTCCAGAGAAAGGGGCTGGTTTTACCTTGGGGTCTCCCTTCTGCTACTTGGTAGCTCATTCTACTTTCCAGTCCTGCTCTCATCAGAATAGCCCTGTATGCTAGCACCAAGCCAAGGTCATGTGTCCTTGTCTGCTTGTGAATTTCTGTAACTCCCAGCCCCTGTGGCAAGCCTCTCTGGGCAGGATAGGAATGTACTGTTTTGGGCAGAGAAGTCGGGGGTAATCTTTAGGCCAAGGCTGTATTCAATTTCTAGAGAAGAATGTGAATCTCGCTTTGTCACATGGTCTCCTGACCGGCTGGGTCATGTTTGGCCATATCTCACAGGCTGCGTTGTGTTTGCTCAGATGGGGTTAGCTTCCCAAATTTCTTACTCCCTGCTTTGGGTCTGTCCTGAAAAACAATTTGCAAGTACATTCTGGTCTGCACCTGTTGTTTCTTTTCTTTCCCTTTTGCACAGAAAGTTCGTAGGAAATTAAACTAGGATTAAACCCTGGCCCTAGTTACTTACATTCTCTCTACATCTTCCCTTGGCATGGAGTTCTCCTTTTCCAGTCATAATTGTCCATGGACTTTAAGGACAGCTGGTGCTTCTGCTTATTTAGTGCCTCCCTCAGACCCCCCTCCCTTTTCTGAGGATTAAACCCAGGGCATGCTGTACAAGTGTTCTGCCAGTAAGCTGTATCTCTAGCCCTTTTCAATAGTTAATTTTGAGACAAAGTCTCGCTGGGTTGCCTAGTCAGACCTTGAACTTGTGATCCTCTTGCCTCAGCCTCCTGGGAAGCTGAGATTATATGTGTGCACGACCATGCCCAGCTTCTCAGACTTTTAAACACTGTAAACCCGGGAGAGGATCAGATGGGCAAAAAAAGTGTCAAATTTAGGAGAAGGAGCTCACTGCCAGTTTTAGTTATCTTGTATCCTCTGAATGTTAGTAGTAATAATAATACTTGTAACATTTTTGAGCAAGTATTAAATATGCTAAATGCATGGTACTAATTCTACTGCCTGTATATTACCTCATTTGCAGCCTTCCACAAAGGTCATTTTTGTTTTATCTAATTCTTTCTTTTAGTTCTAGATCATTTCCCATTTCATTGACTTGCAGATACAAGATGCTCTAGCAGTATGCCCTCAGATTAATGAAACATCAGAATAGTGTTAAGTTAGAATTGGAAGAAACCTCAGAGATCAGCTCAGAGATCTTCCTCCCTTATTTTCCAGATAAACAAAATGAGACTCAGAGTGGGTGAAGTGATTGCCTAAAGTCACACAGCTAAATAGGATCATAGTTGGGTCTCCCGAATCCCAGCTGTCTTACTGCATGGCACATGGCCTCCTTCCATCCCTAACCATTGTAGAAGAAAAGGGACTGCACTTTGTTCTTGTGTGCTATGATAGAAACAATAATCTTGTATAATCTTATGGTATTTTTATTTTGTGTTGTTTTGTCCTTTTTTTTTTTCCTGTGCAGGTGGTCAAACTCAGGACCTTGAACATACTAGGCAAGTGTTTACCCATGAGCTTTACCCTTAGCCCCAGTAATTTCTTCCCTCCCTCCCTCCCTCCCTTCCTTCCATTCTCTCTCTTTCTTCTTACTTTCTCTCTTTCTTTCTTTCTTTCATGTTGTGTCTACTGCAGTTGTGAAATGAGGATCCTGTGGCTGTAGGGTATCTGTCTACCTGACTAGTATAACGACTGCTTTTTCAATTTGTCTTTTCTCCCTTTGCTCCTTCTCTTCCACAGAGGAGCCTGGCCCCAGTGCCATTGCTCGCTGCTTATCCTGGGCAGGTAGTTCAGGAAGATGTGTGTGGATAATGGATATGTGTGGATGGCCAGTGTGACCTGCCTCCAGATATTGGTTGTTTAGCAATGAGACCTGTGCATCTATAGATGTAAACCGGAATCATCACATGCTTCTAAGTAGACACCTGTGTTTGATCTTATTGAGCAAACTGGATGAGGCTGCAGGGTAAGAGATCAAAATCAGAATCCAGAACCTGTATCTGATAGAAATGACAAAGGATAAAAAAGGTCAAAATAACCTTCCAGTCCAGTGGAAGAGGTCAGTTCATCTTGATAAACAACAAGGAATAATACAGAGTACTAAATTGTTAGCTAGATCTTGGTCCTGGTCATAGGTTCATCATTAATAGAACTGAGTAGTTTTGGCTCTGTAGGCAGCCCATTTGACTCAGATAGGCTCTGGAGCCAGACTGTCAGCCAGATTGAAATCCCAGCTCTGCTGCATTCTAGCTGTGTGGCCTTAGGCAAGTTAATTGATGTATCATGGTCTTTTTTTTTTCCTTTGATGTTCTACTTTTTGCTCTTTTGGTTTCTTTTGAGACAGGGTCTCCTTGTATAATTTAGGCTGGCCTTAAACTCATGACAGTCCTCCTGTCTCAGCCTCCCAAGTGTTAGGATTACAGGCATGTGCCACCATGCCCAGCTGGTGTTTTAAAAGTTTATTATTTTTTCAGTTTGTTGCCAGATAAATGTACATACAATCTCTGGGCCTGTTTCCCTATCTATATCATGGGGATAATATTAGTTATCACTTCTGTGTGGTTCTTGTAAGGATTAAATGTGTGACTACATTTATGAAGTATTGGTGCAGAACAGATGTTTAGTAAATATGACTTAGGGCTAGTACCATCTATAATGGAAACCCTTCTCTCCTCATAAGGTAAGAATGAGACTCAAGTGAAATAAGGTATATTCATGTACCTTGTAAATAAAAGGCTAAGTGAAAAGAATAATCTTTTGAGAGTCTAAACATTCAAAGGCAAAAGGAAGAAGAGTAAGTTTGAGTATGTGGTTGTATAAATGGTGGGGCTGTCAAGCAATGGAGAGTCTGCTTTTTCCTTCCCAGGGTCCTTTAAAGGCCTTGAAAACCTTGTACCCTAAAGTGACTGTAGGATTTATGGGGGGAAAAGCAGTTATTATTACAGAATTCTTCCTAAAGTGCTCTTGTCTCTTTTTTTTCCTCATTGAGTTTATTGGTACATTTTAGGTATACAGTACAGTTACATTTAAAGTGCTCTTGTCTTGGTTGATGGTATTATAGTACATCTAGGGACGCAGGTTAATTCCCTTGAAATCCTGATATATTTATTTCCCATGCCCTTTCTTCCCCTCCTCCAGCATAATAATCTCTTAGTCATCTCGATCCTTTCATTATCTCTTTGTTTGCCTCTTTTTCCTCTTTGATTCTTCTGCCCAATTTGTTTTGTGTATCATCGTCATCATGGTAATCATCATCATCATCAGTATCATCAGTATCATTGTCATCTTATTACAATAGTATCCTGACTGATCATCCCACCTCTTTTTGTCTTCTTGCTCCTTCTTTTACACTACTGTGTAAGTGATACAAGCGAAATACATGTTGGGCCATGCTAATCCTTTCCTCCAAAACCTTTAGTATTTCCTTTTTGCCTTTAATAGGGATGGCAGGACCTGGGATACATATACTTTATGATGTTTCTGGTTGGGTATGCTAATCAGTCATAGGCATGCTTTCCCAGGGAGTATTCATACATGCAGGTTCAAAATTGCTTTCTAGACTGTCTGTTTATCAATTAGCCTGCGTTGGCACAAAGACTGCGGATGGCACATAGATAAACCCTTTAGAGAAAGCCTGAACTCCTAATGTTAAGATTAATAATCTTCTATGATTTTGCTTCTAATCCTTTTAGCCTTGTCTTCTAATATATTTTCATGTGCTTTCTGGTCCAGCCATGTGTACCATGTATTTCTATGCTTCTCTGAATTTATACTTTGTTCTTTGTTCATGTAGGGCCCTCCTCCTCCTCCTCCTCCTCCTCCTTTTCTTCTCCTTCTCCTTCTCCTTCTCTTCCTCCTCCTCCTCTCTTTCTTCTTCTCCTCTTACCCTCCCCCCCTCCTCTTCATCTTTCTTCTTTTTTTTTTTTGTACTAAGGATCAAATTCAGGACCTTGTGCTTGCCAGGCAGGAGGGGGGCTACTGAGCTATGTCCCCGGTCCTTCTCTTCCTGCTGAAATGCTACTTATCATTTAGTGCTCAGCCCAACACTCCATGAAACTGTTTGCAAGCTCCCCAAGCCAAATTTGGCCACTCTTATCTATTTTAGTATGTTATTCTGTCTTGTATTATGTAATTGTTTATGTATCATTTATACTCAAGAGTGTATGTTCTCTGTATGCAAGGTCCACAGCTTACTCATTCTAGAATTTAAAAAATAACAGTTTCATGGAGCCTAGTCTAATCTCTGTTTTTCAGATGAGACTGGCTTATAGAAAAAGGTCAAAAACTCATTTTGGGGTTGGTTAACCTTCAGATGTTTAAGGCATGAAGGCTGGAATGTTCTGCAGGTGATTGAGCTGTGGTTAGGTCTAGAAATGCTGATTTCAGAGGCATTTGTTGAAAGAAATAAAAGGAGAATATAAGAGCATCATGCAAATTAGAGAAGAGAAAGCATATTTGGGGGATCATCTACTTCTGGGAGAAGAAAGAAATCTCAGTGAAAGAGTAGTCATCCAGGAGGTAAAATGAGATCCAGCTACAGAAAGAGTAGTAGGAATCAGGAGATAGTTCTCCATGTCATGGAACACAGACCAAAGCCTGAGCAAAGGCCTTGTCTCTGTGACCAGCTACCAAACACACTTTAAAAATTTACCTTATAGATGTTAATGTATGAAGAGTTGAGTGCAAAAATATTTATGGCATCATCTGGCATCAGTACGGGTAGACAGAGAACATTGGGAAAGAGCCTTTGGTTGCTGAATGGTAAATATGGTCAGTGGGATACTGTGAAATTTAAAAAAGTGATGCTAATATCTATGCTCACTTTCAAATATGTTCACAGTATATTGTTAAAATTAAAAAGTAGTTGCAGGTGGTTGTGGTGGTGCACACCTGCAATCCCAGTACTCAGAAGGCGGAGGCAGGAGGATCACCGTGAGTTCGAGACCAGCCTGGGCTACATAGTGAGTTCCAGGTCAGTCTCAACTACATAGTGACACCCTGTCTCAAAAAAAACAAAAAAAAAAAGTTGCAGAAGCATATATACGCATGTTTATAAGCATATTGTAAACGGCTAGAAGAATAGCTACCAAATCTGAGTGATTAGGAGAAGGAGAACACTTACTTTTTACTTAGTATAGTTCTGTATTTGAATTTGGTGTAAGTACAGAATTCTTTGTTAATTAAGGAAAATGTGTATTTAAAGAAAGAAAGGTTGGACGTGTAGCTCAGTGGCGCAATACACACTTAACATACATGAGACCCCTTTGGTGTCAATCTCCAGCACCAACATCAATAAACAAATAACATATAAAAATAGAGAAAGGAGATGATTAGCAGTCTGAGGAATAGTTTTATTAAAGAGATTCAATGGATAAAAGAAACCAATTCACAAGAGAATATTGGGCAAGTGAGAAAACATCATGTGTCTGGGAGGCTGTGCCCCAGGTACCTTGCTGGTGTGGAGAGGGGTGGGAAGGGAGAGATTACTGCTAGAAAGAGGCAGGTACTCATTGCCAGGAAGTTCAGCTGAAAAGCGAAGATAAGTATAAGAGTAACTGCGTGGCCAAGAGGCAGGCAAAGGCTGAGGAAAAAGGAATAAAAAAGCATGTGTGTGTGTGTTGTGTGTGTGTGTGTGTGTGTGTGTGTGTGTGTGTGTGTGTGTGTGAGAGAGA
>NW_022900951.1:86424705-86432794 GCF_012274545.1 Fukomys damarensis
AAAAAAAAAAGTTGCAGAAGCATATATACGCATGTTTATAAGCATATTGTAAACGGCTAGAAGAATAGCTACCAAATCTGAGTGATTAGGAGAAGGAGAACACTTACTTTTTACTTAGTATAGTTCTGTATTTGAATTTGGTGTAAGTACAGAATTCTTTGTTAATTAAGGAAAATGTGTATTTAAAGAAAGAAAGGTTGGACGTGTAGCTCAGTGGCGCAATACACACTTAACATACATGAGACCCCTTTGGTGTCAATCTCCAGCACCAACATCAATAAACAAATAACATATAAAAATAGAGAAAGGAGATGATTAGCAGTCTGAGGAATAGTTTTATTAAAGAGATTCAATGGATAAAAGAAACCAATTCACAAGAGAATATTGGGCAAGTGAGAAAACATCATGTGTCTGGGAGGCTGTGCCCCAGGTACCTTGCTGGTGTGGAGAGGGGTGGGAAGGGAGAGATTACTGCTAGAAAGAGGCAGGTACTCATTGCCAGGAAGTTCAGCTGAAAAGCGAAGATAAGTATAAGAGTAACTGCGTGGCCAAGAGGCAGGCAAAGGCTGAGGAAAAAGGAATAAAAAAGCATGTGTGTGTGTGTTGTGTGTGTGTGTGTGTGTGTGTGTGTGTGTGTGTGTGTGTGTGTGTAAGAGAGACAGACTCAGTGCTGAGATGTGGAAGCAACAGAGAATAAACATTGCTACAAGGAAACCTCAGTATGAATTGTGCAGTAGGGTGATAGAGAAGGGATATGAAATACTGATTTTAGGAGTAAGAAAGCTTCCAGAAAAGAATGCTGTCTCAAGCCAATTAAGCCTCTGATAAGTGGAACATTTGGAGCATAGGCTGGACTAGTTAATCTTCTTCTCCAACTTACTGAAAGTTAAAGAAGGTTTTTGCACTGAGCTATATCCCCAGTTGTTGCCTTCATCATCATCATCATTATTTTAAATTTTGATTTTTTTTATACTGGGGATTGAACCCAGTGCCTCACACTTGCTAGGCAGGCACTGTGTCACTGAGCTACATCCCTAGTCCCGTGTTCAATTTTGAGACAGGGTCTTTAGTCATTAAGTTGGCCATACTGGAACTGAACTTGTGATCCTTCTGCCTCAGTCTTAGAATGCTGGGGTTACAGGCATATGTCACCATGCTCAGGTAAGAAAAGCCTGTTTTGTTTAAGTTTGGTTACCACAGATACTTTGTCTATGGAAGTGTTATGGTACTGGTTTAGGAATACTGTGGTGAGTAAATGACTGAAATAGAATTTTTGTGGCTCCTGCAGTGCTCCAAGTTGTCTGTTGGAACTGCCACCGAATCTAGAAATGAAGATAGAGAAGATGGAAACCAGAGTCTTGAATGCTGGATGTACCTGTCAGTCACCTGAGGCAGGATGCCAATGCCTGTCCCTGCCCCAATTCTTATATAATTTATCTGAGCTAAGGCCTGAAATGATTCTAATCTGCAGTCAGGATTAGGAGTCACTAGTGTAGAAAGACTGAATTAAGTGTGTTCTGAAACTGAGTGTGATGGCGCACACCTGTAATCTCAGCACTCAGGAGGCTGAGGCAGGAGGATCTCCAAAAGTTTGAGGCCATCCTTGGCTACATAGTGAGTTCAAGGTCAGCCTGAACTGCACAGTGAGACCCTGTCTCAAAACACAAATAAACATAAAATGTGTTCCCAGCCTAAATTGGCTTCTAGAAATGTGTGTGTATATTGAGTAATATCTTACTGTAGGTATTTCCTCCTCTGTATTATAAAATCTTTGGTGTTCCTTGCTAGTAAATTGTTCATTTCACTGTGTGCTAGTAGTTCAACTGTTGAGAGCTATGATATAAGATCCAGGAATTCCTTCATGATAGTAGCTGCCTTTCTAGGCCTTCTACTGGGCTAGGTTAACTAACAAATTATATGATGGTTAACTCCACTAAGGCTTGCATCTGCTCCTTTTTCTAGTACAGAGCAGACTGCCTGCCACCTAGGTGTTCAGTCACTGTCACATGGTAACAAGGTGCTTTTGTTGTGTGTGTAATGCTTCTTTTCATTAAACGCTCAGAGTGGTGAAATCTGCCATATTTGAAAGTCTGATGGGAGAGATGTTTGAGGAGACCTGGCTGGCACAGGAAAATCTGGTGGTATGCTAGGTGCTGTGTGGCAAATCTAGATCGCCTAACATTTATTAAGCAATTACTCTGGGCCTAGTATCCTACTGTGGAGATAAAAAAGAAATATACTGTATTTGCTTCCTACCTCATGGAATTTAATATTAAGGCTTATTCCTAGTCAGATTAGTGCATTTTTAGGTAGCAGGTATGTACAGAATTTATGACTAGAACAATACTAGCAATCAGAATGAGTTTGAGTTCCTGTAGTTCATGACCTTTGTTTTATAAATAGGGAAAGAAATCCAGAGGGGAAGCTGTTTGTCCAAGATTACACCACTTGGGAGTGGCAGAGCCAGGACTAGTAAAGCCAGACCACCACCCTCTGAGGACAAATGAACCTAATGGATCATATTAGAACTTTAAGGGGAATTTAACTTTGGATTTATGCTTTTTGATGCCTTGAGGTTTGGAAGAGGGGTGTAGGATTTTATTCTATCTTGAGACTATCTGGGAAGGGTCAACACTAGTTTTAAACTGGCTCACCATTGGTTGAGGCCTATGAAACCTAAAGATGGCTTATTCTCTCTTTTTCTGAGATGGTTTTTGGCTATGATTTTCCTCTATCTAATGGTGGGACTTTTCTATTTCTCAGGGGCTTTCTTAAGTTTAGTGTGTTCATGACTTTTCTCCCTCATTTGCTTTTTTTTTTCCTTTGTGAAACTTATCTTTGGTGCAGGAGGTACCTAGTTGTATGCGTGGACCTGAGAATTAAAACAGTGGGCTCCATTCCTAGCAGTGCTGCCATCAGACTGGTTCTCTTTGCCCAGTTCCTGTGAGAAATTTAGATCTAAGTCTGGGGGTTTCTTGGAAGAGATTGGTATAATTCATTGTAGAGTTAGGACCTTCTCACCACACAAACAGGGTTGGGGTTGAATAGTAGCTACAAATAACATTTATTGAAAACTTGCCATGAATCAGGCACACTGAAGGATAGATGCTAATATTGACACTCCCGTTTTACAGATTAGGAAAATAAGATTCAGAGAGTGAAACAATGTGCTTAGGGCCACCCAGCTAGGAAGTGTTGAAGCTGTTATGGGTGCTTAGGTTTAGCTGATTCCAAAGCCAGTATTGTCAACGACACGTTGAGAATTATTTGTCCAAAATGCTTGGGGAAAGAAGTGCTTCAGATTTCAGAGTTTTTTTTTTAAATTTTGGCTTATTTACATAAACTTTAATGTTTATGCATCATATTGGCATTCAAAAGGGCTTGGATTTTGAGTTGAGTATGGTGGTACATGCTTGTAACACCAGTACTCTTAAAGGCTGAGGCAGGAGGATCATGGGTTGAGCCCAGCCTGGGCAATTTAGCAATTTGGCTAGACTGTCTCAAAATAATAATAGTAAAAAGAGCCCAGAGTTCAGTCCTTAGTACTGAAATAAAAGGATTTTGGTGCATTTTAGACTTCACACTTATGTTTTATTTTTTTTTTCTTTCATTGAGTTTATTGGTACATTTTAGGTATACAGTATACTTACCTTCATCATCGGGATATTGTACCTTTATTTTTTAAAGGGATTTTTAATTTTTTTAGGGGCTTTTTTTTTGGCCTTTTTTTTCACTTTCTTCTTTGGTACCGGAAATTTAACCCAGGGCCTCGCGTTTGCTGGGCAGGCACTGCACCGCTGAGCTACGCATGCCTGGGCCCACACTTATGTTTTAGGGATGCTCAGTACACCATTGTCTTTAAAAAAGGACGCCAAATACATTTTTGTGTAAAAAGAGAACCTTTTGATAATTGTATGCAATGCCTTTTAGGAAACCGGTCAGAAGAAGAGTTCTGAATACAGATCAGTACCATTGTAGGGCCCTGAACTGTTGAGCAAGTCACTTCTCTTCTCCAAGATTCAATTTCTGCTTTTGTGAGAAGGTTGGATCAGGTCATATCTAAAATCCCTGCCAGCTCTGATATTTGGTGACACTTTGGTTTATTTCCTGCTTCCTGCTAGAACAGAAAAACCCAAGAACAAAATTGAGGGACAAAATACAACAGAATTACAGAAGTGGGAAGAGCCTAATAGTGTATTCTGGACGGATCAGTTAATGTCCAATAGCTCTAGCATGCTTACTTAGCCAGTTGCACATTGTTTCTCTTTTTCCTCTTGGAATTTATAATTAAATGAAATTTGTTATGGCTTGTGTTTAGATGTCCCCCCAAAGCCTCATGCGAATGAGGTGGGACTATTTTGGAGGTGGCTGAATCTAGAGTATGTGATTCATGCTGTAATACTAGACTGGAGAGCACTAGGATTAAGGGTGTGAGTGCTACCTGCCCTAAAACGTCTGAATAAAAGGGGCAGGAAGAAGCTATTAAGGTCCCTGTTGCTTTAGATGTCTTCTGCCATCATGAATTATTGCCCCTCTGCCACCCTGCCTTGGAGCCAGACGATTATGGACTGAAACCGTCACAAACTGTGAGCTAAATTAACCTTTCCCCCTTTAACTTTGGGTGTCAGGTGTTTTGTCTCAGCAATGAGAAAAAAGTAACTAAGACAGAGTTTCTTTTTAGTTAGCACCTTACCTACATCAGAAAGTACTTTCTTAAAATGGTTATTTCAAGCTGTGTAGTCTAAAAATAATTGTAAATATCAAATAAAGCTGAAAGGCACAGGACACTTAAATATATATGACATGCCCGTATTTCATCGCTCTATATTAGAATTACTAGACTCATCCCATTTTTCAAGAAGGCTTTGGGATATGGTGGTTTCTAGAAGATACTTTGGTTTATATGGAGAAGAGAATCAATGTAAACAATACATCACGGTATGCAACTTTGATCTCCTTGCAGGATGTAAGAGTTGGTAAATGCATAGCTAGGTCTAATGCAGTATACCTTTATTTTGTCAAAAAATATCTTATGTTTAGGAGCAATAAAGTTAATCATCTATAAAACCTAATTGATGCTGCAGTTAGAATGGTAAATTTGATCTTAAAAATATCTTTACGTTTTTGTTGTTGGTGATAGTGGAGGTGGTGGTAGTGGTTGTGTGTGTGTGTGTGTGTGTGTGTGTGTGTGTGTGTGTGTGTTTGTTCTTGAACCCAAAGGCCCTTAGTTTGGATGGCCCTTGTCATAGACACATTCCACACTGCTGAGGCACAGTACTCTACACTGACAACTTAAAAGTCTATTTTGGTGCACATTTCAGTGCATAAGTCAGCTGGCTTCAAGGCAGGATGGCATGGTGGATGGGAAGCAGAGTGAAGGGAGAAGTCTGGAAGGGACATAAACCCTTCTAGGCCGTGCTCTCAGTGATCCATCTCTTCTGACCAGATCGTATTGCCTAACAATAAGTCAGCTATAAGCCCCACTTCCGTTTGCATGAGGCATTAGGGGAGTACCTAGGTAGAAACTGCAACTGCTATGTATCAACTTATATCAGGCAGGGCTCTGAGGGGCTGTCTCCAAAGCCAGGCGCTTTACTATTTTGCTAGCTAATGCATGTCTCTCGTCTCTTATAAGGCAGCCAGATTAGGTATTGCCATTAGAAGGAACAAAATCATTTGTCTGGAGTCAGGAAAGGGAGGCCTTAACAGGTTGACTGTGATGGTAGTGCTGCTTAGCACGTACTAAGTGCCACAGAAATGTTAAGCTTGCTGCTCTCTTTTTGCTCATCAGTTTTAGGTTGAAGCCCTTGGGATACTCATCACTGATGGGCTCAAGTACAGTATCAGGGTAGTCAAGTTGGTAAGCCTGACATTGTCACCATATGGAAGGGTTAAAAACCGGGTGGCATCCTTACTCAAGCTGAGTGAACATCCTGTCTTTCAGCTACCCACCACCTACCACAAGCTAACTGCATCTCATCCTCGCCTAGGTCTAGATAGCTCTGGATAACTCTTGCTATGAATACTCATGTTTATCAAGGAAAACAAAATAAAACCAAAAACCTACCAAGTGAGATGAAGCATATAGTGGCAGTATCCCCCCCACCCTGTCATGTGTGTTTTAAATATTGCTCATTCATGTCATGAAATGGCACCAACATTTGATCTGGGCACCTCACAAACATAACTTGGATACCCTGCTGTTCCGTTGCTTTTCAGTCTTCTGTCCCATAATTATTATTTGTATTCCCATATTCCTGTTCTAATTTTGGTCTGTGGTCTCAGAAAGGAGAATTGAATTCCCCAGCTTCCCACACATAGTACCTGCTATGCACCCTCATTTCAGGAACTAGCCTCCTTGATTTCTTCTTTTACCTTGGCATAGGGCTCTGGAGTAAAATCTGAGTGTGAAGCTAATTTCTATCACTCATATGCTGTGTGAGTTTAAGCAAGTCAAATAATCACTGTTGCTCTATTTCTCATTTGTGAAATGGGGCAAATAATTCTATCTACCTCATCAGGTTATTGGATAAATTAAGCAAGTTAACATCTCTTAAACTCTGGGAACACTTATGTGGCACTTAGTAGATATTCAGCAAAGTCTTGTTACTATCCCCCACCCCCGACAACCAACAGCTTTTCTTCTAATACTTCCGTTTTAAATTTTTCATTTGTAAACATTTGTAGTACACAGTGATTACATTCATCATGGGGAGTTGGTACATGCACATTAACACTTCTTAATTTTTTTACTTCTCCTTTCACTCTTTTTCTCCTTCCCCTCCCTCCATCTATGGATTCCTTTCCCATTTGCAAAAGATCTATCTCCCTGATTCCTATTGTCCATCTTTTATTTTGCTCTTTAAATGATTTATACTTTGGGTTTCTCATATAAGAGAAACGATGTGATATTTAAGCTTGGGTATCTTGATTTATTTCGCTTAACATTATAGTCTCAAGGTGCATCCATTCTCCTAAAAATGACTCAGATTAGATTCTAATACTTAATGAATGTCTCCTGGCATTAGTCTATATGAGGGGGCTGAAATTTGATTTTTAATGATGAAGAGTAGCTAACAGAGACTGGATTTTATCTTCACAGGAAGCTTGAAGTTGTTGATTTGTGCTACCAGTTAGAGTTGGAAAGATCAGGCAGAAATCTCCAGAGAAAGAGTGTTGTGTTCTTGTGCTAATTACTCTGCAGGCAGCAGGATGTGTATGTAATGAGCTGTGTGCTGGGTGTGGGAGTTAGTTCAGTGACCAGCTTTCTGGAAAACATAGGTGAGTTTCACTTTTTCCTGTGACAGGTGGCTCCCTGACTCTATTCTTTACCCTGGGGAATACCTTAAAGTCCATACAGTAAATATAACAGCTCCCGTATAGTTAGCCCTTTGCTTGTGCCAGGCACTGTTCTAAGTACTTTACCTGTACTTATTCATTTATTCCCCATTTGAGTTCTAAAAGGTAGTGTGCAAATCTTGCCCACAGTCACACAGCTAGTGGGGTATATCTCAGATTAGAAATTAGATAGTCCAACTCCAGAGCAAGCAGTGATGGTGAACCTTTTAGAGCTTTCAGTGATATCAAACAGCTCTCTGTGACATTTTTGCCATAGGTTCGCCCTCACTGGTATCGTGGCTTAACCAGTTACCCTGTAGAGTCTCTAGTCATTTTGCTTTCTTTTTAAGTTGATATATAATTTTGTTAGTTCTCAGTGTCTAGAAATGCAGTTGATTTTTGTTCATCATTCTTATATCCAGCAACCTTGCTGAATGTTTTTAAGCTAATTATAATTGATTCATTTGGGGATCCTTTTGAGTTTTCTGTGTTGGTAATCATACATAATCAGCAAATAGTGATACTTTGTCTCTTCCTTTGAAGACATTAGTTGATATATAATTTTGTTAGTTCTCAGTGTCTAGAAATGCAGTTGATTTTTGTTCATCATTCTTATATCCAGCAACCTTGCTGAATGTTTTTAAGCTAATTATAATTGATTCATTTGGGGATCCTTTTGAGTTTTCTGTGTTGGTAATCATACATAATCAGCAAATAGTGATACTTTGTCTCTTCCTTTGAAGACATTATA
>NW_022900951.1:86433037-86440122 GCF_012274545.1 Fukomys damarensis
TTTCATTTCTTTTTTTTTTTTGATATTTTCATTATATTGCAAAACTTCCCTTCTATTTCTAAGATAATTTAAAATTTATGAACAGATGTTGGATTTTATCAAAAGCTTTTTCTTTTCTTTCTTTTTTTTTATGGTAAGTGGATCAAACTTGGGACCTCCCCTTCCCCGCCCTTCAAAGGCTTTTTCTTTACCTATAGAGATGATTATCCTGTTTTTGTTTTTTAATCTTTCAGTGTGATAAGTTACATTGATTGTCTAATATTAAGCCAACTTTGCATTACTGAAATTGAACAGCCTTGATCTTGATCATCTTCTTTATTGTTCCTGGATATTTTGCCTAATGTGTTATTTAGTAGCTCAACAGCTGTGTTTGTAAGTGAATCTGGCTGTAGTTTTCCTTTCTTATATTGTCTCTGTCAGGTTTTGGTGTTACGATTATGCTAGCTTCATAAAATAGAATGATTAGGGGTACTTGTTTTTCTAAACTTGACAAAATTTACAGAACATGAGAGTTATTTCTTTCTTAATGTTTCTTAGAGCTCATCCATAGTGCCACCTGGGGATTGGTGTCACCTTTGTGGAAAGATTTTAGGTTCAGTTTCTTTAATGCTTATAGAATTTTTCAGGTCTTCTATGTCTACTTTTAGTCTTTATTGTTAGTTTATATCTTTCTATGAATGTGACTATTTGGTCTAATTTTTAAAATTTGTTGATTTATAATTGTTAATATCCTGTTAACTATAAAAATGACAGGTAATTTTAAAATGTCATTTTCATTCCTAATATTGATTGTTTTAAAAAATTAATCTCACCAGTAGTGTATAAGTTTTATTTATCTCTTATAGGAAGCAATTTGGGCTTTGTCAATTGCATTATATGTCTGTTTTGTATTTTATTTTTGCTTTGTAAAAATTGTTTCATCTTTATATTTTCTTTAGGTTTTTGCCCTTTGTTCTTTTTCTGATTTAAATTGTATGCTTATCTCATTTATCGTGGACCTTTGACTTACAAACTCAATTCGTTTGCAAGGTCTGGTTGCAACTCCAATTGGTTGTAAGTCAAGACTATTTCTCCCATCAGAAATAATGGAAATACCCAGAATGAATTCTGAACCCTTAACCAACCTTTTCATAGTAAAAAGTGTTGTACAACATGCATAATTTACCAGAAACACAAATGATTTTCCTAGTGTATTCACTAAATGTTATTAAATGTGCCTGGTTTACCAGAAACAACCATTTCATACTGTACTCACCATTCAAGTTAACATCTTTGGCTTACAGGAAAGGAGGATGAAATGGAAGGTGGTTATTGTTTGGAAAGAGAGTCCCCTTCCATAAGAACATCAGGAATCTGGCTCTCTGGTGTCCTTTCTCTCCTTGAGAGGGTCTGTAGCCCACTAGGACCCGCTTCTACCTCAGTAGGTCTCAACCTTTTCAGAACTAAAAACTGGTCTAAGGTTGTCTGTTTTTGTCTTTTCTTTAACGCTGCTCTGTAATATGGCATGACATCATTATTAAGCAAGTGAATGCAATGATTGGCTTTTTCTCTGTCTGGGTGTGTCTTCTCTATAAGTGTTTGTAGTTCTGTCCATCTTTTCAGGATTTCCTTTATTTCAGAAGAAGAACTTTGCTTCACTGATTGTTGATACTCCCCTTCCCCTTCAGAAAACTCCTCAGCTGCCATTCTGAGTTTCTCAGCCAGAGTTGCTGAAGTTCCCCTGTAGACAATTCTCTAAGTGTTCCTCTACCAGTTCCTCAACATCACCACTGTCTACCTGCAAGCCTACGGACTCTGCTGTAGCAACAGTGTCATCAACCACACAGGGTCAATTAAATGATCAGGCTTCTCTACACAGCCTTCAAAGTCTCTCTCCTGTATAATTTTAGGCCACACTTTCTTTAAAGCAGATCTCAGCGTCCATAGAGACATTGGCCAGGATTTCTCAATTAATCTCACTCAGGAAAGACTGGTATTCGAGTTGTAACTCAAAACTTTGGTCATAAATTAAAACTAAAATTCTGGACATAACTCAAGTTGTTCGTATGTAAGGCTGGTCATAATTTGAGGGCCTACTGTATTTTTAAACTTTCTTATTGGAAAGTAATGAAAATTAATAAGTTTTGCTATCTACTGTTGTAGTTAAATAGTAAGTTTTTGATATGTCACAATATTTTCTTATTTTTCAGAGTTTTGCAGTTTTCCTTGTGATTGCTTAACCCATGGGTGGTTTAGTTTTTTAAAAAAAATTCTAAATCTTTTTAGTTATCTTTTGTTGTTGATTTAAAATAAAAATTGTATCTTTTCAGGTAAAGAAGTACAGTAAACCCTTAAATTTAACATTGTCACACAGAATTAACACCCTCATATCCTCAAGTGCCAGAGGCTTTTGTCAGCATTAAAACAGATTTGAAAGCTATATTCCTTTTGGTTTGGGGGGAGTTGACAAGGAGAGCATGCTTTCTCTTGGGCCTTGTAGATATTATTTCTGGCTGGCCAGGTGGGATACAGACCCTTAGGCATTCTTCTTCCTTTTGCCTCAATTTTCTGTGGGATCTGACCCAAAACCTGTTATCTTTATCTCTTATTTTAAGGTTCCATGACTGTGATCATGTGGGTAATACTTGTTTCTCTTCCATGTGACAGAATTGAGGTGTGGAGAAATTGAAATAATGGTGGTTGTGTATGAATTCTAAATAATTTACCAGCTCTTTTGCTCACTGCAGAAAAAAATAAAGTCTATAGGAGACAAGTGCTCACAAGGACCAAGCAACCGAAATGATGGCAGCTACTGTCCCTTTTATTAGATTTTTCAAATAGAATCAGATGATGTGAAGCTGGGAGTCACACAGAGAGACAAATTACATTTGATCACTTTTGAGCATGAATGGAACTTCTCAGCTCCAGCTCTTGAGCCAATATGGTGCTGTGAAATCTTATTTTCAGGCTCTGTTAAGGCAGCTCCTTTATTTCATTTCCCAAATAAGCACTCTGAGCTAATCTTCTTCACTCAGGCTTCCTTCCCTCCCAGAGAGTTTCAAAGAAGGGGAGAGCAAGTAAGCCAGTTAGGATCCCCTGTTTCCAGCATTCTTTCCATTACATACAATGATATCCTCTTTTTGTCATTTCATTAAAAAAGAAGCTTTTTGATTAAAAAGTAACATAATCTGGGCCTGTGATTTAGCTCAGTGGCCGGCCTGCCTCACAAGTGCAAGTTCCTGACTTTGATCCCCGGTACTGGAAAAAGTAACATAATCATAAAAAAATTAAAAATGCAGAAATATGTAAAGGAAAAGAGAAAGTTCCTGGTAATCCGCCTACCCACCCTATTCTGTTTTAAAAGAATTTAGGTAATGTCAAAGATTCTTTCTTTCCCAGTCTTTTTCCTTCCAAGTAACATTTCTTATAAAACTGTTGCATGAAAGAGGTCCAACTTGTTGGAGGGGGGGTGGGGGGCTCATATTATAGGTTGGCTGTATGAAATAAAGGTCAGAGCTTGGAGGAAATGCAGTTGCAAATACCAATTACTCATGCATATTTAAAGATGGCTAAACTGTCAGGCAGAGAATAAAGTTTTAGGTACACACACCCTGACCCAGATGAATTTATGTGTGATAGGATGAGTAGACAAGAGGCACAGTTCAAATTACATTACTTTTGTGAAACTTTTGTAAACTGTAACACACCCTATAAATACGAGGTTAGCATTAATACTGGCACTGACTTTGGTGCAATGGTCTTGTGAGTTTGTCTAAGCAATTAATACCTGCTAGTAAGCCAATTGATCAAGGTACAAACAAAAGATATCCTGTGCCCCTGTTGCTTCTATTTTCAATTCTACCTTATTTCATTGCCCTCATTATCTTACAGTGTAACATACCAAAAGAGCAGAAGTATAATTTGACCTTTGAGAAGAAAGGATTGAACAAATGTAACTTATTGCTGATGTGCACAAATAACCAACTTGATGTAGGAACTGAAGAAGCATATGCTACCTCAAATACAATGAAGTGGGTGACAGCATTCTCTAAACTGTAAATGCTGGGTAATAACGCCAAGGATTGTTGTCATCATGACTACCAAGCTTGGCTGTCACCCAGTGACATAGCTGTGATGTGTTTTCCAGCAGTTCCTGAGAGGCCCTGAAAGCCCCTTTCCTGTACAGGTACTAGAAAGTGCCATAGAAATACAGTCTCTTGATGATTGTTAAAGCCAAGCAGCTAAATTTAATAAGACACTTGTCAAAAAGATGGAAGATAATGACCAATTTTGGGTAGACAGATAGTTGCCTGCTGAAACAAAGCATGAATTGAACTATTTTGGAGTAGGAAGAAGCATTGCTATGACAACAAATTACTTATATTTGATTTAGAAGAAGGTGATCAGTGCAGCTTAATGGTTCAGAAAGCTTGGGGGAACAATTGGCACAAGTATAGGTTAAAACAAAATATTAAGTATGATCTATTAAATACTTGAGTACCTCATGCATTCCATATCTTCTTCCTCTTGAACCAATACAATATAACAATCAAATTTAAAGAAGAAAGGCAAGCAGAGTTATATGCGAATTGTTAAGCTTTCTGAGGTGCCTCAAATGAAATTGACAGCCTTAATTTGCTGAATTACAAAAAATGTCATATATTTTAAAAAATTAAAAATTCAGAGATCTATTCCTGTGTTCTTATGCCATCCAGATCTGGAATTATGATAGTTTTGTGGAGTTTCTCATTCCGTAGGTAATTAATCTTCTTTGTGATTGATAGTGTGTATGTTTGAAAGTAAACTACTCTTCAGATCATTTTTATCCACTGTGTTCATGCTTGAGAGGATGAGTAAACAGTCTTATGTGAACTGGTTATTTGCAGCACATCTGGGAAAATAGGCCCAAGCCGCGTGGTAAGGGTATGGAGGACCCAAAGTAAGATTATGGATATGGAGGCTTACTCTTCTAAAAGGTAGCTCTTTACTTTCATTTTACTTTTGCTGCTGGGAATCAAACTTAGGACCTTGCACTTGCCAGGCAGGTACAGCGCCACTGAGCTAAATCTCCAGTCAGCCCAGCTCTTTACTTTTTAAAGATAAGACCAATCAGATGGCTGACCCATGTTCACTAGGGATGGGTTTTATGATGTTTGGGACTACATCCTAAGAATGGGTAGTTATAGGGGCTACTTGAGTGCTCTTAAAGCAAAAGTTTTGAATACTTTTCTATTCACTTTTTGTAACTTTTCTTGCCCCTTCTCTCATTTTACCCAGTTATCATCTCCCCGTTTTCCCTTTGTACTTCCAGAATAGAAAAAAAAAAAAAGGAAGAGACAAGAAAAAGATTAGAAAATGAAGGACTTACCTGAAAAAGAATACCATTCTACACATCAGACTGCCTTTCTAGGCAAAACCCTTAACCTTTGTTCATCTCTTATTGGAAGAAGGCTGTGTTTTAGAGTTCATTCAGAGAAGGGAGTTCAAAAATAGTAACAAGTCAATTCTTAGGATAACCCCTTATAAATGAGTGGCCCAGAATCACAGCTGTTGATTTATCATTGACTTTGCTTGGCATATAGTTTGAATTCCATTTTCTTTTTTTTTTTAATTTCATTTTGTTAAACGACCTGACCTTCAGTGTTTTACTAGCTGGCATCATGTCAGATCATGTCCTACCTTCCTCAGAAATTTCTAGTGGTCCCAGTTGCTTACAAAATAGAATCTGAAATTGTTTAGAAAATGACTGTAAAAGTGACACATACTTATAAAATTTCAAAAATAAGTTTGCAAACTTTTTCTCTAAAGGGCTAGATTAATAAGTGTTTTAAAGCTTTGTGGGCCATGACACAACTATTCAACTCTGCCATTGAAGTAGCCACAGATAATAATATGGAGATGAACATGTATGGCTGTGTTCCAATAAAACATGAATCAATTAGCGGTCCAGATTTGGTTTGAAAACTAGTTTCCTGACCCAGGGTATAGAAAATAAGAAGCATGGATGATTTTTCTACCAAGATGTTATCATTTTTGCTTATTTTTCTTCTGCTTTTATATTGTTTTACATAGTCATTACTGTACAATATATTACCATAAATGCTGATTATATCATTTAAAACTTGTCACAACTACAATAATCACTTTATAGTGTACTGTCCTAGAACTAGATCATAATTTATCTACTGATTTTCTATTATCTCTGCAGTTATAAATAACATTCCACAAACTTCTTTGTGCATTAGTCTGTGTGTTTCACATTATTTCTCAGGTCATTTTTCTTGAAGTGGAATTACTGAATCAGATGATATGAATGTTAAGGAGCTTAATACTGCTTTTCAAAAGGTAATGCCCATTTACATTCCCATCAGCAGTGGGAACAGAGAGAGCCTGTTCTGCCTTGTCTTTGCCAACATTAGATAATTCTTATTAAAGCAAAATCTTTTAAAAATGTCACTGAAGTTATTATAATCCTTTCGTTATTAAGATGATTGGAAAAAATTTCAAATCATTGTTTATTAGTTGTCGTAGCTTCTTTGCCTCACTTTTCCATAAATCCACCCTGAGCCCTCACTTACTCCCCCTTTTATTCATGCAGTTTCCACTTTTCATCTTTCTAGTTCCTTCTGTCAAAATTCTGCTCATCCTTTAGTGACCATTCAGGATCTGAATTCAGCTACAATCCGTGCAGTCCTCCCTGTTCCCTCCTACTTGATGTGACCTGTCTGCCTTTGAATCCCTATATCATCCTATGCCTGTGTCATGACACTTATCTGTTTCTGTGCCTTTTATGGTTATCTATGTATTGGCTTTATTCTTAGGGCAGCTATTGGGTAATATTTTCTTTGTATTGACTCCCAGAACTTAGCAGAGAGCTTAATATACAGTCGAGTGACTATAGTACTTTTTTGAAGGGTTCCAAAGGTCTACTTCTTGTTACCTTTTTTTAAAAAATGTGATGTTGCAATTACCTGTGATATTTGCAGAAGTAGGTGAGATCGCTGATAAGAAGTGCTTCACTGGTTATTTAAGATGGACTATTTCCCTAAGTCCTAGTCACTCCTTTGTATGAAGTCTGGATCATCAGGTTTAACAAGGGATGATAT
>NW_022900951.1:86440418-86455989 GCF_012274545.1 Fukomys damarensis
CACACACACACATATATATATTATGGTATTCAACTGCCTGGTAGAAATTTCAGTGGTAATAGAAAATTTTTTTATATCTGCCCCAACACAGTACTCATTAGCCACATGTGGCTATTGTGCACTGTAACTGAGGACTTGATCTTTTCATTGAGTTTGATTTTTAATACTTTAAATAGCCATAGGTAGGTAATAGCTGCCCGCTGAAGTAATGCGAACTCATACAGTGCATTTCAAGGATACAGTCCCCTTTTCTATAGCTAAGAGAAGTTGAATATTTATAGTAACCTTAATAATATTGAAGTTGTGACTGCCTGGAATTTTGGAGAAGCAGCCTAGGCCCTGTTGAACCATGGGGGCTTGGGGGAGTGAGAGAGGGAAAAGGCTGTCAGTTAGTTTAAAATGGAAACTGACTCCAGTGCAAGGTCTGTATTTGTAGAAAAGAAAGATGGTGCCCAATTGGTAGGATAGAAGCAGAGCACAACACCAAGAGGAGACCTTTGGATTTGTTGTGGTCCATAATGAGGAGTTACTGAAGATTCATGAAAAAAGAGGAGTGAGAGATGAGAGAGGTGTTAAAAGATGCTGGGAGAGAATGTGAGTTGTTGGCTTCTTTAATGGATAGTACTGGGCACTAAAACTCCATGAAAACCAGCTACATCAGAAAACTGAAATGATTTATTTTCCTATTAGCTTCCAGCAATTGTGTGCTTTCCTGTGGCTCATAGACACATCAGGATAGAGTGCTGGTGGTGTGTGGCTGAGGGGTGATAAGAGAAAGTTTGCCTCTATTAGGGGAAACAGGGCCAGGGATTTAGCTCAGTGGTTTTGCATCCTGTCTTGCAAGCACAAGATCCCAAGTTCAATCCCCAGTACCAAAAACAAAAACAAAAACTGCTGTTTAATAGGGGAGGCAGAACTGTCTCCTTTGCTTAGTGTTATGATTTGGGTCTCTGTATGTCCTCCCAAAGCCTCATTCGTCAGAGGTAGCTGAATCTGGAATGTGTGATGTTGGGATTAAGGGCATATGATTACTAAACCACTACATGTGAGTGAGTGGTTTAGCGCTGCTCTAATCCCAGTAGTCTGGATGGGATAAAAGGGAAAGAAAGACGCAGTGAAGGTCTCTCTCCCTTGTTGCCCTTGCTATGGTGAGGCCACCATGAACTGCCTCTCTTGTTACCTTTGCTGCCTTCTGCACACTGAGTTGTTTCTCCTCTGTGAGGCCTGTTTGCTGTCCTGGTCTTGGAGCCAGCTGACTGTGGACTGAAACCTCTATGAACTATAAGCCAAATAAACCTCTTTCCATTTATTTGTGGTGCCGGGTATCTTGTCTCAGCAATGAGTGAAAAGTAACTAACACACTTAACTATGGGCAGAATTGCTGACCCTGACCCTGGCCTGGTGCCTTGAAATGTATGTCTTGGAACCTGGGAACCAATCCATTCTTTTCCCACTTGCCTGCTTTCTTTAAAGGCCAGTAGCAAATTTCTAATTTTATTTTCTTTTTTTCTTTTTTTTTATATTACCAGGAATCAAACTCAGGACCTGGTGCTTGCCAGGCACATGTGGCATAACAGCTAAATCCTGACCTACTAATTTTATTGTTGGGAAGGCATGTTGAATCTTATTTTTAAGCTTTTAATTAGGTTAAGATTTATATTCCTTCCATCTACTCTTTTTCTCCCATTAAGTTCATTGGTACATTTTAGGTATATAATACAGTTACATTCATCATTGGGATCTTGTACCTTACATGACACACCTTGTTTCTTATTTTTTCCCCATTCCATGGCACTCCATTCACCCGCTCCACCCTTCCCTGTTTACGAAGACTTTGTTTTCATGTTTTCCCTTTTCTCATATATTTTTCCCCTCTTACTTTTCCCCTACCCTTCGCACTTCCCCTACTCCTTTAGACCTTTTCTTCCTCTTACACAATATCAAAAATGCATCTTGATCCTTATTTACATTTTTAGTTTTTCACACCAGAGATACTATTCGGTATTTGCATATGTGTGCCTTATTTATTTCACTTAGAAGTATATCCTCAAAATGTACCCATTTAACTATGAATGAATCTACTTTCTCATTCTTTATGGCTGAGTAGTATTCCATTTTATAGAAAGATCACATCTTCTTTATCCACTTTCTAACTGATGGGCAAATGGGCTGTTTCCAAGTTTTAGCTCTTACAAACTGTGCTGCTATAAAGATGGGTGCATATATATCATTGTGATATGACTCTTTTAATTCTTTTGGAAAGATACCCAGCAGAGGGATGGCTGGGTCAAATGGAACCTCTAGTCCCAGCTCTTTGAGGTATCTCCATATTGATTTCCACAGTGGTTGTACCAGTCTGTACTCCCACCAACAATGTAGAAGGGTTCCTTTCTCCCCACAATCACACCAGCATTTGTTATTCATTGATTTCTTTATGTTTGTTTGTTTGTTTGTTTTGTTACCGGAGATTGAACTCGGGTCCTTGCACTTGCAAGGCAGGCCACCGAACTGCTGAGCTAAATCCCTGGCCCTTCATTGATTTCTTGATAGCAGCCATTCTTTCTGGAGTGAGGTGGAATCTCAGTGTTGTTTTCTTTCATCTACATCTCTCAAATGACCAGTGATGTCGAACATCTTTTCATATATTTATTTGCTACTTTTACTTGTTTGTCTGAGAAATGTCTGTTCATGTTCGATGCCCATTTTTGGATCGGGTCTTTGTATTTGGGGGGTCTGATTTTTTTTAGTTCTTTATATATTCTAGATAGTAGACCTTTGTCTGAGGAACAGCTGATAAAAACTTTTTCCCACATCATAGGTTGTCTCTAAATTCTGTTGGTGATGTCTCTTGTAGTGCAGAAACTTTTCAAAAAGATGAGATCCCAGTTATTGATTCTTTGTGCTAGTTTCTGTGCTACTGAGGATTTTTTCATAAAGTCTTTTACTATGCCAGTGTCTTCAAGAGTTCTACCTAACTTGTCTTCCAGCAAGTTTAGTGTTTCTGTTTTAATATTTAGATTTTTATCCACTTGGATTTTAGTACATGGTGAAAGATAGTGGTCTAGTTTCAATCTTTGGCAAGTTGAAATCCAGTTTTTCCTACACCATATATTAAAGAAACACTGTTTATTAAAGAGACTGTCTTTCCTCCAGTGAGGATGGTCAGCTCCTTTGTCAAAGATGAGGTAGCTGAGTGTCTTGAGTTGTTTCTGCGTCTTATAATCTCTTCCATTTAACCTCAGGTCTGTTTCTTTGCAAATACCATGCTGTTTTTATCACAGTGGCTTTGTAGTATAGTTACAAGCTGGGGATTGTGATAACCCCTGCCATGTCTTCGTTGCCTACAGATTGAAAATGTAATTTAAAATTTACCAAAAGAGAAAAGCCCAGGTCCTGCTGGCTTCACTGCTGAATTCTATAAGACATTTAGAGAACAACTATTGCTACTGCTCTTTAAACTTTTCAATGAAATTGAAAGGGAAGCAATACTTTCAAATTCATTCCTGGAAGCAAGTGTTACTTTGATTCCAAAACCAGGCAAAGACCCAACCAAAAAAGAGAACTACAGACCTATCTCCCTAATGAACATAGATGCAAAAATCCTCACCAAGATACTGGCAAACAGAATACAGAGGGTCATCAAGAAGATCATACACCCTGACCAAATTAGATTTATCCCAGGGATGTAAAGATGATTCAATATATGTAAATCAATAAACATAGTACACTATATTAACAAAATCAAGGACTAAAACCATATGATCATCTCAATAGATGCAACAAAAGCATTCAACAAAATTCAACACCCATTCATGATAAAAATCCTACAGAAAATTGGAATAGATGGTCTTTACTTCAGTTTGATAAAGACTATCCATGAAAAACCAACAACCAATATTGTATTAAATGGTCAAAAACTGAAAACCTTCACGCTAAAATCAGGAACAAGACAAGGATGTCCAAAATCACCACTCCTGTTCAATATAGTTCTAGCAACATTAACCACAGCAATTAGACAGGAGAAAGAAATAAAAGGAATATAGATAGAAAAGGAAGAAGTTAAACTGTCATTATTTGCTGATGATATATGATACTTTACATAGAGGACCCAAAAAATTCTGCCAAAAGACTTCTAGAGTTAATTGACAGATTCAGTAGAGTAGCTGGATACAAGTTCAACACTCAAAAATCAATAGCCTTCTTGTACACAAATAACAGACTCAGTGAGAGTGAAATTAGGGAAATAATCCCTTTCACAATTGCATCCAAAAAGATGAATTATCTAGGAATCAGTCTAACGAAGCAAAAGATCTCTACACTGAAAACTACAGTACTCTGAAAAAAGATTGAAGAGGATATAAAAAAATGGAAAGACATCCCTTGTTTCTGGGTAGGAAGAACCGATATAGTGAACATGGGCATACTTCCAAAACTCTTACACAGATTCAGTGCGATCTCTACCTACTCTTTACTGCTCTCACCCTTTCCTTATTACATTACTTGTGTTTCTGTAACTGTGACATAACTTTAGCATATGGGCTTAATAATTAACTCATTATAGTAAAGATCTCTGGCATCATTTTTAAGAAAAACACTATCAAAGGGTGTCTCCCTTTCCTCATACTCCTGACATGCTCAGTTGACCCGGTCACTTTTTCTCTACTCTCCCTATTCTCCCGGCCTCCAGGATTGTGTCTCAGGAAAATGGCCTACCTCAGTCAGGATCAAGGTCCCTTTTGGGAAAATATATTCTAGGCAAATCAGACCTGGACGTTTCCAGAAACCCTTGTCCTGGAAGCCTTGGGTACAGATGACAGTTAAAATTCCTTGTGTCATCAGGCCTTGCACTTGAGAACTGAGTGCTCCTTCTACTTCTGCTTGCAGTCAGTTAGGTGCTGAGAGAAAAGGCAGTCTTGTGTAGGCCTCACTTCACTTCTGCTCTTGAGCAAGCTAGAATACCTGTGAGTAGCTCATCTCTCTCAGCATGGTGAAGCAGCTTTCTAGTGATACCTGATTAAAGGAAAAACCAGAGTTCTTCCAGAGTTGCCATGGGTGGGTGGGGGGAATAAAAACAGAAAATAAAACTACCCAGAGCTGTACACTTTAGAAATTTGCAAAATTCAATTTGCTCTGAATAGCTTCTCTGCTGATCAAAGAAGTAGTATAGTTGAAAGTAGGAACATAGATTTCTTTTCTTTTCTTTTTTCTTGAGACAGAGTCTTGCCTTCTAGTTCAGGCTGGTCCTGAAGTTATTATGTAGCCCAAGCTGGCCTTGAACTTGTGGCAATCCTTTTCCTCAGCCTTCCATGCTGGGATGACAAGTGTGCACCACCTAGCCGAGTTGGAACATAGATTCTTGTGGCACATATTTCCTGCTGTGTTCTGCTAGACAGTAGAATCAGATACTAGTGAATTAAAATTTTAGGTGTGCCATTTTTTAGACCTGAGCTTGGGCACATTTCTTTATTTTTTCGAACTTAAGTTTGCCTGTATAAAATGGGCATGAAAATGCCTGCCTTGCTTTGTTTTTATCAGGGTTAGAGAGTGTCTGTTTAGCAAGGTTCCTGGAAACTAGTAAGAGCTCAATAAAGGATAGTTTGTTGCTGCTGTTATTAAGGGAGTGAGCTTGCAGATCCAACGTCCTTTTCCTTGTTCCTGAGAATGCTTGCTTTTGCCTTTCTGGAACTGAAAATAAATATCCTCTGAGCAATAGAAACTGGGTGTGAGGGACTTAAGGTAGATTTTTCTGGACAGAAAGAAGATTCCTAAGTGTCAAATGAGTAAGGAAACCTCTAGCAGGTGTGTCCAACCTTTTGGCTTTCATGGACCCTAGAGAGTGAAGACTTGTCTTGGGCTTCACATAAAATACATACTATAGTAAATATATATAAGTAACAAAATTTCATTTTTTAATATTTTTATTATAACATTAAAAATTAAAAGAGGATATTCTGCCTGTGGGCTACAGGTTAAACATGCTTGCTCTAGAGCTACCTCCACCAAGGAAATCTATGGCAATTGCCTCCTGTCTGAAAGTTTCTGCCTTGTGCAAAGATAAAGGTAGGGGGTATAGACGGATGCTAAATCTTTCTGTCAGTATTTCCTGGGCAAGTGATCTCAATTTTCTGCAGTGGATTAGTATATATTATTTTTGAGTAAGAAAAACTTTGTGTTCTATATTTGGGACTCATAGTCCCTCAGCCTGAAAAGCTCTTCTGGTCTGGATTTAAGGAAGGCATTCCAGTTGATCTCATAATCTTCAGAAATAACACCAGAAATCAATTATGCCCTCACTTCCCTTATAAAACCTAACTTTCACTTAGCAGATTTGTGCTTTGGGGATTCAGTGGGTCTGGATTTTGATTTTCTGCAGTCTGGGCCAGTTTCTGAGAGTGGTATGGATAAGAGGTCAAGAGTGGCTCAGAGCAGGAGAGTTCTGTAGCACTAAATGGAAATCCATGAGCAAAGCTGAAGGGGTTTCGTGTCTACTTCCCTAACGGGAATATATATCACCTAAAAGATTATGAGGTTCTAAGAGCCAACTCAGTTATCTCCTTCAAATTTACTTATTCCTGTTTTTCTCTTTTGTAAGAATGAGACAAAATATACCCTTGAAAAATTGCTCATGATAGAAATATATGTTAAATCCCTTTAAGTCTAGAGAGGCGACTGGCAAAAAGGGAGTTCTGCAGAGAGCTTCTTAGATAAACTCCTTTGTTAATGTGAATTATGGCCTTTAAAGTCTTGGTCGTTAAATCTTGTTTTTTTTAATATTGAATTTGCTTCAAGCAATTCACCTATTCTTCAGGCTACAACTTCCTTTTAGTGGAATGACTAAGTATGATCCTTTTATAAGATACCCAAAGAAATAGAACCAGTGCCACGGTCTCTCTTGATCTAAGTCCCCAGAGACTAAAACCTCAGCTGTAGCAGAAACTCTATTCAGTTAGCATGTGGATTCCCAGCAGCCTTTCTCTCTATTTTAGGTAGATGTGTAGAGTCCTCTCATGATGATAGAATACAGGGCAATATGATTTAAAACAAACCAGAAAGAACTGAATGAATTCTTCGTTCAGTTCCTTCTGCTTCTTCACTGAAATGTCTTTTCCTATACGCACATCCACCCTGTGGGAATACTTGCTACTTGGGCTCAAGTCCTGAGACTTTGCAGCAGCTAACCGTGTGCCTCTGTGGCTGGCAGAAACAGACAGAACCTGGTAATTTGGGCCTTAAGTTTCAGCTTAATTTAAAGAAATGCTATTGTTAAATGCCATCTTTTTTCCTGGATCCCTGTTTTGAAGTTTGACTCTGACCCTTTGAATAAGACATCTGGGCAAATGACGGCTGAAATGGGGAGTACACCTGTGTAACAATTCCTTACTAGCATTACCTCATAAATGTATAGAACAGTGCCTGTTCCCTGACCCCCACTAGTCCATAATAGCAGAATCGGAAAGTAGATCGTTTCATCATCCCTTCTGTTATGCTTTTGCTTGAAATGATTTTACAGATTATTAGATATATGCCTGTTTCTACAGAAGTTTCAAAAATATGTCTTACTAATTTACTTAAGCCGATTTGGTTGTCCATAGTTACTGGATTTTATTCTGGCAAATACCCTTAATCTCTAGTAATTAGCGGTAGGTGAAAGCTACACGTTTCCACACCACAACCAATATACTACAGTGAAAGCATTTCAGACCAAATTTGGCCATGTAAATATTTATTATAATCAGGCAAACAAAGAGTCATATGGCCCAGTGTGGATGCCCAGAGACATTCCAGCTCTTTCTCTTTCCATCCACTGTTTTGTGTGAATAGTTCACTGGAGGTATATGTGACAGTATTCTAGAAGCTGGATTTTGCTTACCTTCTAATTTGAAGGTACATCTAAACCCTGAATCAAATGTCTGGACATAAGATTTGTTGGGATTTCTGATACTAAGGTGTCATTCCAAAGGTATGGAGGACTTTGGATCAACCAGAGTCTTATTTCCAATCCATGCAAGGGTAAAGCGACTGAATGATGTTTTTAACTGATCTTGAAAACCAAGTAGTTTCTCAAAAGAAATATAATTTCTACTTTCTGTTGCTCTAATGAAATGTGTCATGGTTGAAGCATCTAAGTGTAGCTTTTTCTTTTTGTTTTTGTTTTTGTTTTTTTGAGACAGGGTCTCACTATGTAGTTCAGACTGCCCTGGAACTCACTGTGTAGCCCAGGTTGGTCTTGAACTCACAGCGATCCTCCTGTCTCAGTGCTGGGATTACAGGCATGCGCCACCACTCCCGGCTAAGTGTACCTTTTTAACTTGTTTGAAAAAAGTATATTTTACCTGCAATAAAAGTCACCCTTTTGGGGTTTAGTTCTATACAATTTGGTAAATGCAAGCAGATATATATCAAGATATATTACAGTCAAGATAGAGCATTCTTCCACCCTCCTCCCAAAATTCCCCTATGTCTTGCTGTGGTCTCTTTCAAAAAGCAACTTTTTAGGGCCTGGGATTTAGCTCAGTGGCACAGCCCCTGCCTGGCAAGTGTGAGGTCCTGAGTTTGATCCCTGGTACCAAAACAAAAACAAAACAAAACAAAACCCAAACAAACAAAAAGTAACTTTTTGAAATATAATTCATATACAATATGAGTCACTCACTAAAATATATAGTTGAGTGCTTTTTGGTATACTACATTATTAAAGATTGATGTAAGATATATAAAACATAAAATTTGCCATTTAACCATACTTAGTATATACTCCAGTGATATTAGTTACATTTACAACCTTATGCAACAGTCACCACTATCTTATTTCCTACACTTTTTCACCACCCCAAATAGAAGCTTTACAAATTGGGCATTAAGCATAACTCCCTCCCCCATCTCCTGGTAACCAGTGCTCTTTTCGTCAGTATGAATGTCCCTATTAATAGGAACCTCTTATAGATAGATACATACAATATGTGGCCTTTCACTCCTGCCTTGTTTTATTCAGCACAGAGTTTTCAAGGTTGTAGCAATATTAGAACTATTTTTTTTGGCAGTACTGAGGATTGGACTCGGCCTGTACACTGAGCTACATCCCTAGCCCTTTTAATTTTTTCTTTTAGTTTTGAGACTGAGTCTTATTAGTCACTAAGTTGCCCAGGCTGGGCTAGAACTTGTGATCCTCCTGCCTCAGCCTCCCATAGTCCTGTGATTATAGGAATGCCCACCACACCTGGCTAAAATTTCATTCCTTTCTAAGGCTGAGTAATATTCTATTGTGTGGCTATGCTGCATTTTGTTTATTCACTTATGTGTTAGTGAACATGAGTTGTTTTTATCTTTTGGCTTTTGTGAATTCTGCTGGAATACAAATAGGTGGTTAAGTCCCTGTTTTCATTGCTCTTGGGTAGTGTAGGAGTGGAATTAGGAGTGGGATTCTGGATCACATGTTAATTTTGAGGAACTTCCAAACTCTTCTGTAGCATCTGAGCCATTTTAGATTTTCACTCGTAATGTACAAAAGTTTTAATTTTTTCACACCCTAAGCAGCACTTGTTATTTTCTATTTTTAGAATTATAGCCACGCTAGTGCTATCGACTGCTCAAGTCCAAAAGGTCAGGTCAGTCTGCCCATTGTTTCCAAATAAATCACAGGAGGCCATTCATTTTTGGTGAAAAAAAAAAAAGGATTTATTGAAATCTAGTTCTGAGGAGATGGAGGGACCTCATGTTGCTACAAACCACCATCTCAATGTGTTCGGATGTGCAAGGGTCATTTATAGTAAGGAAGAGAGGGAGACAGAAAACAGTGATTTCATTATGTACCACAAGCATCTGTATACATACATACATATTACATACATGCATATATATATACATAAAATAGACAACTTGTTTTATCCCTCCTAGCCAGATTTGCTTCCTTTCTTCTCTTTGGAAATGAAACTTGACTTTGACCTCCTGTCACCAGCCACTGAAGAGAATAGAGGCTGGTTGTTATGTACTCGGCTTGAGCAAGTTTAGAAAAGGATCTTGTCTATGAGGAAAGATTTATTTTTACTCATAGTTTGTAGAGGTTTCAGTCATAGTCAACTGACTCCAAGGCAGGGCAGCATGGCAGAGGATAAACAGTCCATGGCAAAGCAGGTTAGGCAGAAGGCAGCAAGCAGGGATCAATGACAGCAGCAGCAGCAGCCCTCTCTTATCTCTTCTAGGCTACCTTCCTTTTGGTTGGGGCTACCCACACCCAGGATGGGCCTCCCTTTATCCCAGCATCACATCCTAGATCCAGCCAGCTTTGAAAAGCCCCCCACCTCCTATGAGTGCATAAGGTTTTGGGGGCACCTAGACACAAGCCATAATAGCCCTGCTGCTAAAAGAGTAAGTGGGAGGTAGTATCTCACTGGGATTCTGTTTTGCATTTCCCTGATGGCTAAAGATGTCCAGTGTCTTTTCATGTGTCTTTTGGCTATTTGTAAATCTTCTTTAAGGAAATGTCTATTCAAGTCCTCTGCCTGTTTAGAAAAAACTTTTTTGTGTTTTGTTTCCATTTTTGATTTGTAGTAGGTCTTGATTATGGTTTTGATTAGCTTTCAGTTTGCTAACTAATCACCCCTGGAGTGTGTATTCTTAATTAAGGTCCTTGAGATGTTAACAACAGTATGCTGGTAAATGTTTAAAGTCCCACCTTATAGCATTTGCTGATTGCTGTACTTGATTTCAAACTACCAGACTGTACTCACTAAAATAATGAGAGAAATGGGAAGAGATATAACAGATCAAATTTTCTAGCCAATTCTATAGGGTTCCCAGAACAACACAGAGTTTTAACTAACCACACTGTGGCATACAGTAAGACTAACACACTTAGAAACACACACAATGCACACAATGTACATCTCACAGTATCTCTGCTGAAAGTATTTTAAATTAAATTACAGACATTATATGTAAAAGAAAATTATTTTCAATTACAACACTAGTTCACCAAATAAAAGAATGGCTACCATTTGTGGAGCACATCGTGTGTTAGACATATTCCAAGTATTTAACAGATGTAATCATTGAGCACAGGAGGAAACACAGAACCAGTTAGTAATGTGGGAGAGACTTGAAGCCAGATCCCAGAGCTCATGTATTTGGCTTGTGTACCACACTGTCTTCTGTCTCATTAGTGAGATCTGCTTCTCAAGCTCACTACCATAAACAGTTATTTTTTTTCCAACCCCAGGGATTTTTCTTTGTCATTTTCTCTCTTCCAGTTTCTCTAAAACCTCTTCAAATTGGAAGTGAAAACTAAAACTGTGATGTACCATCTGTCAACAAACTGTATGGGGTTAAAATACTCTTTCCTGATTGTAAGAGAAGCCATGTATTGTAAGAACAATTTCAGCAAGTCAAAAATGGCAAAAATAGAAAGTGAAAATCCTCCATAATCCGGTCTGTCATGGACAATCATTATTAACAGCTAGCATTTGCTTTTTTTTAGGGCTTTTTATTATTTTATAAAAATGGGATGATTTCTTGTAATCTGAAAATTTTTTTTCTTTGATAATATATTTGGGCTACTCTCCATGCCAGTACATGAAACTCTGTTTCATTTAACACTACTTAATACCTCATGTGAAAAAATTGTAAGCGACTTTGAGGAGCCATTTTGAAGAAGGGGTGATAGGTAACATATGGGATAGAAAGGTTGATAACAGTTATTGGGTACCGATAAGGGCACCACACTATCCATTCCTGTTCCTGTCTCCATGTAATTTAGCGGGAATATTAAGATGAAAATCAATACTGTTTTAAGAGGTAAGACTACACATCAGGTCATATTCATGTTACAACTCTGGTCTTTGAAGCCTCTTTTGGAAATCTCTTTATCTCTAGTAGGTACTGCTTTTTGTTTGAGAAATATTTTCAAGATAGAACTTTTCTTTCTGATACTGGGGATTGGATCCAGGACCTTCACACTGAGCTATACACCCCCCTCCGTTAAATTCTATTCTGAGATAGGGTTTAGCTAAATCATTAAGTTGCACAGGCTGAATTTAAATTTTTAGTCCTGCTGCCTCAGCCTCCCAGAGTGCTGGGATTATAGGTGTGTGTCATCACTCCCAGCTACAGTTGTTAAATTTCTTTGAATTTGTTCTTAATTTTGTGAGATAGCCACCAATAGATTTTATTGTTCTGATTTGTGAAGTCTCAGTGGTTGTTAGTGTTTCTTTTTCTCCTTTGTCCTGGGTGATTCTTACCAGCAATACTCCACATGTGACATTTATCGTTGTTATCAGAGAGAGTTGATAGAATAGACTATTTGGGGGAAGGGTTAACCAAGAATAGTAAAAGTATTGGCAGCTGTTATTAGGTGGCTGTCCGAATTGTGTGCTTTACTCTCTGGCATCTATCACTCCTGAGAATGAAGCAATCCAAGAATGATAAGCTCCCAATTGCCATCTGTTGCTTTGTGATGCTGCTTTCCTTGTTCTAGTTAACATGGAACACTGACCTCACAAGCATTTTGCGAAATTTAGAGGAAGATAAGATGATCATAGCATGTAAGGAAACTGAATGAATGATTTCAGAGAGATATGCTAAAGGCTACTGGTATCAGTTCATCAGGATCTGTCTGTCTTATGCTCTCTTGTCCTTCCATCGTTACCTCAGGAAACAAACAGCATGATGCTTTCTCCTGGTATAAAAATCTATTTAGATTCTTTTACTAGTTTATAAAAGTTAGTTTAATAGAAATGAGGGGGACAAAACGTTCAGAGTCGGGGTCAGGTGCTAGCATTTATTTTAATTAAGGTAAGATTTGGCTCAGTGGTAGGGCTCTTGCCTGGTAGACTCCTTGGTTTCCTTCCCCTTCACCAGAACAAGAAAAAATAAGATTATAGGTGTTTGAAGCTCATGAATGGACATGTCATTGTCTTTCAAGGTATATGCTTATAACACATAAACCTTATTGTGCCTTCTGCTCTATATCTCTTTCTCAGGCAGACCTATCTATCTATGCCAACTATGCTGGGGGACAGCAGCTATGACTGTGCCAGAAACCCTGCCTTTCTGGCTTGAGTTGGCTGGACTAAGACCGGGCCACCTGTGCATTTGACAGCCCATCCATCACCTGGAGAGTAACATGAGCCATTTGTATTCCTCTCCTAGAAAATTAGAATTAGGAAACTGAGAGGCTAAATAAGGCAGTTTGCTACAGGCATAAGAGCCAAAAGATGATGGGGAGGCAAGGCAGTCAAGCTGGTGCTATGAGGGAACAGAAACGATGAGTAAAGAGAGGGAGCTGGTAAGGGAGGACTGGAGATGCTGGGAATCACAGAGGAGCTGTTCCCCAGAGCCACCATGAACCCAGAACCACTTTCCAGTTTTGAGGCCCAGCTTTATCCTGCCCTAGGATTCTCATGAGATTCCTATTTTCTTACCGTAAAACCTCCCTTTTTGTGAACCAGCTTTATTGGGACTCTCTTTTCTCACAAAAAATCGTACAGATCTAGGTTCCTGCCTTTACAATTGTAGAGCTGTGGGTTGAGCCAACAACAGTTGGTTAACATTTAGGGGCTGAAGATTCTTGTATGTATTTTGGGGAGCAGTGGAAAAGCACAGGCTCCTAATTAATTCTCTCAAGCTCAGTGCAGACACTATGGGCTTCAGGTCTGTGTTCCTGGCAAACGGTGCTAATGAGAAGATGCAGGGATCCTGTGACAGTTCATTTGTCACCTCACAGCTTTCAACTACCAGAGGACCTTCTTTAGTCTATTTAACCCCTCAGTCAGTTATTTGCCTTTCATTTGTTTTCCTCTTTTCAGTTAAGTCTTGATTATTCATGTATTAATGGTTTCCATTAATGTGATAATAAAAAACTGTCCCATCGTGGCCTCTCTTTCCTGCCACTGCAGTATTGAGCCTCACGAATTGAAACAACTAGCAGAAGAGGGAAGGAGGCTAAAATAAGCTCAGGCAGGAACAAGCAAATAAACATTATTTCTTCTTCCATTTTTAATCCTTCTAAATGATCCTTGCCCGAGTTTCTTTTATGATGACTATAAGAAATTGCTGTGCTAGCAATGCCAATTTGCCTGGTTAAAGTAAAAATATGGGAATTTGTGAAAAAAAAAGTAGATGAGGATGCTGTTTTCCTCTCATCTTTTGTATTCTCCTTTTGTCAGTGTACCACAATAGTGCCACTTGGCTTTCTGATTGGCTCAGCTTAATGCTGGGCCCTTGGCAACCATTCTCAGTTCAGGATTTAGAGCTCAGCTAAATATCCACAGTGGTTTTCCTCATAATATGGTTCTTGACCCACTTGCCTCAGAGTCACTGTGAGTGATTATTTAAAACACTGATTCCTGGGCTCTGTTGAACCCAGATATTGAGGGATGGGAGAGAAGTTGGCCTGGGGATTCTAATTTTAACTCACTCTTCTCCAGGTGATACTTATGGGCATTTATCTTTGAGAATGGTTACTCTGTACAGTGACCTGAGGACTTAGAGGGTGGTTCTGGGAAATTACCAATACTTCTGTGTTACTCACTAATAGTAGAGTAAGTAAAGGAGTTGGAGGAGGCAATGGGGCATTCCAAGTGTCCGAGGGTGTTTTTCTAAGTGCATATGGCTAAGGACTCTTTATTGAAAAGACAGTGAGGAAGAAATGAGATATCACTGTGCAAAGTTAGGTGACATGTAGCCCTCAAAATCTTTGTTGAATTAATGCTTGGATAATTGAGAGTTGATTGGCCATGGACACAAGAAGTTTGTGTGTAAGTTGTACACTTGGCTTGCATCCATGTTTTCTACTAAAGAGAACACCATCTTCCCCATTTTGACATTGTCATTATGTAGACTGAAAATAGCCCATTACCTCTCACATATTTGGGATTTGTGGTAATTTAAATATATAACAGGTACTCCATAATACCATTCAGTGGTTGTATTAATACAGCAATACTAATCAAAATGAGGATATTGTGTTTAATAGGTTGCCTATAGTGTTCAGTCTTTTTTTTAATGCTATCTTTAAGGAGTAAAGTAAGATCCTGTGTTTCATTGATTTCTAGGCATTCCCCAACAACTGTTGAGTGGATTTCTTCCAAAACTTTCTTTGGAAATCTGTTTAGAATTCAGATTCATTTTCCTATGGAGAAAATATTCTACTTGTGAATCAGGTTCCCAGGCCAGCAGGCAAAAACCTATTTAATGTGAAGTGGCATAGAAGGACACGCCTCTATCCCCTAACCAGAGTTCCTGAAAGTGTTTCTTCTTGGGGTCTGGGGAAGACTCACTGCCTGCCTCGCAAGTGCAAGGACCGGAGTCTGATCCCCGATACAATAAATAAATAAATACATTAAATAAGTAAATAAATGTGTTTCTTCTGATGGGCACAAGCACCAGGGCTCAGACCTGTGAACCTGGGCACACATCTCAGCTTTACATTCTGAGCAGAATCATAGGGATTTGTTATTGGAGGGAATAATTCCAACACCTTCACATGGCCTCCTAGGTTTTGAGTGACCTGGCTTCTGCTCACCTATCCAGTAGTTTTTCTGGGGGGGTGGGGGGGTGGCAGTACAGGTTATTTAAC
>NW_022900951.1:86456184-86520793 GCF_012274545.1 Fukomys damarensis
CCCATCGTGTTTTGTGGGGGGGGGTGGGGGGGTGGCAGTACAGGTTATTTAACCCAGAGCCTTCTCACTGAGATTCATCCCCAGACCCTTCCCTTTTCTCCTCTCCTCCCCTCCCCTCCCCTCCCTCTCATCTCTTCTCTCTTCTCTCTGTCTTTCTGTTTTAAGACGGTATCGCTAAGTTGCCAGGTGGGACTTGAATTTATGATCCTCCTGCCTAAGCTTTCTAGGTGCTGGGATTACAGATGTCTGACAATAATCCCTGCCTCCAGTGTCACTTCCTATTGTGTTTCCTCTGGCACTATATATTATCCAGGCAGAAGGGAGTACTGTGTGTTCCCTACTTGTGTCTTTGTAGCGTCTGGACTATTTAAGCCTTTACCTATGTTCTTCTTTCTGCCTAGAAATACCCTCCCCACTTCTTCTCTAAATGGTATCTATGTCTCAGGCTTTCAAAACTTTAATTACAGTTTTTATTATAATGTGATTTACATGCTTTATGTCATTTCCCTTTCCGCAAAAGCAAAGGCCTTGTCTGTGTTATTTGTTGCAGTCTCCTCCGCACTTAGTGTAGTGTCTGGTAGGTAACGATATGGCACATGACTGAATGATGTAATTCAGGGCTTCTCAACCCTTTTGTAGCTTGCGGTGGGATTGACACTGTCTAGGGGGAAGGAACAGCTTATTTTTTCACATGGCTTTCAGTAGAACTCACTTTAAAATTCATATATCAAGCCATTTTGTTCTTCTTGTAGTGAAGAGAAAAGCTGTCAGATGACTAATGGGAAGGATCATAAGCTCCCAAATCAATCTCAAAGGCTTGTTGAGAGCCAAGCATCCTTCTACCCAGCCACAAAGAGTCTCTGAGGCTGGTAGACCAACATCATAATGTAGAGTAAAGGAAAGCACCATTCATTATACCCTTTTAAGGAAAGCTACTGTATATATATGTCTTTCGTTCCTTTAAACCAGCAATGGTTTGCTCTATGGTGTGGCATTCTTTGTATGTTCCTTTAATTTCATTCCGAGTAAACTCACTTATCTGTGCTGAGGGAACAGAGTGAGTCTAAAGGAGCCCTTCTTGGAATCACACATTTCCTTCCCCCTCATGCCCATCAAACTATCAACCTCTGGACCATTTGCATCTATCTCAATATCTCCTCATAACATGTTGCAAAATGTATTATGGTGGTAGGTACAATGGGAAGCTTCCTGGAGTGAAGTAAATGTGAAAAGTGCTGTAGTTTGAGGCAGTTTTCAGAAAAAGAGCCCTTTCTAGTACAAAAAGCCTCTTTTTCTTTCTTTCTTTCTTTTTGTTTTTCATTTATACCTCATCACATTTTCTTTTTCAATTCCAGCTCATCACCAGCTGAATTTCTCTTTTGATGTCTGGTCTTTAGAATAGTCCCTGCCTGAAAAAAAAAAAGAACAAAAGGCCAACTCTGGCTTTCAATATGAAGCATCCCCAGCCCTTTCATCCTTCTCACCACTTCCCTGCTTGCGAACAAAACCCAAGTTCCAGGGGCAAAGCACAAGCAGAAGAAGAACCCGTTTTAAAAATCTAAGCACATGTGGATTTCATGTCTCCCTAAGCACATGTGGATTTCATGTCATCATGCTTTGCAACTGGGTCAGGTACATGTAGGGAAGAGCAGATCTAGAGGAAAACAATTGGTCTGTAAGTTCTGCAAAAGTAGACATTCCTGTTTTTTTTTTCCCACGGATTTAATTAAGAAGAAAGTGGATATTTTTAAGGTTTTATTTTGTTAATCCTGGGCTGCCTTCAGTCTGTAGGGCGTCTGTGTAAGATAGCCAGTTTGGGAGATGGAACCAGAGTTTGATGTACTAAACATGCAAGAGCTCTCTCTCCCAGGACACCTTTATTCTCTAGTTTCCTTTCCATTCTTCAGCGAAGACTTGAAGATCTGTCCACTTTTTGTCTTCTACTTCCTCTGGTTTCAAGTCATGGAAAACCTATCTCTTTGCTCCCAGCTTGTTGTCATGGTTACAGACTTCTTTGGCCTGCCTTTCTTTGAGAGGAATATACTGCTTGAAGAAGATTTAAAAAAAATAATGACTGAGGCTTCTTTCTCTGATTGTGCTTGGGTTTTAATGAGTATGTGGAATAGAGATTTGCAAATGTGGCTGTGAACTGAAATCATATTGGACATGTTGGAATACTAGCACTAAGGCTTGACTAGATGAGTTGGGATCTTGAGGAGTGACCTTCAGACACTGATTTTTAAAAAATAAAACTCCAGGTGATGTTAATATCCAGCCAGGCTTTAGAATCATTCAATTTTATAGCAAAGCCAATTGAGGTTCTGGGCTGTTTTATATAGTTGTTGGAAATATAATCAGCTTTTCTATGTCTTAACTTTTACCTGCCTAGAAGACAGCATAACAACCCTTGACAAATTAAAGAATCTTGATGTGATCCTCTGTCATTACTGGTGCTTACAAAAGATAGGCACTTTCCCTTAAAAAACTATCCAGTTAGGGCTGGGTATTTAGCTCAGTTGCGCCATACCTGCCTTGTGAATGCAAGGTCCTGAGTTTGATACCCAGTACTGCAAAACAAACAAAGAAAAAAAACACCCAGAACAAACAAACGAAACTATCCAGTTACTCAGCTAGTATGACATCTGGGGTGTGGCAGTGGCTTAAGACAGTGTCAGGGAGTAAAAGAAATCTTTTGAGTAACTCCCGAAGAAGGATTTATCTGTGAGAAGAAACAGTGCTTGCACTCCCCCCAGCATGGTTTGGTTGGAACAGTGTAGTCCTTTGAAGCTGCCCCAACTTCAGCCCACTCTTTTCTCATGTCCCAGGTAGTTAACATAGTTTTGTGCTTCATGAATTTGTCTTCTTAAAGTGTTTTTCTAAGATAAGAGAAATACATGCTATTCATGATACAAACCTGAAAACATTGCAGAAATATAACACATAGCAAATGAAAACCCCCTAGAAGCCCATCTCCCAGAGCTAAGTACTAGAAGGATATTTTTTCCCTCTACACATGCTAAACATTTCATATTTTTATCATAAAAATCAACTTTTACAACAATGTTTGTACTTTTAAAAAGAATATGTTGGTTATCATTCCCAAGTTGCTACAAATACAGCAACTTCATCCTTAAGGATCTCTGATTTTTAGGTTTTTATTTACACGGGGTACTTTTTCCTTCTTCTTACCTCCATAATTTGCTTTTCTGTGGAAGTACATGGATTTTGTTGGTTTGGCTTTCTATTCATTTTATCTAGTATACTTATGTTTGGCTGATTGTTTAAAAATTCAAATAATTTAAAAGGAAGAGTGTATCATGTATAATTCCTTCTAACCCCTGATCCTTACTAGTTCACCCCATAAGCAACCATGACTAGTTATTGGAAATTTTGAGAGGCACTCTCTGCATAAAGAAGATTTGAATGCTTTAAAGTGCTCTTTGATTGGGTAACTATGCAGATAGCATAGAGATACCTGTGTGTTTCATGTATTGCAGGAAGTGTCTGATGGGCATCTTGGATGTTAGGTTCTCAGTCAATACTTTGGACCAGCACATAGCCTTGCCCCACAAGCACTCACAAACAGGGAAGATCAACATGTAACAAAAACACATGTCTATGTAAGTGAGAAGTGGTGATAAGTGTCGTGACACAAAAGAATAGTTTATACTTCATTTCCAAAAATACTGATTGAAGCTGGGCGTGGTGGCGCATGTTTGTAATCCCAGCACTTGGGAGGCTGAGGCAGGAAGATCGCTGTGAGTTTAAGATCAGCCTGGGATATATAGTGAGTTCCAGGGAAGTCTCAACTACATAGTGAGACCCTGTCTCAAAAAACAAAACAAAACAAAACAAAAAACCCAAAATACTGATTGATAGATTCTCCTTCCCCATTTTTTTTAAACACAGTGGTGTTGATAGGAGTTTGGCTGCAAAGACAGAAGCAAAGACATAAGCTCAACCTTTACTCTTGCCAACAGTTTTCACCTTCTTTTCCACTAGATTGTTGTCTGACAAGAAATGGCCTGCTATTACAAACATGCTGCTATAAACATGGGTGCGCATACATCAGTGTGGTATGATGCTTTTAATTTTTTGGGGAAGATACCCATCAGGGAAATACCAAATAGCTTCCCTGGTGTGAAAAACTGAAGGTGTGAATGAGGATCAAAATGTATAATAAATAATGTGAAATAGAAAGAAAAAGTCCAAAGAGGAAGGGGAAGTGGGGGTGGTGGTGGGGGAAAGGAAAGAAGGGAAAGAAAAAATTATGAGAAAAGAAGGAACAAATAGAAACAAAGTTTTTCTTTGTAAATAGGGAGGGGTGGAGGGGTGGAAGGGAAGAAAGGGGAATGGGGACAAAACAAGAATCAAGGTATATAATGTACAGCTACAATTTCCCAATGATGAATGTGATCATAATGTACACCTAAAATGTTCCAATAAACTTAATGAATTTAAAAACAAAGAAAGAAATAGCCTGCTGAGAGGTAGGCTAATTCAACAGCCAGCATTACCATGGCTGATAGTGTTGTACCCCCGATGAGAAGACCATCATCAGGCAGATGGTGAAGTTTTTGCCGACAGGAACTATGTCCTGTACCTCTTTCTGTGCTGAGAACCACAGCAAAAACAAACTGATGAAAGTCCTTGGCAGTAACCATGTTTTTTTTTTTTAACATTCTCATCTTATACCTTAGCAGCACTGTGAGTTACAGGTATTCTTTTATTTATTTATTTATTTTATGGGGATCGAACTTGGGACCTTCTGCTTTTGAGGCAGACGGTGGAACCACTGAGCTAAATCCCGCGGCCCTAGTTACAGGTATTCTTACTTCTATATTAAAAGATGAAAAAAAAACTGAGGCATAAAGAGGAATAAAAGTCTCTTATTTAAAAATGTATTTGTCTCATATCACTCCTTTCTCCCCTCAGAAAACCTTGCTTGCTCTGGCCAGAGTCATACAGCTAGCCCATTGGCGACAGAGCTCTGCAAACATTAGCTGGCCAGGATGGCTATGACTCCAACACAGTTGGTTGCCTTCCTGCTAGGAACTGGACACCATCCATCCCTCCAACAGATTGGCCTAGGCTCTGTTATTTCATAAATTTCTTGAAGAATTTCAAGGCAACCAGGTCATCTTGCTCTAAATATTTTTCTGGGATTGAGGTCAAGGCAGCAGCAAGCTCCTCTCCTAAATGGGTCAGAGGAGGAGGACTCCCACAGCTCACAGGAAGGGCAAGTCTCCTTATGCTCACTGTACCCTCTCCCCTTTTCTTCCAGCTGTGTCCAGGTGGGTCTCTGGCCAGGGAGCAGAGGCGCACTGGCACGTGTGTCCTGAGGGTTTCTTTGTATCTGACACTGTGGGGTAAGGGGGCAGAGGGAGCTCCACAAAAGACAAATTATCTTCGGGTGAAGACAATGTTTTGTGTGTACTGAGTAGAAACTATACTGGCTATAAACATGGCTGTCGAATCAGGTGGTTCTGAGGTCCAGATCTGTGTCTTTCATTTACTTACTAGTTTTGTAACCTTAAACAAATTACCCATCTGTACCTCAGTTTCCTCATATGTAAATAGGAAGGATTATAAACATATATAATAGAATTGCTATGAAGAATTCACATGCAACAGTACATGTGAGATGTTGACTCATGGCAGGCACATAATAAGCAATAGAGAATAGTTGTTGCCACTATTAACAATAGTCGGAAACTAATGAAAAAATTACAGTAGTTTCCCCTCCTCCACAGTTTTGCTTGCCACAGTTTGTTACCTCCAGTCAAATGTGATAAAAAAATATTAATCGGAAAATTCTAGAAATAAATAACTCATAAATTTTAAATTGTGTACAGTTATGAGGAGCATGACAAAATCATGGGCTATCCTGTTCTGTTCCTCCTAGGACATGAATCACCCCTTCAGCATTTCTACATGATATATGCTGTCTACTCCATATTATTTGATTAGCTATCTCGGTTATTGGATCAAATGTTGTAGTATTGTGTATGTGAGACATCACATCTGCATTAACTGTCATTATGGTATATTAGTATCATTATTCTACTTAATTGTCAGTGATTGTCCTTGATCTCTTACTGTGCCTAGCTAAAGTAATCTTTATCATAGATATGCATGTATGCATAGGTCAAAATGGTATGTACAGGATTTGACACCAATTGTAGTTTCAGGACTGCATGGGGGTTCTTGTAATGTGTCTCCTGTGGATAGGGTGCATCACTCTAGTATGTAGTACCAATAAGTACTAATAAGTTCAGAGAAGGGAGGATAAATTTGGGTGAGCTATGCAAGAAATGCCTGGAAAAGGTGAAAGAAGTGGAAAGAAATATGGTAGAACAAATAATGAAAGTGGGAGGCTGGCCTGCATTGCAGTGGGGATAAGAAGTAAAAACAAACTCAATCTGACATCTCCTGGCTACACCCAGCTCACCTGTCCTTGTGACACAATCTCTAGTCTGTTTTGGAGAGTTTGTTATACTGTCTGCAGGTTAGAGGAAGTACAGAGAGAGGAATTTGTTGGCTGCTTGACTGAACTTGAGACTGTCCATGCTTCGGTGAGGTTGACATGGGACCTAAGCCTGCAACTTGGTTGGTGGGTTCAGGGCCCAATTTTTACCAAGTTCCCTAGGTCAGTAGGGTTGTAATGGGCTGAGTCACATTCCCTAACTTTACAGAAGATATATTGATCAACCACAACCACAACCACAAGAGAGACCTGTGTAGACACAAAAGCACTGGTGTCATTCAGCCATTTCTAATAGCAAGATTCTCCAGTCTTGAAACAGGACTTGTTTGATAATGTAAAATCAGAACCTGATGGAGCTGGAGAGTCTCACGAGAAAGTCTGATAAGGAACTGTTGGCCACAGAGAACTGTACCTTTTTATTTATCCATCACACCTTTGTAGTATGACCAGGATGTGTGTCCTGTTCTCTCTCCATTGCTTGATACATGTCAATAACAATTTTTCTCTTGGATGTTCCTGTTTTCTAATTCTATGCAAAAACTGTTTATATGCTATAACTGTGTGGTTCACTTGAGTTTCTTTTTTATGTTCCTGTTAAGATTTAGAAATTATTTATTATTCAACGACTATATAATTATAGTGGTTCTCACACGGAGTGACGTTTTTGACTTTGTTCCTAAACTCTAGGTATGGTTCCTAACATGGGCAACACGAATGGCTATGCACTGCACAACCCTAGGAAGGGGTGCCATTCACATAGACTATAATTGAATGGCGCCACTAGGGTTGTGCAGTGTACAACCTATACAACTGTACTCGGCGACCCTGGAGTAATTTATTATCAATGTTTTCTTCATCATTGACTTTCAGGAGAAGTAGAGCATGGCAGTGTCGTACTGTTCTCAGGAATTTAGTAAGGGGGCTGAAGCACTGAGTTGCTGCTATGACTAAGAAAGGAAGACAGAAGCATAACTGTGGTTAGGGAGTTATTTTCTGGCAGAGACATCCATTATATGGGAGAACTACTTGTCTGCATTCTCAGTAAATATTTTGAGAATCTGCTGTGCAACTTTTAGCAGAGTCACTGGATACAAGCTCAACACTCAAAAATCAGTAGCCTTCTTGTACACAAATAATGGACTCACTGAACGAGAAATTAGGGAAACAATTCCTTTCACAGTAGCATCCAAAAAAATGAAGTATCTGGGAATCAATCTAACAAAAGAAGCAAAAGACCTCTACACTGAAAACTACAGCACTCTGAAAAAAGAGATCCAAGAGGATATAAGAAAATGGAAAAATCTCCGCTGCTCCTGGGTAGGAAGAATCAACATAGTGAAAATGGCCATAGTAACAAAACTGCCATACAGATTCAATGCAATGCCAATTGAAATTCCAACACTATATTTAACAGAACTAGAAAAAAGAATCCAAAAATTCATTTGGAACCATAAGAGACTTAGAATAGCAAAAGCCATCCCAGGCAACATAGACATGGTAGCAAAGTTATAACAATTTCAAATTTGAAACTATACTACAAAGCCACTGTGATAAAAACAGCATGGTACTGGTAAAGAAACTGACCTGAGGATCAATAGAATAGATTGGAAGATACAGAAACAACTCCAGATGTACTCAGCTACCTCATCTTTGACGAAAGAGCCAACCATCCTCACTGGAGGAAAGATAGCCTCTTTAATAAATGGTGTTGGAAAAACTGGATTTCAACCTGCCCAAGATTAAAACTAGACCCTTACCTTTCAAAATGCACTAAACTAGAATCCAAGTGGATTAAAGATCTAAATATTAAAAAAGAAACACTCAACCTGCTGGAAAATAAGTTAGTCAGAACTGTTGAAGACATTGGCATAGGAAAAGACTTAATGAACAAATCCTCAGTAGCACGGGAACTAGCAGAAAGAAACAACAACTGGGATCTCATCTTATTAAAAAGCTTCTGCACTGCAAAAGCACCATCAGCAGAACTAAAAGATAATCTACAAAATGGGAAAAAAATTTTACCAGCTGCTCCTCAGACAAAGGGCTCTTATCTAGCATATATAAAGAACTCAAAAAAATCAGTCCCCCCAAATATAAAGACCCTATAAAAAAATACGCATCTGAGGGGCCGGGGATTTAGCTCAGCGGTTTGGCAGCCTGCCTTGCAAGCTCAAGGACCCGAGTTCAATCCCATAATCTACAAAATGGGAAAAAAATTTTACCAGCTGCTCCTCAGACAAAGGGCTCTTATCTAGCATATATAAAGAACTCAAAAAAATCAGTCCCCCCAAATATAAAGACCCTATAAAAAAATACGCATCTGAGGGGCCGGGGATTTAGCTCAGCGGTTTGGCAGCCTGCCTTGCAAGCTCAAGGACCCGAGTTCAATCCCCCCGAAATCATATCACAGTGATATATGCACACCTATTTTTATAGCGGCACAGTTTGTAATAGCTAAAACTTGGAAATAGCCCATTTGCCCATCAGTTGGAAACTGGATAAAAGGGAATACTTCTCAGCCATAAAGAATGAGAAATTAGATTCATTCATAGGAAAATGGATACATATTGAGGATATACTCTTAAGTGCAATAAATAAGTCACACATAGGTAAATACCGAATAGTTTCTCTGGTGTGAAAAACTATAATAGTACATAAGATCCTAATGAGATAACTGACCATGTGAAATAGGAGGAGTAGGGCTAAAGGTGTAAGGAAAATGGGCAGGATAGGGGAAAGGTAATAAGGGAAAATAAAAAATAAGAGAAAATGAAAAAATGGAAATAAAGTGTTTGTAAATGGGGATGGGAAGAGTGGGTGAAGGGAGGGCAGAGACAAGGGGAGAAAATGAGAACCAAGACCTGTCATGTAAGGTACAAGATCCCAATAATGAATGTGACTGTACTGTATGCCTAAAATGTACAATGTACTCAATGAGAAAAAAAAATCAGCTGTGCAAGAATTGGAAAACAGGGAAGGGTTGGCATTGGAAGGAATATTTGAACTGCTCCTTGTGACAGAAGCTGAGCACAAACATGAAAATGAGTAGGGAGACTATTTTTAATGTTCATACAGAGATTTCTTTAACTGAAATACCGAATAGTTTCTTTGGTGTGAAAAACTGTAATAGTACACAGGATCCTAATGAGATAATTAACATTGTGAAATAGGAAGAAAAGGGCTCAAAGTGTAGAGAAAGTGGGAAGGGTGGGGGAAAGGTAATAAGGGAGAGGAAAAAAAATATGAGAAACTGAAAAAATGGAAATAAAGTGTTTGTAAATGGGGAGGGGAGGAGAAGGTGAAGGGAGGGCAGGGACAAGGGGAAAAAATGAGAATCAAGACCTATTATGTAAAGGTACAGAATCCCAACAATGAATGTAACTGTATTGTATACCTGGATTGTATCAATAAACTCAATAAAAAGAAAAAAAATAAGTAGGGATAGTGAATCTGTGGAGAAGAAAGAGTGGGATAAAAGACAAAGATAGAATACTGCAAGGGGTCCATGAATAATGACAGGTAATTTACCTTGGTTGACTAGAAAGCCATGCAAAAGGGAAAAGTGAGCAATAATACTTGGGGTTCAAATGAGGATGATGCCAGAGAATGTGACTTGAATGCCAAAGGAAGGAGTTTGGACTTTATTCTCCAAACAGCACGGAGGTCTCCAGAATTTGTGGGTTTTAAAAAATAGCTTTATTGAAATAAAATTTATGTACCATGCAATTCATTCATTTAACGTACATTGTCGAATTGCTTTTAGTATTTTCACAGATACGTGCAGTCATCCCCATAGTCAATTTTGAAACATTTTCGCTACACTGAAAGGAAACTCAGTACCAATTATGTATCACCACCACTACCTACCCTTCCTCCATCTCAGCCATAACAATGGATAATTGACTTTGTCTATATAGATTTGCCTATTCTCGACATCTTCTATACATTGATTCATTATGATAAATAGTGTTTTTTGAGTAGATAGGCTTTTCCCACATAGTGGTTTCAAGGTTCAGTCATGTTGTGGCATATAAGTATTCCCTCTTTTTAAAGGCCAAATATTCCATTGCACTGTGCATAATTATCCATTCTGTGATGAGTATTTGAGTTATTTTTACCTTTTCCCTATAATGAATAATGTCTTGTAAACATCTGTGTATAAGATTTGGGTGGAAATAGGTTTTCCTTTCTCTTGATTATGGCAGTGGAATTGCTGGGTCATATGATAACTATTTTCGACCTCTTAGAGAATTGCCAGACTCTTCCTAAATGGCAATACCATTTTATGTCCCTACCAACAGTGTAGGAGGGTTTCAGTTTCTCCACGTTCTTAGCACTTGTAATTTTCTTTAATTTTAGCCATGCTAGTTGGTATGAAGTATAATCTCATTATGAATTTGATTTGTATGTCCCTGATTCAGTGATGTTGAGCATGTCTTCATGTTTATTGTAACCATTTCTGTATTTTCTTAGGAGAAATGTCTAATTGACTCCTTAGGCTACTTTTAAATTGTATTATTTATCTTTTGTTGAGTTTTAAGGGCCATTTATGTATTTTGGATACTAGATTGTTATCAGATACATGACAGGAAAGATTAGTTTTCCTGTTCTTTTCACTTTATTGATAGTACTTGAAGCCTAGAAGATTTTAATTTTGATAAAGTAAAAATATGTTTTGTTGTGCTTTGATGTTACACTTTATAATCTATTGTCAAATCTGAGGTCATGAAGATTTACTTGTTTTGTTTCTCAGGTTTTATACAAGTTTTTTGCTCTTATAATTAAGTCTTTGATTGATTGAGTGATTTTTTTTTTTTTTTTTTTGGTGCCAGGTTTGGAACTCAGGCCTTGCGCACTTGCAAGGCAGGTAGCAGAGCCTCTGAGCCAAGTCCCCGGCTGATTGATTTTGTGTTACCTTCTGCCTGTGATTGTAAGGCAGGGGTCCAGCTTCATCCTTTGCATGTGGATAACCAGCCATTTCAGCATTGTTGAAGAGACTCTTTTTTCCACCATTGAATGGTCTTGGCACCTGTGCTAAAAAGCGGTGTGAGGGTTTACTTCTAGACTCTCAATTCTAATCCCTTGGTTGATATGTCTATCTTTATGCCATACCACACTGTCTTTATTACTGTTGCTCTGTGGTAAGTTTCAATATCAGGTATTGTGGCTTTTCCTACTTGCTCTTATGTTCAATCAAGGTCGATTTGGCTCTTTGGGATTCCTTGAATTTCCTTGTTGATTTTAGAGTTCAATGTCACTTTCTACAGTCACTGTGATTCTCATAAAGACTGCACTGAAACTGTCATCCAAAATTTTTAAGGGCAATATTTTAAGAATAGGAACCAGACAGTACTGCATGAACTATAGTAAAGAAGGAGAGACATCCGAGACCTGGAAGTCAGAAAGGAAATGCTGTAGCAGTTTAAGAAAATGATAGGGTCTGAGCTAGGAAAAGATAGAATAGATTAGAGATATATTGCTTTTTATTTTTTAAAATTTTGAAGCAAGGTCTCACTACGTTGCCGATAATTATACTGGGAAAATCCTTCCCTGCTATAGGTTACTTCATTAACAGCTAATATAAACTTGGAACTCACTTAACTTCATTTGTTCTAATCCAGTGCTTGCGGCATCATTACATTGTGACTTAGACTGAGCTTCCCTTGTCCAGCTGCCACTTAGTACACTAAAGCTGAGGTTGCATTTGTGATCCTCCTGCCTCAGTGCTGGGATTCCAGGTGTGTGCCATCGCACCTGCTTTCAAACTATGCTTCCTGAAACGATTTCAACTTACAGAAGAGCTGCAAAGATAGTACAGTGAGTTCGTCTACCCTGGTCACCCAACTTCCCCTAATGTTAATATCTAATATAATTACAGCATAATCATCAACAGTATTAATGTTGGGAAGATACCATTAATTAAACTACAGACTTTGTTCAGATGCTATCAAAGTTTCCATATATGTCCTTTCTCTGGTCTGTTATCCAGTCCAGAATCCCATGTTGCAATTTGTAGTCCTGTTTCTTCTCATTCATGTGAGTTCATCAGGTTTTTTCTTTTCATGCCCTTGACAATTTGAGAGTACTTGTCAACTTTTTTGGAGAATGTCCCCAGTTTGGGTTTCTCTGATGTTTTATTCATGGTTAGATTGAAATTATGCAATTTGAGCAAGATTACCACGAAAGTGATGTGCTCTTCTCACTGCGGTATAGCAGGCATTATGAAATGATATGGCTTATTACTGTAATAATTGATCACTTGGCTAAGGTAGTATTTGTCAGTTTTTGTCACTGTAAAGTGACTGTTTTTCCTACCTAACAGGCATCTTATATGCAAAAATGCTAATACTTTCATTACTAACTACAGCCTCTGTCAGTGGTTCTTGCCTACAACAGCTATTGCTGCAATGTTTACCTAATGTTGATTTTATGGTTCCACCTCTTTTTCTCAGTTTCCTGGAGAAAATAATGCTTAGTTTTGCAGTTGTAGGGTATATATTAATCACAAGAAGGAAAGGTGAGAAGACTGTTCTGGAAGAGTGAACAGGATTAGCAATGACATAATTTCTTAACGTTGAGGATTTACATTTTAAAATTAATATTGTGGAAAACATCAGGAAAAAAAGCCAAACATGGAGATGCACACCTGTAATTCCAGCACTTTGGGTGGCTGAGATAGGAGGTTCACAAGTTTGAGCATACCCTGGGCAATTTAGACGCTATCTCCAGATTTACAAAATAAATGGGCTGGGGATACAGCTCAATATGAAGGCCCTGACTTCAACCCCCAGTACTACAGGAAAAAAAGGGCAATTCTTTCTAGAGTCCTAGGGATGTTAAAGATTTTCAAAGCATTACTGTATATCAAAGATACAAGCTATAAATGAAATGATAAATACATCTGATTATATATAAAGATAGAAAATTTCTGCACATAAAAAAACTAGCATAAGAAGAGCTGTGATAGTGACAGCCTGGGAAAAATATTTGTAATAAATGTCATATAATCTATATTAAATGTCATTAATAAACTCTTAAAACTAAAAAAAAAGTAAACATTCCAGTTGAAAATAGACGAAGTGCATAGATGTTCACATCCCAGATGAAGAAATATGGCTGGACAGCTGGGCGTGGTGGCACACGCCTGTAATCTCATCACTCGGGAATTGGAGGTAGGAAGATCAATGCCAGTTTGAGGCCAGCCTGGGTTACATAGTGAGTTCAAGCCCAGCCTGAACTACATAGCAAGATCTTGCCTCAAAAAAAAATGTGTGAACAGTAATCGTGTTAGAAAATAGTTGAACACTTCTGGTAAATCTGAGACATGCAAATTAAAACCATAAATCGGCACAGGAGGTATGTTTTGCTATAAACAATGATAATTACTAGGAAATTACTGTTACCAGTTTGCAGCATATGTTTTGGAGGGAGTATCAATTCAAGTAATTTGTCTGGAGGACAGTTTAGCATTCTGAGGTCAAGAATATTGAAATATATATAGTGCACACTCTGTATCTTTGAGTTTCACAATCATTCAACCAACTATGGAATGAAAATATTCCAAAACAAAATTGCATGGATATTTAATATGTGTAGATTTTTTCCTTGTTGTTATCCTCCAAAACAATGCAGTATACTATCTACATTTCATTTACACTGTATTAGGTACCATAAATAATCTAGAAAAAATTTAAAATATGTGAGTTGTTGTGTATAAGGAATGTGTAAATACTGTGCCATTTTTTATAATGGAGTTGAGTGTACTTGCATTTTGATATCTGTAGAGGTCTTAGAACCAGTCCCCTACTAATACCAAGGGGTGATTACAGTCCCTTTTAGGACCTCCTTCCATGATTATAAACTAAGAAAATAGTAAAGGGACTGGAAGTGTAGACATAACTTACATGCTTAACAGGAGGATATTGGTTGAGCAAACTGTTGCATATCCATGCAGTTGAGTAAAATGAAGCTATTAGTGGTTGTAGAAGGCTTTGATGAACATGGTGTGTGTTTGGCATAATGCATGAGGCTGTCATGCTGCAAAAAGAGGTGAAGCCTGGAGCCTTGCATGCTATGTTGAGGCCCTTGAGCTTTTTCTGTAGGTCCTGGCAAACCATGGAAAATTGAAAATGGCATATTAAATTTGCAGTTTAGGTAAGTCCTTCTTGTGTACCTCAAGGCAGGAGACCAGTGAAGAGATTATCAGTGGTCCAGAGGAAGATGATGAGGGCCCAAAAGGTATGAGCATTCATAAATAGAGTCATAAGACAGACTTTAGGTAGCCCAGGTAGTTAGTCTTCCCTAAGGTAGATAATGGTCATAAGCCCTTGTCCTTAGGAATCCCTATATAGCTTGGTGTCATTGTAAGAGGTAGAATCAAGAGAACTGGAGCAGCACTACCGGGCCTGGGGAGATTATTGCATAACCTGGCTAGCCCCTCCTTTAGGATGGTCTGTAGTGATTGTCCCCTCTTAACAGTTACATTTCTCTTAGTACAAGCATCTTCCTGTGAACAAGAGCTATCTTCTTTATGTGCTGTAAAAACGGTCTTTTATTGAATCTAATGTCGGGATAGTGCAGAAGTAGATGGGAGGGTGAACAGTGATGGCAGTGAGCTCGGGGCTGATATGACTGGGAAAAGGACTAGGAATCAGAGCAAGTGATGGCTGAGAGGATGGGGATGGGGGATAGTGGGAAGCTTAAACTAGAGGAGTTCAAAAGTAGAGGAGGAATTGGGACAGCTGTTGATGCCTTGATTGAGTGCTTAGAAAGGAGCTTACTGTACAAGTTTTTGGACAGGAGAACCTTTCAGTAGTACAGGGATTCTTCCTGTGGAAGCCAAGCAAATGTGGATTTGAATGGAATTGGTGGATTTTTCTGGAATAATCAGCAAAAAAAAGAACCCAGTGTTGTAAGCATTCAAGAATTGCAAGTGTGGTGCCCACCAGACTTGGGGATCAATAAATTTGGAACTAAAATGAGCCCATCTTTGAGGAATGTGGGACACTGAATGTTATGTATGTGAGTATGATTTGGTGCTGTGTTGAGTTTGTGTTTTGACATGTCTCATGGTAGAAAGTAGATCTTATCAGTCATCCTATGAATCATCTAGTGGCACAGATGGGTAACCATTGGGGAGACTCCCCGTGTGCCATATAGCCAAGGAAGGGGCAAGGCTAAATTATAAAGAAGATATGCTTCCTTGAAGCCTAACCTTTGTTGGATGTGACAAGGAAAGTGCATTGAACTGGAAATTAGGGGTTCTGGATTCTCACTTGTCAGAACTTTTCTTCCTTAGACTCTTCTCCTTTAAAACGAGATTTAATAACACACTGCTATCTACCTCCCATGTGATGGGGAAGTAGCATTTTATAATAGCTCTTCTCTATATGTCACCTGCTTGTGCCTTTTACTTCAGTGGATGAGTTGGGAAGATTTTAGCAGGAATATAATGTGTCAGGTTGTTCCTGGGATAGTATCGGGGCATTCTCACGTTTGTTTGCACTTACAGTTGTCTTCTCTTCCTCCTCTGTTTGAAGCCCAGGGTATAGTTTAGCTTTCTTTTCATTTATTTATTTATGTATTTTGTTTTATTTTTGTATCGGGGATCAAACTCAGGACCTTGCACTTGCTAGGCAGGCAGTGGAACCATTGAGCTAAATCCCTGGCCCTAGTTTAGCTTTCTGTCTGTTAGGCTAAAACACATGCTACCATAGTGTGGAGGTAATTGGAACTCCATCAAGGATGAAAGCAAGGATAGTCATGCCAAGGCTGGGCCTCTGAAATGTTAGTTTTACAACATTTACTGGCTAATAGTGATGATAGCTGTGATCCTGGCATGTCAGAGCTGAGAGATTCAATATCATAAATTGTTGAGGTTGCTGAAGGAGGTCATGGCTTACTAAAAATAGAATATGATGAATTTGTTTTGTTTTGTTTTGTTTTTTGAGACACGGTCTCACTACGTAGTTGAGACTGACCTGGAACTCACTATGTTGCCCAGGCTGGTCTTGAACTTGCAGTGATCTTCCTGCCTCAGCTTCCCAAGTGCTGGGATTACAAGCGTACGCCACCACACTCAGATTTTGTTTTTTCAAATTTACTGTATGGGATTTAAAGATGGTTGAAAAAAAGATACTCTTATCTTTTAATGGGAAGAGACCAGCAAGATGATGAAGGCCAGAGTGCTGATTACAATGACTTAGTCTCATGAAAGTTAACTGTTGGAAAACTCATTTAGAATCAAGAGTAGAAGATAGCTCCATGATTTATGGAGCGTAATAGGACAATCAACTAGGTTGGAACTAAACGCTTGTTCCTTACAGAAGGTTCCTGGACTTCTGACATAGGGAAGATAAAAAACAGCCAGATGGAGTTATAGGTAAATTGGCACATGTATTTGTCAACTGTCGCATCACTAGGACAAAATACCCAGCACCCACAATTTAAAGGAGGGTAGTTTAATTTGGCTCATGGATTTCAGTGGATTTAGTCCAAAGTTGGCAGGCTCCAAGTCAGAAACATTAGAGTAGAAGAACCTGGAAAAAGATAGCTGTTCATCCCCTGGCAAGCAGGAAGGAGGTGGGTGGTGGAGAAAATAATACGCCCTTCAGGTCATGCCCTCAGTGACCTACCTCCAGCCACACTCCACCTCTTAACAACACATTCAGCTTTGAACTCATCGGTGGACTAATCTATTAATGAGTATAGCACTCCCATGATCCAGTCACTTTCCAAAACACCATCTCTGAATATATGAAAGCTTGAGGGGACATTTTAGACCTAACTCAGAATAGCACCCCCGAATTTGCTTTTCCCCTCTTGGCTGTGGGTATAGAAAAGTAAGTCTTAGCTATGAGGCCCAGTGTTGCATTTTTACTTCTTCGTTTAGTATGTTGGAAGTGTCTGGAAGACTTCTGGGGAGTCCAGAAGTATTGAGGACCTTTCCAAGGTGATTGAGGCCCTTGTCTCCTCTATCTACTGTAGCTTCAGAATGTAGTCTTTTGTGGGCCCAATTGTGGGTATCTAGGTGCAGCCTCCACTTGGTCCCTAGCCAAACGTGAGTAACTTTACTGCTGGATCAGGGGTAGAGAATATCAGTTTTGTTTATTTCTGTCTTAGACTGCATCTGAGGGTGGGAAGGGGAGTGGGGATAAGTTAAAGGTTTGGATTTTGAAATTCTGAGTCTACAATTCTTATCTAAAACCAGTACAGTCAGATGTATTTCAGAAATCTTTTGGATTTTAGGAAGGTAATTTCATACATTGTAGAGTTATGAGCATATACTCCCAGTGTGGGGGGAGAGCTGGGGAAGAACCTCACAATCAAATACATTATTATTATTTTCATGAAAAATATATGAACATTCACCATGGAATCAATAAGGTACAAATAGTGTCACCTCCATTCAAGTCATGTTTTGCTACCACATTCGCTTTGAAGAAACAAAACTTCAGTTTTTAAGGCAGTTTGGATTTGCCAATTGCTAATAAAGGATTGTAGACCTATGAATCATTGATTTTGTACTTTTGATCAAGTTGATCCACAGGGGAAAGGCACGTTCTTGCGGGCTCTTTCTTTGGGGGGGTTCTTTGATGAAGTATTGAACAGGTGATGGATTTCTGGTGTGTTCTTTTTAAGACCCCTCCACACTTTACCCATTCTTCTTTCTCTTCCTCTTGGCAGGGATGCAACCTGCCAAGTACATGTCTTTCCTTATACTGATTTTCCTTGTAGTATTCTTTTCTTCTAAAGGTAGACCCTGAGAACTGAGGAACCAATTGCTAAAGAACTAAGAGGTCCATTATACAAATAATCTATTTTCATCAAAGCTCTCAACAAAATTAAGGACACATATCAATACTTTGTAAACCATACCACTAAGTCACTGTAGGTAATGGAACTTCACAAACACGAGTTGTATTCTTTTGTCAATTTTAGTCTTGCCAAATATCTTTGACCTCTGTCATAGTTCAGGGATCAAACGTGCAGTATGTCAGGTTAGGAGGAGTAGTCAGACTTCTGGGGCTCTTTTAAACATGCTGGTTCCTGGGTTCTCAGACTTGTGGAGTTCAGCTTCTTAATGGGAGAACACAGAAATTTGTTTAGTAAGTTTTGGAGTGGAGTTTCTGTACCTCTTGATGACATTTGAGAGTCACTGCATAGTTGAAGGTCAAATAGTTGCAGAGTTTTAAAGGATGTTGCCCAGGCCTAGGTCACACAAAGTAGCAAGAAACTGACTGGTCTCCTAGGCCAAAATTCTTTCTGTTTGGTTTTCCCTGAGATGAAAATGGAAGAGTAAGAACCACGTAGGCATGCTTAGAAACAAAAGAATCAAATCAAATTTAGCTTTGAAACCTGGGGGTGACAGTTTCATAGGGTTGCCAGTTGAAATACAGGAAGCCTAGTCAAATCTGAATTCCAGATTAACAGTGAACAATGTTGCAATATAAATATGCTGTATGTACTATTTAGGACCTACTTATACTGAAATATTATTCATTGTTTATCTGGAATTCAAAATAACTTCATGGCCTGTATTTTTATGTTCTAAATTTGGTGGTGGGTATTGATAAACCCACTCACCCCCATGGGAGGCAAATCAGATGGCATATGTGTGCATGTTCCAGGCTCAGGATCTATTTTTACCTGCCCTGGGTTAAAAGCTTCTACGATTGAGTACTCATGTCATATTGAATTTGAAGCATTGAAAAATTGAATCTTGTCTCTTCCTGTCACACTCTCCCTCCCCATCCCTCACACATACATGTATTGCAAATGTGAACATGTAGTACGAACGTGTAGTTTAGAAAGCCACCTGCTTGCCTCTTTATTTTTTAACTGATACATAGAACTTAACAATTTTACCTTTTAAATTTTGATGTTAGAGTTTGGGGGGATTATTGTTTGAATGTTATTAAAGTCACTCTGTCTGCAGTGAGCATTTTTGCTGCTAACCATTCTTAATCCTTCAATTGCAGATCTTCCTCTTGGCCTGTCCTCCATGTCCAGGAGCTATTGTGGTCTTCAAGTAAGAGAAAATTGTTTTTTGCTCTATTGCTATTGCTATTCAGACTATTCTATCTGTTTGATAACAGAGGATGATGTGCTCTGAATGCCTTGGGCTTGTATCACTTTGTCTCTGGGATTTACCAAGGGATAAAAGACTATGAGGGTACACTGAAACAGAGAAATACTGTACATGGAAATGTGGACTTTGTCAAGCCCTGATAAATGACTTTTTGGCCAGTTTTTGTGGACATATGGACAAGGCATGTTCTCTTGGAAGGTTGCTATCCTCCTAAAGTTGCTCTAGAGAGCATGCTGGGAGCCATTACATTTCCTTCCTCCCAAGCACCTTTGCATTGTGATCCTACTGGTCCATTAAGGATGTGATTCTTCACATTGAAGGGCATTGTTCTTATGTTTTTATGGTTTTTTTCTAAAGTAAAAAGTAAAGTGAGATGAGAAATATCACCTAATACAAGTCTTGACTTTCTTAAAAATAGCAAGCATCTAATCCATTGAAGTATATTGCAAACAAATCATGTTTCTCTGAAGGAAGTTTACTTAAATGAAATTATCAAGAGTCCTGGAACTCTTATTTTAATATGAGTTGTGACCATCAAATTTATCAAACCTTTTATTCCAGTTGCTAATGAAACACCAAATTGAATTAATTTCATTTGTTTTTTCCCTCCTCTGTCCCTCATTTTGTAGCTATTGCTGAGCAGTGAAATGCCCTAAAGCCAATGGGAGAGAACAGGAGGTAAAGAGCTTAGCAGATCCTTGGATAATTGAGAGTGTTGTAAATGGCTGTCTGATTTACTTAAGTCATAAAAGTGTTAGGTAGGGGGAAAAATATCCCATTTGCTGCATCAAATAGCCTCCTTGAGATAGCCACTTAGTTTGTTGCTTTGGATAACTTTCTACTGGGTGAGGGCTAATGGATCCTGATTTTATATATTTCTTACTTAGATATATCCTGAAGGAAAGGAGTATATAATCCTGTTTCCTTCCCTTGATTTTCCAAAATGAGCTCAATTGTTCAGGATAATGTTTTAAATGTAACATTTATTGTTTCTATTTTATTATGATGAAATAACAATTCTCATTATAGAAAATACAGTGATATATAAAGAAGAAAATAGACATAACCCTAATCTTACCCCCAAGAGATAATTTTGATTATTTCTTCTCTTTTTTAATAAGCAGAGGCCATATTGTATACTGGCTTCTTTACTGTATCTTTTCAAAATTTAATTTAATATCATTATATATTTATGTTCATATATGAATAATGAAGAATGCTTGCTAAATTTATTTTTTATGGTGCTTAGTTTTATTGTCCCCCTCCTTTTTTCTTTTTTGATTTCATTTCTAGTGCTACCATTTCATGCCATCCCTTCATATTACCAAAACTATATATCTTTCTACATTTTTTCTATATTCTCCATTTTCATAGGTGTGTGCGTATGCACGCACACACGTGCGTGCACACACACACACACTCCTGTGAGTTTGAGTATGTTTTGTGGTTGTTGTTTTTACAAAAATAGAATCTTACATATACCTTAATACACTTTGGGGTTTTTTTGTTTTTGTTTTTGGTACCAGGGATCAAACTCTGGTCCTTGTGCTTGTGAGGCAGGTGGTAGCATGGCTGACCTAATTCCCCAACCCCGCTTTGGTTTTTTAACTCAACACTGTATCATACAAACTTATCAATTCTATTAGTATGGGTCTTATTCTTTCATTAGGCTACAAAATATTTCATGTATACACAATAATTAATCTAGTCATTCCTCTGTCAATGAATGTTCACTTTCTTTCCAGAGTTTAGTTTTAAGGGCATTGTGCATATGCCCTTATGTACTGGTGATTTTAAATTGTAGATATATATATATATATATATATACATATATATATATGAATATGTGCATATCTATATAGATAAATGTGCCATATTTTGAAACATAGATCATTATACTTTAGTTTTTGCTTTTCTATGTACTATATTAGATTATTTTTTTCTTCATATTCTTATAAGCAAAAGGTGTTATGATTCTTTTACAATTTGACAATGTATGGCATATTGGTCCTTGGCTACTAGTCTAGTGAATTTTAGTATTATGTTTTATTTGTTTTTGTCTGATTAAATTTACTTTTCTTTGAGTTGTCTATTCATATCATCTGCTAATTTTCCTATAGGCTATTTTTCTTAATTTATAAGACTTCTTTTATACTTTAGATATTGTCTTTTTATCAGTTGTTATTGTTAAGATATCTTTCCCAAATGTGTATGCATTGACTTTGTTGATGATATACCCATATACTTATTTTTTTTACATTTTTAATATTTAATATGACTCTCTTGTTTAACTTCTGGATTTCCTGTCCTGCTTAAGATTGTTATTTCAAAGATGGATAACTAGTTTTAAATAATATGTTAATTATCTATGAAGTGAACGAGCATCTTTGTCAACTATTCAATGTTCTGTATGTTAGGCTCTATTTATTGATTTTTCTGTTTCATATATTTGTATCTTTATGAAGACTATATTTATTTGAGTACATTAGCTTAAAATTTGGGGGGACTATTCTTTTGGTACTTTTTCCTGCATACACATTTTAACATCACTTTTACTCACTAATTCCCCAACTCTATTGAGATTCCAGTTAGAATTACATTAAATTTATATTTTATATTTTTATTATCTAGTTCTTCTTTCTACAAAATGGCAATTATTTCCATTTGTCCACATCTTATTTTATGTCTTTGATTTAGATCTGTCCTTTTCTTCTTATCTACTCTAAATCTTTCTTGATACTTTATTGCTTAAAACTTAACAGCTTTTTTCTGTTATGAGTGGAATATTTCCTCTCTTCATTCCTAAGTACTTTTCGCTAGACTAGAAATGGTTACAGATTTTTAAAATATTTAATTTATGTTTAGCTATCCTACCAAATTATTTTGTTAATTTTGGTAAATTTTATTTTAATTTTATCTTTTCTATTATAAACACCTTATAATAGACTAAAGGAAAGTGAATAGGTCAGATGAGACAGACAGATACTCTCTTTTGAATGCACAGTTTATTTATGCAGTAAACCTTTACTTTATAAGGCAGACGACAGGTATAAGGCCTTGATCTTGGATACTCATATGAATATGAGACTATATTGAATTTAAGTCACTCACTGAACAGGAAGTTCAGGTTTAATTTGTTTCAGGCTAAAAGAGTGCACTGTTTTAACAGAGGCCCTACAGAATCTATGTCCTTTGAGGCTAGAATATGTGGCTTGTGAGCAAAGCTTAGCTGTTTGCTGGAGATGATCACATCTGATTACCAGCTCTAGGGTATCTAACCACCCCCCACCCCTGGCTTATTTGTCACTAGCTGTGGTAGTCTGCCCATTTGTTTTTTGATTGTAACCAGTTATCCTTTTTAGATGCTATTCTCTTTAGAGTTTTTAAAAGCTCCTTCCCTCCACTGTTAATATTGCTGTGATGTCATTGTATATTTGGCATAACAAATATTGTGTTGTTACATTTTCCAGTAGTTATATGAAGTATTTCATTTTCTTGTTGCATTTGCTAGAAACCCAAAGACAGAGCTAAATAAAAAATTGTACTCAGCCTAAAACTGATTTTAGATTTCTGTACTCCTCCATCATTCCTATTGATGTTTGTTAAATAGTCTGTTATGTTTAAATAGTTTACACATTCACTGAAGATATTTTGAAAAGACAGTAGTAGTTGCTGTTTTTTATAAAGTGTTTTTTCAACATCTCTTAATCCATGTAGGTTTTGTTTTTCGTTTATTTTTGTTGTTATTTTTGTGCTGCTGGAGATGGAACCAAGGTCCTCGTGCATGTTAGGCAAGCATTCTACCATTGGGCTATACCTGTAGACCCTCATTTTTTGTTTTTTGGGGTTATTTTTGTCTTTATTTTTTGAGACAGAATCTCACTATGTAGTTCAAGGATGGCCTTGAACTCACTGTGTTGCCCAGTTTGGCCTCAAACTTACAATCCTTCTACCTTGGCCTCCCACATGCTGGGATTATAGTCATGTACCACCCCAGCTGGCACCCCTAGACTTCATTTAAACTTTCTGTTCTTTCCTTCTTTCTTCTTCTGCTTCTTCGTCGTCATCGTCATCGTCGTCGTTGTCGTCTTCTTCTTCTTCTTCTTCTTCTTCTTCTTCTTCTTCTCTTTTTTTTTTTTTTTTTTTTTTTTTTTTTTTTTTTTTTTTTTTTTTTTTTGCAGTTGGGCATTGAACCCAGGGCCTTATACCTCAGTTGCTCTACCAGGGAGCTACTTCCACAGCTCTTTTAAAATTTTATTTTGAGACAAAGCCTGTGTAAATTTCCCAAGTTTGCCTAGAACTTGTGGTCTTCTTGCCTTAGCCTCCCAAGTAGCAGGAATTACAGTTATAGGAAACTGCACCAGGCTCTTATTTAAGTTTTTGATACAGTAGTAAAATAACTACTCTTACGTTACTGCAATAAACCTATTCGTTATAGTATGTTATTATTTTGATATATTCCTGGATCACTGGATTGCTTATCAGTATTTTATTTAGCATAATGTTTCAGTATTCATGAATGAGATTGGAATCATTTCATATTTTTGTATTATTTTCATGTAAAAGTATTACTGAATGAATATTCCTTCTTTTTCTCTGGCCTATGATACCACAATTACTCTTAAAATCATGTGTCCTTTAAAGGTGAGATGAAAACTAATCTATAAAAAGATTTTGAAAAGGCCTCATCACGTTTTGGTGCCTTTTTCCCTGGGTTAACGTATAATCACTTTTTCAGTGTCTTGTATGGTAAGCAATCTATTAAAATCATTTGGATCTATTTTGGCAATTTGTATCTAGCTAAGAAATTTTCCATTTCTTCTAAGCTTTCAAATTTGTTGTCATAAATTTTGTTGAGTTGTCTTAGTCACTTTCCTCCTTGCTTGACAAAATGCCTCATACCCACAACCTAAGTACGGACAGATTTGTTTTGGCTCATGTTTCAGTCCATAGTCATCTGGCTCTAAGGCAAAGGAAAGCTGCTTATACTGCATCATGCACTGGAAGCAGAGAGATCAAACGAAGGATCTGGGTAGGAAAATACACCATTCTAGGCCACATCCCCATTGAGCTGCCTCCTCCAGCAAGGCTCCACCTCCCAATATCACATTTAGCATAAACACATCAGTGGACTCATCCACTATCCATCCATCAGTGTCATACCTTCAGAATCCAGTCACCTCTTCAAAGCCACTCTTGACTTATCCAACATGGCTGACTAAAGGACCAGGCCCATCAGAGATACTCAGGGAAGATCAATTAAAATCCCAGGTAACTGAAAGCTAGTGCGGGACTTACACCATGTTACAGAAATAAATTTGAAAGAACAGTCATGTCGATCAAACCAAATATCTGGTTGGTAGTTGAAAAGAGGTGAAGCTGTCCCACATGGCCCCTACCCTCATTCATCCTGGGAACAGCCAACTGGAGAATTTAAAGGTGGAGGCAGCCAAGGAGCACTGCAGAGACTAGTCACCAAGGATAGACTCTGGGTATATGAGCCCCTTTGCCCCATTGTCACCTCTCCAAACACTGAACAAGCTGCAACCCTGCATCATCCTCCCCAGCACACCGAGGACAGGGAAACTCCCTCCCTACCCACCTGACTCTTGGCAATGAGAGGATAAACAAGTAGTGGTGACCTCTAAGTCCTCCCAGCTGCATGTGCCTGCCTGAGTCATCACCTGGTACCCTGCATCAGTCCTGAGCCAATCTGAATCCCCACTGAGTGTCCTGCCCTCTAGGATCCCTATCTGGCACCAAAAGTTGATTGGACCCATTTGAGACTATGCCTGGAACCCCAAGATCGCTTGAGTCTCCACCCAGTGGTCACTGCCCTGTGCCCTCCCTAGACCTGTCATCAACTCCATCTGGTATCTAGAACTAGTCCTGGGCAGTCTGAGTCTCCACTGGGTACTCTAAATCCATGTGAGTCTCTGCTTTGTATCCCAGCCTTGCCAGAGCCTCAACTCGGTACTATGTGCCTCTTCTCTTCCCTAGGCACATCAGAGTCTCCATCTGGCATCCTGCCATAGTTCTGGAATACAGTGGGTCTCAGCCGAGTGAGCAAGAATGCCTGGAACCTCGGCCCAGTGCATTATGCCATTCCCATGCATGCCAGAGTCTGTCTGACACTCAGCATTAGTTCCAGGCTCACCTGACCTGCCTGGTACCCCTGGCCCATGAGAGTCTCCACCTAGTTCCTGGCATCCTCTCTCTAGAATCTCCTTGGATCAGTTCTAGGCATACCTGAGTTTCCACTGGGTGCTCCTAGGTTGCACAAACCTCCATCTGGTATTTTGAGCTAGTCTCATGACCACCAGATCCTCCATTGGCTTCCAGAACGGATCCCCAACCTGCCAAACCTACGCCAGGCACCTCAGGGCCACTTGAGTCTTCACTCAGTATCCTTCACTCCACACCCTCCCTGGGCCTATATCCTGGCTTGGATAGTTACCACAAATGGGTTTACAGATGGGGAACTCCTCAAACAAGTCACCATATAAACCCATAGATTATATAGAGGCAGAGTGGAATGTGACTTGTTGAAACCTACGGGTTCTGCAGGGGCGGAATAAAACTCATTTGGAAATACCTAGGGATTTTTTTCCTCTTCCTTTGACCTATTTCTTCTCCTCCCCCCTGTCATTGGTGTGCGTGTTTGTGTGTGTGTGTGTGTGTGTGTGTGTGTGTGTGTGTGTGTGTGTGTAGTTTGGAGTTTTATCACCCATTTTATTGTTTCCCCTTTAAAATATTACACTGTTTTGTGTGTTTGCTTAGGTTTTTTCCCCCTCTTCTTCCTCCTCTTTGCCCTCTTCCCTCTCCTCCTCTTCTTCCTCCTCCTCCTCCTCCTTCTTACCCCCCTCTGTCTCCTCCCTATCAATTTGTTTCCTTATTATTTTTTCTTTTTTTCTTCTAGTTTAGTCTCCATTCCTTATTATTTATCCCTTTCTTTGTTGTTTTTTTCTGTTACTGTTATCTAATATAACTAATTTTCTTTTACACCTTAATAGAATCCTTTGTTGCAATTTTATCACCTTCATCTCGTTTTCCATTGCTTAATTCCTCAAATTGTTTTTTCTTTTTTATTAAATTTTATTTTATTTGATCCCATTTCCCCCTCAAGCTCCTTCCCCTCCCTATGTACAAAAGCTTTGTTTCCTTTTTTCCTTCTATTTTCTTGTCCCTTACTTCCTCCCTCCCTCCTCCCTATTCCCCTTCCCATTTGAACACTTTCTTCCCATTTCCCAACATCCATTGTACATGACAGTCCTTATTTGCACATTCAGGTTCTCATACTAGAGTAGCAATATGATATTTAAACACATGTGTCAAATTTGTTTCACTTAAGAATCTCAGGGTCCATCCCCTTAGCTATAAATGTCTGAAGCTCCATTGCACAAAAAAACACATCTTCTTTAGCCACTTGTGAGTTGATGGGCATTAAATTGGTTTTTTTGTTTGGTTGGTTCTTTTTTTTACATGCTCCCACTTCTTGCAGCCTCTTACCTTACTGGTATTACCATTAATCCTTACACATCTGTAGATAGTTAACTATATATTACTATGGTTAAACACTGTTCTGTTAATAGAGTTAAAATTGCTCTATTGGGTAGCTATTCAATGTATATCAATCCCTGGTTTGTCTTAGAGTATGTGCTAAACTGTAGATCTTGTTTTTTGGTTAAAGGGTACAGTGCTAGTTATTATAGCTTGTCATTATCTGGTTGGTATTTGATGCTGTTATTGCTGATTTTACTACTTTTGCAAAGGTGAAGTAGTTATTACTATCAATTGCTTTTCACTGTATGCCAATTTCTAAATTGCCCAGGGGTGATAAATAATACTGTAGGCCATTCCCAAAGAACTGGCTACTGTGTCAAATAGGCTGCAAGCTCTTCTACCAAATAAACAGAGGTGGTTGCACCCTAGAAAATTCTAAGGGCTAATAGCTAGCTATGCATAAAGGACAACTCTGAAAAGTACGCATTACCTAAAGAGGTTTTGATACTAGCAATAAAGCTATCCACCATAAGCATCCTGCAAGCCTCAGCACAGAAAGCAAACAAAAGAAAAAAAAAAAAAGAAAATGAGAAAGTGAGGGAACAAAATGCCTCTAAAAACTTCTCAACTCTCCCAAAGCAAATCCATGGGGTATTTTGGGGGGAAAAATCAAAAGCCACACAGCCACGATATTAACAGTGGAGTTAACAAAACAGATCAATAAGACATTTGGTGAATTCAAAGTGGAGATAATTAAAAAAATAAATACAAAATACAAAGTAGAGATAATTAAAGAGCTAATGATCCTAATAAAAACAAATGATCAGTGAGTCTAGAGAAAGTACTAATAAACTAGAGGAACTAAAAAAAAGAGATGCAAGCCATGAATTCCCAGCATAGAAAATAATTCATGGCTTGCATCTCTTTCTTTAGTTCCTAAACAAGTATCAAATAGAAAAACAGTAGATTAAAAATTTTTTATTGAAAATATAGTTAGCCGAATCAACTGATGTGAAAACAGAGTGTCACATCTAGAAGACAGGGCTATGGTTGGTGATCAACTAATGAGAGATACCTTAAAAACAACAAGGGAACATAAATTAATCCAACAGCTGCTAGACAATTGAAAGAAGACAAATAAATTGAAATTAATAAAAAATTAGAAGGTAGCATAAAGGGCATAAAAATCTGTTACAGAAGTAACAGCAGAAAACTTTCCAAGCGTGGGGAAAAAAATAGACGTACAGATATGTGAGGCACATAGAACCCCAAATAGCCATGATCAGAAAAGAGCAACACCAAGAAATATAGTCAAAATATGAAATTCAGCACAAGAACACGATCTTAAAAGCTATTAGAGAAAAGAAACAAATCACTTATAAAGGAAAACTCATCAGAATTATAGCAGACTTCTCAACACAAGCCATAAGGTCAAGGAGAGCTTAGAGTGAAATATAAATTCATTCTAAATTGAAATAAATCAATACCTGTCAGTAATAAGCATCAATATGAATGGTCTCAATTCACCAATCAAAAGACACAGATTAGCAGAATGAATCAAGAAACAAAATCCAAAAATATGTGTGCAAAAGAAAAAGACATTGAACACAAAAGGAATTTTATACACTGAAAGTTAAAAGGATGGAAAACAACATTCCATATAACAGGAACCTGGGAAAAAACAAGCATACTTATCCTAACTGCAGACAAAAGAGATTTCAAGCTCAGAATGATCAGAAGAGACAAAGAAGGTCACTACACATTGGTTAATGGTATAATTCAATAAGAGGTAACAATTGTAAATATATATGCAACAAGTACTGCTGTACCCAACTTCATAACATAATGACTAATGAATATGAAAAATCAGATAAGCACCAATACAGTTGTAATAGGGGACCTCAGTACTCCTCTGTCTCAAATGGACAAGTTAACTAGATAAAAAAATCAACAAGTGAATATCCTAGTTCAGTGTGGTGGCAAACCTATGGCACATGTATTTCAGCAAGCATGCAGAACCCTCTCTGTTGACACAGGAGCCAAGTTGCCCCGACAGCTGAGCATTAGATCGTTTTTGTTTTTTCTTAAGCTAAAACCTTAGTATTCAGGTTTAATTGCAGTGTTGACACTTTCATAAGTGAGTTTTGGGGCTGTAATGTAGCTCAGTGGTACTGCGCTTGCCTGGCAAGTACAAGGTCTTGAGTTCAATCCCCAGTATCACAAAAACCAAAACAAAACAAGTGAGTTTTGGGTTGCACTTTGGGCACTCATTCTCTAAAAGGGTCAGGTGTCTAAAAGGTTTTCCTTCACTGTCATGGTTGACGCAAACCTTTGAAGAAGTATGATTAATCAGTTTCTAGACTGGTCCATCCAACAACAGAATATGCATTCTTCTAAGCAGCACATAGGGCTTTCTCCAAAACAGAAGTCACATACTAGACCCTAAAGTATCTGTAAGTAAATGTATAAGATTCTAAATTACCCATGCTAATTATCAGATCATAGTGCAGTGAAAGTAGAAATCAATGGCAAAAGACATTACAGAAACTATGCAAACACGTGGAAATAAATAATACCCTCTTGAGTAATCAGTTAGTCACAGTTTAAATTAAAGAAGACAGTTCCTACAATCAAATGATAATGCTAGTATGACATACTGCAGTCTGTGAGACACAAAACAGTCCTACGAGGGAAGTTTATAGCTGTGAATTTCCACATGATAAAAAGAGTGAAAGGAAATAAATAACCTAATGGCGCACCTCAAGTTTCTAGAAAAGAATAATCCAAAACCAAAGTTAGTGTGATAAAGATAAGAGCAGAAATTAATGAAATTGAGACTAAAAAATAATACAAAGAATGAATCAAAGAGGTGTTTTTATTTTTTAAACAATTACATGAAACAGACAAACCCTTAGCCAATCTTACCAAAATCAGGAAAGAAATGACTCAAATCCATGCAATTAGAAATGAAAGGGGTGAAATCACAATGGAACCAAGGACCACACCCACACGATCATCTCGCTAGATGCAGAAAAGTCATTTGAAAAAAATCCCATATCCAGGGCTGGGGATTTAGCTCAGTGGGCAAGCTCAAGGTCATGAGTTTGATCCCAAGTACAAAAAAAAAAATCCAATATCCATTTATGATTTAAAAAAAAAGCACTGAAGAAAATAGGCAGAGGACGTCTTCATCTTAATTTGATAAGAGCTATCTATGACAAACCAATGGCCAACATTCTACTAAATCTAGAGAAGCTGAAGGCTTTCCCTTTAAAATCAGGAACAAGACAAGGATGCCCACTGTCTACATTACTGTTCAATATATTTCTTGAAATATTAGCCAGAATAATTAGACAAGAAATAAAGGGATATGGATAGGAAAGGGAAGATATTAAATTATCATTATATGTTGATGACACAATCCTCTACATAGAAGACCCCAAAAATTTTACCAAAAGACTCCTAGAATTAATAACCAAATTCAGTAGCATAGCAGCATAGAAAGTCAACACTCAAAAATCAGTAGCATCCCTGTACACCTTTAACAATCTCCAAGTGATAAATTAGAGAAACAATGCTTTTTATAATAGCATCAAAGAAAATGAAATACATAGGAATTAACGAAGAAAGTGAAAGATCTTTACAGTGAAAACTAGCACTTTGTAAAAAGAAATCAAACAGGATGTTAGAAAATGGAAAGATATTCCGTTTCTGGATAGATAGAACCAATATAGTGAAAATGGCCATATTTCCAAAACTTTTATACAGAGATAGCCAACCCCAATCTGAATACCAATACAATTCCTCACAGAACTGGAGAAAATAATCCTAAAAGTAATATGGAACCAGAAGAGACATAAAAAAACAAGCGATGCTGGGCAACAAGGGCAAGGCAAGAGACATCACAATCCTGGACTAAAATTTATACTACAAAGTTACAGTGATAAAAATAGCATGGTACTGGCAAAAAAACAGACTTGTGGATCAATGAACATAATAGAGGATGCAGGAAAAAATCCCAGCAAACTCAGATAACTTATCTTTGACAAAGAGGCTGGAGGAAAGATAGTCTATTAACAAGTGATGCTAGGATAAACTCTACCCATATCTCGCACTATGCTCTAAACTAAAATCAAAAATAGACCAAGCATCTAAATATTAAAACAATCTCCTGAAAGATAAAATAGGTAAAATTCTTGAAGACATAGGTATAGTCAAGGAATTTCTGAACAAACCACAGCTGCACAAGAAATAATACAAAGAATCAAGAAATGGGATCACATCAAATTAAAATGCCTCTATACAGTAAAGGGAACCAAGAACAGGATGAAGAGACAACCTACAAATTGAGAAGAACTTTTTGCCAACTGCTCCTCAGATAAAAGACTAATATTTAGAGTATAAAAGAGAACTCAAAAAATTAAACCTCAATTTAAAGACCCAATCCAAAGGCATGGCAGGGGGACAGAAAAGAGTTAAGATGTGTTATGTACATGTACAACCCTCAGTATAACTATAATCATTACATACTACAAAGATGTACTAATAAGAAAGCCCCACCTTTGAGAGCATGAGGCATTGGGAACGCATCTAGTTATAAACCATAACATGAACCTTATTTTATAATTTAAAGAGTATCTCCACATCTGTAGATTTATCTTTTCTTGGATTTAACCTTGTTTGTTGTCATATTCTTCTACATTTTAATCAGATTCAGAAGTAATTTATCAATTTTCAGTTACTACATAGAGCCATGCTTGGTGTTTATTTATCCTCTCTACTTCACTTTATTTTTTTAACTCATTTTTCACCTTTTATTTTTATTGATTTTCCCTTGCTTTTTTTCAGTTCTCAGAATTAGTATTTATTCCTTTACTTTTGCATTCAGTGGTAGTTTTCTGTTCTTTAGTTACAATGCAGTTTTCCTTGTGTTACAAACTTGTCATCGTTTTAAAGTTAAATGCTCTATTCTGAGATGAATATTTATGTAATTTTGCTGTATAATTTGTGAAATACAAAAATATAGATACAATTTTAGAAAAGAAAATGCAGAGCAGTCCCATATACCCTTTCCTAGTTTCCCCCAGTGGTGGCCTATTGCAAAACTATAGTTACAGTTGCCCATCTAGCATTTGATATAGTAGAACAGTTCCATCACCATGATTTCTCCTGTTGCTCTTTTGTAGTAACACCCACTACCTTCCCACCTGTACCCTATCGCTGACCCCCAGCAAACACTTTTTTCATCTCATTTACTGTATTAACACAATTAATTTTGTTATTTTAAAAATTATATAAGTGGAATCATCTTTGTTTGACTTTCTTAAATTGCATAACATAAGTCCTTGAAGATTCATCTGAGTTTTTGCAGTACAACCTAATTTTGATAAGTGCACAATGGAATATTATTCCATTGTGTGGAAAAACCCTGTGTTATGTGAAGCTAAGAATCAAGATTTTAGAAAATAGACAGCTCTTAAAATAATAACACCATCTTACATTAGTATTAGCTGTTTATTCTTTCCAAAATCCTTTATCTCAAAATATACAAAATATCTATTTTCAATCCTTAGAATGATACTTTGAGCTATATAATATGTTATTTACACTCTGGATAAAGCAGTTAGTTGCCAACAAATGCTAAGTAACTTGGCTATGATTACATACTGGCAGAGTTAGTATTTCTTTTCCGGCTACATTGAATAATCAGGTTTACTATATGCCTAGGCACAATGTGAAACTCTTACTGTGGAATTATCTCATTTAATTTTTCCAACAAACAAACTGAGTCTCAGAAAGTTTCCATGATAAAATTTTTGGGTTCACAGTGCATGCTGGATTTGATCGAATGTTTTTCTGGCTCCAGAGCCCCAATCTCCAAATCACTATCTTACATTGCACTGCAGTGAATAGTTTCTACTATTCCATTATTATTTAAATGGTTAAAAGGATGAATACATCTTACTTACAATTCCATATATCTTATTATACACAGATAGGCCGCTGTGGTCTTCTTAGTTCCAGTATATCCTGTGGACTCATTGACTAGCACTATCTGCCCTCCCTCCTTTTTCATTTGACCCTTTGCTGTGCCAGCCATGCATGAGTTTGCCAGACTCTGAGCTAAGCAGGTCTTGGCATGGACTTCACGGAAGCATGCCTGGTCACTGCAGGAAAGGGGTTATGATGCAGCAGGCTGTATGCCAGTGCTGGGCTCGAGCTGGCAATTCTTTTGAGGGTAAGGGGCAGGATTCTCCATAGGGTTCCCAAAGTACACTTGGCAAAGGGGAATGATGGTTCCTCATTGCTCTGGCTAGGTTTTGGACTGCTTCATGTATGTACACCTCAGTTGACATAGGATGTACTAAGTCCTGCTGCTGGAAAAGCTGCCTCAGCAAAAAGCAAGAATTCAGGATGTGAAGTGAAAATTGGAAGGGGCTAAAATTTAATCGCTGATATCTCCAACTCTTAGAATTCCAGCCTGGAAGCCTTCGACCCCTGAAGGCCTCTTACTGTGCCTATTCCTGGATCTTCTTCTCTGTGACTGCTCATATGGCAACATCAGAATTATTTGTTGTCTTGATTCTGCGCATGCAGTGCTGTTCTGTGTTCCTTTAAATCTGAACCATTTTCCATTTGCTCATTTGGCTGATTTGAATAATTCTTTACTGAAGAGCTATTTAATTTCAACATCCTGCTTTGGTTTGCTTAAAACCAGCACAGCCAGTCCTCTGTATCAGTCAGTTCCACATTCACAGATTTAACCAACTGTGGATTAAAAGTATTTGAAAAATAAATTGTACTTCTTCTGAACATGTAGACCTTTTCTTGTCATTATGCCCTACATAATATAGCATAATAGCTATTTGCATTGTATCGGGTATTATACTACATTGTTTTATATAAGGGTCTTACATACAGATTTTTGATATTTGCAGGGAGTCCTGGAATCAATCTCCCATGAATAATGACGGATGATTGTACATACTTAAGAGACTATTTTGTGCTTAGTGTTCTAGTACCAACTTCAAAAGTTACCTGTCCTAGTCACCCTTAGGGAATTTAACCAGTTCCATTATATGGACCAGCTTGTCCTACCAGTTCTTAATAAATAAGATTACATTTTGCAAGCCTAATGGAGAGGAAAGAGCACTATGTTTCTGTGTTGCCACCAACCCCCACAGCTTTCCTAGTCATTTTACTGGTGGCTTCTCTTCTTCTTTTTCCTTGCCCATTTCCTTAGTTCTCTTTTTTCCCTTTCAAATTTCATTATAGCAAATTTCAAATATACACATACTGTATTTAGCACGCATATGTTCTTCAGTTTGTATTTTTATTCTGCAGATTGTCAATTCATGTTTTCAGTTCTGTATAGGAATGTTTCACCTCTCATTGATTTGCATGAATTTTATGTGTATAAAAAGTATAAACCCTTTATCACCTTTGTACTACATGTTTTCTCCAGATTGCCCATTAACTCTTTTTTGGTTGTTGTTGTTTTTTTTTTTTTGTGCTATGATTGAACGTGGGACCTTGTGCTTACAAGGCGGATGGCAGAACCACTGAGCTCAATAAATCCCTGGCCCACCTGTTAACTTTTTGTTGTTGTTGTTGTTTTTTCTGAACTTTTAATGATACATTTGATGTACACTGTCTTTGTATTTTTTTTTTTGAGACAGAGTCTGGCTATAAATAGTTCAGGCTGGCCTTAAATTTATTATGTAACACAGGATCACCTCAAACCTGCAGCGATCCTCCTGCCTCAACCTCTGGAGTACTGGGATTACAGGTGTGTGCCACCACACCCAGCTCTGGTTTTTGCAGTTTCATTGGTTAATTTTATTGATTTCCAACCCCCTTCAGACAATGGTAATTTCTTCTAGTGCTTTTATACTTAAAGACTAAGATGAGATGGTTAATCCAGTTTTTAAATAATTTTCTTAAAATTTTAATTTTTCAATATCTCAGAATCAAGTCTATGAGACATGTAAGTCAATTGACTAGAAGACAGAAATAAACCCACACAATTACAGCCACCTGATTCTGGATAAAGGAGCCAAAAGTACACAAAAAAGAGCCTCTTTAATAAATGATGTTTGAAAAACTGGACATTCATATATGGAAGATTGAAACTAGATGTCTGTCTCTCACTATATACAAAAAAATTGAAAATAGATCAAAGACCTAGGTATTAGACCTGAAACTTTGAAGCTGCTAAAAGAAAACATAAAAAGCCATGTACACAGGCAAAGATTTCCTGAATAGGTCTGCAGTAGCAGAGGAAATAATAGCATGAATCACCAAGAGAGACTATATCATATTTAAAAGTTTCTGCACAGCAAGGGAAACAAACAGAATGAAGAGACAGCTGACAGAATGGTAGAAAATCTTTGGCAGCTCTCTTAACAAAGGATTGATATCTAGAATACACAAACAATTCAAAAATTTAACACCAAAAACAAAAGCCCAATCAGGAAGTGGGCGAATGAATTGAACAGGCACTTCTCAAAAGACAAAATACAAATGATCAATATATATGAAGATATAGTCAATATTTTTGGCTATTATGGAAATGCAAATTAAAACTACACTGAGATTTCATCTCACCCCGGTCATAGTAGATATCATTAAGAACATAAAAATAATAAATGCTAGTAGTGATGCAAGGGAAGAGGAGCCCTTCTACACTGCTGGTAAAAGTATAAATGAGTACAGCCATTATGGAAGTTAGGTTCCTTGAAAACTAAAAACAGAACTACCATATGACCCAGCTATGCCACTGCCTGGTATATGTCTGAAGGGATTAAAGTCAACACACTATAGGGATACCTGTGTACACATGTTTATTGTGGCACAATTCACAACAGCCAAAATATGAAACCTGTCTAGGTGCCCATCAACAGAAGAATGGATAATGAAATGTGGTGTATATACACAATGGAGCATTATTCAGCCATAAAGAAGAGTGGAATTATGTTATTTTCAAGAAAATTGGTGGATCTGGAGAATATCGTGTTGAGCAAAATAAGCCAGACTCGGAAAGACAAACATTGTGTGAAAAGAAAGTAGAAGTGAGACTTATTAGATAAGAGGAAGGAAATCACAGGGAGAGGGAGGGGTGTAAGGGAGGGTATTGAGGGGATGGATAAGAGAAAAGTATATTACACACATTGAAATCCCTCCAAAAATGTAAAACTGCGGCAAAGGCAGGGCAAAGAAAGTGAAAATGATCAAAGTGTTTTATGCACACATATGTATCTACTAAACCCCATTAATCTGTCTAAGCGGTAAAAATTCAGTCTTTGAGTGCCATGAAGTAGGAATAATAACTTATTTTTTCCACAAAATAGTCATTTTTGAGCACTGTTGAATAACTGTAGCCCCAAATCATCGCTACTAATTTATATCATAAATACATTCTTACATATATTAGGATTTATTTTGGGCTCTGTTGTGTACTAGCTTATTGATCTGTCTGTTGGATTTTCACCAGCTTCATGGTCTTGTATTTGCATTAGCTGGTAGGCCAGATTTCTTTTTGCCATATCCCCAGCCTACTACTTTACCTGCATTTTTAAAAAATCTATTCTCAACTAGTTTTTTCTTCCAAATGAACTTAAAATGCTTTTCTCCTGTTTTTCCCAAAGACCTACTAGGATTTTTATTGTAATTACTATAAACCTAAAATTGCAAAATAAGAACCAAGATACATTATGTATAAGATCCTAGTAATGAATGTAGCTGTATTGTGTACCTAAAATGTACCAATAAAATTAATGGAAAAAAATAAAATTGCATTGACATCACCATAGTATCAAGTTTCCCCATCCAGGAAAAGACATGATTTGTTTCTTAATTTACTCATGCTTTCTTTTATGTTCCTCAGGGGTATGTGTATGTGTATAGATGCATGTGTGTATTTGTGTATGTTTCCCATGTATTTCTTATCAAGATAATTTCTGGATAGTTTGTAGCTTTTGACATCATTTAGTTAGTTTTCAGCCTGGCTACTGGTACATAGGAAAGATTTTGTGTTTTTTGTATGTTTGTTTTATGTTTGGCCACTGTGCTTAACTCTCTCTTAATAGTTTTTCAGCTGTTTCCTTTGGATTATTTTGGAAATTAATTATATCTACTTTCATATGGTAACTTTATCTCCTTTTAAAGAACATTTTGTTTTCTTGTTTCAAGCTTGGTTGTATTAGCTGAAACTTCTGGGTTAATGTTGAATATTGGGAGTACTGGCAACAATCCTTATCTTGCTTCTGTTTTAATGGAAATGTTTTCTAGCGTTCCATTTAATGAGAATGTTTCTACTGTTTTATATCAGTTGGATCCAATATCTGCTGCTAGTTTAGGTGAGGGTTATGGTTATATGTAGATGTTCTGCCAAAGCCTGACGTGCTCACAAGTGGGGCTTTTGGGAGGTGATTGGATCATGGAGGCATGATAATCATCAGCAGATAAGTCCACTGATGAGTTCGTAGTTAAATGTGATGTTGGGAAGTGAAGCCTAGTCTGAGGAGGTGGGTCACTGGGAACGTGGCCTGGAAGGTCTCCTTCCCTCCCTCCTCCCTGCTCCTGCCTGCTATGCCATGAGCAATTAGTTCTCCTCTGCCAAGTCCGGCCATGCTCCCCTGCCTTAGAGTCAGCTGACTATGGATTGAAACCTCTATAATGTGCAAGCCAAAATAAACCTTTCCTCCTTTACATTGTAGGTGTTGTAGTTGCTGTTGTGTCTCAGCAATGAGCAAATAACTACTCAGATGTTATAATGTTAAGGAAAATTACCTTATTCTTAAATTATCAAATCCTTGAAAATAAATCAAGTAAAACTCAGTCATACATGTGGAAAAGCACAAGTTTTTACATACTGTATCTGTTTGGGGTACCCCAGAGCTTAGCCAATACTTTCTCACAATCTTTTGAGTTGTTCGTTTGTGTTTTGTTCTTTGACCACCTCATTTGGCTAAATTCGTCAACTGTAGAACCCACTAAATGAATTTCTTCTAGACTTAGATTTGACTTCCATGCTATGAATTGATTGGTTTTGCTGTTTGCCATCTTCAATGTGAAATTTAAATCTGCTGTTACAATATTAATTTCTTTGTGATTCTTCTTTGCTGAATGTTCTTTCATCCTAGATTGTGGTTTTTCCTTCTCAGTATGTTTTATCCTAATGGCCTTCTATACCTGTTTCACTGAGTCCAAGTTTTATTGCATACTGTTCAAAATGCAGTTTTCTTAAATATTTCTTTTAGTTCATATTCTAACTACAGACACTTGTGCTTCCTCCAAGTCTTCAGAATGATAAGACATGTTCTTGTGCTACCAGAGATTTTCATAGAAGCCATGCAGTGTTCTAAAATGTCTATGAATATTTAAAAGAGATTCTGTAATTTGGCAAAAGCAGAATATGTAGACTGCCTTTGAATATTCTTATGCTCTCTGTAGTATTGGTTAAAATCAGTTAACAGCTCCACTTTGGTAGGCGGGTTGATACACATAGCTTCTAACCCATTCCCAGTGTCGAGCAGCTATTCACTCAGTGCATTCTGCTTAACTGTTATAGAATTAGCTACCCCTACTGTTACACTCTGGAATACTCCAAAGAGATAAAGTACATGAAAATCTAATCTCCTCCTATATGCATAGCTACTGGAGATTATTTGAGAAGACTCCCATTCCAAGGATGCATTGTGCCAACACCAATCCTATGATATTCTACTTTTTTGGTTTTGGGGAGCCTCCAGGTAGATATAGACTAGTTTTTGAGCTTGCTGATTTCCTCTACTCGTATTAGCTATGTAGTTAAGTATCAGTTGTCCAGTTTACTGATTGTTAAGTAAAGTCCTGGTTTATAAGCCACAAAACTGATGTTGTTAGAAAGATTTAGTATGTTTCTACCATTGGATTTCTGGAAGCCTGCTGGATGAATTGGAAATAAATTATCTCTTCTTATTTTAGCATTAGCCTTATTTTTATTGGCAACTTCTCCCAGATTGCAGCCTTAGTATGTCCATTGGTCTTAAGTTTTCAATAATTTGGAGAATTTTATCTGTTTCTATATTTTATAGGCATTTCAGTAGTAAATTGGGAGAGGCGGTGTTAATAGTTGTTAGGCAAATGTTATTTTAAAGTAGAAACACAGTGAGATAGTTGGATTTAGAGCAGAGCTTGGCAAACTTTTACTATAAAAGGCCAGATAGCAAAAGTTGAGACCTGAAAAGCCATATCATCTTGGTGCTTGTACTGCTTAACTGTTATAGCAAGAAAGCAGCAGAGAAATGCTTAGTATTCCATTAAAACTTTATTTACCTAAATTTGAAGACCACATGCAAAAGTTCTAGAGATGGCTGGTGGTGCTAGTTGTACATCATTGTGAATATACTTAAGCCAATGAACTGTACACTTAAAAGAAGTTAAGTTGGATAATTGTATGTTCTTTATATTTTATCACATCAAAAAGCCAAAACTGGAGGATCATATTTGATTCCTCAGGATCAAACTCGGGACCTTGCACTTGTAAGGCAGCTAGAAGATCATATTTGAATTTAGAAGAATTAGATCTAACACATACAGTGAGCCAGAAATAGAGGGACAGAGGGGGGAAGGGGCATTGTATAGCAGGTTATTAGCTTACATTATTAATAACATAAAGCAGTGTTAGAGATTTAATACCTGTATTTAACAGGAATACTTTACTGGGGGTTAGAACGTTCTGGAAAGCAGCAATTTGTCTTGGTGACCTCATCCTTGGTCATTAGGGATAGAGATATACAAAGTTCATATTCATTCCTTTGGTCATAAGGATCAGAGCAGGGATTTTTCCTTTGCTTGGGAAATCTTAGCCACTGTCACAAGTGTTTATGTCAGAGGCATCTTGAAAGCCGCCAATCCTTCCTTCATGCTTGTAATACAAATAGTGACTAGTGATGCTTCCTGCAAATGATCTCATTTCTGCCCCAGGCTAGAAAATCTGAGCTCTTAAATTATGAATCACAGCAGAGTCGGTGGATAAAAGAGCAGCCACTAGCCTGAATCCGCTGTTTCTGTAAGCTCCAAAAGAAGATACTTGTCATCTGGAGACTTGGGCGCTTCCATTAGGAAACTGTTATCCTCCTGACTAATTTGCTTTTCTTTAGGGGTATACAGAGGATTTGGACTCTTTACTTCCTAGCTCTAGCTTTGGAAGCCCTCTGCTTGATCAAGACCTGGAAAGAGCCTAAATTCCAACCAAAGTCCCCCATCTTCCAGGGGAGTTGGGGTTAGAGGGAGCAGGTCTCTGGTAATTTTGTTCTTGGAACAGAGTTAACATATATGGGTTCATTATCCTACTGAAGCTAGAGAAATGCTAAGAGCTTGGGGCAATGGGCTGAAGAAGCTAGCAGTTTGTAAACCACAGCCCTGTGACTAAGAGGAAACCTGGACAGCATGGGAGTGTCACTGGGCTGGGTTTAAAACTGAGCTCAACCTGCAGGCTTGCTTACTCTCATTACAGAAAAATTATTTTTTAGAATGTGTCAGAAAGAGGCACAAGTAGGGTTTATTCGACAGAGATAGAGATTATAGGGTGCTTGAGAGGAGTGTAGACACTCAAAGCAATGAGATACATTACATTTTGGGATGAGTACATTTATATTTTTTTGAGGGGGTGAAACCTAGGGATAAAAATGCCCTCTACCACCTCGCTAAAAAGGGTACCAGCCTGTTTGCAAACATGGCCATTTTTTGTTTTTTGTTTTGTTTTGTTTGATAGGTGATGTAAGCATTTTCTGGATTTGCTCAACCTATTGTTTACTTTTTAATTGGGATGATTTATGGCCTTTTAGTGATGGTCTAGTAGGAAAAGAATGTAAATCTGGCCAAAGACTATTGGCACTGGGGCTGTCCTTATCTCAGGGCCAGGCTCCTATTTCTTCCTTTTTAAATTGAGCCAATTTATGGCCTTTTAATAATGGGTCTGGTACAAAAGAGGTATAAATCTAGCTCAAAAATGTTGGCATGGGGCTATCTCGGTTAACTTTGAGTAAAGCCTGAAAGTTGTAGTCTTTTTACAAAGTACAATTTTTAGTTGTAATTTCCTTGTCTCCTTTTTAAAATTTCTGTCCTGTCTTTTCTATCTATCGTTCTCTTTCATTTTTTTTTATCCTACCTCAGTCTGTTTAGTCTATTCTCCAAGCTGAAAAAGGGTGTAATAATCACATGTAGAAGGCATTCACACCCCCTTCCCAGTATCTGTGGATCCCACCATGATAGTGGGCTATTAGTCTCCATTTGCTTTTTAGTGTCCTGTGTTGTTTTTAGAAGAGAGTTTTACAAGGGTCTGAGAGTGTCTTAGAGAAGCTAGTTTTTGGGGTCTCTCTTTCTCTCTGAGCTAGGATATCTTGAAGGACTATATAGAGGAAAAGGAAATGGCAGCTAAAATTTTCCCAGCTTTAGGTTTCAATCAGACTGTTTAGTGGCATTGTGAACACAGACCATGTAATGTTCTGGGTTATCCTAATGTGTACAGGAAGGGTGGGGGAACTCATGGAGTGAGTCACTGAGCAGTGAAGTTTGATTGTCAGTGAACTCTTCTTCCCCCAACCCACCCTGGGAAGAAAAGTGCCTAGCAGAGAACTGCCACACATCCTCTGCCTCTGCAAGCCATGGTGCCCCCTCTCCCCAATGTTGAAAACCCCTGAAATCTGTTCATCTTCATGTACACATGAAGAGGTTGCAAGTAAGATTATTTGGACATGAGCATATGCTGATTCAGTCTGGAGGAGCTTTTAAAGGAGAAGAGATGAAATTTCATCTGTGTTGCAGAGAGCAGGAGGTGTACTGCTGGATGGAGAGAGCACTGTAGGCTGGGTATGAGGAAAGATAGGTAAGGAAAGCTTGGGCGTGGGTGATGGGAAGAAGGGCAGTCTGACATGTGATCATGGCTTTGCAAATTGATACCCTGTTGACCTTTGGGCTGCATGATATTAGAATAGTTCAGTAGCCCTTCGGCCCTTTTCCAGATTCCATGTATTATACTGTCGGATGTTTAAAAAGCATGACTTTCCCTGGGGAGCCTCATATCTCTAGTTTATAAGATGATGGATTCAGGTTGAACTTGTTGGTTTTAGTGTCTCGGAATAGTTTTACATCTTAGTACCCATTCCCCAGTATGCATCACATCAGCTGCTCTGGATCCTGGCATGTTATCGAGACTTGATTTGGGTCATGTGATGTTACCAAAAGAGCAGTCTTTTGCCACCCTCACCTCAAAAGTGGCTGATTTTGACTTTGCTTTAGACTCGGTAGGGAAGATGTTATTTGGGAAATTGCCTCTGACCCTGAACAACCTTATTAAGATCAAGTTCTTGGCAAGAGAGAGAAAGTTTTACATATGGATGCTGATTTTAGGGGGAAAGAGACCAGGGACTAGAAGACTCCTTGGTGAGCATCAGTTCAAGGAGACCAGTTACTTTTTTGTATGGAATACAGCTCATGTGTTATCTGTCATAGTCCTGCCTTGCATTCATGTATATTCTTTCCTTAATGCTAAGAGGAGGAAGGAAACTTACAGGTTGTTGACAAGTCCCTCTGCCTCTTCCATACCCAAGAGAATCTGCCTACCTCCCCAAGAATACATAGTCAACTTGTCTTCTACAAGTCTCCTGAAAGTTCTCTGAAGGTTTTCAGAGCAGAGACTGCTTTCATATTTTTCTTCCTCATAGGCTGCTCTGCTTTAAACATGTGTTTGAATGTGCATTATCTCCAGGTAAAAGGAAGGCTAGAGATCCAGATAGCCTTCCACAGCTGAGAAACATGGAAAATGATGGTTATTAGAGGAATAGGGACCAATGCTTTACAGCCACTTTTCACTTTGTTGGACCACCCAGTCCTTGTGGAAGTGAAGCAGAGACTCTCCTATGATAGAGGTAGAACATGTATTATATTAGACCAAAGCAATTCCAAAAAGGAGCAATACAGCATAGTAGATAAGATTTGGACAAGATGTGTAGGAAAGAGCTGTACACTGATAATGATGAAATAGAAATATCTCGTTCTTATTATGAAAGTAACCCAGGGCCAGGGCTTTAGCTCAGTGGTGCCGCCGCCTGCCTCTCAAGTGCAAGGTCCTGAGTTCGATCCCTGGCACAAGAAAGAAAGGAAGAGAGGAAGAGAGAAAGAGACAGAGAGACAGAGAGAGATCCATACTCATTATAAGGGGAAACATTACAGAAAGCAGTAAAGATAAGAATAACTGATCATTCCTATTACTATGTTTATATAAACTCATAGTCCCATATTTCTAATAAAATGATTATTTTATGTATGCTATTTTATAAAATTTAAGAAGTTAATATACCATAATTATTTCCCTATTTTAATAAGTATTCCTCTAAACATTACTTTTTTCATGTTTTATTTCTTTATTAGTGTGTTTATAGTACATACTGATTTACATTTTCCATGGGGGATTCGTACACATACATAGTACATCTTAATTCTCTTTTTCGTCCCCTTCCCATCCCCTCCCTACAACCTTCTTCCCTTCCATATTTACAGAAGCTCTATTTCCATTTTTTCCTTTGAATTCTTTTTTCTTTAAATCCCTGTTTCCTTCCTTCCCTCCTCCCATCTCTTTCTACCCCTTCCAACTCCCTAATATCTTTCCGCCATTCTGCTCCTTATTTATACTTTGGATTTCCCACGCAAGGGAAGTAAAGTTTAAACTCGCTTGCCAGGTTTATTTCACTTAAGATTATTGTCATAGCACTTATAAATATCATTTCTAATGGCTGCATAGTATTCCATTATTTGAATAAATATAATATACTCGTACAATGCCCTATTAATTCAACATTTTGTTGGTTGGATAACTATATTTTTTGTTTTGTTTTGTTTTTTGGTAGTGGGGATCAAACTCGGGACCTTTTGCTTGTGAGCCAGGTGGTGGCACCGCTGAGCTAAATCCCTGGCCTTTGGATAAATATGTTTTGAAGATGTCTTGGATAATGTGGTGGAATTAGATGGCCCAGGTTATACTTATGCTTCTGCCACTTGCTCTGTGATCCTGAGCAAGAATTAAAGCCTCGGTCTCTATTTTATCATTTATAAAATAAGACTATTAATAGTAACTACATTCTTGAATGGTTGTGATAGTTATGTGAGGTGACCCTTGTAATCTCTTAGCATGGAACCTGCCATTTAATAAGTACTGATTACACATCAATAATAATATATAGAATTATCCTTTTCTCGGTACTTAACTCTGTACCTCATTATTATAATTTAGGAATGAAAATTGCTTTCATTCAGATAAGTAGCATTTCAGAGTGAACAGTTACTCTCATATAAGTAGACTCTTTTAGCACTTGAGCATCTTCCAGATAGGAGCCTTTGCCAACTTCCTGAGTTTCACAGGAAAAAAAATGGCCTTTGCAGTTGTGTGGCCCCATTCCGTACCTAACAAGGAAGGTAGAAACCACTGCCAGCAGGGAATTGCCTTTGGACTCACAAGCAAAGCCATACAAACATTCCTGTTAAACTTGTCTGATTTTCCTTTATTTGTACCAAATTTTGTTATAAAAACTTCAAACATCTCTAAAACTTGGAAACAACCCACATGCCGGCAACTGGATCCGGGATAAAGACGATGTGGTTTTTCTATAAAATGGAGTACTACTCAGCCATAAAGAATGAGAAACTAGAAACGTTTATAGCTAAATAGATGCACATTGAGGCCATACTCTTAAGTGAAATAAATAGGACAAACTTGAGTAAATACCAAATAGTTTTTCTGGTGTGAAAAGCTAAAAGCATAAATAAGGTTCAAATGGTATAATTGATAGCATGAAATAGGAAGAAAATGGTTAAAGGGGAAGTGGGAAGGAGAGGGGAAAGGAAATAATGGAAAAGAAAAATATGAAAAAAGGAAAAACTGGAAACAATGTCTTTGTAAACAGGGAAGGACGAAGTGGGTGAAGGGAGGACTGGGGAATGGGGAAAAAATAAGAACCAAGACATATGATGTAAAGGTACATGATCCCAAATATAAATGTAACTGTATTGTTTTCTTTAAATGTACCAATAAACTTCACGGGAAAGAAAAAGTGAAGTGGGAAATCCACTGGACATATGTGTGACCAACCAACACCTAGATTCACCAAAAATTTGAGAAAGTATTGTTTAGCAGGCTTAGAATCTTGGATCACTTTCTGGGTGTCAAAGGTAACTCTGGGAGAGTTCAGTGTTTTGCTCTTTGTATATATTTTGAAATTTATTATATAGTAAAATTGACTTTTCTGGTGTAAAGTTCTGTGTGTTTTAACATATGTGTAGATTATTGTAACTGTCATCACAGTGTGGGTGTTGAATAGTTCCATCACTCTGAATACTCCTCATACTGTCTCTTTAGAATGACACCCGCATGCCTAAAACCTGGCAACCACTCGTCAGTTCTTCACTCTGGTGAATGTCACATATATATGAATCCTACTGTATGTAACTTTTGGGAGAGGCTGTATTCTACAGAATAATGCCTTTGAGATTCATCCAAGTTGTTGCATTGATCTTTTGCTCCTTTTTATTGCTGAGTGGTTAGTATGTGTGCCATACTTTATTTTTTTCACTAGTTGAAGGGCATTTGAATTCATTCTGGATTTTGGCTCTTGTGATTAGACCTGGTTTGTTGTAAATATTTGCCTATACCTTCTCATGAAGCATACATTTTCATCTATCCCGGAGCAGGATTGTTGGATCGTGGATGAGTATTTGTAACTTTCTCTTTTTTTCTTAAATTCTTATCTTAGTACATTTTAGGTATATAATACATTTACATTCATCATTGGGAACTTGTACCTTTTACATGATATATCTTGGTTCTAGTTTTTTCCCCATTCCCCTGCCCTCTCTTGAGTATTTATAACTTTCTAAATTTTATAAGATACTTTCAAACCATTTTCTAACCTGGTGCTTTTATATTTGCAACAACTATATATGAGAATTTTAGTTTTCGGTTTCTTATTCTGGTGTTTATTTTTCCTCATTGAGTTTATTGGTACATTTTAGGCATACAGTACAGTTACATTCATTATTGGGATCTTGTACCTTTACATGACAGGTCTTGGTTCTCATTTTTCCCCTTGTCCCTGTCCTCGCTTCACCCCTCCTCCCCTCCCCCTTTACATATACTTCATTTCCATGTTTTCATTTTCTCCTATTTTTTACTTTTACCTTATTAGCTTTCCCCTACCCTTCCCACTTTCCCTACACCTTTAGCCCTTTTCTTCCTATTTCACATTGTCTACTATATCATTAGGATCATATGTACTACTATAGTTTATTCACACCATAGAAACTATTAGGTATTTACACATGTGCGACTTATTTATTTCACTTAGGGGTATATTCTCAATATGTATCCATTTTCCTATGAATGAATCTAATTTCTCATTCTTTATGGCTGAGTAATATTCCATTTTATAGGAAAACCACATCTTCTTTATCCAGTCTCCAACTGATGGGCAAATGGGCTGTTTCCAAGTATTAGCTATTACAAACTGTGCCGCTATAAACATGGGTGCGCATATATCTATGTGGAATGATTCTTTTAGTTCTTTTGGAAAGATACCCAGCAGAGGGATGGCTGGGTCAAATGGAACCTCTAGTCCCAGCCCTTTGAGGTATCTCCATAATGATTTCCATAGTGGTTGCACTAGTCTGCACTCCCACCAACAATGGAGAAGGATTCCTTTCTCCCCACAACCCCACCAACATTTGTCATTGGTTGATTTCTTGTAGCAATGGAGAAGGTCCTTTCTCCGCACAACCCCACCAACATTTGTCATTGGTTGATTTCTTGTAGCAGCCATTCTTCTTGGGGTGAGGTGGAATCTCAGTGTGGTTTTCATCTGCATCTCTCGAATGACCAGTGATTGGAACATTTTTTCATATATTTGTTTGCTGGTTTTACTTTGTCTGAAAAATGTCTGTTCATTTCAGATGCCCATTTCTGAATTGTGTCTTTATATTTGGGGGGGACTGATTGCTTTGAGTTCTTTATATATTCTAGATAGTAGTCCTTTGTCTGAGGAGCATCTGGTAAAATTTTTTTCCCACATTGTAGGTTGTCTCTTAGTTCTGCTGATGATTTCTTTTGCAGTGCAGAAGCTTTTCAATAAGAAGAGATCGCAGTTGTTGATTCTTTCTGCTAGTTCCCTTGCTACTGAGGATTTGTTCATAAAATCTTTTCCTATGCCAATGTCTTCAAGAGTTCTGCCTAACTTATCTTCCAGCAAGTTTAGTGTTTCTTTTTTAATATTTAGATCTTTAATCCACTTGGATTTTAATTTAGTGCATGGTGAGAGATAAGGGTCTAGTTTTAATCTTTGGCAGGTTGAGATCCTGTTTTTCCAACACCTTTTATTAAAGAGGCTATCTTTCCTCCAATAAGGATGGTCAGCTACTTTGTCAAAGATGATGTAGCTAAGTACATCTGTATTTGCTTTTGTGTCCTTTAATCAGTTCCACTGATTCTCCGATCTGTTTCTTTGCCAGTACCATGCTGTTTTTATCACAGTGGCTTTGTAGTATAGTTTCACATTCTGAATTGTTATACCTGCTACCATGTCTCTGTTGTCTACGATAGCTTTTGCTATTTTAAGTCTCTTATGGTTCCAAATGAATTTTTGGATTCTTTTTTCTAGTTCTATGAAATATACTGTTGGAATTTCAGTTGGCATTGCATTAAATCTGTATGGCAGTTTTTGTAGTATGGCCATTTTCACTATGTTGATTCTTCCTACCCAGGAGCAGGGGATATCTTTGCATTTTCTTATGTCCTCTTTGATCTCTTTTTTCAGAGTGCTGTAGTTTTCAGTATAGAGGTCTTTTGCTTCTTTCGTTAGACTTATTCCTAGATACTTCATTTTTTGGATGCTATTGTGAAGGGAATTGTTTCCCTAATTTCTCTCTCAGTGAGTCTGTTATATGTGTACAAGAAGGCTATTGAATTTTGTGTTTTGACCTTGTATCCAGCTACTCTGCTAAAGGTCTCAATTAAGTCTAAAAGTCTTTTGGTGGAGATTTTTGGGTCTTCAATGTAGAGTATCATATCATACATATCATCAAAATAATGACAGTTTAACTTCTTCCTTTCCTATCTTTATTGCTTTAATTTCTTTATCTTTTCTAACTGCTGTGGCTAATGTTTCCAGATCTATATCAAAGAGGAGTTGTGATAGTGGGCATCCTTGTCTTGTTCCTGATTTTAAAGTGAAAGTTTTCAGTTTTTGACCATTTAATATGATGTTGGCTATTGGTTTTTCATAGATAGCCTTTATTAAATTGAGATATAGACCATCTAGTCCAATTTTTTACAGGGTTTTTATCATGAATGGGTGTTGAATTTTGTCAAATGCTTTTTCTGCATCTATTGAGAGGATCATATAGTTTTGTCCTTGACTCTGTTAATATAGTATATTACATTTATTGACTTATATATGTTGAACCATCCTTGCATCCCTGGAATAAATCCAACTTGGTAGGATGTATGATCTTCTTGATGATCCTCTGTGTTCTCTTTGCTAGTATCTTATTAAGAATTTTTGCATCTATATTCATTCAGGAGATTGGCATGTAGTTTCTCTTTTTTAGTTGCATCTTTCCCTGGTTTGAGAATCAAAGTGATACTTGCTTCCAGGAATGAATTTGGAAGTATTGCTCCCTTTCAATTTCATTGAAAAGTTTGAAGAGTAAAGGCAGTGGTTATTCTCTAAATGTCTTGTAAAATTCAGCAGTTTATCCATCAGGACCTGGGCTTTTCGTGTTGGTAAATTTTTAATTATATTTTCAATTTCACTGATTGTAATTGGGGTGTTTAAAATGTTTTTATCTTCTTTGTGCAACTTTTTAAATTCATCAGTATCTAAGAATCTGTCCATTTCTTCTGTGTTTTCCATTTTATTAGAGTACAGGTTCTCAAAGTAGGTATTAAGGATCTTCTGGATTTCTGTTGGATCTATTGTGACTTCACCTTTTTCATTCCTGACTGCATGGACCTGAGCCTTTTCTTTCCTTTTTTTGATAAGGTTAGATAAGGTTTTATTGATTTATTTATTCTTTCAAAAAACCAACTGTCTGATTCATTTATTTTTTGTATCATTTTCTTTGTTTCCATTGCATTGTTTTCTGTTCTAATCTTTTTATAATTTTCTCTCTTGTTCTAGCTTTGGATTTCTCTTGCTCTTGTTTTTCTAGTAGGCTAAGATTCAACATTAGGTTGTTTATTTGAGCTCGCGCTGTTTTCCTAGTGTGGGCATTCAGTGCTATGAATTTTCCATGTAGACTGCTTTCATCGTGTCCCATAGATTCCTGTATGTTATATTGGCATTTTCATTTATTTGTAAAAACTATCTAATTTCTTCTTTAATTTCCTCTGTGATCCATTGATTGTTCAGGAGAGTGTTGTTCAATTTCCATGTGTTTGTGAAGTTCCTACGGTTTCTTATACTATTGATCTCCAGCTTGATTGCACTATGATCTGATAATATACAGGGGATAACTTCTATTCTTTTACATTTATTCAGACCTGTTCTGTGAGCTAGTATATGGTCTATCTTGGAGAATGACCCATGTGCAGCCTAAAAGTATGTATATTCTGATTTTGTGGGGTGGAACACTCAATAGATGTCTATTAAGTCCATGTGTTCAAAACCTTGGTTCAGTTCTAGTATTTCGTTGTTGATTTTCTGCCTAGATGATCTGTCTATTTGTGAGAGTGTGGTATTTAGATCCCCCATTACAATTTTATTAGTGCTTATTTGGTTTTTCATGTTACTTAATATTTGTTTTATATAGTTGGGGGCATTAATAGTTGGTGCATATATGTTTATGATTGTCATATCTTCCTCTTGAATTGTTCCCTTTACAAGGACATAGTGGCCTTCTTTGTCTCTCTTAATCAGTTTTGGTTTGAAATTTACTTTGTCTGTGATTAAGATTGCTACCCCTGCTTTTTTCTGGGCTCCTGTCGCATGGAGAATTGTTTTCCATCCTTTCACTTTCAGTCTATGGGCTTCTTTTTATACTAGGTGTGTTTCTTGTATACAATATATTGTTGGATTTTGTTTCTTCATCCATCTGCCAGTCTGTTTTTCTTGATTGGTGAGTTGAGGCCATTGACATTGATGGTTATAACTGATATGTTCTGACTTATTATTGTCATGTTATCGTCCTTTTGTTGACTCTTTTTACTTTTTCTCCCATCTCCTTTTAGTTTCTTGCCTTGCCTATTTGATTTTGTTTCTTGGGCCTCATGGTGTTGTGACCTTCATTGTCTTTTTCTAGGATATTGTTTAGAATTCCTTGTAGTGATGGTTTGGTATTCATGAAGTTTCTCAGGTGTTCTTTGTCATGGAAGTATCTTATTTCCCCATCCATTTTGAAAGAGAGTTTTGCAGGATACATCAGTCTAGGTTGGAGGTTGTTTTGTTTTAGGACTTGAAATACCTCACTCCAGGCTCTCCTTGACTTGAGGGTTTGTGTTGAAAAGTCTGCTGTGATTCTGATGGGCTTTCCTTTGCATGTGATTTGTTTCTTTTCTCTTATTGCTTATAGTATTTTGTTCTTCTGTTGGGTGTCTGGGATCTTGATTATTATATGTCTAGGTGTAGATTTTTTTTTTGTACCATGGCTAGTTGGATTCCTATATGCCTCACTTATCTGTATGTCCAATTCTTCCCCTCTGTTTGGAAAGTTTTCTGTCATTAATTCTTTGAACAGCTTTTTTAAGTCATTTGCATTTTCTCCTTCTACTTCATGGATTCCTATCAGTCTTATGTTATTCTTCTTTGCATCATCTAGGAGTTGTTGGACGGATTTCTCATGATCCCTTACTGTTTATAAGGGACCTCTCTTTTCACAGTCACTGACTGCAATCCTATCTTCTATATCTGAGATTCTATCTTTGCTTTCTTTTATTCTGTTGTATAGACTTTTGTTAGAGTTTTTAATCTCCTGGATATCTGTTTGAATCTGTTTTATGGATTTCATTTCTTTCCTATGTTGGGCATTTATTTTTTCCATTTCTTTCTTATGCTGGGCCTTCATGGCTTCTATCATAGTACTGAGCTCATCTATTTTTTTGTCAATTTCTGTTCTAGAGTCTCGAATCATGCGTTCCATTTTGCTCACCATCTCTATGGTTATCTGGGAAATTACTTCTGTTTTGAATTTTTCTAGAGCCTGATCGATCTGTTTTGTTACTTCCAGTGCTATGGGTTCAGGGTGTCCTGCTGGTTCACTATCAGATATTTCATCCTCATTTGCCCTAGAGTTTGCCATTGGTGAAGTGGAAGTCTATCTTTGAGTCTTACTTAAGTGTTTTCTCATTTTTGTTTTTGTTGTTAGGTTGTCCTTGATTTAATTTCTGGGTTATTACTTAAATCTTCCTAATATATTTGCACTTTAACTTTTGAGTCTCTAATGACTCATAGATATTCTCATTTTCATAATATCAGAGAAAACAACTCATTAAATCAAGCACAATCCTCTAGCCCAATTGATACAATCAGCAGCACAATAGGATCAAGCACAACTTGCAAACTGAGCACTTGCGGTAGTCATTAATCTATCACCTTTTTACCATGTGAATTAAATTAAAATCAAGAAGCAGCCCAAAATATGTTTGCAGTAAATACACTTTTTAATATAGCATCTTTACCATTTAGGATGGGGGCTTAGACAGAGTTAGGATAAGAGGAGTAGATAAGTGAAAGAATTAGAGAAGGTTTCAAGTGAAGCCAGAGGACATAGAATGACCATACAATCTTTAGGAAACTATTAAATTCAAAAGGCATAAACAGAGTGCAAGAATAAGGACAAGAATATATCCCATTAACATTAATAGAGGATCACTTTCCCTTGAAACTATTGACCCATGGCAGAAGAAAAGAACATAAAGAACAAAGAGAAAATAATAAAAGAAGAAGTCTGAGTTAGGGCAGGAGCAGGAACAGAAAGGAATAGAAAGTGGAGCAAGAGAATTAGTTGGAGAAAGAGGACAGAAAAAAGAAAGAATTTGTTGATTGAAATGAGGAAAAGAAAGAAAAAAAATGAATTTGATGGGCCTCTTTCACACTGTATCTCTGCTGTCATAATATACCATGTGCACAGCCATGTGAAGCACCAAGTCCCCTGATGTCAGCTAGCCAATGGCAGATCCCTGCAACTCAGACTGACCTCAGGCCACAAGGCCTAGATTGAATTCCTGGACCTGCAGGTTTGAACTCCACATAGTTCTACTATAGGTTTTCCCTGCCTTTTCTTTAAAGATGTTCAAACTTGGGAGCTCAGAAAAATACCCTTATGACCACCTATGCATCTGCAGAGTGGGTCCAAAGACTGGCACAATCAGGAGGTCTGAGAGTGGGGGGCGTCTTTCACGTGCACCTGTGCAGGGACCTTCCTTGCTGAAGCTGGTGGCGGCACAGGCAGGGGAGGGTGCAGCTACACAGTTGTGGAATGGGCCCAAGCAGGCAGAAGGGAGAGCAGATCTCGGAGTAGCCTTTCCAAATCTCACCTTCCTCCCTTGGTCTGGTGGCGTACAGGCAGGGGAGGTCGCGACTACTCAGTCCCCCAAATGGTCCCAAGCAGGCTGGAGGGAGAGCAGATCTCCTTTTTCTGGTGTTTTGAGACAAGGTCTTATTGTGTAGTTCAGGCTGGCCCTGAACTCATTACATAGCCCAGGCCAGCCTCAAACTCATGGCAATCCTCCTGCCTCAGCCTCCCAGGTGCTGGGATTACAGGCATGAGCCACCATATCCAGTGAAAGTTCTACTTTCTCAATCCTGTCCACCAGTTGATATTGTCAGTATTTTTATTTTAGTGATTCTTTTACTAGGTGAGGAGTGACATCTGATTTTGGTTTTAGTTTGCATTTCTCTAATGGTGTGGAATATCTTCTCCCATGCTTATATGCCATCCATGTGTCTTTTCATCATGTGTGTGGTGCTAGGGATGGAACCCAGGGCTTTGTGTATGCTCGTCAAACACTCTATCACGTTACTTCTGGCTTCATATGTGGCATCTTTTCTGGGAAGTTTTTTGGCCTATTTTTAAATTTAATTCTTTTTTTTTTTTTTAGTGTGAGGATTTTGTATATATTGTGGATAAAATGTATTTATTGTAACTATGATTTGCAAAGATTTTCTTGCATTTTCAAATATTCTATAGCTTTTCTCTGGCTTTAAATGTTTTCAGATCAAAAGTTTTCCATTTTTATTAGGTTCTATTTATCATTTTCATTTATGTATGATGCTTTTGGTATCATGTTAGCTAAAGAACTGCTTGCCTAACTGAAGCTCACTGACATTTTCTCTTAGCCAAAAGGCCAAGTAGTGATAGGTTTTCTTTTGAAACTTTTAAAGTTTTACATTTTCTATTTGTGACTTTGCCTTTATGTAAGGCAAGGTTTAGATTATGTGTGTGTGCATTATTTTCCATATAAATGTCCAATTGTTCCAGTAGCATTTGCACTATTGTCAAAATCAAATGGCCATATGATTGTGGATCAAATTCTGAACTATTCTGTTTTATTGGCTAATACATCTATCTATTCTTGGCCAATACCATCTTTTTTTTTTTTTTGGTACTGGGGATTGAACTTGGGTCCTTGTGCTTGCAAGGCAGGCGGTGGAACCACTGAGCTAAATCCCCGGCCCTTGGCCAATACTCTCTTGTTTTGACTGTTGTAACTTAGAATCGGGTCATGTGTTTTCTTCTTTTTCAAAATTGTTTTTATCCATTTCTTTTTCTTTGACCTTCCAAATACGTTTTAAAGTGAATTTATATCTATGAAATACCCTAATAGAATTTTAATCAGGAATCCTTTGAATCCATAGATCATTTTAGTGACAGTTGACATTTTTTTATATGAAGGGTTGATTCTTACTAACTAGCCAACTAAACACAGTAGCTTATACAAAGCCAAAACTCTTACAGAAAATATTTGTGGCATAGTAATGACTGTTCTTTCTTTTTCTTTCTTTCTCTTTCTTTCTTTCATACATGTTCACAGTACGTAAAGTTTACATCCATCTTAGGGATTAGGTACTTGTATATAACACAGCTTGATTCTTTTTTAATCCCTTTCCCATTCCCACCTCTCTCTGTCCCTTATCTAAATCCCCTCTCACTATTTTCATTCTCCTTCTTCTTATTATTATTTTTAGTACATGTGTATGACGTACATATGATGTTTACATTCATTTTTGATATTTGGTACAAGTACACAACACATCTCAAATCTTTTTATTTCCCCCTCCTCTCCCCCCTCCTCTTGCCTTCATTCTCCTGGACCACTTCCCATTTGCAAAAGATGTACCTCCTGTTTCCTTCTATCAGTCCTTTGTTTTACTCTTTATTTGTATTCTTTGTCTTAAAAAAACAATACTATACAGTATTTAAGCTTGTGTGTCTGATTTATTTCACTTAACATTATATTTTCCAGGAAAGTTGGAGGACCTGTGGGTCCTTTGTTCCCAGCTGCCTTTATAGAGTGACCGTTCCCCCTCCACCTAGAACTTCCCCTAATTGGATTGCTTCCAGGGAGCTCTGCCTACCAGCCATTTAAAAAAAAAATTAATTTTATTGGTACAACTTAAATATACATAACGATCGTATTCATCAAGTGGAATTTGTACCTGTACATGATATATCTTGACTCCTCTTTTTCTCCCAATCCCCTCCCTTCAGCCCCTCTGCCCCTCCCTATTTACAAAGACTTTGTTTCCATTTTTTCATTTTCTCATATTCTTTTCCCTTCTTTACTTTCCCTTATGCCTTCTACTTCTACTTCTTTTTTCTTCCTATTTCACATTATTTATTATACATTTTGATCCTTCTTTACACTTTCATTTTCTCATACCAGAGAAACTATTCAGTATTTACATGTGTGACCTACTTATTTCACTTAAGAATATGGCCTCAATGTGCATCCAGTTAGCTATAAATGTCTCTAGTTTCTCATTCTTTATGACTGAATAGCACCCCATTTTATTTTTTTAAAAAAAAACACACATTTTCTCTATCCAGTCTCCAGTTGATGGGCAATTGGGCTGTTGCCAAGTTTTAGCTATTATAAGCTGTGCCACTGTGAACATGGGTGCACATATATTGCTGTGATATGATTCTTTTAATTCTTTTTGGAAGTTACCCTGCAGGGGAATAGTTCAGTCAAATGGGACCTCTAATTCTAGTTGTTTGAAGTATCTCCATACTGATTTCCACAGTGCTTACACCAGGCTGCACTCTCATCAACAATGGAGAAGGGTTCCTTTCTCTCCACAACCCCACCTGCATTTGTTTTTGGTTAATTTCTTGATAATTAGCTATTCCTTCTGGAGTGAGGTGGAATCTCAGCATTGTTTTCATTTGCATCTCTTGGATGACCAGTGACATTGAACATTTTTTCATATATTTATTTGCCATTTTTACTTCTTCATCTGAGACGCATCTATTCATTTCAGATGCCCATTTTTGGATTGGGTCTTTAAATTGGGTCAGGTCTGATTTTTTTTTTGATTCTTTATGTGTTCTAGACATTAGTCCTTTGTCTGAGAGACAAATTTTTTCCTCTCTCTGGGTTATTTCTTCATTCCTTTGGTGATTCCTGCCATCATTTCTTGGGTGGTGTACATGAAGCTTCTTTTTATATGTCTGTTAACTTGTCCTTGGCCTACCTTTTAAGATCTTGTCTTTGGGGTGGGCAGCTAGTTGGCAAGGGAGTACCTTATTCATGGTTAGCTTAGAGATAGTAATGGGGACATGTGAATATCTTTTGTCCTCCATAATGATCCTAGATCGAATAATATAGGGACTCTAGAGTGAATATACACATGTGTGTATGCATGTATATATATGTTAGTGCATTGTTTTGCATATACACTGCTTTAAAGTTAATCCTCCCCTTCCCCTATGTTGTATTGGAGGTGAGTGTGGCTTAGTGTTGCTGCCTTGGCTTTTTCTCTGTGTCCTTCATGTTAGCTCTTTTTCTGGTTTCTTGTTGTAAGTCCCAAGGTCTTTTGGTGCCATTATCTTTTTTTTTTCTTCTGTCTCTCTTTCTCTACTCCTGTCCTTGACTTGCTTCCTGTGGGAATTTCAAAAGTTTGTTTTTACCTCCTTCTAGTCAGGATTAGCTAAGAACTAAGGAGGCCCCCATTCTATTTTTCTGTCTACAGACCCCTGCTCAGGGTGGCCAGAGGGCCATTATATTGGTATACCTCCTCCTTTATGGGCCAAGCCAAGTCCTATTAACCTGCACAACTGTAAGGCCCTGTTCTGGCCAAAAAGACTTCTCCCTTTAAAGTGATCCCTTGAAAGCATGTTAAACCTTAGGAAGGAAGTGCAGAAAGAGGAGAAAGATCCTGAAACCAAAAGAAAGGACAAAGCAGCATCCCTGACTTTCCACTTGAAGCCATCTGGGAGGCAACAGGGAAGGGAGGGAGGCTCTGATACAAGGCGTGGAGGAAGATATAAAAGTTTGAAGTCAAGTCAGAAAAATGTGGGTGTCAATCCTTATTACTACCTGATATGTGCCATTCACCTGGTCACCTCACATTTCTGAACCTGGTTTGCTCGTCTGTGAAATGGAGAAAGTCATACTTATCTGAGAAGGTTGCTGTAAAATTAAATGAGAGTTTCTGTAAAGCAATTAATTAGATGCTCCAGTGGAATATATTCAGTTCACATTCTCATTGTCACTGAGGTTTTGGTAACAAAGAACAGCAGTAAGAAACAGACTAGGGGAGTTGAAAAGGAGTCTTGGGGCTCCTGTGCCATTTTCTGGGATCTCCTTGTAATGTCTCTGAGCCTTGCAAACGCTTTTGTGAATTCTGAGAAAAGAGCCAAAGTTCTAGAGGGTCAGTCCAACAAGACACTGAGATTCAGCTAATGTCTGTAGTGTCTGGAGGTATTTTTTTTTCTTGTAGGCTTTTTTTGTTGTTTTTAAATTTTATTAGCATATGTTTACAGTTCATGCAGTTTATAGTCATCTTGAGAGTGGTTACATGTTACAGCTTTTTTTTTTAAATCCCCTTCCCTTCACCTTTGCCCCCCCTCTGGTTCCCCTATCCTCTTTTTTTGTACTTGTTGCTATTATTTGTCTTAGCACATGTTATGGCATATAATGTTTACACTGATTGGAGATATTAGGTTCCTGTAAATGGCACATCTCTATTCCTGCCAGTTCCCCTCCCCCATCCCTTTCCTTGTTTCCTTGGACCACTTCCCTGTTGAAGGAAATCTGTCTCCTTGTCTCTTTCTATTCATCTTTTATAATTTTGTTTGTACTTTGCCTCATTCAGATGAGAGATTCTATATGATATTTAAGCTTGTGTGTTTGATTTATTTCACTGAAAATTGTATTTTCCAGGTGCATCCGTTTTCCTATAAATGTCTCAAATGTGTCATTTTTATAGCCAAGTAGTATTCCATTATATACAGATACAACACTTTGTTTATCCAGTCATCTGTGGATGGGTATACAGGCTGCTTCCAGGATTTAGCTATTACGAATTGTGCTGAGATAAACATAGTTATGGAAGTTTATATTAAGAGGCATATTGACTAAGAAATATTTGTCCATGACCCATCAAATCAGCTTTTCATCAAGATTAAAGATCATCTGCCTTGATTGATGAAGAGAGACGCTTAAATTCTTTCTCAGAGCCCTTACAAGTAGGGTTTTTTCCTGAGTTAATTGTTTTTGACTTACAAAGGGTTTGCATTTTTAAAAGTCAGCCATCGGAACCAGGAAGCAATATCACTATTCAGTGTTGGTTTACTTCTTTATCACCCTTTTTTCCTTTGTTCAGTTTTTATTTGTTTTATTTATTTTGTTTTGTTCTGTTTTGCTTTTAAGATACAGGGCCCGATATGTAAAATAGACAAAAGCAAACCTGGAAAGCTGCCACATTTGCCTTCCCCATTTCCTGCAACATTTCTTAAAGGCATTTCTAAGAAAGTAGGGAAAAAGCTTGCAAAACACTGGAATTGGCTCCCTGGTTTGCACCAGTCTTTTTCTGTTAAGATCTCTTGTTTGGGGAACAGTCTTGGCCATGGCTGTGTAAACAAGTAGCCATGTTCTACTATAACAAGGGAGTATTTAGCTTCTGCAACTCCCCTTTTCTAATGACACAGTAGTTGAAGCCAATGGTTGCAGCTGACTAAATGTTTAGGAAGCATAGAGCTCATGATGTAATGAAGCGTTATAATGTATAATGTAATAAAGCATCTGGGGGATTCTGAGGCAGTGGTGATACTCTTCAGAGCATTTTAGTTAACATAAAATATACTGTTTTTAATTTATTTTGCATGTGCACAAACTCTAGGGCTGTTTTACACAGAAACAGTTGTATACCTAGTCCTCTCCCACATGACCTGGTTTAACCTAACACATTTTCTTCTTTGCTTCAGAGCCTGAATGTAACCTGACCTGATTTTTTTTCCCCCTAGGTTACAAATGCATATGTTGAATGGAGCTCTTCTAGCACTGCTGTTTCCTGTGGTAAATACTCGGCTGGTAAGTAGCTTCTTCTAGAAATGTTCTGGCGACATCCAAAGCAGTGTTTGCTCACTATTTTGTTATTCAGTGGCTGTCCTCATTCTCAGCCCATATGCACATATGTTGTGTGTGTGTGTGTGTATACTTATGATGAGGTTTGATGTAGTCCTGCTTTTTTTTCATTGAGTTTATTGGTACTTTTTAAAGTATACAGGACAGTTACATTCATCTATAGGATCTTTTTTTTTTTTTTGAAACAGAATCTCACTATGTAGTTGAGACTGACCTGGAATTTACTATGTAGCCCAGGCTGGTCTCGAATGCACAGCGATCCTCCTGCCTCAGACTCCGGAGTGCTGGGATTATAGGCGTGCACCACCACACCCGGCCATCTATGGGATTTTGAACCTTTACATGACAGATTTTGGTTCTCATTTTCCCATACCCCTTCCCCCGCTTCACCCCCTCCACACTTCCCTGTTTATGACATAGTCCTCCTTACATGCAGTAGACATTGATGGATTTGAGTATTCTGAGGAACTGTGGGTCTACACTAAGTATGTAAATCAGAATGGAGACAGACCAACAAGGCCCAGAAAAACCAGCAAAAATGTGGTATAAAGGGGGCTGGAGCCCTATCCATTAGACAGACTTCCAGATATTCTAAGTGCCTCTCATGTAGGCTTTGCCACATTGGTCTATAATAATCTTCTGGGAGCCTCAAAGCCTGTCCACTCTGCCAAAGGCCCCTTGGCGAAGAATTAGATTCCTTCCTCATCTACCCCAACACACCAGGAAATGTGAATTACCCCTACCCCAAAGCTAGCAGGGAGAAGTCTTCTGTGGTAGGGAGTCAGGTGATAACTTGTCCTCAAAGGGAGCAGGAGCCACAGTGTGGGGATGCAGGGTATTCTCAGATTCTTACATGCAGGAGGCAGGGATTAGCAGGCCACTTTTTTCAGGGAAAAGAATCACGCATAAAATAATTTTTCCTGAATTTTTGCTTTCGTGACTCAAATTTGCCTCATATATGAAGATCATAATTTAACTCTTGATAATTTTGGGGATATCATTTTATAGTTAACAAGGTGTTAGGGCCAGGGATTTAGTTCAGCGGTTCGGTGGCCTGCCTCGCAAGCGCAAGGACCCGAGCTCGATCCCAGGTACCAAAAAAAATTAAAAAATAAATAAATAAAAAAGGTGTTTTCACAAAATAGATATGAGGAATAAGGCAAATATTATGCCCTCTTATTTTACAAGGGAAAAAATGCATGCTCGGGTAGTTGCATAAATTCTAGGTGGCAAAGTTGGGATCAGAGCCAGATCCTAAAACCACAGCCATACTTTGCTCTTGAAGGATTTATTCATCACTTCTCCACACTTGCTTAAGTATACCCTTGTGGTACTTGTACTTTTCTAGATGTATGTTATACACAAGTAGAAGTTAAAAGTGAAAGCATTTATTTAAAGCGGTGATAGTGACCTTTTAATTTTTCACTTGTAACGAACAGACCGCTGTAGCACATGTGCTATAGGTTCACCACCACTGATCTAAAGCATGGATTCTGAACCCTCACTATGCTCCAGGATCACCTAATGAACTTCATTTCATTGTTCCACATTGTAGACTAATCAACACATCACACTACGACACTTGATACCTTTTAAATGTATACATCACATTGTCTTCCCTGTAATTACATACAATTATTTGTCAATTAAAAATGAAGTAAAAAAACTGGTGGGAAAACAACACTGATACCTTAAGCTACACTTGGAGAGTCTAAGTTTGTGATCTGTGAGGAAACATGGGTGTCACATTTTCAATAGTACCCTCAGGTGTTTCTGTCGTGGAGCCAGAAGTGAAAGCCACTGATTTTGTGCAGTGCTCCATAGAGGTCACCCAGGGACATATTAAAAATTAAAGCTGGAGAGCCAGGATGTAGTTCAGTAACAGAGTGCTTCCCCAGAATACACAAGGCCATGGGTTTGATCCCCAGCACCACAAAACAAACAAGAAGCACTCCTCCGTTGGCTTCAGAGGGGATAATAACGAAGAATGGTAAAAATAATACAAAATTAATCTATACCTTTTCTTTTAAAAAGCCTGCTTTCACACACCACAACATTGTTGCTTAAGGCTCAGGAAAGGGTAACAGTGTTGGAGTAGAAGTTACTCCTTGCCTGTGGAGGTAACCTGCTAAGGCAGAGAAATAGATGTGCTTCCATCTTATTGCTCTGCTTTATTATTCTGATTTTCTTAGGAGTTTGACTGTCAGGCAGCTAGAGAGCCACTTTCCATTTTTTAGCGCCTCTGTCAAATTCCAGAAAACCTCCTCAGAAGGATAAGAGCCAGTTTAAATGACTTTTGAGTGCCTCCAGCCCACAACTCTGGTTGTTCAGTTTTGCCATCAGTTGAGGTGGATATGGTTCTGCTAGACACGCTTACTTTAGCTTTATTCCTACTACTATCTTTTCCCCAGTGGAAACCAAATAGCCTTCTCCTTGTAGATCCATTGAGCATAAGCAGAATTTATGAGTCCCATTGTACAAGCATGAGAAGAAAGGCCCCAGAGGGCCCAGTCATTTACCCAAAGTTATTAAGGAAGCTAGTGGTGAAGTTTTCATACAGTCAACATTGTTACACCAATAATATATGTCTCACAGGGTCTGCTGATATTTATTTAGGCCTTTTATCAGATTCGAGGTATTATATTATCCCCCAAAACCAAGATGCTAGCAGATTGACTTCTTCTGAGCCCTGTCATCTTGACTTGTAGATGGTAGCCCTCTCGTTACCTCTTTATATGTTTATGTTTCTGTGCACAAATACCTCTAGTGTTTCTTTCTGTGTCCAAATTTACTATTATAGGGATACTTGTCAGACTAGATTAGAGCACATTCTAACAGCCTAGTTTTAATTTGATCTCCTCTTTGAAGTCCCTGTCTCCAAGTACACTCACATTTGGAGGTACTAGAGGCTAGACTTCAACATACAAATTTTTCACCACGGAGAGGGAACACAGTTCAGTCATAGCACTGATACTGCCCTCGATACAGAATATTATCTTTCCCCCACATCCATTTGTTTTTCTTCTCTTCTTCTCTTCCTTCTCCTCTTCCTCTTCTATCTCCCTATCCTCTTCTTCTCCACTCATGGCGGATGTGCTATTTTATCTGTTAACACCAACAGTGAACAATTTCCAAATAAAAGTCAAGCCATAGCCAACCAGTTTATCCACAATGTTCAAGTAACTAACTCCCTGACACTGAAAGTTCTGTGATGGGCTGTCTTTTTAATCTAGTGATTCTAGTCATTCTGATATATCTTTATGCTGTTTTTCTCATGAAGCTGAACAAAGCTTGGGTTGTCTCTATGTGCCCTTGCACTTAGGCTTGGTCTGGTTCTTTTATACACTTGAAAAATTATATGGGCAATTCTGACCTTCAGGGGTGTTTGCTTTATAAGCCCTTATATTGACTTAAAATGAGACACAGGAAGATTGGCAATTCTTTCTTAAACCTAATGATCCAATTAGGCAGGAAATCAGCTTTTGGTTTTTCTTTTGCCCTTCCTTCTTGGCCCTTTATCTTTTTAATCCCCTTTTTTCTCATTAGCAATAATGAGGAAGCTCGAAAAATTAAATGAACTACTGAGTGTGTGTTCCAGTACCACTGACGTGTGTATATGCACATAAAGACAGAAGGACAGAGAATTTGAGGTGTAGTTGCCACAGTCAGTTAAAGGACTTTGGGTTGCCAATGAATTTCCACATGTGCTATTCCACCCTGTGACTCATTGGCATTGGGATTTGTAAACCAGCTAGAAAATGGGTTTCAGTTCCTCCTGGTTCTCCATCTTCAAAGCTAAAACCATAGAAGAAGAACTATATAGTCCAATGGCTTCAATTACAAGTAAGTGATCTTTACAGCCTGCATTCTGAAGGTCTGTCTGGCTTTAGAAGAATTATTTTAAAGGTAATTACTAGCAATATACCCTTTGGTTTCTTGTAGGGAAAACACATCATGGAACTATTTATTCTTGGATTGATAGAGAACTCAAACCTTGTCTCATTTTATCTTCCAGAGGGAGAATTTAGGACAGTGGTGGTGAACCTATGGCATTCATGTCACAGCAGGCTGTTTGCAGCACTGAAAGGTTCACCATCACTAATTTAAGAGGATAAATTACTTGCTGAAGAAGCCAGGTTGGGTGTACCTAGAACCCAGATATCTTGATGCAGATTTCAGATCTCTTTTCCTATGCCATGCCTGAAATTCAGAATGAATTTGCATGCTCTGAGGCAAGGTACTGGAGATGCTTCTTAGCTTCCCTCCATTTATGAGTCACGTCATAAACTTCTTTGAGTAGGTGAAGAGAACTATAGACTTCTCCAAATAAACATGCAAACAATATTTTGTGTATGCTTCTGGGGAAGTAAGCTTCACGTAGGCTAAGCAAGCACTTCACCACTGATCTACATCCCTGGCCCACAAATACAGTTTTGTGTACGATACCAGGGGTGAGGGGGCATGGACTACCACCTTCCCTCCTTATCCTCATTCCTGCTGCAAGTCCATCAGTAGATCCAAAGTTACAGTCCACCTGCAGGCTGTCAGCAGCTCACAGCTTGGAGAATAGATGTGCTGTCTGTTTCGAGAGTTCCTTGTTATAGCCCTTTGTTCCGATAGTGATGCTGGGTTCCTTTTCTGTGTCTGTCTGTGTTACAAAGAATATCATTTGATCTAGCCTAAACTCCCTTCTGAAAGAGTAGTGAAAGCCAAAAATGGGAGCTAAGTTGGATGCCCATAGAACCTGGTTGCATCTTCAATGTTCAATTATAGATCTCACATAGCAGAGCTGATTATCTGGCCCAGGACTTATGTTCTGGGCCCATGCTGCATCCTAAGCCCTGTCTTTGCCCTTTTTACCCTCCAACCCCCATGAGAGTTTCTTCTAGGTTTTCCAAACAAGGTATACTAGACACAGCAAATAAATTTTAGATACTGTATCAGCCTGCTTCCCAGACTGAAGATACTAGCCTGGCTTGTATTTGTGTTTGTATCTATCTGTCTTTTACTAGGACTAGAAGGAAAAAACAAGCGTTAAGAATTTGTTTCATCAAGCTCCTTTCTTCTTCAAGGTCCAAAGCCTCCAGTATATTATTATGTCATTATGAAAATTCCCCATTATTATGTGTCCATGTTGATCTACTATGTTTGTTCCTTTTTCTCTCCCTTTATTTTTCACTTTGCCCAGTTCTTTTTCTTGGTTGTATGGTTCTTTTGGATTTTCTTAACTCTCAGACTGAGTGGAAGAGTTTAGTAATGCTTTTGTCATTAGTGGAGTGTCTACCTTCTATTTATGAACATTATCTCAGTGTTCTTAGGGTGTGACTTCACTGCTGGCACGCCTTGTCCCTGTGTATGCTGCTAGAAAAAACTTTGCTCTCACCAATTCAAATAGGCTTGTGAATCTCACTGTTTGGTAAGTGGCACATTGAAATGTGCTAATTGACTTAGGAGTGTTATTTCTGTGACTGGCAAATTGAGCTATTTAAAAATTTATAGTTTTGATTTTGGACCTGAACTGGGGACAGAATGTCCTTTTGCATTCCTGAAGGCATTTAAAATATAAAAAACAGGTTTCATAAGAGGCCTTGATTTCCCAAAGCATTGATATGTGGCAAAATTGTACCTCATCTTTTACAAAGATTGGCAAGTATCTGGTCAGATGAATGCAATGTATCAGGATGTCAGGGGTGCTAAGAATATTTTGGGGCTCTTGGTCCAGACAAAATTCTAGGGATACCCTCAACATTAGGAATATGTCCAATTCCTACCTGTATTTTAAGATTAAGCCTTAAGGGTGTTACATCCTCTAAGAATGCAGCCTGGACCACACCAGTCAATCCATGGATTCTTACTATTTTTCTTTTCTTTTCTCTTTTTTTTTTTTTTTTTTTTTTTTTTTTTTTTTTTTGTT
>NW_022900951.1:86521160-86524465 GCF_012274545.1 Fukomys damarensis
TTTTTTTTTTTTGGTAATGGGGTTCGAATTTAGGACTTTGTACTTGTGAGGCAGGCGGTGGAGCCACTGAGATAAATCCCTGGCCTCTGACTATTTTTCTTTGTAAAGTGTCATGCTGTGTATTGCAAGAGTCCCTATACCAACTGAGTTACATTCTTTACACTCCGGGAACTTGGAGAATAGTTAGAAAGAGATGGTGTATCATTACTTGAGAGGCTGAGGCAGGAGAATCGCCATGAATTTGAGGCCAGCCTGGGCTTCATAGTGAGTTCAGGACCAGCCTGAACTACAAAGGGAGACCCTGCCTCAAAGAACAAAACAAAAACAAAAAACAGAGAAGTTGTAAATGCCTGAGAAATTATGACAATATCAGTTGAACATCCCTAATCCTTAAATCCAAAATGCTCCAAAATCTAAAAGTTTTGAGTATCGGTGTTCAAAAAGCTTCAGATTTTGGATTAGGGATGGAAGGCTAAACTGGTGGAGTCTATGCAATATTCCAAAACCTTATAAACTTTAAAATGGGAATCATTTCTAGTCCTAAGTATTTTGGATAATGGATAATCAACTTGTATTATAGTTGAAATTATGAAAATGGAAAATCACAAGGCAATTCATGCTTAATTGCAAAATTGTAGTTGCCCTGAGTTCTAAGAAATAGGAAGAAGATTAATGTTACTATCACTACTATCACATGCTACTTGCTAGGTCATTTACATTTATTATGTAATTTTTCACAACAACTCTATTTTACATATGAGGAGACTGAGGTTCAGACATGTTTGTAACTAAATGCTAAAGCTAAACTGTACACTGTTAGCTAATGTGTAGTTTAACATGTAATCTCCTGGGCTGATCAAAGTTATCACAGAGAAGTGCAGCCTAAGTGGAGCCCTGAGGGACCATTAGACTGTGCATGGCAATTACAGAGGACGGGAGGCAGTTCAGGCTGAAGGAATGCCATGGTATGGGTGGGGGGGCAAGACAATATACTCAAGACTGAGATAAAGAGGAGGATGTGGAATCAGGGGATCCTGGTATCAGTTATCAGTATAGACAGTACCACTTATTTGTAGATTATCAGGAAATATGGATGATGCTGCTTATGTCACTTCTTTTAGCCTTTATCATGTTTAGATTTGTGTGTTTCCTGTCTTTTCAGTCTTTGCTAAGAATTTCTTACCTATGAATGGGATTCTCCAACCCAAATAGTAGTTTTTTCACAGTATCTCATCCTGGTGTACTTTGTTAAGAGGATGGGTTTGAGGATCAGGTTATCTAGGTTCATACCCTGACTGGGCCACTCGTGTGTGTGTGTGTGTGTGTGTGTGTGTGTGTGTGTGTGTGCATGCGCGCACGTGTGCAGTTGTGACAGAGCCAGAGTAAGAAAGGGAGAGAGAGAAGGAGAAATGTAGGGGAGAGAGTGGAGAGAGAAGATGAACTTGGGCAAGTTACTTAACCTCTGTAAGTCTCAGTTTTCTCATCTGTAAAGTGGAGGTGGTTATACCACCTACTAATAGAGTTGTTCAAATGATTAAGTTAGTTAATATGTGTAAAGCACGTAGCAAGCTCTGTTAGCTACTGACTATTAGTCCATGGTCCTCACAACAACCCTAGAAGTCAGTATTAGATTGTCCATTTTATAGCTGAGCTTTAGGAAGTTCCAGTAACTTGTACAGAAGTGCATAGGAAGTGATAGAACTGAACTTTTGTCATTCTGATGCCAAAGGAAATGGTTCTTCTTTCTCATTCCTAATTGCTTAAGTTCACTTTCAAGTACATTTTTAGTCTTGTGCTTAACAGGATACATTCTAAGAAATGCTTTGGTAGGTGATTTCATTATGTGAACATACACAGACAAAGATATTGCGACATCAGCAGGCAATATAATCTCATGAGACCACTGGTATATATGTGGTATATTATTGACAAAAATGTTAAACAACACATCATTTTATTAAGCCAAATCAATTCCTGTGTAAATTTTACACGTGTTCATAATTTGGGGGATTACTTTTACTTTTAGGATATTTTTGTGTTACAAATATAATACCTGCTTATTGAAAAACTATTAAATCAGAATATAAATAAAAAGCCTATATCACTTTACCAACCCCATAAATAAATCATGTTAAATTTTCATATGTTTTTCTACACCTCCATTTTGTTCATACTTGCAGATAAAGATTTTCATATTTCAGGGATTGTTGGTTTATTTGTATTTGTTTTTCTTTAATAATTAGAATTTTACTATATATTATTCCAGAAATTTCTCCTTTAACATAAAACTGAATAATAAGGCATTTATAGAGGATGTTTAACATTCCAGATTTTGTTTGGAGGATACATTCTCCCAGTTCTCTCTTCAGCATTGTAACTATTCTCTATAGTTAAGGATGGTGCACTTTTCTTTGTGACTGAGCCCTGCTGGGCCTCCAACATAGTATGTGGTAAATATACACAATTAAGAATAACTGAATTTGTCAGCCCACTCGAACATTTTTTTCATGGAAATTCCCTTTTCACATGTGACCTGGGATGTGGGGTGTGAAGACAGAGGGATGATAGGTGATGGTTTTTTCCAAGTATTTTTTCTCAATCACTCAAAAAATTCAATTTCACTTATTATAGCAAAAGATGTATTTAATGTGGAACATTTATGAAATATGAAAAAATGTAAGTAAAAAATTGCTACCAATGCAAAGGTGGTTATTTTCTCATACATTGGCTTTTGTGCTTTATGTTTCAAATGTATATATGATTTTATAGAAGAAATTTATGTTCCTAATAGAATAGATATGTAATACGGAAAACACCCAAATCAAATGGAACTCATGGAGCAATAATAACTGTGCCGAAAGCATTTTTGTCTCTTCATAGATAAGAGTTAATACATTGTACTGATCAAACGTTCTGGCCCTGCCAGTCTGTCTGTGGTTTTATGGCTGATTTTTCTTTATATAGCTATGTAAGCTTTGGTTAGGTACCTAACCCTATGGACCTCATTTGCTTATCTAGAAAATGATGCTCCACTAAATGGAGATAATGTGTGGTAAGCAGCATAGTGCCTGGCACGTAATAAAGCATCAGATGCTGTTTTGTTAGTATAATTACTAATATTATCTTAAATATTTTGAGGGTTGTTCCTACTGGTATGCCCCTTTTGATATTGTTCTTCTGAGTTTTGGCTTCAGCTTCCTGAGCTGTTCGGAGACATGAAGGGAGCTTTGTTTCTGAATTACCCTTGCTGAGTGAAATTAAAATTCCCTGGTAGTTTTTTTTTTTTTTTTTTTTTTTTTTTTTTT
>NW_022900951.1:86524539-86529611 GCF_012274545.1 Fukomys damarensis
TTTTTTTTTTCTTTTCTTTTTTTTTTTTTTTTTTTTTTTGGCATGTGCCTCAGAGACATCCTGTTTTCTTAGGGAATCAGTCAACCCTCTTTTCTCCCTCCTGTCAGGTGAATTAGGCCTATACTTTATTTTGTGTTTTGAATAAAATCAAATGCCCAGATGACTTGTGTTTGTCAATTGGCCTAAGCCCCTCAGCTCACTTAGGAACCAGCAGGAGGGAGGGCCAGGCAGCAGCCTGTTTGCCTCCAGAACTTGCACAATGTTTTCCTTGGTTCTATAGAAGACAGTCTTCACCAGTGTCTTTTCTCTTCACTTAGAGCTAGTACCACAGGCATTGTTTTTTACATTAATTAAAGTATTATCTTGTTAGTGGTTTCACTCTCTCTTGTCTATGGATCCGTTTCTTCTCCACCCTGGCTGCACAATTTGAAACCTCAGAGCCACTTTCAACACATCTACATTTATACAAAGCACCTGAGGCAATTCCAACGTGGGCTGAAGGTGGCACGGCTCTGTACCTTGTTCTAGTCCCACCTTGCCACTGATTGGGAATCCAGCTTTGGACAAGTTTAACCTCATTATGCATCAGATTGTCAAATAGGATTAGGAATATCTGCTCTCTGTACCTCATAGATGGGGTATGAAGAAAAGCTAACAGATAATGAAAGGACTGTGAAGAGATGACAGAGAGCTTTGAAATGTCAAAAACACTACACACAAGGCCTTGGCCTTTTTTTTTTTTTTTTTTGTATTTAGGCACTTTATTGGGAAGAGGAATTTCATTAAAATTTAATTTATACACAATAAACTTAGTGCTTTACCATACACAATTCAGTGCTTTTTAGAATATTGTGCTGTGGAAGATTTTCATCAACTGCCCCCAGAATAAACCCTCTACCAATTAGCAGTCATTACCCATTTTCTCCTCTCCAACCTTGATATCCACTAATCTACTTTTTGCCTCTATAGAACTGACAGTCTATTCTGGACATTGTGTATGAATGGACTCCTTTATACAAAAGCCTTTTGTGACTGGCTTTTTTCACTTAGCATAAAAATTTCAAGTTCTATGTAATAGCATGAATAAGTGCATCGTTTATTTATGCCTGAATGATATTACTTTGATATATCATGTTTTATGGCATCATCCACCCATCGATGAACATTTGGATTGTTTCTACCTCATTTGCTTTTGGGGATAATGCTGCTGTTGATATTTGTGTAAAAGTGTCTGACTGTCTGCTTTTGGCTATGAGCCTAAGAGTGAAAGTATTGTCACATAACTCTGTTTAAGCTGTGGAGAAAATACTAAACTCTTTTCCAAAATAGCCATACCATTTTATATCCTCACTAACAATGTATTAGGGTTGTATGTTTTCTGCATCCTCACTAACACTTGGTATTTTCTTCCTTATTATATCCATCTTAGGGAATGTGATGTGATATTTTATTGTGCTTTTCCCAATAACTAATGATGTTGAATACCTTTTCATGTACTTCTTAGCCATTTGTATGTCTCTTTTGGAAAGTGTCTCTTTGAATCTTTATTTTAGACAATGTTTAGACAATTGAGTTTTACTGTTCAGTTTTATGAGTTCTTTCTGAATATTAGGTCCTTCTCAGGTATATTATTTGAAGTACATTTCCCATTCTGTGTCTTTGCATTTTCTTCATAATGTTCTTTTTATATATTAATTTTATTGGTACATTTAAGGTATACGATATGACATTCATCATTAGAAGTTTGCACCTTTACATAATCTATCTTGGTTCTTATTTTTTCCCCATTCCCCTGCTCTCCCTTCAACCCCCTCCACCCCTCCCTATCTACAAAGACTTTGTATCCATTTTTAATTTTCTCATATTAATTCCATTCCCTTCTTTCCTTCTCCCTTGCCCCATTTTTTCCTATTTCACATTGTCTATTATACTTTTTAATCCTTATTTAGACTTTCATTTTCTCACACGAGAGAAACTATTTGGTATTTACGCGAGTGTCCTATTTATTTCACTTAAGAGTATCACCTCAATGTGCATCCATTTAGCTGTAAATGTCTCTAATTTTTCATTTTTTATGGCTGAGTAATACTCCATTTTATTAAAAAACACATTTTTATACAGTCTCCACTTAATGGGCAATTGGGCTGCTTCCACGTTTTAGCTATTACAAATTGTATTGCTATTAACATGGGTACACATATATCACTGTGGTGTGATGCTTTTCATTCTTTTGGGAAGATACTCAGCAGGGGAATATCAGGGTCAAATCAGACGTCCAATCCTAATTTTTGAGGTATCTCCATAATGATTTCCACAGTGGTTGCACCACTCTATGATCCCACCAGCACTGGAGCAATGTTCCTCTTTCCCCAAAGCCCCGCCAGCATTTGTTATTGGTTGATTTCATGATAGCAGCCATTCTTTCTTTTTCTTTTTCTTTTTTTTTTTTGTTTTTTTGTTTTTTTGTTTTTTTGAGACAGGGTCTCACTATGTAGTTCAGACTGCCCTGGAACTCACTGTGTAGCCCAGGTTGGTCTTGAACTCATAGTGATCCTCCTGCCTCAGCGTCCCGAGTGCTGGGATTACAGGCATGTGCCACCAGGCCCGGCATCAGCAGCCATTCTTTCTGGGGTGAGGTGGAATCTCAGCATTGTTTTCATTTGCAATTCTTTCATAACGAGTAATGTTGAACGTTTTTTCATATGTTTGTTTGCTATTTCTACTTCTTTGTCTGAGAAATGCCTGTTCATTTCAGATGCTCTTTTTTTGGATGGAGTCTTTAAATTTGGGAGTTCTGATATTTTTAAGTTCTTTATATATTCTAGATAGTAGACCTTTGTCTGAGGAACAGCTGGTAAAAGTATTTTCCAACATTCTGGGTTGTCTTTTCATGTTGCCGGTGGTTTCTCTTGCTGTGCAGAAGCTTTTTAGTAAGAAGAGATCCCACTTGCTTATTTTTATTTTTTTGCTACTCCACAGGCAACTGAGGTTTTTTTTTGTTCTTTTGCTACACCAATGACTTCAAGAGTTTTATATAACCTCTTTTCCAACCAGTTCAGTGTATTTGTTTTAATATTTGGATCTATAATTCATTTAAATTTCAGTTTTAGTACATGATGAGAGGTATAGGTCTAGTTTTAATCACGGGAAGTTGAAACCGAGTTTTTCCAGCACCATTTATTGAAGATGTTATCTTTCCTCCAGTGAGGGTGTTTGGCTCCTTTGTCAAAGATGCGGTGGCTGAGTATGTCTGGAGTTGTCTCTGCATCTTCTAATCTGTTTCACTGGTCCTCAGGTCTGGTTCTTTGCCGGTACCATGCTGTTTTTTTTTTTTCACAGTAACTTTGTAGTACAATTTCAAGTTGGGGCTTATGATGTGATACCCCCTACCTTGTCTTTATTGCCTAGATTTGGTTTTGCTATTCTAGGTCTCTTCTTGTTCCAAATGAATTTTTGGATCGCCTTCTCAAAGTGTGTGAAGTGTGCTGCAGGAATTTCAGTTGGGATTGTATTGGATCTAGATAGCAGTTTAAAAAACATGGCCATTTTCATTATGTTGATTCTTCCTACCCAGGAGCATGGGTTGTCTTTCCGTTTTCTGATATCCTCTTCAGTCTGTTTTTTCAGAGTGCTATAGTTTTCAGAGTAGAGGTCCTTGACTTCTTTTGTTAGGTTGGTTCCTAGGTATTTCACATTTCTGGTTGGTATTGCAAAAGGAATTGTTTGCCCCATTTCTCTCTCAGTGAGTCCGTTGTTCATGTACAGGAAATCTATTGATTTTTGTGTGTTGACCTTGTGGTCAACTACTTTATTGAAATTGATTAATAAGTGTAGAAGACTTTTGGTGGAGTTCTTGGGGTCTTCTATATAGAATATCATGTTGTCTGCAAATAATGGCAGTTTGACTTCTTCATTTCCTATCTTTATTCCTTTCATTTCTTTCTCTTATCTAATTGCTGTGGCTAATGTTTCCAAAACTATATTGAACAGAAGTGGTGATCGTGGACATCTTTGTATTGTTCCTGATTTTAGTGTGAAAGAGTTCAGTTTTCAACCATTTATTATGATATTGTTTGTTGGTTTTTTATATATGGCTTTTATCAGATTGGGGCTATTCCAGTTTTTTGTAGGGTTTTTATCATAAATACATGTTGGATTTTGTAGAATGCTTTTTCTGTATCTATTGAGATGATCATATGGATTTGTCCATGACTCTATTAATATAGTATATTACATTTATTGATTTGCATATGTTCAACCATCCCTGCATCCCTGGGATGAATCTCAATTGTTCAGAATATATGATCTTCTTGATGATCTTCTGCATTCTATTTGCCAGTATCATGTTAAGGATTTTTGCATCTATTTGCATTAGTGAGACTGCCATCAGGGTCTAGGCTTCTCTTAGTTGGTAAGTTTTTAATTACTTACTTTTTCAATTTCATTAATTACTATTGGGTTGTTTAGAATTTTTAGGCTATCTTTGTTCAACTTTGGTAATTCATACATATCTAGGAGTCTGTCCATTTCTTCTGTATTTTTCATCTTATTGGCATATTGTTTCTCGAAGTAGGTATTGATGATCCTCTGGATTTCTGCTGGGTCCATTGTAATTTCACCCTTTTCATTCCTCATTGCATGGATTTGGGCTTGTTATTTCCTTTTTTTGATCAGGTTGGATAAGGGTTTGTCAATATTTCAAAGAACCAACTCTTGACTTCTTTGATTTTTTTTTTATATTGTTCTCTTAGTCTCCATTGCTTTTGTGCCCTGGTCTTTATAATCTCCTCCCTTGTATGAGCTTTGGGTTTGTCCTGCTCTTCTTTTTCTAGAAGCTTGAGGTTCAGGGCTTGTTATTTCCTTTTTTTGATCAGGTTGGATAAGGGTTTGTCAATATTTCAAAGAACCAACTCTTGACTTCTTTGATTTTTTTTTTATATTGTTCTCTTAGTCTCCATTGCTTTTGTGCCCTGGTCTTTATAATCTCCTCCCTTGTATGAGCTTTGGGTTTGTCCTGCTCTTCTTTTTCTAGAAGCTTGAGGTTCAGCATCAGGTTATATATAATAGCTCTC
>NW_022900951.1:86530034-86544665 GCF_012274545.1 Fukomys damarensis
TTTTTTTTTTTTTTTTTGAGTTCCTGTGGCATGGAGTATTGTTTTCAACCCTTTAACTTTCAGTCTTTAAGTTCTTTTTGAATTGTGTGTTTCTTGTATGCGGCATATTGTTGGATCTTACTTCTTGACCCATTCTGCCAGTCTATTTCTTTTGATTGGTGAATTGAGACTATTAACAATGATGGTTATAACTAATATATATTGACTATGCTTGTCATGACTTTTCCTTATTGTTGGATTCTTCCCCTTTGCATTTAATTTCTTGTCCTACCTGATGGATTAATTTTGCTGGGCTTCCTGGGGTTGTGATGCTAATTGTCTTTTTCTGGGATATTTTAAAAAAATTTTTGGAGTGCTGGTTTGGTATTCATGGAGTTCCTAAGGTGCTCTTTGTCATGAAAGTATCTCATTTCTCCACCAATTTTGAAAAATAGTTTTGTAGGTTACATCAGTCTGGGCTTGAGGCCGTTTTCCATTAGGGCTTGAAATACATCATTCCAAGCTCTTCTTGCCTTGTGTTTGTGTTGAGAAGTCTGCTGTGATTCTGATGGGATTTCCGTTGTATGTGATTTGTTTCGGACTGTTTGTAGAATTTTGTTCTTCTGTTGGGTTTCTGGAATCTTAAATATTATATGTCTGTGTAGATTTTTTTTTAACCAGGATAGATGGAGTCCTATATGCCTCACTTATCTGTATGTCAAGTTCTTTTCCCCTACTTGCGAAATTTTCTGCCATTGTTGTTTGCACTCTCTCCTGTTTCTTCATTGACTCTGATCAATCTTATGTTATTCTTCTTTGCATCATCTAGTAGCTGCTGGATTAATTTATCATGGTCTCTTACTATTTTTAAGAAAGTTTTCTTTTCCTGGTCACTAATTGCAATCCTATCTTCTGTATCTGAATTTCTATCCTCACATTGGCTCATTCTGCTGCATAAACTTTCAGTGGAGTTTTTAGTCTCCTGGAAATCTGTTTGCATCTGTTTTATGGATTCAGTTTGTTTTCATTTCAGCAATATTAAGTCTTATAGTACAAGAACACATGATGTCTGTCCATTTATTCAGGTTTCCTTTTAGTGCTCTTCTATAGTTTTCACAGTATAAGTTGTACACTTCTTTTGTTAAATTTGTATTTATATATTTTATTCTTTTTGATGGTAGTAATGTAAATAGAATTGTTTCCTTATTTTCATTTTCTGATTGTTCATTGCTACTCTGTGGAAACATATTCATTTTCTTAATTGATCTTGTACCTATCATCTTTCAGAACTCATTACTTCTAGTATGTTTTTATATGTGGATTTCTTAAGATTTTCTATATATATAAGATCATATCACCTATGAATGGAGATAGTTTTATTTCTTCCTCTCCAATCTGGGAACCTTTTATGTATTTGCCTTGATAAATTGTTCTGGCTACAGCCCCCAGTACAGTGTTGACTAGAAGTAACAAAACAAAATAACCCTCTCTAATTTCTCATCTTAGGGGGAAAATATTCCGTCTTTCACCAAGTAAGTATGATATTATTTGTGTTTTTGTAGATGCCCTAATGAGGTTGAGGAAGTTCCTTCAGTCATCTTCAAGAAATGATTGTGCTAGGAAATTTAAGGTAGTGTGATATTGCTTAATATGGAGGTAGCTAGTTTTACAGAGAAGTAGCTAGTTTTGCCAAGAAGGAAAAATAAAATAATACTTCTGGACTAGCATTCAGTAGGAGATGAACAAATTCTTATTGTATAGCTGGTAGGTTTGGAGTAGGTATATTAATCAGCTCAGGCTGCCATAACAAAATACCATAAACTGGGTGCTCAAACAACAAAAATTTAATTTTCACAGTTTTTGAGGCTGGAAGTCCTAGATCATAGTGCCAACATAGAGAGGGCCTCTTTGGATTGTAGGTGGCCATCTTTGAATTGTGTCTTCACATAGCAGGTGAGGGTTTAGAGAGACAACAAGTTCTCTGGGAATTTTTTCTAAGATGTTGCTCTAATCTTTTGTTAATCATTTTTCATTGCTGAAACAAAATACCTGAAGTAATAAACTCATAAGGAGGAAAGATTTGTTTTGGCTCACAGTTTCAGCCCTTGGTCTCTTTGCCTCATTGCTTTGAGCCTGTGGCAAGGCAGAACATCATACTGTGGAGGGTGTAGTAAAGCAAGGCTGCTCACCTCATGGCAGACTGAAAGCAGAGAGAAGGGGCCCCACTTCCAATATCCCTTTCAAGGGGATGCTCCCCAATGACCTTCCCCTAGGCCTTCTTAGAGGTTTCACCACCTTCCAACAGTGACCCAGGCTACTGACCAAACCTTTAATACATGAGCCTTTGGGGAGACATTCCAGAACCAAACTATAACACATCCCATCATGGGGGGCCTCACCATAATTATCTCATCTGAGCTTAATTACCTCCCAAAGATCCAAGGTCCTGATATGTCACCTTGGAGGTTAGGGTTTCAACATATAGATTTTAGAGACATGAATATTCAGGCCATAACAGTAGGGTAGAATACTATATACATGAGGTGTACAATGGGAATATTTTAGTATTGATTGCCACCAGGAAGAAGGAATAGAAGGCACAGTTGAGATATTCATCATGATAGCAACCATGTACTGAGGGCCTAGTTATGTGCACAGAACTGAGCTAGATTGATTACTTCCTTTAGATTGGTTAGTCCTCACAGCAGCCCTGATACAGATGAACTCAATTTACAGAAGAGGACATTGAGGCCCAAAGATACTAAATAATTCATCCACAGGTTCTCAGCTAAGGAGTGGCAAAACTTTAAGTTGGAAGCTAAGTTTCTCTTCCAAAGTGTATTTTCTTGCCACTATACCACTCCACTTTCTTCACTGTGCTCTGAGTCCTTGGAACTCAAGGGGTCCACGGCCCAGTGGAACTGGCCTCTACTGGGGCTTCTTAGTAATTCAGAATCTTGGGTCTCATTCCAAGTCAGACATATGAAACACTGAATAATTTTTCTGGTGTGAGAAACAAAGTGTAAATGAGGATCAAAATGTATAATAGATAATGTGAAATAGGAAGATAAGGGAGGGGTAGGGGAAGGGAAAGGAATGAAAAAAGGGAAAATCAGAAACAAAGTCTTTGTAAAGAGAAAGGGGTAGACGAGAAAGCAGGGGGATGGGGAAAAATAAGAACCAAGATATAACATGTAAAGGTACAAATTCCCACTGATGAATGTCATCATATTGTATACCTAAAATGTACCAATAAATGTAATGAAAAAAATGTGAGTCACTATTCTAACAAGATCTCCAGGGAATTGGTGTGCTCATCAAAGTTTGAGAAGGGCTGAAAATCAAGCTTGAGGGAAAGTAAAATGAGCAATATGGTATACAGATGATAAGGCCCAGAAAGAGGGAATGACTAGCCTAAGGTTGTATGTTAGTCAGCTTTGCATCACTGTGAGACAATACCCAAGAAAAACAAAGAAAAGGGAAAGGTTTATTTTGGCTGATGGTTTCAAAGTTTTCAATCCATTGGGCCCTTGGCCATGTTGCTTTTGGGCCTGTGGTGAATAAGAACATCATAGCAGTGCCATGATGTAGAATAGGCTGCTCACATCTGAGGAGACAGGAAGTAAAGTGAGAGAACGGAGTCGGGGGTCCCTAAATCCCTCCAAAGGCATTCCCCCATTGACCTAACTTCTCCTAGGCTCCACATCCTTAAGGCTCCATCAGCTCCCAACAGCATGACATCCAGATGACTACATCTTTAATATATGGGTCTTTGGGAGATATTTAGCCAAACCATAACAGGTCATATAGCCAGTGAGTGCCAAATCTCAGATTAGCTCTCGTATCTTCTGACTCTCAGACCAATGCTCTTTCTACCTCCCCTGTTACGTAAGTGCTGAACGGGATATTATTGCTTAGCAGGGGCACTTAGGAAAAATCTTCAGGATCTACTTGTGTCACTTAACTTTGCTCAGCCTCCTTCCCTGCAAAGCAGGAATAGCAACATTATCTCATATCATAAAGAGTCAGTGAAATAGTAAACATTGTTGTCATGTGACAAATGAGAGGGATAATGGAGCTTTTAGACTTGTAAATAGGAGGAATAGACAGAGCTCCTCATGACATCCACCTCCTGTGATAGCCATCCCAATATCATGATCATACCTCTAATAATAATAATTGTATTCTTCAATATCTTCAAGTACCCATTCAGCAGAGAAGAGCCTTCAATCCAGCCAGGTTGCAGTTCTAGGCTTCCTTCTGCAGCATATGTAGCTCTTCCCATTACCTGTTCTGTATTGCAAAATGAGGATAGTCTTATAATTCTGAAGTCTTCACTAAAATGTATGTAAAGTATATACCAACATGCCTGATAGTAGTAAATGTTTGATAAATATTAGCTAAGACTATTAATAATATAAGATATTTGTTGTTATTAAGGTGACTTTGAAAATGATTTTTGACTTAGAATCAAGAGGTAGATTTGGGACCTAACAAAAAGACTTTAAAACAAAAACAACAACAATGATAAAAAGTGTGTCAGAAAGCTAGAAGAGATCACTGGTATAAATAGGGTAGTGGAGCTAGGGGGAGGTCTTTGTAATTGCCCTCCACTGTATGTGGTTTATTCCATCTGAGGTCTCTGTTCATACTGGTAGAAGAGTGTACATATTGAAAAGCTCCCCTTCTCCCATGGAAGAAGGACTTGGGGGGTGCAAATGTGGCAGACCTTTCAGGGCAGGAAAGGGCACTGCAGTCCCAGTGCCTGAGGCTCTCAGAGCCCTGGTTCAGGAGCTGAAACCCCTGGTTCCCTGGGTGGTTCTGGGCTTGTAGGAAATGGCCTAAGATACCTTGCATCCTAGCTTCGAGTCCGGGTGCGTGAAGCAGGCTCCCTCTGTTGTGTTGTCCTTAAAAATTTCTCTTGCTCTGAGATAGCCTATTCCAGGAGACCAGCTGAAAGCTTTTTAATGAAAATGAAACCCAAAGCAGAAATGATAAGGTATCTGATTTTAACCCAAATGGAGAGAACACCAGATGTTTCATTCTGTCTGAGGGTTCGAGGGAGGAAAAGCAATTAGCAGCTGCTACTGATTTAGCAATAGACACCTGCTAAATAAAAATCTGTAAAACCCACCAGGCTTGGCACCAGAAGTGTGTACACTGCTTCTCAGGCATTTCTGGGAATTGTAAATTATGTTGGTTCAGAATGGAAGGAAGGGCATTCTCAGAAGCTGAATATACTCATCTGGACCATGAATTTTCTAGGCTGGCAGCAAGTTAGATATGGCTGTTTTGTTGGTGAACAGAAAAGAGAACCTACTGCAAGTTAGATAGTTGCTCTCTGCCTCAGATCTGGGTCCCAGATTGCACACTGAGGCCATCCCATAGGAGCATATGGCACTGAGAGAATGATGGGGAAATCCTGCCCCTCCCTGCACTGATAGCTGGACAGCGCACCTTTCTCTCCTCCAAATTTTCAGCATCTCAAAGCATGATGAAACATAAAACTCTAGCATTCCCTTAGCTCCTCCCCTGGGGGATTTGTCAGCTATTGCCTCTGGCCATGATCTGAACCTTTGCTGCATCTGTGATTTGCTTTGGCTGGGAAAGAGGCTTTTCCATGGCCTTTGCCTTGCAAGATTTTTCTGCGGGTGGATATTCATGACTGACTAGTCTCTGTATCTCTTTTTCTGAGGCCCATGGTGAAACACAAACATTGGAAATATAGGAACCTATAAAGAGAGCGTAAGGAATCTGCAGTATGTTGGGTGTGTGTGTACATATTGGGAGGAAAACAAAAGGTTTCACATAGAGTCAGTATTCAAGATATGACTGGTTGGAAAGGAGATCAGTTTGTAGGTCATCTGGGTAGTGTTGAAAGACTTGGGCAACTTGCATTTGTGCCACATAGCACATTTGTGGTATGGAATTGTCATTTCTCAGACCACACCAAGCCAGAGGTCAGCCGTGACTTGCTCAAAGAGTTGGGCACTATTCTATTTCCAGACTTGAGCAAGAGGATGGCAGCTTTTCCGGTGGGACATGGGCCAGGAGGTGCTGTTAGCAGATGTATGGGCAGAGCTGTCCTAAGGAAATATCATTATCCTGGAAGGGTATTCTAGGATGGTCAAAGACTACGCTCCTACTTTCAACGGAAGAGCCAAAACAAGATTCTGTTTCCTCGAGCTGAGTAGAAAGTTTAGCAGAGATTAATAATTCCAGGTATATTTGCTTGGTTGTTTTCTTTTTTTAAATTTTGGTCATATTTTCTCAGCTATGGTAAATTTCACTTCCTCTATTCTATGGTGCCAATAAAGGAGGGAAAAAAGAATAGCAAGTCAAGGGTGGTGGCAAAGCTATGGTCCCCACTTATGAGGCAGAATTGTGGGAGCTCTACTTACCTTGGTCAGGACAGAGACAGTTCCCATCAACAAGTTCCAATAAGTAAAAGAACACAGCCCAAATATATATTATGTAACATCATGATGCTGTAGAAAGAGGTCCAAGGACCATAACTATGGTAGAACATGCTCAGTGCATTTATGGTTCTTGTGAAAGCTGCCTGGAAAAAAAGAAAGAAAGATGCCTGGCATTCACACACAGGGGCCTAGCTCCACAAGTCACAGGGCCATCCACCAAATGTATCAAAGGGAGGATGTCTTCTCACAAGAATGGCATTCTCTTATGGGGACACCGGCCTTGCATTGCCCCCAACCAGGCTCTATGAATGAAGGAAGTTCGATAGAGCTTGAGCCTCTACCAGATTCTAGCATACACAAAAGGGCCTGCTTTTCAATATGAAGGAGACTGCTTGCTGAATGTCGCTTGGTGTTGCATATTTTAGTTCAGGTTGGTAACTCTAGGTTGAAGTATTTTGTCTTTTTCTCTACCTTTTATGTTTTTCTGATTTGATGAGAGTATTTTCTTCCTCCATTTCTTCATTGTACGTGTATAGAAGTTACACACTGTATTTCATTTGTTTGCTTTTTGTACCAGGGATTGAACTCAGGACCTTGCACTTGTGAGGCAGGTGGGGTCCTTTAATCTTCAGAGCAATGACATGCCACAAGAGGGATTGGAGCAGAGAAGTGACCTGGGTTACACTGTTCTGATCACTGTGGGGCACAGGCTCAGGCTGGCAAGGACGCACCACAGCTAAATCGTAGCTCTTTCATTTGTTTTTGAATGGTTGTCCTGCAATGTTAATATACAAATTTACCCAAGTCTAGAGTCAACCTATATCTTTACTTTTTTCCCTAAATTTACAGGGACCTTATATCATTTTTTGAGTAACTGCTTCATTGAGGTATAATTCACATAATATAAAATTCAGCAATTTAAAGTGTATAATTCAGTGCCTTTTAGTATATTCATAGCATTGCACAATCATCACCGTGATAAATTATAGAAGATTTTCATTAGTCCAGAAAAAAACATGTACCCTTCAGCTCCCTATCCTGCTACAGTACCTCACAACCCCAAGCAACAACTGATCAAATTTCTGTCTCTGTAGATTAGTTTGTTCTGGATACTTCATACAAACATAATCCTATAATATTGGTCCTTTAGTGTCTGGCTTCTTTCACTTACCATAATCTTTTCAAGGTTCTTCTATGTCATACCATAGATCAGTAACTCATTAATTATTATTAATAGTATTCAATTTTATGGATATACCTTATTTCTTTATTCACTCATTAATTGATGAACATTCTCATTGTCCCTACTTTTGGACAATACCCATTACATTCATGTAGGAGCTTTTGGGTGCATATGTTTTGTGTCTGTCTTGAATATATCCCTATGAGTGTATATAGTGAGAAGTAGGTATATAACTTTACTCTTTTACATGTAGACCATATAACATGGAATGAACCACCCTTAACATATGTGTTCAAGCTTTCCCATAGCTTTGTTTGCTACTGTTTTACCCTTTCTTTTTAAAAATAACATAAGACATTATTATTTTTATAGCCAGTATTCATTAAATTTACCAACATATTTATCTTTTTTTCCCCTCACTGCTCTGATTTGGAGTGTTTTCTAAGGTTTTATATGTTGAAATTTATTTATTTATATATTTTAATTTTCTCCATTACCAGGAAATGAACTCAGGACCTTGCACTTGCCAGGCAGGCGAGGCACTGCTGAGGTACATCCCTGGCCCCTATATGTTGAAATTTAATTCTCATTGTGAAGTATGTTAAGAGAGTAGCAATTTGATACTACTGCAACATTTAGAGGTGGTGCCTTTGGAAAGTGATTAGAATTAGCTAAGGTCATTGGACCCCCCCATGATGGAGTCTTAATGACTTTATAAGAAGGGCAGATTCCAGACACAAACTTGCATATATGTGTTCCCTGTCTCTTGCCATATTATGCTTTGTGCTGCCTCAGGACTCTGCCAGCAATAAAACCACCACCAGACAAGGCTCCTAGACCTTCTAACTCCAGGACTATTAGCAAGCCCCTCACTTCGCTTTTCCCGTGGATCGGTGCTTTGTCGCTCCTCTCCACCAGCTGTGATGAGTGAGCACATTTGCCCCAGGAAAAGGAGAAGGAACAGCAATGAAGAGAATCAACACCTCCCCCAACCGAGCAAAAGGAGTAGTAGAAATTTTGTCTTTCAAAATTCCTGGGACACAGAGTCTTTGAGCAGTAACTGGCAGGAGCAGCAGCAGCAGTGCCTGCATCCATAGCCCAGACCGGGCCAGTGGGCCAGAGAGTGGCTTAAGCCAGGTCACGCCCAGATCCAGCCCCAACACCCCTCAGCCCATGCCGCAGCTGTCTGCACTGTGCCAAGGCCTTTACTTTCACATCAGCCAGGCACTGAAGGAGGCACACTTTCACAGCCTACAGCACCAAGGACAGACAGCCTCTGACATGATGCACCAGAAGTTTCTTACCTTCTGTGAAGGGATGGTACTGTGCAGATTTGATACTTCATCTTACAATTTGTTTTTAAAAATTGCACACAAAAAAAACCTACCTGTTGGCTTTTCAGTCTATTTGAAGTAACAGGTTGACAGGCAGTTGTTTACTTGTGATGCTCCGCACTATTGCAATTTCAAAGGTCCTTCGAAGCAATTTTTTATAGGATTCTTTTGAAGGAGGGTATCGGATCAATGTCGAGGTAGTGGTGTGAGGAAATTTCATCTGTGTGCCGCATCCACAGTGTGTCCAATCCAGATTGATTGCTCAATCTGTCAAATAGTTCTACTTTATGTAAAAGATTCTTTTAAAAGTGCAGGATTTTCTATTTTTTAAAACTCAATAAACTAGTGAAGAGTATCTAGTTTCCATGAAAAAAAAGTAACTTTTTTTTCCAAAAGATAGGAAGCTTGATTCATTCTTGCACTGACATTAATCGCCGTACTACCTCTTAGGATAGAAGAATCCTATGGAAAGTGCACTGTCTGTTTTCACAGAACAATCAGATCCAATTTACTGTGGAAGTGAAGCATCCTCCCTAGTGACGGTCTCCACTCTTTGTTATATATTTGTGCTTCCGGGGAGAACGTCCTTCAGACACTTGTATAGCCAGATAACTTCTATATCACTTTTCCTCCAGAGTCTGCACCTCAGACTTTACTAGAAAACACTGCACAGTTCTGAAAGTCAAGGAATATGTGACGACTTTTTGTCCTACTTAAAGCTTGTAAATTATATCAGCAGCTTATGTGATCTTGTATCATTCCATCTTGTAGTGTCAGTAGTGAAGGCATAGATGAATATTGATAAAGCATAAGCTAGCCAAACTGATGTCCAAAGTAATAAGCGGTGAAGTCGCCCCCAACAGGACTAGGGGACCACATTCCATTACTGACTCTGGAATGGTATGGCTTAGAAAGAAATGAGCAGAGCCACTCTCCAGAAAATAATAGAATAGTATGTACAGAGACGGGCATGCTCCTTTGTTTTTTTTTTTTTTGTTGTTGTTATACTAGAGAGCCAGCCTAGTTTGAATAACGAAATGTTTCCTATTCCTCACTGATGCGATGTCTGAAGAGGGAGCCAGGCCGCATCAGGTCACCTGCTCTGGAGAGTGCCGGTGGGTGGGGGATGTAGATGTAGAGGAAGTGCCTTAGAGTCCACTGGAAGCCTCTGCCTGCTCCCTCTGCACTGCAGTCCACGCACCTCCATTTGGAAGCCACACTGTACACACAGCAGAGCTGAGATGCTTGGATGGCTCTAGTAAGAGCCATCTAGTAAGATGCTTGGATGACTTCTGTTTTTCAGGGTTAAAAAGGATGTAGGGAACAGCATGGGGTTCTGTTTCCTGACAAATCTTGAAAATGAAGGCTGTTCCAGAAGAGAGTAACATGCACCTAGTTTCCAGTCTGTTCCTCCAATAAGGTTAGAATCTAAAGGCCAGTTGCGGGATGTGGAAACTAGTTTTATGGGGGAATAGTTACAGCACAGGCCATGCTTAAAGAGCATGGGGTTTTGACAAAGAATTTTTTCTTTCTTTTTTTTTAATTCTTTGCTAACTCTCACCCAGATTTAAAAACCAGATATTTGACAAGGACTTTGGATCTTAATTGGTTTGATGGCAGGGAATATGGAGAGAACATGTTGCTAACATTTTGTCTAACAATAAAAGAAACAACAACTGAAGGCTCTAAGAAGACAAGCTGAGCTCTCCAACAGACGTGTATATAACACACTTGAGAAACACCCAGCAGGACTCCTGCAGGCTTAATTCAAGCACTGAAAAAAAATGTATATTAAGAAGAAAATATAAAAATGGAGGCAGTAAACTCACTTCCCACTCAACTATAAGATATGGAGGATGAAACCATCACCAGGACAAAAGGATTTTCTCCAAATTAGTACACTCACAATGCTGGGTTGGCAGTTATCCCTCTTACTCTGCATAATGCACGAAATTATCTTCGTCCTGTTTGCACATTGTCTATAGCCTTGCAGCATGGGATACATTTGTATTATAAGGCTATTTGACAGTGTCAATGGGCATATGTTAAATCTTCTATTGGTTCAAACTAGTAAAACCTTGTATTTCTCTATTCGCCACCATTAAAAGCAGCATTAGTGCAAAAAATGTTTTTTGTTGCATCTCAGACTTTCTGGCACTACATTTTCCTCGTTGGAAGTATGTAATACAGAATTCTCTCTAATAATGATCTGATTACAAACTCTTGGTTGCTTTTTGTATAAAAATGTCTGTGTTCCTTCTTCATTTTTGGAAGACATAGATATAAAGTCACATTGTACCTTTGTAGAAGGGCTGGATTATGATTCCAGATTTTTAATAGAGATACTTAGTTCCTTGCTCACTACCCCGTTCAGTGTTAAGATTAGAGACTAGGCTTTTCTTATTATTCTAGGACCAGAGGTAATTTGTATTTCTAATACACCTTTATACTGCAGTGTAGCATTTTGAGGTCTCAGCTTTGTGATGATTATCTTCTGTTATACTGTTTGGGAAATCCAAGGCTTTATCTTCTATTCGTTATATCCTGATAGGCTATAAGAATTAAAACAAAAGCTCAAATTCAGCTGGTTTGATCAACTGCTTTTGTTAAAAACTGGATGGTATAGTACCCCGGTTATTTATCATTGTTCCTACTTTCATTTAGTCTCTGGCCAGAAAATTCTTGCACACTTGACAATATCTATATGTCTATCTATATCTATCTACTGGGGATTAATTTGGTGCTACAAACCCAAGACCTTGTGCATGCTAAGTAATTTTTCTATCATTATATGACATTCTCAGCCATAAATAGTTCATAGGTTTAAAAAACAAAACAATTTGAACAGTATTTTATCAGGACTTTTCAGTGGGAAATCTCTTAACAACTAGCATTTGTTTTATCAGAAACAAATATCCAGATCTCATTTTTCAAGTTTTTTGACTGTGTGCTTAGTCTCGGGGGCTATGTTCTAATTTTAACAAGAGTATGTTCTAATTCTATCCATTTATTGTTACTACTTTGCTGAAGTAGCTCTAAATAAGTTGATAAATATATACCTACTGCATGTCTAGTACTGTGCTAAATTTTATGGCATATCTGAAAGCCTGTTTAACCTGCCATATATAGGCTCACAGAACATCCATAATAGTAGCTTTGAGCCCTTGAAACATTGATTTTTAACTATATTTTGATTTCTGACTCAGTATTTGGAGTGAAGTGGGTATATGGCTATAAGGTGCAAGAAGACAAGAGCCATTTGTGCCTTGTTCATATAATAGCTGGCCACACAGTAGGTGCTCAATAAACAGTATGTTGAATCAATGAATGGTTGCTGTCTGGATGGTCATAGAGGTAGATTCCAGGGCTAATCAGTTCCATGGCAATACAATATTCTACATCCAAGCTCATATATTAGTGATAGAGGCAAAAGAATACATCAGTAGCAGGCAGCCAAACCATCGTGTATTTGAATAATTTATAAGTCAAGTTTCAAAGTATTTCCTATGTATCATAAAGGGTATTACTGTGCCCTGAGGTAGTACAGGTCAGTGGTTAAGAATATTCATTCTGGAGTCCGACTGCCTAGTTTATACTGTGGCTCTGTAAGTAACCTCAAGTCAGTTACTTAATGTCTCTATCATAATTTCCTGTCTAAAAGAGGGATTGTAGGACCTACCTGAGGGAGTTGTAGGAAATATGTACTTAGGCCAGTGCCTGGCAGAGAAGTGCTGTGTACCAGTAGTTATTAATTATTACTATTATTGTTGCTGCTATCTTTTTGTTTGTTTGAACATTAGTCTCATTATGATCCTTATCAATGCCTTTTCCTGGAAGCTACTTTTTATTTCTTTGTGAGAATATTCTAAGTTTACGCACCTACCATTAGACATATAGAGCTTGCCCCACTGTTGTATTTCTTCAAGCATGGGATCAATATCCCTGCATCCAAATATTCGTTAGGAGCTTTATGAAAATACAAATTGTTGGGTCCCCATCCCAATGGGTCCAAAAAACATTCTCTAAAAATTCTATGATACAAATAAAGATTTGGCACATTCTCTCTGTGTTGGGTTAGCCATAAACTTTCCTGTGGGTCTCAGTTTACCATATTTCACTAATGATGGAGAATCTGGGAACACACTTAGCACATGGGAAGAACAGAGAATGGGAGAGTTAAACAGAAAAGAAGAAAAGAAGTAGAAAGAGAAGTGAACAGAGTCTATGTCAGGATGTGGCCAAGCACCACCCATTTCCAGTGGCTTCAAGGGGATTCGAGACATTTGCCTTCCCTCAATTTATAGATTTATTAACTTGGCTCCAGCTCATAGCAGAGGTCCTGGGGCTAATTAGGGGGAGATGTTGAGGGAAGTGGGCCTAACAATGATTTCCTGGCCCACTGGCCGCCTTTAAGCACTGGTCTCCAAGAAAGTAGAAGATTAACCAGACTCCCGGCTTACTTGGCTATGGCTGGAGGGTAAGTTGACTGCCCTGGAGTTGTTTTGACTGGGCCGAGAGTCAAATTTCAGAGGCCTTTGTCCTTGTCTTTGCTGTAGTACCGGTGTGAGTTGGCCTTTATAGCTAGCCATCTAAGACTCAAGTCCTTTGAAGGCATTAAAATATGGAAGGAGGTTGCTACAGACTGTCTGGGCTGATGAGGAACTGGGAATTTAGTACTTTTCCTCTCATAATGTACTTCCCTACTTTATGTGTCTTAAATTGTGGGAGTGGAGTCTGTAACCCGAGGCAGCAGACAAGTATGCTTTGTTCCTGTCAATTATAGGCAAGGTTCTCTTTGAGCAGGAAGGCCAGCCCTGGTAGGTCACTCTGCAGGCACAGTTTGCCCTTCACATACAAGCAACTGTCACTGTCTTTTGATTTACAGCTGCCCTAATTCCTCAGTAATCCCTTTGAATCATTTTGGTCATTAGCCTTCCCCCTGAGTTCTGTGGAGAGAGCTGTATAAATATTGACATTCCCTCCTTGACTGAAAAGTCACATAAGGAGTTCAGGGCTGGATGTCTAAGTCCTGAAAGTACCTTCTTGTGTACTCAAAAATTCTCTGCTTCTTCTGCATAATATTTGGCTCATATATATTTGAAGTGGTAGGTCTGGATCTAGTGAACTCAGAGTGCCCTGTGTCCACTTTGAGGTCTATGTAATACCTAGAATACGGAGCAGGCAACAGTGGTTAAGATAATGGATTCTGGGGACAGATTCCTTGGGTTCAAATCCTGACTCAGACATTCAATAAGCCTTGGGACCATGGACAAATTACTTAGTTTAACCTCCACCCCTCGTTCCCTTTTCAGTAGACCATGGATACACACAATTGGGTAAAAAAAAATCCTAGATTCATAACATACTGGACATATGCTTTCCTTTAATTTTATTTGAGTTTATTTATGGATAATACACAATTATGAACTCAATTTAAGAACTAGTCACATTGAACAGCAGTTACATCTGCCTATACGTCACTTCTAGTTTTTCTCCCACCCACCCTGCGAGAACTAATAGCCTGAAGTTTGACTTAGTCATTTCTTTTTTTAAAAAAAAAATAGTTTTATCTCTCTTTCATATGCACAGATATATCTATATAGACATTCCAAAATAAGGTATTTAGATCCGGGGGTTTAGCTCAGTGGTTCCACCACCTGCCTCACAAGCGTAAGGACCCAAGTTCGATCCCCGGTACCAAAAAAAAAAAAAAAAA
>NW_022900951.1:86544860-86553370 GCF_012274545.1 Fukomys damarensis
AAAAAAAAAAAAAAATGTATTTACTTGTAGTTATTGGTTGACACTGATAAAAAGGGTATTATTTGTATGTTGTCTTCTGGGACTTGGTTCTTCTTTGCAACATTATATTTTATGATTCGTTCTTACTATACAGTTCATGTAACTATAGTTTTATTTTCCCTATAGTGTAACTTTCCATCTTATAAATAGGCCACTATATCTTTTGCTTTTTCCTTGAGATAGGAATTTTATTGTTTTCATATTTTGTTGCTACAAGTAAAACTAAAAATCTCCTCTATGCCTCAAATTCCTATTTTTAAAATTGAGGGATACAAATATGAAGACAAAAGAAGTTAACAGTTGTAAAGCACTTAGAACAGAACTTGGCTCATAGTATCTGATTGGTCAGGGTATTTACTTGCTAGGGCTGCCGTAATAAATACTGCACCACAGACTGTGTGACTTGGATCACAGATATTTATTTCACCACAGTTTTGGAAGCTAGAAGTTTAAGATCACTAGGTCAATAGGGTTGGTTTCTTTGCAGGGTGTTTTTTTTCACTTGTCCATGGCTATCTTCTTCCAGTGCCTTCATAAGGCCTTTTTGCATGTCTCTCTGTATCGTAATCATTTCTTCATTTAAGAACACATGGTCATATTAAATTAGGGCCTAAGCATATGACTTCATTTTACCTTTATCTTTTAAAAGCCTTGTCTTTAAGGCAATCACATTTTGGAGTACTGGAGGTTAGGACTTCAACATGTAAACATCGGGGGAGGAGGGCCAGGCATTTAGCTCAGTGGTACTGCCCCTGCCTTGCAGGCACAAGGTCCTGAGTTTGATCCCAGTACCAAAAAAATTGGGCCAGACAACTGAACCCAGTTCATATTCATGATCTTCTTCTTCTTCATCAAAGCTCAGCAAAGTGCAGCAGACTTGGTTTTGATATATCCCCCAGAAACACTGAAATGTTAACTGCTATTACTATTATTATTATTATTATTATTATTAAGCATTACTGTTAGAACATCAGAGCTTCTTTCTCTACCCTTTCAGAAATGACTTTAAAAATTTGGTACTAGAAATGGAACGTAGGGTCACTCTACTACCGAGCTATATCCCCATCTCTTTTTAATTTGCCCAGGCTGGCCTCAAACTCACAATCCTCCTGTCTTAGCCTCACAAATATCCAGGATCATAAGTGTGTGCTACCACACCCTGCCACAAATGACTTTTTGTACCAGGGACAATATTACCAAATTGTAGCTTGTGGTTTCTCAAGAAGATAAGCTAGTTAGTTAAAGATGGGAGGTGCAAGCCAGGTAGTTTCATTTTCATCTTGGCAAAAGATGCAGTTAAGTGAGGACCTTGCAGAATATCTAGGGGCTGGCAGACCCCAAATTGCAGGCAGTTCTAGGCTGCTGTTTGTTTCATATTAGGAAATAGCCCTTGCCCAAATAGCTATACCGCCAGAGTACACGACATCTTTCATGGGCTCAAAATATTTTGTTTGAAATTAGGAAGCTGGCAGCGGCAAGGCACTTGAAAACCCAGCTCTGTTCCTCTAGTCTCTTGAGGGTTCTGAGCACAAGGAGGAAGTTTGGAGTGGCCTTGATAGGGCAAAAGGAAAGACCAGTGGCTGTGCCCTCTAGTCACTCACCCCTCTTTCTCATTTTATCCGATGACGAAAATGTGGAGTACCCTATACTTAGAAGAGCTGTGGGCATTTGTCCTTACTAGAGGGATGGGAGTGGCACCCCTAAGGCAGATACAATGAGAACACGGGTTGTGGGGGTATATAATCCACCTCTTACATGATATTTTTTCACATGCTCAGATACACTGAAGAAGGAGGTTTTGAAACGTGAGAAAAAAAATCACTAATCATCATTAAGAGCTTTATGCATCCCCTTGGTTAATAGTTCCTGTAATATAGAGATATAAAGAATGTAACCTGAAAATTTCCCCTCCCACTCCTCAAACAGGAAATTACTGTTAACTTTGTGATATATTCTTCTCTTGACCTTTTTCATCCTTTAAAAATTTTTTAGCCACACGATTAGTAACAAGTGAGTACACGCATTTGTCAGTGAAATCCAGCTATGTAAGTTTTAGCTCTCTTAACTTAGAGCATACACCCCTCCCTCATACAGTTACTCTCATTTCAGCCTGACCTTTCATTGCATATCCTGGGAGCCTGAGACTTGTCCTTCCATTTTTGCTTTGGATTCCATCCCCTCCTGCCTTCTTCTGATCTTCTGCTCTCTGGTACCTCTTGCCCCTCTCTTGCTTCTTTAGCCTCCCGCTATTCAGTTGTTTTCTCCTTCAATTCATAAATACGTTCTCCCATTCTTAACAGTTATTTGTCCATATTGCTACTGCCCTTTAGTTTTGGCTTCCATCCTCTCCACCCATTCCCTCTTCTTGAAAGTTTGCAAAGTAGAGTACGTAGATGTTCCATTGGCATGCTTGAAGAAGATATTAGCATTTCTATACATTTACAGTTTCATCCTTTAAACTCACATTTTTTTGTTCATTTGTTTTGTGGTACTGGGAATTGAGCCCAGAGCCTCACATACGCTAGGCCAGTGCTCCACCACTGAGCTACATGCCCAGCCTTTTTTGTTGTTTTTGTTTTTGTTTTTGAGACAGGGTCTTAGTAAGTTGTCCAGGCTAAACTCAAACTTGAGATTCCCCTTCTTCAACTTCCTGAGTGGCTGGGACTACACATATCACCCTATGCCTGGCATCATGTTTCTGTTTTTAATGTATATTTGTATGTGTCTATCTTGTAATGTATAGTAATATGTGTATATCATTTGCCTTTCATCTCCTCACATCCTCTGCACTCTCTTTGTAAGCCAGACCCACATTCCCACAGACTTACAAGCATATTTGTCAGGCTGTCACACTTGTACCACAAATTCAGCATGGCCTCAGCACCTTTCTGTCTCCTCTGATCTTTACTTTTGACTACAATTCCCAAGTCAGTGAGAAGCCCTAGTATCTTGCCAGGCCCCCTACTCCTCAGCCTAAGGGTCATCTTTGACTTCTTTTATTTTCTTGGGAATTTAGTCCAATTGGAGGGCAACACTAAGGTCATGCTCAAATTAATTGTCATAAATTTAAGGAGTTAAAAAATTTTGGTTTATATTTTTCTCCAGCCATGCTTACTTACATAAGTGTAAGGACTATACAGGAAGAGGATTGGGTTTAACTAGGAATGCAAGGAAAGGGGAAAGAGTATTTCAGGAGAGTTGAAAAAGTATGGAAGCAAGCACTGGACCTTGAACTTGGTGCTGAGTGAATATGGTATTGGTTTGTGGCAGTGAAAAGGTAGCAGAATCAACAGACTAAAGGTCCTGGTGAAGTTGAAAAAGTATTAGAATTGAGATATGTGAAAGAATGAGTTGGACAGATAGGTGGCTAGAGGGTAGAGGGCATGGCAGAAGTTATGGAGGGGTCACGTATATTGATAATGACAGGTGTGACCATGGGACCAATGAAGCAGGTGAGTAGAAAGGAGATCTTGAGAGAATGGAGGGCAGTACCTCAAGCGGCCAGGAAATTGCTAAATATTGAAAACAGATTTTGACCAAGGACCCTTGGGAAGAAGTGACAGAGAAGCGTGACGTAAAGTCTTCAAGGACTCTGAGGATACACATGGAGAGGCCATAAATAACCACAACAAGGAGGGATAGTGGGTGTTGTAGTCTCATTCTGGGGAGTGGTTAGCAAGGAGGCAAGGAGAACTGTCTGGGAGAGACAGGCAAGTAGATGAAGCATTGAGGAGCGCAGTTGCCTTCCTGATAAAAGTGGCATGAGGAGGCATGGGAGAAGCGTCCACCACTTGGGAAGGCTGCTGGGAAAACAGTGTCTAAGTTTTTGTTAAAAGCAAGAAGGAACTGGAGCTGTTCACAGAAGAGTTTGAGGCTACAGGATATTTTGCTAGTGATGGCCAGTGGGCTTCAGAGACTACAGCAGGAAGAGTTTAAACATTGGACAGGGGTGTGAGATGGGACAGATTAGATGCACACATACATTGTGGGAATTAGTTCAGATGTTGGCAGGTGACCCCTGGACTCTTGAGCTTCTTTTGGTAACTGAAGTAAACAGGGATGCAAGGCATAGCGGGATTGATGGTCTTCATGACAGAGTATGGTGGTGTGGCTGCCAGGGGTGGAGGTGGGGCAAATCAGGTTGAACATCTTGCCATGGAGAGGGTCCACATCCATGTACTTGATGTTTTAGGTGGTCTTCAGGCAGGTTTGGGTTACTTTACAACTTTTCTTTTGAACCTAAAAGATGTGTTGACTTGGATGTAGGAAGGAAGCTAATGACCTGTGTGGTTTAAAACCTGTTGACTGTCAGTTGTATCCCTGTGGAATGTTTTGCATGTAGCTTGAGCTTCTATCAGCTAAAAAGCGAGCAGGTTCCATATATTAGTGTTCCAGGTGTGAGTTCATTAGAATAGAAATGAAGTTACCAAGTGGAATTTCTTCTGGGGGAAAGAATTGCATTTCACAGGTATTGTTCATAAAATGGGACAGACTGTGGGAAAATTAGTACAACTCAGCCTGTGCTCGGTGCTCCATAAAGAAAACTGCCTTTTGCCTTTTCCAATCTGTAGGAAAGTTGTAATAATTAAATGAGATATATGAGAAAATATCTAGCATAGTACAGGCTGCATAATGTAAGTCCTTAATAGGCATTATTTACTGTTAAATGACAAGTGGTGGGTTCTCAGCTCCCATTTGGTTCCCTTATTTTTGCCACTAGTATGTTATCTTAACCATTCTGCCTTTCAGCTCATTTCTCTCCCACAGTTCCTCTTTACCTATTTTCTCTTTACTCTCCCTATCCCTGATTGGCAGTGACACTTGTACCTAGTTTAACACTTTTTGTGTCACTTCTCTCCAAGATAGGGAACTCTTGAAATAGGAGGTTTAGGCATTCCTCAGAGCAGGGAAACTGGTGGGGACAGCTTCTTGGCTCCCCCAAATGAGGTCTGTGGCCAAGGTGGCTACAGAGAGCCAGTGGGTTAGTGGTGAGTGACTCTGGAGCTGGGGGCCCTGTGTTACAGGACACGCTTGGCCACTACGTGATGTGGGGCTAGGGCAAAACAGGCTATGAAGTGAGAATCATTTGAACAGGAAGGGGTGGGCTGAATCACCATATGGAGGGACAAGTGAGGACGTGTGCCCGTCCTTTTTCTGCCCCTACTGAAGCTGCTGCTGCCCCTGTTGCCACTGTTCATTTATAAAAATAGTAGCTCTTCCCCAACTAGCAATTCTTATGTGTGTGTCAGGCTTTTGTGGGACAGCAGGCAGGAAGAAGTGGAGCATGGTGAGCCCTCCAGAGCCATGAGGTCTACATCCTCATATTCAACTAACTGTTAAAAATATATACAGAAGATGTATACATGCTTGTTTTACATCATTATCCCCTAAACAACACAATATAAGAACTATTTACACTGTAATATTTATTGTAAGTCATCTAGAAACAAAAGTACACAGGAGGGTATGCAAACACTCAGGCATTTTCTAAGGAAGGTGAGCATTTGTGGATTTTTATATCTGCTGGGGGGTCTTGACCCCAATACCCTGTGGATACTGAGGGAAGACCAGCTGTGCACTGGTTAAAGCCATAAATTCTGGAGCAGGCTGCTTGGATTTGAATCTTGGCTCTGTTACCACATGAGTTCTCTGCCCTTCAGTAAGCTATCTATTCTCTCTGAACCTTGGTTTCTGTTTTTTTTTTTTCTTTTTGATATTTTGAGACAGGGTCTCACTATGTAGCTCAGGCTGGCCTTGAATTCAACGCAGTCCTCCTGCCACAGCCTCCCAATTGCTAGGATTAAAGGTGTGTGCCACCATGCCCAGCTTCACTTCTTTGTTTTTAATTTTTTTTTACTTTCTCATTTCTATAATGAAGATAATTAGGGCAGTATAGTTGTCATGAGAATTAGTTTAAATAGTTTGCAAAATGTTTATAATAGGTGCACAAAACACATTAAGCATTTTTTTTTAATTTAAAAACTGTACAACAATATTATAACAGCATGAATATTTCCATTTTACTGATGCCAAAAATAGGGTGGAAAGGTTATGTGACTTGCCCAAGGCTACAGGGTTATTCAGTAGCAGAGTCAGATCTAAATCAGGGAGAGGCAGTTGGCACCATAGAGTTCAGTTGAAGAATTGGCAGCTGGAACTTGGGAGGTAGGCAGAGGAACTGCCTGAGGATACCATGGGACTATTGCCCACAGACCCTTGCCCAATTCTTTGCCTTTTTTCTGCGTGTCCACAGTGAAATCAGTTAACCCTTTTGTACTTGAAGTTCCTCATCTGCCAAATGAGAGATTGAGTAGACTATGGATGTGAAAACATTTGAAAAGCATAAAGCAGTCACCAAATTTAAAATAGGAGAGCTTCTCACCCCCACTTCACTGAGGGTCAAGTGTGGACCTCTCAGGCCTCCATACCTACCTTGTGATAGTGATGTCCAGTGTCAAATCTCATAACCTATACCTGCATTTTCAGAGATGCTTGGAAGCTCATCTCCTTTTTTTAATTTTTACATTTCCCTCAGAGCATAAAATTATAGTTGAGCAACATCTGGGTCCCTGAGAAATTTTCCTTTGTGTAGATTCTGTTGTTAAGAGTCAGAGCTATGGTTTGTGTCCAGGGTCCACAGTTGTCTCAGTTCCTGTACAGGAACCTCTGCCAATTTTTGGTTTTAGCGTTTGGCACAAGGCAGACTTGACCTCCTCTCATTAGCACACAGTTTTGATTCTCTGCCTTTAGAGAATAGGGAGGCAGCTGACACCTTCCCCTGGGCTTCATTGTGTCCCCGGGATTCCTTCGTAGAAGAGGGGGGCAAGTTAAGAATTGAGTATACTCCATAGGCTAGGCTTCTTCCTAGCTGCTGAGGGTTTTTTTGTAGCTGTTTCCAATTTTTGCCAGCTGCCATACTGAAAAACAAGCTCCTCGTGCCAGGTGATAACATTGGTGATCCTGAGATTACATTTTAAGGGAGATTGGAAACAGAGTTGAGGGAGTAAGGGTATTGGGTATCAGGAGGGTGGTGAAGATCTTTTTGGCAAGCTATGCCAGAATTGGTTCAGCTTGCTTGGTCTTCACTCACAAATAAGGGCATACTGTGGTCTGACACCCAGGTATCTAATGAGAAAACTCATTGTTCTTGGATCTAGATCCAACCAGACTGAGCAATCAGTTATTTTCACTGGAAGCTGGGAATAATAAATTCTCCTTTGTATGTTCTTCATGACCCATAGGAAGTAAACTTTTGAAATCGTCTCTGATTTTTCAGCAGCAGTAAGTGATATAAGATTATGCCTCTTCCAGTATATTCTGCAGAATATTGTATTTTTTAAAATCACTTGCTAAATAAAATCTAGAGAAACAGTGTTAAATAGGCTTCTCTACAGAGACCACTCAAGTCCTTCATATACCACTAGTATGTGTGATGAACCTCCAAATCAATATATTTTGTGTAAACGTTTTTAAGTTTTTAAACTTTTTAGTGGAGTATTTTTTTAATTGCTGCCTTTGCAAAATACACCTTGGAACATATTGATCTACATCAGAAGTTTATTCATTTCATTCTTTGTTCTCATATTGTGAAGGGAGGTGAATTACTGAAATTCTTAGGGTTACTAAAATACGGGTTATGAAGAACAGGAGTGTCCTGGTTCACAGACTATCGCAGTGAGTCTTCCTGTACTGAAACACCTCTCTCCATCTTGTCCTCACAGCTCCCCTTTGAATTGGAGATCTACTACATTCAGCATGTCATGCTCTACGTGGTTCCCATCTACCTGCTTTGGAAAGGAGGTAAGGCTAGCAAACTACATCCCTGTGCCACCCACACATACCTCTTCCTCTATTTTGGGTGGTTATGATCTCTTGGGTACCTACCAGGATCTTGCACTGCTGCTTAGCTGGGTCTTTTCAGCATGCTTGAGGTCAGATGCCAGCCACTGAGGAAATGAGCATGGATGAGGCCTACAGAGAGACTGGGGTTTTTCAGATCCATCCTTTGTGGGTGAGCATGGCACCAATGCCTACATATCATAGGGCCTAGCCTTTGGGCTCTTGGTAGCAGCTTGCGTTTGCATGGTACCTCCCATGCTCTGTCTGCTGTTATGACACCTGCTCCTTCTCAGAGTTCTTCCATTCCTGGAAGGCCCCATAAATGGAAGACATTCTCTTTCATTCTTAGCTACCAGCCTCTTTTGTCTTGGTTGCTGAGACTTTTCTGGAAGATGAACCCCTCGCTACCTTACCTTAGCAGTGATTTCATTCCCACCATACTAAAATGGCAGGAGGTCACTTGGACCTTTGAACTCACTGGAATGTAGTAGTCTGGAGTTTTACTGGGCTCTGCTGCTTCTTGGTAGTAGACATTTGCTCCCTTTACCCTTTTATAGTCAGTCAGGTCTCTTTTCCATCAATTTGTATAAGGATTCTTTGAGGCTGCTTTTTTTTTTTTTTTTTTTTTTTTT
>NW_022900951.1:86553480-86558878 GCF_012274545.1 Fukomys damarensis
CAGGGTCTCACTATGTAGTTGAGACTGACCTGGAACTCACTATGTAGCCCAGGCTGGTCTCGAACTCACAGCGATCCTCCTGCCTCAGCCTCCCAAGTGCTGGGATTACAGGCGTGTGCCACCACGCCCGGCTAGGCTGGTTTTACCCTGTGACCACTGGGAATCCAGTGCTCTCAAAGAACACTTCCTATAATCTCCTTTAAAAGTGCTCATTTTCTTACTGAGCCTTATGTGAAACCGGAAGTTCTAATACCAAGAACCATGAGCCCTTTGTCAGCCCAGCAGCATCTCTGAACAGAACTAGGGTACCAGACTTGTCACCCATTGTTCCTGGCTTCTAAATTGTGTGATGGGAATTATGGACAAATCTGCATCTCTGTAATTTCAATCTGTTCTCTGAAGTCACTGTAAAAAGCTGTCAGGTAGCTGGACTAGACTTGTCCTTATATGGGAAATCCCAAGTAGCCATCCTTCTTGCCTCCAAAGGAATAATATGGGAAGGCACGCCCTGTACACTAGGTTGGTTCTTTTGCAGCCTTTGTTGGATTTCTTGCTGTGCAGTTTGAGGGAACCGAGCCAAGGAAGACTCTGAGTCTTAACCAATTTATTTCCTACTCTTAGTCATTCTTTTCCCTTCCCTGGCACCTGGTCCTGAGAAGGGGATGTAGCAATAGAAGTAACTGCAGTAAATATCAGTGACTCTTTTTTATTGAGTGTTCACTTTGTGCAAGATATATGTGCTAAGCATGTTTTATGTATTTTCCCATCCTGTTGAAGATTTCTCCTATAGTGGAGAAAATCAAGGTTCAGAAACCTTACCTACATACTGCACAGCCATAAGTAATAGAGCTAGGATTCAAAGCCCTGCCCAAATTTCTTCCCAGACAAGTGCTCTTTCCCGTGTGCCACACTGTCCGGAAGGCCTGATATGTCTCCCAATCATAGCAGACTAGGTGTCTTCCCGGCCTGCTGCCCTGATAGAGCCACTCATGAAATATGCATTTGTTGAACACCTATGTGCCATGCATTAGGGAATCAGAGATGAACCAGAAAGACACAATCTTTACACAAGGAGTCCCTGTCTATTGGGGAAGACCCACAATTATAATACAATGTGATAAGTGCTACAGATGATAGTATTGAAGTAGAATGTCATTCCCAAAGCCTAGTTCACCTTCCCTTCTTTGTCATTTCTGGGAAGACAGTTGCACCTTCTTATAAAGATCTGACTGCTAGTCCACATCCTAACTGGTGAGCTGAGAATTAGTAGGGCTATAATGAGCAATAGGATATACTCTTTCACTGCTGATATCATGTTGATGGCCCCAGCTCAGTAGAACAAGTACAGTGATGTCACCAAGCTGACCTTTGACTCTAAGTTACCACCCTGTAGAACTTTGTGAGCCCCACCACTTCTGTCTGGTCAGCCTAGGGGTCTTTTATTTATTTATTTGTTTATTTAGGCACCAGGGATGGAACTCAGGACCCTGGGCTGGTGAGGCAGACAGCAGCACCCCTGAGCTAAATCCCGGCCCAACCTGGAGTTCTTTTAAAGGTTTGGCTCCCTTTTTTAGTTCTTTGCTGCCATCTGCTGTTCACATGGAAATTACAAGCATGGAGAAAAATCTAGATTTCATCCTAAGGCTGTTTGTTTTCTTTCGCTTGTGATCCCAAGCCTTGGACCTTCAGCCTTACGGGGGGCGGGGGCTGGATCTGAGTAGGAGAGGAGAATAGTATTTTTCTGTAAACAAGAAAGCAGGGTTTAAGGCTTTTGTTATCTAGAAGAATCTTGGGATTTTCCAAAAATAAAAGGCTGAGTTTTTATTTAAGACAGGTCTTCTATGGATACCTCCTTTGCCTGGGAACCCTGTTTTCCTAAAAAGTATGGTCCTAGTAGAGCACAGAATGTGCATTCTGTGGTTTGGTGGTGATGAGTGGTGCTACTTGGGAAGACTGTTCCTCTCTTCCTCCCTTCCCAGTCCTTTGGCACTGTGATAGTCCATGTGATTTTTCTTCAGTCTTCCTCTTCGTTTCTTTGTTTCCTTCCCTCCCAACTCTTTGCCTTTGGCTTTCTAGAACTATGTTTTTTCCTGTGTTGTGTGACAGTGTTCATTTAAACATTTTATTGGATATTGACAAATTATAATTCTATATATGCATAGGGTACACAGATTCTATAAAATATACAATGTAAAATGGTGGAGTCAGGCTTATTAACATTCTTTATCCCTTGGCAACCACAGAACAAAGAGTCCTTCCTATCCCTTACCCAGCACTACCTCTATTAGAGGTTGTTCTTTCTGTCCTGCCTCACATACTACTCAGCATGATACCGTCTTTTCTAGATCATTGTTTCACCTCTACCTTATGGGAAAATGCTTGATTCTTTACTGTTCTCTCTGCCTCTTTTGCATCACCACTACCACTAACCTCTTGGTCACTTGCCTCCCATTCCAAAAGACTGTGGCTTGTAGTTCTCAGTATTTCCATTAGAAGTGTAGCCAACATCCTGACAGGCTTCTAATGAAGACCTTTGATCCTGCCTCAGCTTCTCAAGGCCTGGGCTTCTGAGTTTCAGGGAATTCAGCATCCCCTTTTTTTCAGCCACCTGGGCCTCATCTTCCCCTGAGACTCCACTGTCTCAGATCAGAAACTCTTATGTTTCTTTCTTTGAGTAAGATTTCCACTAACTTTCAGCTTCCTTTCTTTCTACACAGTTTATATCACCATGAACAGTTACTGGAACTTTCTTCTCAGTAGCTCCTGAAAGGAGCACCCTGTTGTCCCTTCCAACTGGGCTCAGTGTCCAGTCACTTTTTAGCATGCTTAGTCTTAGCCCACTGGAGAAAATCTCTTCAGTCATTCTGGTTAGTCACTAAGCTTCGTGGTCTCCATTATCATTGCTCAGGTGTTTTATCTTTATCCTCCACAAGGTGTCCTCAGAAGTCAGGTGTTAACTTTACCATCTTCAAGCTTCCTGACCACTATATTCAAGCTTCCTCCCTCTATACCCAGTAAATGCCCTCCTCCCACAAATGACTGAAACAATAGACATTTTTAATTGGGAATTCCCTTGGTTCTTTTCTCTACTTCAATGAGTTTTTTACCTCATATTTATGCTTTTTTTTTGGACCAGGGATTGAACTCCGGTCCTTGTGCTTTCGGGGAGGTTCCAGAACCACTGAGCTAAATCCCCAGCCCCTCAAATTTATTCTTATGTTCCTCCCTCCCATCCTGAAAGGAGTGATGTTCCACTTTTGTATGGCTAATCATAGCCTTTTGTGGTTACCTCCCACCCCTCCCACCTCCTCTGGAATTTATTCCATCAGTCCCTTGTTTACTGAGATTTTCAGCTACCCTTTGTTAACAACTGGATTTTCAGCCATTCATGATGCTCTGGGTTGGTGGTGGTGAGACACATCTGTAAACTAAGCACTCAGGAGACTAAGCAGAATTGACAGAGTTGGCAGTCTGGACCACATCCTGGGATCCTGTCTCAAAAAAAACAAAAAAAGTAGATTTTTTAAAAGATATGCAAATCTTTGCCATTCTAAACAACTTTCTCTCAACCCTATTCAACTCTCTTCTTTGCTTTACCACCAAGCTTCTTAAAAGAATAGTCCAAACAGTATCTCCCAAGCATCAACTCTTTGGACATGACAATTTTTGCCCTCTCTACATAGCAATCTGTATTATAATAATAATAATATAGATCCTTAAATCTGTTGACTTTATTTTTACTAAAATGTATTTGTTCTTAAGAAAGACCACATAATATTCATAAAATAATAGCTTGGATTTACTGGTTATTTTAATACACTTTTAAATATGTAACTCTTAAAAAATGAAATGTTGGGCCAGGGATTTAGCTCAGTGGTTCCGCCACCTGCTTCACAAGCACAAGGTCCAGAGTTCGATCCCCGGTGCCACCAAAAAAAAAAAAAAAAAAAAAAAGTGAAATGTGTATCTTCTCAAGATTTCAATTCACCTCAGTACATTCTGTAATGTAGTTCGGTACATTTAGGAGACAGACACCTGTGTTTGTATATATGATAAGTCCCTTTTCTCAATTACTTTTCATTCCTCAGAATGTTGTAATCTGAAGTCACCTACCACTCCTGCCAAGATTTTCACAAAAATGCCATTTCTTAAGATTGCTGAATAACACTCTTCTGACCAAAGCTAAAGACTAGCTTTTATTATCAATTTGAAATTCTGTTACATTACATTAAATCAACCTGAGATTAAAAAAATATTTGAAAAAAATAAAAATAACAAATGCTGGTGAGGCTGCAGGGAAAAGGGGATCCTTCTACACTGTTGATGGGACTGTAAACTAGTACAAGCACTTTAGAAATCACAATGGAGATTCCTCCAAAAACTAAAATTAGAAATTCCATTTGACCCAGGTATTCCCCTTTTAGTCATCTTCCTGCAAGAGTTAAAGATATATTACAGGATTACATGCGTACTCATGTTTATAGCCACACAATTCCTACTAGCTAAATCTTGGATGTGGCCTCTATACCCATCAACAGATGAATGGATAGAGAAAATATGGTATTTACACGCATTAGAGCACTACACTGTCAAAAGAAAGATAAACTTGAGTCATTTTTAGGAAAACGGATGCACCTTAGAGACCATTCTGGTAAGTGAAATTAATCAGCCACATAAGCTTAAATATCACATGGTTTCTCCTATATGAGAAACCCAGAGTATAAATAAAGAGCAAAACAAAAGATAAGTGTTAGGAAATAGAGAGGGAGATCTTTCTAAAAGGGGAAAGGGATCAGAAGATGGAGGAAAGAGGAGGGAGGGGAGGGAAAGGGAATGTAAGAAGGAAATTAAGATTTGCTATGTACAAGCACCAACTCCACACAAGGAATATACACATTATGTGTTGCAAATATGTATAAAAATAAAGAGAATCAAGAGAGGGAAATGTAGGGGGGAGGGAAAGGGGATGAAAACATACTTAAAATGTAGTATTATGTACACGTACCAATTCTCCACAAGGAACGTAAATAAGCATTATATACGGCAAACGTGTACTAATAAAAATACAAACAAATTAAAAATAAAAAAGCATAAAACCCACCAAAAATATTTGAAAAAATTGTGTCTACAATAGAAAAATACAGGCTTTTTTCTTATCATTATCCCCCCTACATAGTACAGTACAACAGTTACTTACACAGCATTTCCATGGTATTAGATACTGTAAGGAGCCTACAGATGATCTGAATTATGTGGGAGGCTGTAAACAAGTTATATGCAAATACCGTGACACTTTCACTATGTTGGTATCCAATCCTTTTGGATATTGAGGAGCAACCATATAAGTAAATTTTAAAAATATTTTACTTTCTCCTTTTTTTTTTTTTTTTTTTTTTTT
>NW_022900951.1:86559051-86582674 GCF_012274545.1 Fukomys damarensis
CAGATCCTTGCTTGCAAGGCAGGCCACCGAACTGCTGAGCTAAATCCCCGGCCCTACTTTCTCCTTCTTAAAAAGTCAAACTTAGCATATGTTCAACTATCCTGCTGTTATTGTTAGTGTTTGGCTTAGTGATTTTTTTTCTTTTTCAATTTTTATTTTTTGTATTAGTGAGCATTTGCAGTACATAATGTTTACATTCCTTGTGAGTCCTTGATATATGTACAAAACACATCTTAATTCTTTTTTCATCTCATTGCTCCTTAAGTATCTTTTCATATGTTTGTGGGATTTTTAGAAATCGGTACTGAGGATTGAACCCAGTGCCTCATGTATGCTAGGCAAGTACTGTACCACTAAGCCACATCCGCAGTCTCCTTTTTATATATTTAAAACTGGCATTTGATTTTCTCTTCCTTGAACTGTGTGCTCCTTCCATGTGATCATTTTTTTTCTGTTGTTTTGGCCTTTTTTTTAATATTTAAGTCCTGGGCTGGGCATATAGCTCTCTGGTAGTGTACTTGCCTAGTGGGTATGAGTCCCTAAGTTCAACTTCCTGCCAAAAATAGAACCCTAAAAGCTTTTCATATATAAATATGAAGAGTTAGCCCTTTGTGATATGACATGCAAGCATTTTCCTCAGTTTTATTGTCATCTGACTTGGCTAATCATTTATTTTTGCCATATATGATTTTTAAAAATTCTGTGTAATTTATCTTTTATTGTATCACCACTGTTCTCTCTCTCCCTCCCTCTCCCTCTCCCTCTCTCTCTTTCTCTTTTTCTCTTCTTTCTGAGGTAGTGGGGATTGAACCCAAGGCCTTCACACAGAGCTATATCCCTGGCCCTTTTGAATTGTTTTAAAAATTTGAGACAGGGTCTCACTAATTCTCTGGCTTGCCCAAGTTGAGCTCAAACCTATACTCCTCCTGCCTGAGCCAGGATTGCAGGTGCGTACCAGTATGCCTGGCTTATATTATGCCTTCTGAATTTTGAGTCCTAGTTTAAAAGTTCTTTCTTACTCCAATGTTTTTGGAAAACATATAGTGATTCTTCAATAGCTATGGGGGACATGTTCTAAGACTCCCAGTGGATGCCTGACATTGGGATTAATGCTAAATCCTATATACACTACTTTCCCCTCTATATATTTAGATACTATAATAAAGTTTTAAATTAGTTTGTAAATTAGGCAGAGGCATAAAAGTTAGGTAACTGTGGCCTGCCTTTCTCTCTCAAAATATCTTATTTTATGGCATTTATCCCTTTTCTTCTTGTAATGAAACACAATACAATGCCTGTGTGATGAAGCGAGCTAAATGATACCCACATGATGACAGTGGGAGGCTACTGTGCGAGGGTTATTTGAACACAAGCTCTGAAAAATTTAGACAATTGATATAATAACTGAAATAGGTGACTAATGGGTACGCAGCATCACACATTGTGGATGTGCTGGGCAAAAGGATGATTCATGTCCGGGAAAGGACAGCAGGATTTTACCACAGTACTCAGAATGATACACAAAGTAAAACTGAAGAATTGTTTATTTCTGGAACTTGCCATTTAATATTTTTATACCATGGTTGATCACAGGAAGTTGAAACAATGGAAAATGAAACCATTTATAAGGGGGCTGATGTATCCCATCTTTCTTTCTCGTATGTTTATAGCTTCCTTTATTTACTTTTTCTTACATTTAAATCTTTTATCGACTTGGAATTTGTCCTGGCACACCTTACGGGGTAAGGAAGGATCCAACTTTATTTCTCACTAGTTTCTCCTCTGTCCTGACAGTGCTTTTTGAGTAATCCAACATAATCAGATGTGCTTGTGGAAAAGATCATCCTGACTGCTGTGTGAAAAAATCAGCAAGTCCTCCTGCTTCCTCAATGACTCTCAAACCCACTCCTCACCTACTATTCTAGGGCCACTACCTTGAGCCAAGCCTTGCTTCTTATCTCTTCCCAGAAGGATGACAGGTGGCTCCCTGTGTTCTTTGTGCCTCTGGCCTACCCCCTTTCCTCAGCCTATGCTCCCATCCCTGTAGCTTCCACAGTTGTTGGGTTTTTTAGTACCTGTGTGCAGTACATAATACTTACATTCATTGTGGGGAGTTGGTACATTTACATAGCACATCTTCCCCTTCCCTCCCTCCCCCCTCCTTCCATCTCTCCCTTCCCTTCTGCAAAAGATCTATCTCCTTGTTTTGCTAGAGAGAGGGAGAGTTTCTCATGTAAGAGAAATCATGTGATATTGAAGCATGTGTGTCTGATTTATTTTACATAACATTATGATCTCAAGGTGCATTTACTTTCCTACAGATGATTCAAGCTTATCCTTCTTCATGGCAGAGTAGTATTCCATTGTGTATAAATACCACATTTTTTAAATCCACTTATCTGTTGATGGACATACAGGCCTCATCTAAGATTTAGCTGTTATGAGTTATGCTGCTATAAACATAGATATGCGTGCATCGCTGCCATATGATGTCTCTAACTGTTTTGGGAAGATACCTAGAAGGGGAATAGCTGATTCAAATGGAATTTCTTCTTTTAGGTTTTGGAGGAATATCTATAATCTCCATACTGATTTTCATAGTGGTTATACTAGTTTATATTCGCTCAAAAATGTAGAAAGAGTCCTTTTTCTCCTTAGCCTGACCAACATTTGTTATTATTTGATTTCTTGATCATTATTTCCAGAGTAAGATGGAAGCTCAATGTTTGTTTGTTCCTTGAGACAAGGTTTCACTATATAGTTCAGTCTGGCCTTGTACTCATCATGTAGCCCATATTGGCCTAGCACTTATGGTAATCCTCCTGCTACAGCCTCCTGAGTGCTGCTGAAATTATAGGCATATTGCACCACTCCCAGTTCAATATTGTTTTAACTTGCACTTCTCTAATGACCGGAGATGTTGAATATTTTTAATGTATTTTTTGGCTATTTGCAATTCTTCTGAAACGTATCTGTGCATTTCAGTTGTCCATGTTTTAATTAGCTCTTTTATTTGAGGGGGCCTAATTTTTTTATGTAGTTTAGATATTCATCCTCCTTCCAAGGAATAGCTGGTAAAAATTCTTTCTCATTCTGTTACTTGTCTTCTCATTCTGTTGATTGTTTCTTTTGCTGCACAGAAGCTTTTATCCCCCCACCTACCCCTTTGATACGAGGGATCGAACTCAGGACCTTGCACTTGCAAGACAGGCACAGTGCCACTGAGCTAAATCCCCAGCCCTAAAATCTTTTAGATTTAATATGATCCTACTTGTTGAATCTTGTGTTATTTCATGTGTTACTGGGGTTCTATTCAGAAAATTCTTGCCTACACCTGTGTCTTCAATAGTTTTATCAGCTGAATAAGCATTTCTATTTTAATATTTTGATTTTGATCCATTTTTATGTGAGAGATAATGGATCTAGATGTAAACTTCTGCATGTGAATAGGCAGTTTTCCAGCACCATTTGTTAATGTGGCTATCTTTCCTTCAGCATTTTTTTGGTACCAGGGAACGAACTTGGGACTTGCAAGGCAGGCAATGGAACCACTGAGCTAAATCCCCAGCCCACCTTCAGCATATATTTTTGTCCCCTTTGTGAATGATTGGATGGCTGATTGTACCTGGATTTTTTTTCAGCATCCTCTATTCTATTCTGTGCTCCATTATCTGTTTTTGTGTCAGTACCATCCTGTTTTTATTGCTGTAGCTTGGTGATACAACAAAATCCAGGATTGTGATGCCTCCTACTTCGTTCTTGGTGTGCAGGACTGCTTTTGGTATTCTGGGTTTCTTTTGGTTCTATAAATTCTAGGAATGTTTTATCTAGTTGTGAAGAATGCTACTGGTGTTTTTATTGAAATTGTGTTAATTTGGGGATTGGGATTATGTTAGTTTTGGAAGTATGACCGTTTTGGCAGTATTGCCCAAAGCTGTTTCTATAGGATCATAGCACTTTTAGGTTTGGAAACTTTCAGTAGCTCCTCCTTGTCCCCAGTGTATAAATGACCCTGTGTTACCTAGCTGCTCTTGCAATCTACATTCTGTTGATATCAAAATCCTTAGAGTTCTCTGAGTTTATGGTGCAATTTTCATACCTCCATGCCTCTGAAAATGCTGTGACTTCCACCAGGAGTTCCCTTCTCCAACCATGGACCTAGACAACATTCCTTTCTCAAAACTTATCTCAGCAGTCACCTCTAGGAAACCTTCTGAAGCTCTTGCCCCCTCCTGCCGACTCTATCCCTTTTTTCATTGTCCTTCTCACACTGTAAGCCAGATGTCACTTTACATATTTGTCTCCCTGAAGACAGGAACTTTTCTTTTGTCATTGGGTTAGTAGAGGCTGAATGAAAGAGTGAAAGAACCTCTCCATTGGGGATGTATTCATGCACTGTACATTGCATATATCCTGTTATACATTCTACAAACTAACAGTTATTGTCTATGTTCTCTATACTAGGCACTGGGTGTCTTCTACATGCAAACTCTTGATTTCATTTAAGCCCCATAATGTCTACTAGGCTTATGGGGACACATCACCTAGAGCTAGCTCATGACCTTAAATGAGAAAAGAGATTACATCTCCATCTCTGTTAGCTCCAGATAAAATTCTTCAGTTGTGAATGTTAACAGCAAGGCACCTACATCAGCAGTACTCTGTGTGCTGTCATTAATATGACTCACAGGAATTTTCTTCCCATACCACAGCTGCTATAGACATTTCAAAAAATCATTCACATTTTAACTGCCTCAATACTTGAAAATATAGTTAAACATATTTTGATAGTTTTATTCCAACATGATTGTTTTCTTTTGTAGTCCGATTTATTTTGTCTTCTATGCTTGAAGATGTTATTCTTCCCCAAACTGCCCAAGGAGTTCATCGCACCCTAAAAGTCAGAACTTCTGCTCTAGAGTTGACACTACCATTTGAAGCCAGCCAGGCAGACTTCACTACACCACAGAGTTGTTGAATTTAATGTCACTCCAATTCCTGGTTCTACCACTTGCTAGCCTGACCTGGCATATTGACTAATGCCTTGACTTGTTTATTTTCTCACTTGCAAAATGGGGGTTGTAATATTTCTCAACTCACTGGATGTTGTGAGGTTTCATGAACTAAAATGTATGTAAAGTTTGTACAATAGTGTCTGGTACATTAAAAATGCTATGTATTGGTTTTCTACTATTATTGACCACTATTTTATTGACTTTCATTAATTGCACATCTATTTTCCATGTACACTATGGGCTGTAGAGCTCAGGATTATACGTTGCTCAATTCTAAAGATACAGAACCTTGCTTATACTCAGTGAGTGCTCATCAGGGGCTTGAACTGAGCTGATGTTCCCCTTTGAAGATGCTGGCTTTTCCTTTTGGTTCCAGGACACCGCTGTTTTCTTGTTCTCCTACTTCTTTGACACTTTCTTTTGATTTATCCCATAGGGCTTGGACAGAGCTACTTCAAAAGTCATATGTCTATAATCAAAATCCTCGTGTATATGCCCTTTCTTCCATCTTGCTCTTCCTCCTCTAATTCCTTTAGTGGTTAGTGGCTTTCTTCTCTAACCAGTGTCAAAGCCAAAAATCTGAGCAACATCTGAGATCCCTTCCTCTGCTGCATCCCCTCTACTGAACAGATGGGAAGTTCTAATGGTTCAAATTCTCAAAATTTCTGACAAATTCAGCCCTTCCTTTCCATTCCTACCATCTCTATTCTACCACCTCTCAGCCCCTATTACAGAGTTACTTTGTTTTCTCACTCATGTCACTGCCCCTCAACAGCCCCTAACTTCCACCTAGTCTGTCCTTCCATATGGTCTCCAAGATGACCTTTCTAAATAGAGAGCAAATATGGTCAGATTTTGTTCTACTGCTAAAAAAAAAAATCCATCCAGGATGAAGATCATACTCCATTACTTGGCAATCAAGACTATTTACAATCTGATCCAACTGTATTACAAAACCGAGGGCCTGTCTCTTTGACCTCATTTTCCATCACTTGGACTCCAAGCCCATTACTTTCCCTTCTGAAAGAACCAATCACCTTACAGATTTGTCCATCCTGTCCCCTCCAGGCACACACTAGCTTCTGTACCTGGAAGCCGGTAGATTCCCTTTCTTTACAAGTTAGTTCAAGACTGTTACCTTTTCTCTAGAAATATCTCTTAGTCACATAAGCAGCTCAAAAGCACATTTTCCTTCTATTTTTTATATGCCTAGAGTGTAGCAACTGCCTTAGCTAATTGTTTTCCTGCATTTTGTCACTAGGTGGCAGTAAACATGCCATTTTATTTTTCTGGGAAATGAAGGCAGTTAAGATGGGAGGTTTTATTTTAATCAGTTAAATCAATAATAATAAATATTGATTAAATTTATAATGATTGTTATAATTGAGATGTGATAGGAGTGAAGGATTGAGTGAAATGTATGAGGCCCTTAAGATTTTAGCCTGGATGACTAGGTAGGATAGCATACCACTGACAAGAGAGAGGACACAGAAAGGAAAATCTTGTTTTAGAGGGTGTCTTAGATTGTTTGAGCTACTGTAACAAGAAGTACCATAAACTACATAGCTTATAAACAACAAATAATTATTTATTATAGCTCTAGAGGCTGGGAGGTCCAATATCGAGACTTCAGATTTGGTATCTAGTGTGGGCCTATGCTTTACAGATGGCGCCTTTTCACTTTACAGTCACATGAGCATAGGCCAACCAGTCTCCATGGAGGGGCCGGGCCCTTTTATAAGGTCATTAATCCCATTTGTGAGGGGTTCCATCCTTAGGACCTAATCGCCTTCTAAAGACCCCAGTTCTTAATACCATCAATTGTTGATTAGGTTTCAGCATGAACGGCAGGGCATAAACATTGATTGAATAGCAGAGAGGAAAATGATTTCACTGGAGTTCGAGGTCCTTTTCAACGGTCCAGGTTGAGATGTCAGGAGATGGTAGGAGCTATTCAGGGGAGTCTGGGCTAGAGGCCAGCTTTGCTATCATTGGTATAGAAATAGTAGATACAAGCATCGGAGTGGAGGAGCTGGTCCAGGGCAACGGAGTAGATGGAGAGGCAATAGGATTTAGAAGAGGCCTACAAGGAGTAGTTGGAGAAAGAAGACTGTCAGGAGACTACAGGAATGGTCAGAGCAATAGAAGAAAAGCCTGGTTGTCCTGGAAGCTAAAGCAGCAGAAAAGTAGTAGTAAAAAGTAGTAGCAACCAAGCCACATGAGATCCAAGAAGTGCAATGAAAATAGGCCTTTGGAGAAGTAGTACTGGGATGAAAGAAATTGAAGATACTAAGGAGGAAGGCTGTAAGGGTGTTACAGAGCTAGTGGAGGATGATTCTCTTCTTCCTCTCTCCCGAACCTTACTCCCCCTTTCTCTTTCTCTTTCCTTTCCTTTGCACCTAGGGCAAGGAGTGTTCAAGAGCTAGGATGAAGGTGAATAGAAGAGAGAAAGGGAAGTGGATGAATTACAAGGTGACGACAAGTGCTAAGAATGAGCAGGGTTTGGTGGTCAATTGAGGGGGTGATGACAAGAGGAATAAGTGCTGTGGGAAATGGGGGTTAGGTAAGTCTAGGCTTTTTCATAGCTGTCCAATGGAGCTCTCTCCACAAGGATGAAAAAGTCCTTTGTGTCTTCAGCTACATATGGCTCTAGAGTAATTGCAGTGCGGCCAGTGGGATGGAGGGATTGAATTTCTGATCTGATTTTACATTTAATTAATTTGAACTGAAATTTAAATAGCCACATGTGGCTACTGTATTGGGCAAAATAGTTCTTGAAGATTGTTGACTTACTTGGAGGGTCATTCTGGAATAGGAATTCATGCATTTTCCTGGTACTTCATTTACCCACTTTGGGACTCAGCAGCCTGAGAACATCTGCTTGGAGGATCTGTCCAATGCTGAGGCTTTGCAGGTAGCTTCAACAGCTTCAGTGTTAATGAGTATTTGAAAAATGAGAAAGGTTTGGGGTTCAGAACAGTTTTGATAATCCTGCCACACATTTTCCTGATTTCAGGTTTCTGACCAAGGACAAGTCACCCAAGAAACGATAGCAGAATGGAAAACAGAAAAGTACGTTATCAGCTGAGAGGTACAGGGCTTCTTTGGCAGAGATTGCAACTTTGGTCTAGACTAAACACTTAAGTGAGCTTCCTACTCTGTACCCAGGAAGTCTAAGATGGCCATGTGTAGAGTAGGCCCCATTCTATTTCCTACCCTGTCAGTGACACTGAGAAGCTAGAGTAGAAAGGAAAGTGAGCAAGGTGTGTTGCATGCCTGTAATCTCAGTACTCTTGGGAGGTTGAGGCAAGATCACAAGTTTGAGCGCAGCCCAGCCAATTTAGCAAGGACTTCTCTCAAAATAGAGAAAAAGTTAAAAAAAAAAAAAAGATGAGGTGGGTGTGCTAGGATATAGCTCAGCGCAAAGGCCCTGGGTTCAATCCCAGTACTACAAGAAAAAAAGAAAAAAAAAAAGGCAAATAAATCTTGCTGCCCAAAGAGACAGACTTTAATGATAAGTGAATGCTAAAAAGTATATGCTGCCCATTACAAAGCCAGAATGCCTGCTCTCAGATTCTGGTCCCATTCCTTACTAGCTGGGTGACTTCTTCCAAGTTCCTTAACTTCTCTGTGCTTCAGTTTCCTCATCTGTAAAATAAAGAAAATAGCAGAACTTCCTCTGGGGTTGTAATGAGCATTAAATCAGATAATGTATATAAAGTGTTTATAATAATTTCTGTCACATAGTTGTGGCTGTATAAATTGTTTGCTATTAAAATGTTAGTATGGCTTCTGCTTGCCAGTATCATGCGGCCCTGCCTCCTAATCAAATAAAATGTGGCCTGAACAATTTCTTAGGTTCTCACTCTTAGCCAACAACCCTTTGGGGATAGACTCGTGAGGGGATAGGTAGAAGTATGGGGAGGGATGAAAAGTCCCCTTGGTCTACCAGAGTGTTGAGGGTTCTAGAGCCAGAGTTCAAGATCAAAAGGCCCAAGCTGGTGTGGAAGGCAAGGAGGTTAGGAGAGAGCTAAGGATCAAGGAGAAATTCCATGGGTGGGTGGACGAAGGGCATTATGGGATCAGAGGCTACCAAGAGGTCTCATGGTATGTGCACCAGAGGAATGAGGATGAAAGCTGAAAGTGTGGGAGGCTGTGGTCAGATGATCCCTGCCAAGGTGAAGTGCTTTGCAGTGGTGACAGATGGTAGCTTGTGAGTGGTGAGGTGGAGCAAACCTGTGGAGTTGTGGAGGTTCAAGAGGCCATGAGGCCAGAGTATTGCTGTTGAAATCACCCAGATGCTGACCGGAGGAGGTGTAATGTGAAAAGGAAGACTAATTCAAGTGACACTGGTCTGGGATGAATCTGACAGTGACCTGGAGAACAAGGCTGACAAGTGGAGGAGCAGAATCTTGAAAGAAGGAGAAAGGGGGAGGAGGAAACATCTAGAAGCAGTGAAGAATCCCCCATGAAGGTTTGCTGTGGACATGGAAGGATGAGATAGGACGGCCTCCACTTGGAGCACATTAACGGGTGCAGAGGCATCCTTGGGAGACCTCAGTGCCCTTAGGGTGAAGAGGTGCAATGAGACACCCTGAGGAAAGTGGCAGGTTTAGAAAGATCTGCTGATGGATGACACCGGGTTTCCACAGGGTAGTTGGAAAGAAGTCAGCCACAGGATGAACACAGAGAGCAGCCTGTGCAGCTTTGGGCTCATGGCTTGGTCCCACCTGAGAGGCTGTTGACGCACTTCTGCTCTGGGAGCTCCCCTTTCTTTCTCATGATGTTGGTTGCTGGTTATTTGGTTATGGTAGGTTTTATTTAAGGAAGGAGTCTTAACCTGCAGGCCACAAATGGGATTTAAGGGGTTCAATAACTTGAACAGAAAGAAATCACATCTATCTTCACTAGCCTGTAGCAGAAATAAAGCGCATGAATACAGGGAACAGGCTCTGGTGGTGTTAGCTATTACCTGTGATAGTAGCTAACACAAATGGCTTCCTATCACTCTGCAGTAATCACAGCCATCTCAGGGTACTGTGTATGCTAATCTGTTTGAAATTATGGTAGTTGCAGGATTTGCTGCCAGACTTATCAAAATGTATTTATACAAAGAAATATAATTACTATGTTACAGCCTTTTAGATATTTTGATAATTCTGTTTGAATTTTGCTGCCTTTCTGATCTTGTGCCTTTGATTCTGTGCATTTCAAACATAAGTGCATGAAATAATAGGTGTTTATTCTGAGAAGGGCTCCAGCCTTGTGTGCTCCAGGGCTGCTGGCAAGCCCTTTTGTTTCACCAGAGGGCACTCTTGATTCAGAATTGGTGAACTGGGGCCTTCTCAGTAAGAGGTTCTTTTGAAACACTACAGACAATTTTCATGTCCTTGGTGGGCATTTCCGGGAAAATGGGGTTTAAGAACCCTATGTTGTTTGATCTTGGCAAGCCACTTCTTTCTTGAGTGGGCTCTCAATGTCTCTCCTGGAGGACAGGGATTGGAATGGAGCCACTGTGCTAGTTTTCAGGACCAGTTAAAGGAAAAGCACTTTGGTCACTGACAGCTTAAAAAATGGCCTCAAAGTCATACTGACCTCAGGGTCCAGGTTGGGCATCCTCCTTCTCCACCCAAGCAAGCCGTTATTCCTACTGTCTAGATAGCATTAGGGTTCCTGCAGAGTTCTCTTTTCACTGATTTCCTGATCTGCATTTCTGATCAGGTGATGGAAGGGGAAGAGTTAAGGAACTGAGGTAAAGCCTGAAGGCTTCTATGAGCCTGTGGGTGAGAGAGGAGCTTGGAAATTTAAAAAATTGGCCAAGGGCTGAGCCTTATAAAAGAGAGTGAGTAGGCAAGTATCTGAATAGCATTGGGTTTTCTTTCCTGAAGAGTAAGTCACTGGGGCTCAGGATTCCCCTTCGTGGAAGCAAAGAATTAAGTATTTTCTGCCTTATGTTTTCACTTTCTAGAAGACACGATTCCTCACACCTGGCCACTGTGTGTCTTTCATCGCTAGCTTTTCCTAGGCCTCTTGGGTATCTTCTGGCTACAGAATTCACCCAAAGTCAGTTGTTCCTGTGGTGTGATCAGAAGACTCAAGCATTAGCTTAAACACAGATGCCAGAGCCCACCCAGACTTCTACATTTAAGTCACAGGAAGCAGGAAATCTGCCAGAAATTTTCTATAAGTTCCTCAGGATAGTGATTCTCAAAGTGTGGTCCCCAGACCAGCAACATCAGAGGAACTGGAAACCTGTGTTTATGTATATTCTCAGATTCCAGGCCCCACCCCAGATCTATTGAATCAGAAACTAAGGTTGGGTCCAGCAAGGGCTTTTTAGTAAGCCCTGTGGGGGATTCTGATGCACAGTCAAGACTGAGTCTCTACCCTAGAGCATTCTGATACAAACTGAGGTTTAAGCCTCATTGCCTCAAATGTTCCTTGAGTTGAATTCCCCTCACTTACAGCTCACCAGAGACCCAGTTGATATGAAGTACATAGCATGTGTCAATAGAATGGTATGTTTTGATAGCACTTCTCTCCCGAGTATCTTCATGTTCTCTTAGCTTTTCTGTTCCTACAGTGCTCCTGCAAGGTAGGAAAGGCCTGGGATTTTCCTTCCAGAGGTGTTGATCTACATGGTTCACACAGCAACTTGATAAGACTAGGATCTGGGTACTGGGTCTTTGGACTTCAGTGCTTTTTTTTGGTGGGGGGGCTAGGCCAGAAGGTGGGCCTTTAGGATGCCTTAGTCAGTCAGTCACAGGCTGAGTAGCAGTACCCTAATAGTTACCTTGAAGGTGAAGCATGGCCCCTTCGTGTGGGCTCTCCAGCCCCTCTGGACAAGAGGTTAACCAAATAGACCTCCTTTGTAAATACCCAACGCAGGCTACCCCTACCTCCTTCTATGGTAAACAGAATGGAGGATGGGGTTTGTTTGGTCATGTGTCCAAATTTAGGAAAACCTGACTTAAGCCTGCACTCAGTGACTAAGAATGGAAAATCAAATATTCATGACCATCTTGGGATTGGGCCACACAGAGATATCTCCTGGGCAGGTAGGGCTTATAAAAGCTAGACTAGAGATGTCTCACTTGAAGGACATCAAAGGCAGGATGGTATCGTTGTCAGAAACCAATCTTATTATTATCTTTTCTATCCCTAAACCTGCACCTCCTCCAATGCTTACCAGCCTGTTGAATAGTACCGCTACCCACTCATTAACCAGGTCAGAAATCTGTTGTTACTCATCGACCCTTCTCTCTTACCCTCTCCCCATCCAATCAGTGACCATATCCTGCCATTGTCACCTGCTGACTCTCTTTCTCCCTCTCCCCCATCTGTCTTTGTCTTTATCTCTGTCTCTCTCTGTCCCCTGCACCACCCACCACTCCATCCAGTGTGAGCTCTAGTCTTTGCCATTCAAAGTGAGGTCTAAGCACCACCAGCAGCACTAGGACTCAGTTAAAAATGCAGGTTAGGCCTCCTGCATCACAACCTGCATCACAACCATTTTAACACGATTTCTAAGGTGATTTTTTTTTTCCAGTACTAGGGATTGGACTCGGAACCTTGTGCTTGTCAGACAGGCACTGTGCTGCTGAACTAAATCCCCAGTCGCCCTGAGGTGATTTTTGATGTGTGAACGACCTACTATAGTGAACAAAAATCTTGAATTGCCCTTACCTCATCCCTTCCCATTTCCCACATACTAGGCCAATAGTGACAGAGCTCTGAGAAGTTCCTGAGCATACTGGACCACGCACATTGTTCTTTCAACAAGTATTTACTGAGTTCCTACTTTGTGCCAAGCACAGTGTTAGTTGCTACGGATAAAAAGCAGTGAGCAGAACAGGTAAATATCTTTGCTGTCATGGAGCTTATGTTTAGGTGGGAGGAGACAGTAAAGAAATAAGGAAATTATATAGTAAATTACATGATAATGTGCCACTGAAGAAGAAACACGGCAGAGAAAAGGGTAGCATGCTGTGGAATGGGTGGAGAGGGCTGCAATTTTAAATAGGTCGGCTCCATTTAATTGGACGATTTCACTGAGAATTTGACATCTGAGAGAAGGCTTGCAGGTGAAGGAGTAAGCCCTTTGATCTTTGAGGAAAAGATATGTGAAGCAGAGAAAATAACAAGTGTAATGGCTCCAAGGCAGAAGTTTCTAGACTGTTCCAGTAACTACACGTAAGTCAGTGTGGCTAGATCCATGTGAAGGAAGGGGAACGTAATAGGGCACATAATCAGAGAAGTAATAATAGGCAAGGGGAAGATAATATATACGGCTTTGTAGGCCATTCTAAGGATTTTACATTTTATTCTAAGGGAAACAGGAGGCTATTGGAGGATTTTGAGCAGAGGCTAACATAACCTGTTGTAAATTGTAAGAGATTATCTGGTTGCTTTGCTGAAATTAGACTGTAAGTGGGCAAGACTAGAAGTAGGAAAACCTGTAAGTGTTATTTGTAATATTATAACAAGTTAATGGATGATAGTAGGTTAGATTAGGGTGAAGACAGTTGATACAAAGAGAAGTCATTGAGTTTTGGAAACATGTTGAAAGTGTCACCAGTAGGGTTTGCCTGTGGGGCGGGATGACTTAAAACTTTTGACCTGAGCAACTTAGATGGATGATCCTTTATTGAGAAAAGAAGACAAGAAGAAGGATTTCTGTGCTTGTTTCTTCCCTCTTTGGGAGGGGGAAGGCCAGTTTAGCCATTTATTGTGTAATAATAAACTTGGTGACATAAAACAATGACATTATTTTTCACAGTTGTATAGATTGACTGGGTCATTCCCTGTTATGAACTGAATGTTTGTATCCTTCCAAAAGTCATATGTTGAACTCTAATGCTTAGTGTGATGTTACTTGAGGGTGGGGTTAAGGGGAAGTAATTAGGGTTAGATGAAGTCGCAGGTTATCATTGTTTTGATGGGATTAATGGCTTTTTAAGAAAAGATACCAAGAGTTTTCTCTCTTTCACTGCCATGTGAGGATACAGCAAGAAAGTCTCCTTCTATAAATGATGAAGTAAGCCCTCACCAGAAGCCAACTGTCCTTATTCCTTGATTTTGGCTTTCTAGCCTCCAGAACTATGAAAAAAATGTGTATTATCTAAGTTATTCAGTCTGTGGAACTTTACCATGAGTGAGACATTTTTGTAATGGTCCTGCCTGGCCTAAACTGGGACAGCTATATTGGGCCTATCAACATTATCTTTCATGGTGTTTGGTTCTCAGGGAAGTATTCAAGAAGGCAAGCCCTAAAACACAAATGCCCATCATGTTTCTGATTGAATTGCCTTTGATGTCCTATTGGCCAAAAGTCATGTGGTTGGGCCATGTCAGCCACATACCCAAATCAGTATGTGAGAGAAACATATCAGGATGTGGATTCTGGGAAGGTGAGTCACTGGGAGCCATTACTATAATGATCTACCACAGAAGCCAAGATCAAAAGTCTGATTTAAGATTGAGATGCCCACTAGACATTGAGTATAGTCTGTGATGTAGATGAATGTGGAGTTGAGGGTGGAGATCCAAGCTAAGACACAATTTTGGAATCATGAGCATGTAGATCATATTAAAAATATGATATTGGATGAAATCAACTATGGAATACAAGTAGAGAGAGAAAATCTCTGCATTCTGCAACCTGTTCCTTTCCATTGTTTAGAGGTTAAGGCCATGGGGAAGAACTAGTAAAGGGGACTGAGAAGAATAAGGCAGGGAGGCAGGAAGAGAAGTGTGAGAGAGCATTATTCCAGAAGCCACGAGAAGAATGTTTCAAGAACTCAAGGTACATAGGGTGTAGCCTGATGATTGGTTGTTGGATTTAGCACTGAAAAGGTCATTTGTGACTTTGTTGGTAGCTGTTTTTTGTGGAGGAGAAGAAACCTGATATTCCCAATAATGAATGTAACTGTACTGTAAAGCTAAAATGTACTAATAAACTCAATAAAAGAAAAAAAAGAAACCTGATAAGAATGAGTTTAAGAGAGAAGTGGAAGTATGGCTAGGGAGACTGGACCAGTGCTATACAATAAGAATATGTGAGCCACACATATAATTTCAGGTGTTTCAGAATCACACTAAAAATAGGTAATACAAATAGGTAAAATTAAATTTAGAAATACATCATATTTAACTCAGTTTATCCAAAACATTATCTTTCTAATATACCCAACATTAAAAATCATTACTGGGATATTTTTCTAAGTTTCCTTTGAAATCGAGTGTGTATTTAATCTTAGCAGCACATCTCAATTCAAACATTTAAAGTCTTGAATAGCCACATATGACTAGTAGCTACTATATTGGATAGTGTAGGTATAGACAGTTCTTTTAAGGAGTTTTGCTATATGTAAATGGGAGCAGAGCAATGAGTAGTGAGGTCAGAAGAAGTGTGGTCAAGTGTTTCACTTAGAATGGTAGCATTTGTGATACATTGCGTGTGTATGCTAATGGAAGAATCTGATAGACAAAAAGTTGCTGATGTAAGAGAAATAAACAGTAGCTTGTGTGGCATTGTTGGGTGGGTGAGAGAGATGGCATCTGGACACAAATAGAGTTGCTTGCCTTGATGGGGACCCTGGGCATTTCATCCATGGTCATGGAGATAAAGGTAGAGCAAATTGGGCACGTATTGATTCAGACATGTAGTTAAATGTGAATGTGATCATGAGAGCTTGAAGACGTTTTTGTCTGCTTCTTTTTTTTTTTCAGTGAAGTGGGAACAGGAAGCAAGGTCACTATTGAGAGTGAGGATGGTACAGAGCTATTAAAGGTTTTTGAAGACAGGAGAAGGTATTAAATTGTGGTATAGGAGAGTAAGAGAGTGAAAGGACTGCGCAAGTATATCATGATTGCCTGGCAACATGAAGGGTGAACTTGAAGTTTGTGATCACGAATTTGATGTGAAAACAAGCACTCTTGTTTTTCTCCAACTTTGTTCAGCAGTGTAGGGATGGGCAAGGGGACAGAAGAGGTCATAATTTCACCAGGCCTTTTTTTTTCCAGATGAGTACCACAGTGAGGGGAACAGTGAAGCCAGAAGTGGCTCCAGTGGGTAATTAGAATGATGGGCTGTGGGATTTAAGGATGGAAGAGGGAGCCCTGAAGGACAGGAAAGAAATGGTACAACCAGTGGATTGCAGATTCCAGTGAAGTCTAGGAACTGCTGAGATCATAGGTAGAGGAAGTGAGCAGGAAACGTAGTAGTGATGGTTCATGAGAGAATGCTTGACTTTGCGAATAGAGAGCAGCAGTTATCCCTAATTATAAGGGCTGAAGCATGATCACGAGTGGCTGGGATACAGTAGAAGGCAAAATCATTGAGCGGAGGCCAAGGAACTGAGAAATGAGGATATAGAAAAGTTCATCTATATGCTTGTAGAAGTTATCAATAAATATAAGTGCACTGATTTTGGAGAGATTGGTACCAAGAAAGATATTAATATTTTTTAGTAAAGAAGGTCATGACCCAGATGTCTGTAGATAATTGTAGAAGGGAAGGATGGCGGGTAGCACAGAGGGGTCTTGATGAGAAAGGAGGGCCAGTGGTCTGGAAACAGCAGTGAAAGAAAGAAGCAACCTGCTCTACTAACATGGGTCAAAGAAGAAAAATCAGTCAGTAGCTCAGTGGTTCTGCTGCTTGCCTCGCAAGCATAAAGACCTGAGTTCAATCCTGGTACCAAAAAAAAAAAAAAAAAAGAAAGAGAAATCAGTCAGTACTTTAGAAGTCAACAGATAAAGCAGGCTCCTCCTGGGGGCGAGGCAGATCAAAGAAGGACAAAAAGATGAAGTCATTCAGAGAAATTGGGAATATGGGAGATTTGGCTAGTCATTTCTTTGTGACTTTGCATTATTCTGTCTCCTTTGGAATCCTCTTCTTTGTCTTAATCACCTGGAAAAGTTTCATCTTTTACCACCCAACTCCTTCATTGCTGCTTTCCTGAAACTAGTATAGCAGTGGTCACCAGTGACCAGCATGTTGGAAAGTCCCATAAAAGTGTTTGTATTTATTTTACTTTACGTCTGTAGAGAAGCATGTCCCCGGTAGTATTTTCTGTGGTGATGGGCACATTCTGTCTCTGCAGTATGCAGTAGACACTAGACATATGGCAGGCGCTAGACATATGTGGCTGTTGACCACTTGAAATGTAGGAACCAGATCTTTAATTTTGTTTAGTTTTATCCATTCAAATATAAATTACCACGTGGGTCTAGTGGCTGCCTCATTTATTGTTCAGTGTAAGTAAAAGAGCATTTAACATTACTGATCTTTTCCTTTTTGAAACTTGATGTTTTCTCAACTTCCAGGATGCCTCTATTCTAGTTCTATGGCTGCCTTTTTATGTTTATTTTCAATACTGTCTTCTTATAGACCATCTGCCAACTATTTAACTGCTTAACTGTTGCAGTGTTTTGGCCACATTCTTGGTCCTGGTTTTTTTTTGTTTGTTTGTTTGTTTTTGTTTTTGTTTTTTGTCTCTGTCTCTGCCTTACCCCCATTCAAGCCCACAGCCACTCTCATGTGTTAGGTAAAGTGCTTCATCACTGAGTTACATCCCAGCTCTTTTACTTTTTATTTTGAGACAGAGTAATGGCTACGTTGTTTGGACTGGCCTGAATAAACTTGTGGTCCTTCTATCTTAGCCTCCCAAGTAGCTGGGATTCCAGGCATGTGTCACCATGCCTGGCTCTGTAATCTTATTTTGTGGACATTTTTCTGTTGATCGTATTCATACTCCAAGCTTTATGTCTAGGCCATCTCCCTCTTGAGCACCAGTCCTAGACATTAGCAGCCTAATGGAGACATTCAGTGACAGCATGCCCTCCCCTGAATTTGTCTCCTTAAATGACATCCTCTCAGTTCCTAGTCATAGTCCTGGAAGTAACCTTACATGTCTCCTTCATGACTGGCTACCTTCCAGGTCATCTCTATCACTGCAGCAGGATCTGAACCTGCTTTTAATCCTGTTTCCCTCTAGTCCATTGTCCACATTGCTGCTGGAACAGTCCAGCTAGCTGAAACTGAAATCTGACCTTCCTGCTGTCCTACGTAAAACCTTGGTATGGCTTCTCACTGTGTATAGGATAAAGGCCAAGTTCCCTGGCATGGTGGACAAGGCTCTTCATGGCCAGGCCCTATTTTCCTGTCTCCTAGCTTTATCTCTTATCAAATACCCTGTCTCACAGACTCCTGGGTTTTCTAGTAACACAGAAATGCATGTATTGCACATAGGTTACATAACATTTGCCGACACACCACCTTTTCTCACGCTGTATCTTCTGTGTTGAATGTGCCTTCCTTCCTGCAGACCCCTATCCCAACTACTTCTTGTCCTTCAAAACTCACCCCATCTGTCATTTTCTGCAGCTTCCCTTCTTAAGAGTTCCCACTAACTATATTTATTATACCTTTTCATCCTTCACCTGTAGACTGCTGTGACTAGCTTGGCCTCTGTACCTCTGCTGCCTGCCATGGGGTCTGATACCATCAGTAGGTGCTGACGGAGTGGCCAGCATGAACAAGTGAATGAATGGAAGGAAGCAGAAGCAAAGGTGGATAGTGGGGAAGCTACCCTGCCCAGTCTTTTCTCCCTGGTATCTGTTTTTCCAGGGTGGTATTGTATGGTGAGAGGAAGGCCCCTCAAGAGGCCTCTGGGGATCAGTCTTTGCTGCTGGTGGTACAACTGACTTTGTTCTTAGCACTCATAAAGCTTCTTTGAGGCAGACGTCAATTTTAGGAAAAGCTATTATCTTGATTTCCTTTACCTTTAGAGATGACGTGCTTGTATCCTCTTGAGACAGAAGAAGATGCTAGCAGAAAATGTCACATTTTTCCAAAAATAGAAAAAAAAGTTTTATGTTTTTAATTTTTCTGAAAGCATTCAAGTTTCTATATTCCTTTAGAAGAAAACTGTTTTCCCTGGGATTACCCCAGTGGCCACTTCCAGGTGTAGGATCATTCCAAGGGAATGATACAGGTTCGCATACAATTTATGTATATCCACATGGACTGGGTCTTTTGTGCACAGGATTTTTTTTCTTTTTCTTTCTTTTTCAAAGAAATGGAACATTTGATCTTCTTTGCAGTAGAAAGATCAACAGAAGTGATAGGGCAGTGGAAACCACAGTCAAAGCGCTCTTCATAGAGAAGGTCACCTCTTCATAAGATCACCCGTCCTCTTCTTGTCTTTATTAGATTTTGGATGGCTTTAGTCACCATGTTAAAAATAGCAGCTTCCATCTCTGTGCCAGCCCAACTGATTTTATATATATATATATTTTTTTTTTAATTCTACTTAATCATCCCTGAGAGGTGGGTGCTACTTCCAGTCCACATACAGGAAAATAGATTTAGAGAGGCAGTATGATTTGCTCAAGATCACCCCTATAGGTAATGGCAGAGCAGGATCCAAACCCAAAGCTGTCTGACCCCAAAGCCTTTGTTATTAAGCTACTAAGTTATATTTTCACACTTTTGGCCCCGCTTGATGTTCTGTCTTTTACACTTGCCATTACTAGCCATAGACTGCTTTCTCCACACAGGTACATAGTTTGTCGTTGTCTTTTGAAGGACAATGTTGTACAACATTAAGATACCATAGTTTATTTATCTCCCCACTTGGTTTGTTTTTCAATATGATAGTGCAGTTGTAAATAGATTTGTTCAAATAAGGGCAGTTTGTTGGTTTTTTGAGGTATTTGATGATGGTCCCCAAAGGGTATTGAGCCACAAGGTTATACTTTTATGATTCTCCAGAAAGCCTGTGCCATTCAGTTACCTACACTGATTCTTTTTGAGTGCCTACTGTATGTCCAGTGTTGGAGGTGAAGAAGTGATTCAGAATCAGCCCCTCTCTCAGTAAACTCCCAGTCTGGTGTGGGGCCGATGATGTAACACAGAAGCAATGATGCTGAAGAGGGGCTTTGCAGGCAGGGCGGCAAAATCACTGAGAAATGTGTCCCCTGTTAGTATCTGAATGTTCCTTTCTCCTATAGCACAGAGCATGACAGGGACAGGGACAGGGGCTGCAATGAGGCCGGGAAGGAGCACTGCGTGGGACAACCAGCCTGGAGCTCAAGCCCCAGACACAGTTCTCGCCAGCTGTCTCCTGCTGAGGACACTCCTCTCACCACACACACTCAAGTCTCCCTGCAGCCACCACTTGCATGGGAAGCCTGTTACTGCTGCCCAAAGGACACTAGGGGGAGCTGAGCAGAGGCTTGAGAGAAGGGACGCCCATGGCTCCAGCTGTGTGACAACCTGAGCACCAATCATCTTCCAGACCCCTCTCGCCTTTGTGTTCTCAGCAGCCAGGGTGACAACAGCGTGCCCACTTGCACACTCTCCACAGACAGGCAGGTGCGCACACACCCTAAGTGTGTCGCTCAGTGCACGTTCACAAACCAGGCTCTGTGCCAGACAATAGGAATACAAAGACCGTGAAACAGGGTCTCAGCTGTGCAGCGCTTTGTCTAGATGGGGAGTCTGCCAAGGAAAGGACAGTCCAACATGGTGTGCTAGAAGTCTAGACAAGTAGCCACTGGAGCACTGAGCAGTGAGTTTCTCAGCAGTGTCTGAGAATGTTTCTCCAGTGCCGTGCTGTCCTGACACTGGCTGTGACACACTGCCCATCTTCAAATCTCAGTTTCTCCATCTGTAAAACAGAAGGATGAGATCTGTTCCTCAGAGGGCCTTCTGACTCAGATGTGTCATGAGCCTGCATCTTGTTCCCCTGGTTTCACTCACCCCATCTCCTTCCTCTTCTCACATGGTGTTCCACCTCTGGCTTTCCTCTTAGTGTACATAGGCTTCCAGGGCTTCATTTACTACCATGTGCTGATGCCACCTACTTCTGGATGCTCATCCCATCCTTCTCACTGAGAACTCATAATGTTAATAATGTTAATAATAATAATCAGCATTTGTTAAATCCCAGGTATGGTACAATAACTATGACATTATCTCATCCAACAAACTTATGAATTAGGCAATGCCATTCCATTTTTCAGATGAAGAAAACTGAGATCAAGAGTTACTGAGATTTGCCCAAGCCCCTGAAGTTGGTAATGACGGAGCCAGGATTTGAAAACCTCACCTGCTGGGTTCTGGGACCCTCACACGCACTCATCACACTCTGTCTCCTACAGTTCATCCAGCTCCCAGCACGACATTTCCGCATGGATGTCCACAGACACCTCAATTTCAGCATGTTAAAAATGGATCTCATTATTTCCCTGTTCTGTACTTCAGTCTGCCTTTTCCTCTCTTGTCCATCACAATAAATGCTATCATCAACCCAGAGATGCCCAAGCTAGAACCCTGGGAGTGTTCTTCAATCGTTCCTCTTGCTTAGCCCCCGGTGTCCAGTCTTCTACTGTGTCCTGCTGGTTTCTTCCTCCACTCTTCCTTCCTGAGCTCCTGATCTCTCTCCAGGTTCCCACAGTAGTCTCCCAGTGAGTCTTGCTGTCAACTTACTATGCTCTAGATTGTGTCCCACATACTGATCCAGGTGACTCTTCGCCAGTACACATATGATCCTGGCACTTTCCTACCCAAAATTCCCGACTGGCTTGAGTAGTTGTACAGCAGAGCCCAAAGCTGGCCACCCATAGCTTGAAATTCATCCAGAAATTGTTATTTTGTTGGATTTATTGAACATTCTTAAAACATGTTGAATTAGTTGCCAACATTTAAAATCAGGAAATTCCATGTAAAGGTTAATATTTCTAGTTTTTCTTGCAAAGTCATAAGAAGCTGGCACCTCTCTGCCAGCACCCTTATAAGGCAGTGGTTGGTGGAGCTGAGTTATAGTTGCCCTCTTCAGAAGGCATATGGGTTTTCTGGTTTGCCAGTGGCTAGCACAGCGTAGTGTATTTTAGACCCTGGTCACATCACTGTTTCCCATTACTTGCCCAAGATCAGAGGCATTTGAGCTCATGACCCTGCTGCACAGGGTGAAACCCAAAGCCCTCACATGGTTCTTCTGGTCTTGTGTGACTCAGCCCGGGGAATACCTCTGAGTCTTACCCCTCCTCACTCCCTCCATCACAGTCTGCCCTGGGGCCCGCACTGAACCTGTAGTTCCCTAAGTCTTCTGTCTTATGTCTGCCTTTGTGTAGGCTCCTGCTTTAGTAGGTCCAGGCCCTTTGAGAAGTCCCGTTTGTTCTTCAGGACTCTGCTCCATTTTTCCCTCTACCAAGAAGCATCGCTTGTCCTACTTCTCTTGTCCAGGCTGAATTTTGTGGTTCTATGACAAGTGGTGTAGACCTTAGTCATTCTCCCAATCTCACTGTTACAATTGTTGACTGTGAGTCTGAGTGTGCAGGGGACTTGTCTCCTTAGAATATACTAGGTATCTAAACAGTGTTGAATGATTGAACAAATCAGTGAAAAACTGATCTTGGAAAATACTACTCCAGGATATGACATCACCCCTACTCTGTTTGGGATTTGGGAGGTAGGGGAGAGAACAGTCCAGACCCGTTCGTTCTCAAGGACCCTGCTCTAAAGTATGCATTCACAGTGACACTTGCAACATCCTATAAACCATGTACTTATTATGCAAGTTATGGAAAAATGTCTAAGCCTCTTAAGATGATAGTTACCAGTGATGATGCAGGGAAAATACATCATCTTCAGTGTCCCTTGGGGAAGGAGTTGTTCATTAGTTGTGAAATGGCACAACCACTGGATATGGTACTTCATCCAGTTCTTTGAATCATAGAGATGATAATGAGAGAATCTATAACTTATTGAATATGCATTTTGCCAGACCCTTGTGGTATTGTTGACCCCATTTTACAGGCAAGCAAACTGAGACTTTGGACATTTTATCAACATTTTTAGGGCCACATGGCCAGTCACTGCCAGATTTACGATCAGGGTAGGGGCCACTGAAGGACCTGGGAGCAGACCCAGAATGGACCCACAGTCAAAAGGCCTCTCCCAGGGAGAGTTCACAGCTTGTACCCCCCTCCACCTGACTTCAAAGTTAGTATTTTCAACCACCATGCCATGCCTCCTCGATGACTTTCTTCTTTAGAACAATGAGAAAATAAAGGTATAAATGAAGACTATAATTTTATATAGAATGAGATTCCAATTATTAATTTAAAAAAGAAAAGAAAATCTTGAGGCATAGAGAAAATGACCTATAAGACATACACCCAAGTGTAAGCAATGATTGTATTCCTGTAGTAGGTTACCAAAAATGTTTTTCTTTTTTCTCCTTTTTAACTTCTAAATGACCTTTAACGAGCATTTATTACGATTTTTTTTTTTTTGCAATCCTGAGAATTAAGACCAGGACTGTTGCACTAACTTACATCCCCAGGCCCCCACCCCATTTATTTTCAGACAGGGTCTTGCTAAGTTGCTCCAGCTGGGCTCAAGCTTGCCATCCTCCTGCCTCAGCCTCCCAGAGTACTAGGAATGTATTGCTTTTATAATAAAAATATTCCTCTTATTGTAATGGCCATATCATCTAAGGCTGTGGTGAAGAAGGAGCTGGTAGGAGTGCCCAATCAATGGGACTCTCTCTCTCTCTCTCTCTCTCTCTCTCTCTCTCTCTCTCTCTCTCCCTCTCTCT
>NW_022900951.1:86582727-86623467 GCF_012274545.1 Fukomys damarensis
CTCACTGTGACTCTCTCTCTCTCTCTCTCTCTCTCTCTCTCTCTCTCTCTCTCTCCCTCTCTCTCTTTTTATTTTTTATTTTTGGTTTTTTGAAACAGGGTCTCACTATGTAGTTAAGACTGACCTGGAACTCACTATATAGCCCAGGCTGGTTTCGAACTCACAGCGATATTCCTGCCTCAGCCTCCTGAGTGCTGGGATTACAGGTGTGTGCCACCATGCCCGGCTGGGACTCTCTCTCTTGAGATAGCTGCCAGTGATCAGAGCAAGGTAGTAAAGAGCAGACTGCAAGTGGGATGGGAGCACTCCTCTGTGCAAAGGAGAAGTGGGTCACTGTTTCTCTTATCTCACCATGTTCTCTCCCCCTTCAGGTGTTTACACTCCAGAACCCCTCAGCAATTTCAGGTGGGCTCTTCTCTCAACTGGCCTCATGTTCCTTTATCACTTCAGCATCCTGCAGATCCTCGGCCTGGTAAGCTGTTGCTCTCCCCTTCTATCCCCTCTTTTGGTGTTCTCCATAAATCTTGATATTCCTGGTTGGTTCTGGTGTATCATTTTCTTTTGAAAATACAAGATGCTAAAGGCTAGGTTGTCAGATTGTTGTGTCTGTGTTGCTGATTTATGATCTACAGCCTTGGCCACTCTAAAGTTTTCTGAATGTTTAGTGATAGCTGTTTTCTTCATCCCTGAGGAGGTAGGACCCAAACCTTGGCCCTGAGCCTGGGGAGGCCTCTGACCTTGGGTCCATTCTGGGCCTTCTCTGAGGTCCTTTTTCAGGCCCTGCCTTGAGCTGTGTGGCCAGTGGTGGAAGTATGGGGTTGGGGAGCCCCCACAGCATTCTGCAGTGCTTAGAACTTCCTGAGCATGAAAAATGGTTGAACTCAGTTGTTGAGCTATTCTAAGCCCAAGTTCACTGATACTGCAAGGGTGTGTATTGGTGGTGATGTGAAGAGGAAGAACTCGGGGCTGAGCATGGGGTTCATAAAACCCAAGCTCAACACCTGATTAAATGCTCTGAGTGAGTCACCTCACCCTTGAGCACAGAGCGTTCTCTACCTCTCTGTGACATGGTCTAAGAGTCTCAACCTCCCTGAGAGGCGATGAGGACTTCTCTTTAATGTGAACAGGCTTGAAGAGCTCCGGAAGGCAGGTGTTGCGGATGTCCTCCAGGCAGGAGTGGTGCGTCTGGTTTTGTGTTGGCAGCATTAAGAGAGCACTAAGCCATACAGAGCCTTGAGTGACCTTCCATGATGAGGATGTGCAACTGATGTCCCAAGCACCTTTGAAAAAAAGTTTACTTTCTCTTCCCCAGCCTGGTGAATGGCTCTGCTGTGGTTTGCCAGGGGTGGTCTGAGTTCTGGGCCAGCAGTGTGAATGCTTCCTGTGCTTGTGAGAGGATGCCTCGTGACCTGCACACCCGTCCTTACCGCTCACTGGTCCTCAGTGATATTCTGGATGCCAGAGGCCTCAGTGTGCTCATGTCACCATACACATCATGCTTGGCTAGGCCTCCTATAAGGAAGGCTCCACTCACCCCACTCCTTGTCATAACTCACCATTCATCTTTCATGAGTCCATGCAGTTGCCCTGTACCTCATGAAGTCTTCTAGGAATCTGAACCAGTATGCTCAGGAGGCACTGTCTAGTTTGAGGTCAGATGCAGTAAACCTGTTGCCCCACTTGATTGATTGTCAGCTAAGGAACAATACTGTTAACTGCTCTTTTATCCCATAATGTCTTTGCAGGGATTACGCATTAAGTAAATACTTAGGAATGATAACAGTTCCCCTGGCCCAACATACACTGAGCAAAACCAGACAGCTACTCCACCGGACAGCTTACTCCATTACTCCCAGAGAGCTTTAACCTCAGTCCACTCCAAACACCCAGGGTAGAGATTCTCCTTATGAACAGGTGGGGATTGGTCAATCCCTCCTTGTCTAGTCTCCCATTAGATAGAGATGGCTGAACTGGCAAAAGCCAGAGAAAGCCGAAGGATGGTGAACGCTCACTCTACCTCCCTTGTCCCTGCAGGTCACCGAAGTGAATTTGAACAACATGCTGTGTCCGGCCATCTCAGACCCATTCTACGGCCCCTGGTATCGCATCTGGGCCTCGGGACACCAGACTCTCATGACCATGACCCACGGGAAGCTGGTCATCCTGTTCTCATACATGGCTGGGCCCTTGTGTAAATATCTGCTGGATTTGCTCCGGCTTCCAGCCAAGAAAATAGACTGAAGGTGCTTTTTTTTTTTCTCCCTCCCCGAGGAAGCAGGTCCTGACTTGACTTGGAGAACACCCAGTTCTTGATGAAATCAAGGGAGAGGACAGTAGATGTTTGGTGTATTTCTTTTCCCCCTCTCTGTCTTTTTCTTCCACCATTCTTCCTTCCTCAGCTTCTCCCCTCAGGATATCTTATTGTGCCTGGGGTGTGGTGCTGGGGGCAAGATCTTTCTTCCTTTCCTCCCTTGACTCTGTCTCCCCTACTCCTAGTGGCCTTATCTGGGGAGATGGTAGTCAGTGGCCCTCTTGCTCTGCTTGTTGGTGCTTTAACAATAGCTGGTTGAGGAGACAGGGAACAACAAGCAGTAGTTCTGCCTGTGTCACAGCAATGAAATTGGGTTGTGTTTCATTTCTCCACTGCCAGGGACCTCCATGCTCATGCTGGGATCCCCTATCGTCTCCAGCACAGCCCCCACTGTAAGGGGACTTGAAGCCTTGTTCTCTACCAGCAGCAAGACCAGGGGATTTCCCTCTCAAGGCCGAAATAGAACCGGCCACATTCTTCCCACTAGTGTCCTGACCTAAATTAGGGAGCCACCCAGCCACTCCTTCCAGGATGCTGCCTGGGGTGGGAGGTGAGAGCACCACTCCAGTCTAAGGGCAAGATTCCATTGAGCAGGGTTGGAGAACTGTTGTAGTGGTGAATCTAAAGGGAAGAGGGTGAAAATGTACATAGTATCAAGCAGTACCTGTGCAAACTGCCAAGGGTTCTCGGATGTAATCTACATCTCTATTAGTAGTGTGCATATAAAGTAAGAACTAATCAATGAAAGTGGTAACTTGAGAAACCTGTCATTGGAACCATGCTCCGTGTTCATGTTGATAATAGATCCCATTCTAAACTGCAGTGCTCCTTTAGCATGTTCTCCTTTGCCTTGCTGTGTCTATGCCTAAGGCAGCTTCAAAGAAGAATGACCGTCACAGAATTTGAGATTGTTTTCCTCTACTTTTTCATTTGTCTTTGGATGTTTGAATTGGGAAAACCCTTGCAACAGCCCATTTCTGGAAGTTCCTGGAGATCCCATTTCTGGGGTTTACAGCGTACCGATGAATCCTGGTTTGGGAAGGTACAGCTCCAGCCAGCATTGTTTCTCCGGGGCTAGCTTTCTTCAATATACTCAGATTCCGTGCTGAATTGCATAACATGGTGGGAAGGCATCACATGCTTCCCACCCTCCCTGTCTTCAGAGCCTAGTTTGAAAGGGAGCTGCCAAGGGATCAGGTCCCCAAAGGTGGAGATTCAAGTGCTCCAGAAGGTTGAGCTTTCATTGAAAGAGGTGTACTCAGTCATGCATGAACCTCAAGACGGGAGGCAATAGCTGGAGGTTTTCTGACTCTGTTAACTCCTACTAGGATCAGATTTGCTACAAAGCAGAAATGCTCAGCCTGACTTCCTCTAATGAGCCTCCTCTGCCCTCTGCCACTCTAGATAACTCCTTTGCCCTGAGCCAGTACCAGTATTTCAGGCGTGTCCATATTAGACACAGATTGAACTCCAGTGCCTCGGTGGTCATGATCTTGGAGGTAGCAGCATGTAGGAACATTTCTCTGAGTACTTGGAGACCTGAGGAAGCAGCCCTGGGAGGGACTGCGCTTTGACAGAGGTCTGCTGGTATTGAGGTGGTCCATGGTGGGCACAGGGAGCCATAGAGGAGAGCCTTTGCTCCCCTGGAGCTCCTTGTAACATATAACCGCGGTTTTCTGCTTTCCTTGAGGGCTGGGCCAAATTTTATAGTGTCTCTCACCGCAGGGTTGCCCTCCAGTGGAAGCATCTCTTGAGGGGTTGGTTCACCCTGCTGTGTGTCAAGCTACTTCATGTAGGAGTGGCTGGTGAGGGAATGTGCAAGGCCTCAGTGCCCCTTGGTGTCTTAACAAGGAGAAAGGGTGGAAAGGTGTCATGCGAAGAGCTTCCAGGTACCTGGCCTGGCTATTACTAGAACATAGAACTGCTACAGGCAGAGCATCTCTGCCTTAGCTGGGACCAGCTGCAGAATACCACAGTGGTGTGACTGTAGGTACTTCTTTCCTTTCTGTCTCTGTGACATGGCACAGATTGCAATCATTTCGGGCTTTCCCTGCATTGGCATGCCTCCAAAAGCTCATCTCTGCCCTGGCTACCACTCAGCACTTCATTCTGGCAGGCATTTTCTGGTGCTTGGAAGGAAAGAAGAAAGTGAAAGCCATGAATGAGCCTGGTATGGCCCAGCAAGAGACAGATACACCTGTCAGGGAAAGACGGGAGTGGAGGGAAGATATAGGGGTCCAATTTGGCTCACAAACATGGGGGTCAAATGAATAGCTAGCAGGAACCTTTCATAGGTTCCACAAGGAACTCTGGCTTATATTTGGGGATTTGGGGATTTGGGGATTGGCAGGCATCTGAATCAGCCTCACACTTTCCCTCTCCCTCTCCCTCTCCCACCTTATCCAAGCCCACAAGGTGACAGGTAATCTGGCCACATTCATACATGGCAGCCTCTCTTGAGGGTGGTCCTCATATCTGTCCAACCTCCAGCCTGCCGCTGGCCCTAGTACTGGACCAAGGAAAAAGCTGCAGTTTGCACACCCAAGGACCAGTGGGCCCTGGCTTCCCAATTTCTCCTGAAGGCTTTCCTGTTAGTTGAAGAGACCACCCTGGCCAAATTTCCATCTGACATCTGCCAGTTTATGGGAGCTCTATGCATTTGTGAGAGAGTCCCTGGAGTGGCCAGTTTCCTTTCAGAAAGCTCCAGGAAGGAAAAGAAGCACTCCTTCAAGCCCCAGTTAGCTATGATCAAGGGTCTAAGCCAATGAGAACAGTCTGTTGAGCTGGCGTATTTGTAGCATCCACTCTCAATAGCACAGTGCAAAGGTCCTCCTAACTCTCAGTATTTGGTTTTGTATACCAAAGAAGATCAGGCACAACTTCCTCTCAGAGGCACGGTGACATATTCCTCTGTCAGCCTGTGAGGGGACGACGGGGTTCCAAAGTCTCAAATTCCATCTCCCTAAGTTGATATGCTCTCTTTCTCCATGCATCTCTTAGTATTCAGAGAAGCTATTTGCAGGGTCATTGGGCTCAGCGGGCAGTTGGCACACTGTACTATACAGTACCTCAGCCCGGCTGTCAGATCATCCTTTTTGCTATAGCCTCCATCAGCATTTTCATATGTGTGATCATTGATGAATCAGTGTTTCCGGACGTGGGCACAGCTTCCCACAAATAACATGTTGTCAGCAGGTCTCCAAGATCTGCAGTTGGGGCCAGGCCATGCCCTGGACATGAGCAGGGTGTTCAGGGGTGAGCAGAAGGGCCTTTCTCCCTTCCTCTATCACAAAGACTTCCTGGATTTGGGGACATTGGCCCAGAATCATTTGTTCTTTTCAGAAGAAGAGTTTCCTAATGGTTTCTTCTGAAGGAGAGATGGTAGAGGAGAAACAAGGACCATTTGTGACACTAAGACAAGACACTGGGGTTGGTTTTAGTTTACCAGGAGCAGGTACATGTGAGGGATATCTACAGGCTGTTTGGGCTCCTTTGTTAGGCCCAGATTAGGCAGGGGCCTTCTGTGCTGCCACTGCCTTCTGTGCCCTGGAGGACCCCCAAAAGGCTGCTGGACTCTCAGTGCAGCTTTGCCCTGGGAGCAGAGTGGCCACACACCCTTGAATTTCCTAGATGGGCTGTCAGCAAGCGGGAGTAATCCTTCCTCATGTGTAAATACAGGGAGCTGATATGTGCTCAGAAAAACCCAGTTGCTTGCTGTTGTCCTTATCTGTGGCATTTTTGCATATTGGTTTGCTGCTTGGCACTAAGCAGATAACAACTCCAGAAAAACAAGTCTCTTCAAGCAAAGGTGTTTTGGAAATTCTTGCTTTTTTTTTCTGATGTCAATGTTGTGTTCTATTTTAAATCCTTCTTTTATATTGATGTTATTATAGTGAAGAGAAAGCGATAGGCTGATGTGTAATTATTTCTACCAGGACATTGGCAAATGCCGCTGCCTCTCTTATCTGCCCCCATCCCTCTTTATTTCCAAGCTAGGATTGCTATGCACTGGGCTGACCCCTTGCTTCCCCTTCTCCCTGCCCCACACAGTGGCTCCCTTCAGAACCAGTCTTTCTAATGCCTCTAATCGGCAGGGTGAACCGCTTTGTCAGGCTGGTTCTTGGGTGCTCTGTGCATCCTCCTACAGTTTTGCTCACCTCTTGGGGTGTTTTGTAATTTGTTTTCTCTGTTTTGTAAAACCTTTGATTGTACTGAAATGATTTCTGCAGTCACCTTCGGAAATAAATGGTCCTTAATTTGTGTACTCGGCGTTCTGAATCTTAGTCTCAGGTGTTTCTGTTGTTGAAGATCCCGGGATGAATAGGAACCTCACCGTGGGATTTATTGTTACAATGTTTTCTTCATTTTTTGTTATTAAAAGATTTATGAGAACCCAAGAGTCTGGGCTTCCCAGAACCCTCTCAGAAGGCTCTCTACTTTGAAAAATAGACAAAAGGGGTTGTTTTGTTAGCCTTGCATGTACTCACTGGAGGACCCCCAATGGGCACTAGGCTCTCAGTACAGCTTTGCCTTGGGAGCATTGTGTTTGCACAGCCTTGAGTTCCCACACACTGCCTACTTCTGCCAAGGTTAACTCTGACCCAGCATTTCCTCTTTGTGGGCTTTGTCTACTAGGGACATTTTCTGGGCTCTCTGGGCCCTACTGTGCAAGGGAGCAGGCTGGATGACTTGTCTAGAAAGGAGCTTTGTGAACAAACACTTCACATACAAGCTTGCTCTACCCAAGTGTCCTTTGTGCCCAGCAGGGGTCAGACTGTTCTCTGGGGAGGAGTGAGCAAGATAAACCTGCCCTTCGTGAATGAGGCATGCTTCTCCAAGGCGACCCTCTGGTACTACTGCCTTCATACCACACAGATGTCCTGCTCCATCTTTGCCAGTGCTGTTGCTTCTGGAAGGCACACAGCCAGAGCTGCAGGTAGTACAGGCAGATCACCACATTTGCCAGGATTTAGGCACCCAAGATTTGAGTGAGGCAGTGCCCCGCAATCCTTGACTAGAAAACTACCAGCTTGGGAAATTCCTTTATTTTCTTGTTGCCCGCCTTCTCCATCTGCAAAGCAATAGCAGCAACTGTGTGCCAGGCATAGTGCTAAGTCCCTGTCTACAGGTTACCTCTGATGGTCACTGACCCTAGAGCTTCCTCAGTGGGACACTGAGGTCTTGGGCCCTGCAAACATCTTCAGCCTCATTGCCTCCCTCTCATACTCTCAAAAGAACCATGCATAGATCCCCTTTGCTCCAGCCGTATTGCACCGCACTGTCACACCATGCCATTTCTTTTTCCCTTGCTTTGCACTGTCTACCCCTTTATCTTATGGGCTCAGCTCCAGCGTTAGCCCCTTTGTACAGTCCTACCTGCCTCCCAAGAATGCACTGGGTGCCTCTCCACTCTGTTCCTACAGCATCTAGTGCTTATTCCAGGGACCAGTTGCTTTCCTCTTAGGTAATTCACTTGTCTCTCCCTCTTAGACTTTTGCTTCCTTAAGGGAAGGGTGGGATCTGACTTTTCCTCCAGTTTCACCACAAGATTCATTCCATAGGTGGTACTAGGGTGATGGGCTAAACATATAGTATGTTTAGCATAAGTGAAGTCCTATGTTCAATCCTCTTCACAAGAAGTTACTCTGCGAACAAGGATCTCATCCCGAATCGCTGAGAAATGGTAGGAGATTCCATTGTTACCTGAGGGAGAACCCTTGGTGACATAAGCCATTGCCCTTCCCATGAGTTCTTTTGGCTGCAGCCAGGGTGCTGTTATTTGCCTAGGAACCTCTAGCTCCTCAGAGAGAGCCCGACCCTGCCTCCCTGTAGGGCTCTATGTAAGTGTTACCCTGAACAAGGAGGTGATCTTGTGAGGGAAGAGCAATGAGAACAAGTGTTCCAACTGATCCTTCCTCAGATCTATGGCCAGTGTAGGTGAACGAGGTGTCCATTTGCTTTTCCATAACCTGTTTATTGCCACATGGATCATCTCATTCCTTTCCTAGGACACATACAGTTGGCATTTCTATGGCAAAAGCCCTACCAGTCAACCCATAGAATATACCACCTGTCTCTCTGTAGGGTAGTGAGCAGCTTGGAATGGTTGCACTCTGATCCTCCAGTGAGTTTTTCCTTTTCATGTTTTGCCAAGACCAGTGAAGCAACAGTGATACGACAGTGGTACACAGATGTCAGTCTGGCAAATGCAATGGTTTAACCGAAGGATATGTGGTTTGTGAACCTTGGCAACACGCAAGACTGGCCTCATTCAAAGTCAAGGTCTCTATTATTACCTGCACTGCCTGTCCACAGTCAGCATTCTGCACAGCAACAAGATAATATACCTCAGACGTTTGAGCTGTTGGGTGCAGACTTCCAGGCCTCTGGAGAGATTGTTCAAGTTGCTAATGAGTATCCTCCACAGCTGGCTTCCTGACTTCAGTTCTGCAACTAGTGCATGGCAGCCATCCCATACCCTCAGTATCTCATAAGGCAGGTCTCAGTGATGAGGGAGGTCATTTTCTTCACATATCTTAACTGGATAACATGAGTCACTGATCTCTTTTACTTTCCAATGACCCAGTCCCAGCCACCAGCAGGTTTTGCTGCTGGCTTCTGCCCTCCACTCTCCATCCCAGGGGCTTGTAGAGGTGGCACCAGTCTGCTTTCACTGTGCCTTGAGCTCCTCCTTCCCTCCTACCCAGAAGCACCACACTCTTTGCTATCGCACATTTAGAAAGACTCTAGGCTAACATTCTGCTCTTTGAGAACAGAGAGGCCTTCCCAGGTAGTCCAACTCCTGCCCTTGCATTGCCAAGCATGCCAGATACCATTGTCCAGGACAAAATACCTCTGGTAAAGTGGCTCGCACATTTTGTGACATATTAGTCACCTGGGGATCTTTAAAAATCTCAATGTCCAAACTCATAATTTAATACAAATGTTTTTATCTTGCTATTTACTTTAAACTTCCAAGTTCTGAGTCACCTCTTTAGCCCGCCATCTATCCACACCAGTGCCTTTTTCTAAAATGAAAACTTTAAGACATATCAAAAACTATGAACAATAGCTAAATCTAACTTTTAAAAAAAGGACATTACCAATATAATTGAAGCCCCGTATAGATTGTTCTTCAGCACCTCAGTGATTCTGCGAAAGTGCCTTAGAGGGGGCCCCCCCTTAGGGATGAAAGAGGGTGGGGGCCAAGTGGGTGGCCCTCTGGCCTTTCCCTTTGCCTCACATAGAACTCCAATCTTACCATGTTTTGTACATTGAGATTTTGTGAATAACTTCATCAAGAAAAAGGTTTAAAAGCCACTCTTTCATCTCCTTACTAGTTGTATCTCTACCCCTCTCTTCAATAGTGGCCATCCTGTAGAAGTCGGAGAAGCACTTTAGAAATTCTGCAGATAGGAACTACCATCCCACTTTCCTTGTCCTTAGTCCCAGTGACCTTGGCAAAGTCAAAACCTGCCTGACCCCATTTGTAAAGTAGGTAATAAGTGCCCTTGTCCTGTCTACCCCACAGGGCAGTAGAGAGGAACCCAGTGAGGTAACAGTGTGTGAGAGGGCTTTACAAACCATAACATCAGTCTAGTGTGAAGAGTCCCTATTTCAAGACAGCATGCTTCTCAAGCTGGTTCTCAGAGCACAGAGATTAGCTGGAGTTTTGACCACACTCACCCACTGTGCCATAATTTGCCCTATGCCATTGTGGTCTGCAGTGTGTGTGTGTGTGTGTGTGTGTGTGTGTGTGTGTGTGTGTATGTGTGTAGGAGAGATGATTTCTCCATTTTAAGGATATTTTTCTGTTTCATTGGCTCTAAAACCCATCCTTTTTTTTTTTGTATTTTAACATCTCTAAAATTGCAATGTACCTTACATATAATCAGCAACTTTTGTCTCTTTCAACAGTGTATAAAATAATAGACTTGTTGTCTCTTAGATCAGATGCTTTGTGGGACATGATAGGGGAGGATACAGAGTGCTGTGCCAAATGACAGGGAGCAACACGAGCCAGGCCAAGTGAGCCCCAATAACAGCTCTGATTTTTTCATTTCCCAACCATATCCTGGCCAGACAGCTTAGTCTTCTTGCTTGTGAACTCTTAGGGCTTGTCACTGCCATAAGTGAAGTGAGCTGGTGGGATTCTGGGGACAGCAGAGGCAGAGGTCAATCTGTCTAGAAACTGGCGTTTGGTGTGAGTTGCTATCTGGCCCACACAGAGGAAGACAATGATTTCCTCTCCTCCTTGAACAAGGTAGAGGAGGGATAGTGGGTCTTTCAAGGAAATTCAGTCCTTTTGCCTAGGGTAGCCTGAGGTGTGAGTATTTAACTCCAGTTGGAAATTGCTACGAGCCCCCATTTAGTCCAGGCAGACACTCAAATGAAACTTGACCCTTGTAACCTTTAAACTACACTTCCAGAAGGGAAAAGTAGTGTCTCCAGTGTGATCCAGGAACACTTGTGCACAAGAAGCCGTTTTGGGCATTTTCCCCCTAGAGAGCTTAGTAGACGTGATCAGCCTGGATTACAGCTGCCCTCACGTTAACTGGGTTAAAGTGTTGGCCTATTTTGGCCCCCTCCTGTGGTGGCCTCCTTCAAAACTGATGAGGCTGATTAGGGGGCTATTTCTGAGCCCTGGTCACCGACCCAGATGCCTAGGGTCTGTCCTTCCCTGACTAGAAAGACATTAACTATGGCTGGATGGCCGAGGGTCATCCCTTCTGCCCACAGAAGAGCACTGATGTCAGACCTCAAGTACCCTTGTGAAAGAAACAGCCAAGTAATGTCAAGAGCAGCTCCTTGGTTTTCAAAAATCAAACCAAGCAATCTGTTTTTAAGAAAGTGCCTATTCCTATATCTTCAATCCTCAAGAGAAATGGTGGAATGTTAAAAGGAAGCTTTCAGTGATAGTCACCAGCCTCCTTTCAGCATATTCTGTGCATTTGAGGGAAATTATTGTTTAACCTCTGAGGCTCACTTTGCTCATCTATAAGATGCAATCATATTAGTATCTATTTCATAGGGAATAGAAAAAGTACATAAGTGCCTTGACACAGTGCCTAGAAGCATACTATAAGCATTGTTTCCATAAATGTTAGGCACAACCGCTGCCATTCCCACTACCATAACTACCGTCATCCTTTTCAAGACAAAGAGTGAATAGTAAAGAGCTCAGTCTGAAAAAATTAGTTTGAATCCTTTGCCACTTTGTAGCTAGGTGGCTTTGGATAAATAAAAACTTCTTTGAACCTCATTCTTATTCTGTAATGAGAAATTCATAAGGCTAGTCAAAGAATTTAACAGGCTTCTTAGCTCACAGTAAGCAATTCAATAAATGTAGGTATTTATAATTATTAAAAAGATATGATCAAAATCAGTGGTTGCCAGGTGTCAGGGGAAGGGAGGGATGAGTCAGGTAAGCACTGGATTATCAAAATCCATAGAATGTACAATACCAAGAGTAAACCCTAATGTAAAGTATGGGCTTTGAATGGTATTAATGTGACGCTTTAGGTTCATCAGTTGGGGCAAAGGTATCACTCTGGTGTGGAATGCTGATAGCAGGGCAAATTGTGTGTGGGAATGGAGGGGGCATGTGGGAACTGTATTTCCTGTTCAATTTTGCTGTGAACCTAAAACTGCTCTAAAAAAATAGTCTGTTTCAGAGGAAAAGGGGGAAAAGGGGTGACTAAACTAGATTGTTATAAATGTAGGGTTATAACTGTATTCTTCACAATGATCACTAAGGAAATAAAATATAGAGAAGAGGAAATGAAGGGATAAAAATGGTGTACTACATAAAGTATATCAAACCAAGAATAAGGCAGTATTCGAGGAATTGAGAAACAAAAAAGGTCTAAGGTATAGAACACAAGTAGCACAAAGACACAAGTAAGTCCTTAATTATTAGTAATCCCTTTAAATATGAGTGAATTTAACTCATCAATTAAAAGACAAGGTATTGGCAGAATGATTCAAAAATAATCCAACTAATATGCTGCTTAGAGTTACTCACTTTAGACCCAAGTCATGAATAGGTTTTAAAACATAATATTTTAAAAGAATCAATGATTCATCAATATCCCCCCCAAAAAACAAATAACAATGGCTCAAAGAAAAAATCAGTAGGAGAATCTGAAAACACTTTAAGGTGAATGAAAAAAAAATAAACATACCAAGGTATGTAGGATGATGTGAAAGCAGTGGTCAGAGGGAAATTTATAACTTGAACTGTCTACGTTAAAAAAGAGTGATCTGAAATCAATACCCTAAATTTACATCTAAGGGACAAGGAAAAAAAAGCAAACTAAATTCTGGTAAAGGAAAAATAAGATCACAGTAGAGATGGATCAAATAGATTGTAGGAAAACAGAATCAATGAAACCAATAGAGTGGTACCTTTGGTTCATGAACTAGATTCTCTCCATGATTCTAGTTGCAAAATGAGTTGGACAAGAACCAAATCAAATTCAATGGTTAGGTTCAATGCTGACCTTATGGGGACATTTCATTCAATTCTCATCCTGTTTGGTTTGCTACCAAATTCATAGAATTGAGTTTGTGAACCAAGATGCCACTGTTAGTTGGTTCTTTGACAAGATCAACAAAATTGACAAATTTTTAGTTAGAATGATTAAGAAAAAAAGATAAAAGTAACTAAAATCAGAAATGAAAGCAGACATTTCAGCAACCATACAAAGATTAAAAGGAGTATAAGAGAATACTATAAAATATTATATGCCAAAAAATTAGATAATCTTGATAAATTCCTAGAAACAAACAAATTACAAAAGCTGACTCAAGAAGAAACAGAAAATCTGAACAGACCTATATAACAAGCAAGAAGATTTAATTCGTTATCAAACACCTTTAATTAAAAAAAAAACTTTCAACTGAAAAATCCTGGGACCAAATGGTTCCACCACTGAATTCTATTAAACATTCAAGGGAGAATTAATACAGATACTCTCAAATACTTTTTTTAAATAGAGGGAACACTTCCTGACACATTCTGTGGGGCTAGAACTACTGTAATACCAAAGTCAAAGACACCACAAGAAAAAACAAAACAAACAAACAAAAAAACACAGACCAGTATTGCTTATGAATGTAAATATAAAAGTCCTCAACAAAATACTAGAAAACCGAATTCTATAGTGTATTAAAAGAATTATATCAACCATGACTTACTCTGGAAATGCATTGGTGGTTTGACATAAGTGAAAACAATGCATTGCACCACATTAATAGAACAAGGAGAAAACATAATCATTTTGACAGATGCAGAAAAAGCATTTGACAAGAGTCAGCACTCATAATTTAAAATAATTTAAGTAAACTATGAATAGAAGGCAAAGTCCTTATCATGATAAAGAGTATTTATGAAAAACACACAGCTGACATCATACCCATAGTGAAAGCCTGAATATTTTTCTCCTAAGATTAGGAACAAAACCAGAATGCTCACATTCACCTCTTCTATTCAGTATTGTATTGGAAAGTCCTAGCAAGAACAGTTAAGCAAGAGAAAGAACAGGCATCCAAATTAGTAAAGAAGAAAACTACATTTATTTGTATACACATGTATACATGTGAATGTACAGTAATGCTTCACAATCGCACCTGACAGCAAACAATTCAGTTCACAAACCAAAGCGCTCGGCAAAATTTTGCTTCCATTTGCAAAATCCTCGTTAGGTGACAAACATGAGCAGGGCCATCTTCCCCACACAAACACAGCTATCTTCCCTAAAATCATAAAACAAATTAAGTTTGTAAACCAAGGTCCCACTGTATATATTCCCACTAGTATATATGTACACAACTACTAAAGTCAATAAATGAATTCAACAAAATAATTGAAAGATATATAAGATCAACAAAAAAGAATCAGTTGTGTTTCTGTATGCCAGTAATGAACAATTTGAAAATTGAAGAAAACAATCACATTTACAATAGTCTCAAAAAGAATAAAATACCTAGAAGTACATTTAATTAAGGAGGTTAATTACTTGTACACTGAAAACTACAGAACGTGCTGAAATTAAAAATCTAAATAAAGGGAAAGATCCTTTGTTCATGAATTGAAAAAATACCGTTAAGGTGGCAGTAATCTACAAAGCTATCTACAGATTCAGTAGAATCCTGATCAAAATCCCACTGTTTTTTTTCTCCATAATGGTAAAGCTATTTAATCCTCCACTTCATAAGTAAGCGCAAGGGTCATGAATAGCCAGACTCATACCTCTTAGTTTTGAAACCTACTATAAAGCAAGCAATAATAATCAAGACTGTGTGATACTGGCATATGATCAGATATATAGACCAATGGAATACAATAGAGAATCCAGAAATAAACCACATTTTTATGATCAGTTGACATTTTCAGCAAGGGTGCCAAGATTATTCAATGGGGAGAGAATTATGTTGGAAAAACTGTATAATCACATGCAAAAGAATAAAGTTGAACTCCTACCTCATGGTTCATACACAAATTACCTCTAAGGCTGAAACTACAAAACTATTAGAAGAAAACAGAAGGGTAAATTTTCATGATCTCAAATCTGGCAATGGATTCTTAGATTCAATGGCTAAAGCACAAGCAATAATATGAAAAAGATACATTGGATTTCATAAAAATGAACTTTTGTCCATAGAAGGGTATTGTCAAGAACACAAAAAAGACAAACTTCTATATAGAATGAGAAAGTATTGCAACTCATGTATAATGGTTTAATATTTTGAATATATGAAAAACTCTTATAACTCAACAGCAAAAAAGCAATTGAATTGAAAACTAGGCAAAGTCCATGAATAGTTCCTTTCTTTTCCAAAGAATATAGACAAGTAGGCAATAATATATTAAAAAGTATTCAACATCCCTAGTTATTAAGGAAATTAAAACTGTAACATTTGTGTGTTAATCAGCTTTCTGTTATTATAATAAATATTTAGGATAATCAATTTATCAGGTGAAAGTGTTTTTGTTTTTGTTTTTTTGCCTGAGTTTTGGAGGTTTTCATCCATGGTCAGTTGGCCTGTTGCTTTTGGGCATGTGCTGAGTCAGGACATTATGGTGGGAGTAAACAGTAGAAAAAATGTCTAGATACATATTGAAGATATACTCCTAAGTGAAATAAATAAGTCACACATGTGTAAATACCAAATTGTTTCCCTGGTGTGAATATTCTGCAACAATGCATAAGATTCTAATAAGATTACTGACATTTAGAAATTTGAAGAAAGGAGCTAAAGGTGTAGGGAAGGTGTGATACATAGGGGAAGAACAAAAAGGGAAAAGAAAAAAATGTGAGAGAATGAAAAGATGAAAATAAAGTGTTTGTAGATGGGGAGGGGAGGAGGGGGTGAAGGGAGGGCAGAGGTAAGGGGAAAAAATGAGAATCAAGACTTGCCATGTAAAGGTACATGATCCCAACAATGAATGTAACTGTACTGTATCCCTAAAATGTACCAATAAACTCAATAAAATTAAAAAAAAACAGTAGAAAAAAATGCTTACCTCATAGAAGCTAGGAAACAAAGACAGGAAAGGGGCTGGGATTCCAATATCCCCTTCAAGAGCATGCCAGTGACCAGACATTCCCACTAGGACCCACCTCTTCAAGATTCCACAATCTCCCAGTAGCACCACAGGCCAGGAACCAAGTCTTAACACACAGACCTTTGGGGATATTTTATCAAAACCACTTCACATCCATTAAGATGTATTTAATTTTTTTTTTTGAAAAAAGGAAATAATGTTGATGAGAAATAGGAACTCATGTAAATTGCTGGTGGGAATATAAAATGAATATAAAATAATTCCCAAAGAGGGAAGCCACTTTGGAAAAAGTTTAGTGGGTTCTCAAAAGTTATATGATGCAATGAAATGTTACTCAACTATAAAAATGAGCACTACTTAAAAATGCTATAATTTAGATGAACCTTGAGATCATACTAAATAAAAGAAGCTACACACAAAAGATCACACATTCTATGACTCCATTTAATATTTATACAGAATAGGCACATTCAGAGACAGAAGATTAGAGGTTACTTAGGAGTTGGGGGTAGGGATGGGGAGTGGCATCTCGAACTGGGTTTGAGGTATTTTTATGAAGCGATAAATTTTTCTTTTCTTTTTGTTTTTTTTGGGGGGTACCGGGAATTGAACGCATGGCCTTGTGCTTGCCAGGCAGGTGCAGAGCCACTGAGCTACATGACTGGCCCCTATGAAGTGATAAACTCTTGAAATAAAAGTTTGTGGTTGTACAACATTGTAAATATTCTAAATATTACTGGAACAATATACTTTATAGTGATTGTTGCATAAATTTCATTTCAGTAAAAGAAAATGTCCAAAAAATGGGGTTGAAAATAATGGAGTTTCATTTTCACTTTCAAGTGTCCTTTGCACCCTAGAGCAAAGGATGTTGCTTGTACTTCAGCCTAAAGTTTTTAGCCATGTCTGTTTGGCCTTCTTCCAGGCTGCAAATTGTCCCGGAGTGATAGAAACCCAAATGGGAGATGAAGGGACCTACTAGATTTTGTACTCCACAGGAACAATCCCATCCAATTTCAACAACTGGACAAGCTCATCCTTCACTTTTACAACCATTCACAAGTACCATGGATCATTAGATGTGCAAGGCAAGATAAACACCAATCAAATCACCAAATGACATGGCTTCAATGTACACAGGTCACTGGTCACCTACTTTTGCTCCTGACCATAACTCTGGGAAAGAGGTTGTATTAGTTACTTTTCTCTCATTACTGAGACAAAATACCCAACACTCAAAGTTAAGGAAGGAAAGGTTATTTTAGCTCACAGTTTGTAGAGGTTTCAGTCCATAATCGGCTGGCTCCAAGGCAGGGAAGCATGACAGATAGGCAGAAGGGAGCAAGGGGCCTAACAAACCTCTCTGTCTCTTATATTGTATCCAGGCTACTGGAATTAGTGTGGTGCCAAACTAATCAGTGGATTGATTTAGTAATCACCTACACTTAATCCTAGTGCCCTTGATCCTAGCATTGCACCATGAATCAATTCCAGCGTCACACACTTTGGATTCGGCCACCTCTGAAAAAGTCCCACCTATGACTGCATGAGGCTTTGTGGGGACATCTAGACACAACCATAAAAGAGGTCATTGCTGACACCTGTGCCAACACAACCATAAAAGAGGTCATTGCTGACACCTGTGCCAAGAGGGTGGCAATGTCTTTACTCAGAGTTCCTGGAATTCATTTGGATGTTTGAAGTTTAGGGATATCTCTGCATTGCTCACACTAACATTGTTCTTCACCAAGATGGAGTTTTCCACAATTTGTAGTCCAAGACACCTTTTTATTCTTCCAGGATATGTGGGAGTGGGGAATATGATGCCCCCAATCAGCTGTCTGGCCAGCCGCTATGGACTGTGGTGATCCACACAAATCCACTTACATATGCTGGCACATATGGTAAGCTTAGAGCATTCCAAAGTACCACAAGTGGAAATGCAAGTTTCATGAGGAGTATAGCAACTATAGTTTCAAATCTGCCTAATGTTCAGGAAGTGAGCTCAACTCAGCAGCTTCCTGTCAGTTACACTGTGATTTAAACATTCTATTGTGTACCAGTTGTGTTTCCTGTTTTACAACATTCCAAATTTAATACTACCTTCCTGCCTTTCCCATGTAGCAGGTAAGGCAGAAGGTTGGGCTGATTTCCCTTTCCTTACCATTTACCCTTACTATCTTTTTCCTCCTGTTCCAAGAAGGGATTTTCCCTCATGGGGTATTTGTTCAACCATTAAGTGTACTGTAAACTTTGTTCTCTTCCTTAAGCCTCAAGGCAGCTTCTTAAAGCAATTGGCCCAGTCTCTGTCTCTTCTTATCTCTGTCCTGCTCATGGGATGGGCCTCATGTCTCTGAGGGGAGCTTTGCAGTATGGAGCACAGCTTTTAGACATCAAATGCCATTTTGTTTATTCATAAACCTACTTTTTATACACTCACATAACTTGTCTCCCAGCTACCTTGTACATTGCTGCTAGTGAGCAAGAGAGCCACAACATGCAAACAGTAACCATCTATTATCTACTTACAAATCATGATTGGGCAAAATACACGGTGGTTTGTGGCACTGACATGTTGGAGGGCCCTCCAGAAATGCCATTTCCAATCAGAGGCAGCTATAAGTATGCTCTAATGCTACTATGAGGTGGGCGCCATTTATAAGCCCTAAAATCACCAGCACACTGTTGTCTGGAGCCCAGTCAGAAGGTCTTTTTCCAGTTAGGTCAAACTTCTTATATACACCTCCCAACTTTTAGCTCAGAGTGTACTGTTAATTTGTCTTACAAAATTATTCTAATGCATTCTGAAACCCTGCATGATGCTGTATCTCTGGGGGGACAAACACTCAATAAATATTGATGTATCATATCGAGTTCAATATTTGGAAGGAAAAGGCCAAAAAAAGGCCAAATACCAGCTTCCCAAAGGCTCTCAAAATAACCGGGAATAGTGGGGCTCCAGCAATGGTTTTCAGATAGACCTGTGAGATCCTGGGTTTCTGTTCTCACTGTTCCCAGTTTCCAGAAACACGACATCCAAAAAGCATATGTGTTTGTTTACATATGTAATATCTTAAAGCTGTAATAAAAACTGAAGAAAATACTTAGCAGACACCTAATGTATTACATCCAAAATGGCAAGTGAAGACTACCAATAGGTTAACAGGAACCTGGAAATTGACACATTTTTGTTGAAACCTCCGAATGATGCTTCTTTCTGCCTGAACTTTTTGAAAGCCTTGACTCATTAGTTTAGAAGCTTATAACTACACTGGATTTTTACAACTTTTAGGCCTGTACCCATTTTCATAAAATTATACAAATAAGATACACGACCTTCTCTGTGCAAATTGAGACTTCCTTGCTGTTAAACAGCCAAATCAAAATACAGAAATAAATGGGAGTCTTGAGATTGTAGCTCCACTTCCATCATCACCCCAATTACAAATTTTTATAACAGCCTTGTTCTCTTTAACATTATAAGCAACTGGTATGTATTCGGACCTTACAGCCATGAAATCCCACTTTACATCTCAAAACCTTATATTTTTAACATAATGAAGTACCAGCTAAGATTTTGATTGAAAAACAAAAGCTGCTTATTCCAACCATGGAGCGAGACTCATGGGTGAACAAATTGCCTGCCCTTGTGAACTGGAGGTGTCCTGTTAGATGAGAGCACAAGCTTAAGGATGCTATTGTAGCTGGTGAACACAAAGGCATACAATGCAATCACTAACTAGCTACACACTCTAGACTTAGCACACTCTGCATCTTATCATTGTCAAGCTAAGTGATCATTTGCAGTAATGGAAATCTGCAAGTGCCTGTCAGTGATTATTTATATAAAGCATATGCCCCCCACCTGCTCTCTGGGTCCATTTAAAGGACTTGAGCTACACAGTCACTACCCTCTGATCATTATGTAGCAGTATCCATCTTATCCACGGTTTCACTTTCTGTGGATTCATTCACCTGTGGTCAACCATAGTCCAAATATAGAAAATTCCAGAAATAAGCAGTTCATAAATTTTAAATGTCAAACTGTTATGAGTAGCATGATGTAATCTCACACCATCTCCCACTTGGGATGTGAATCATTCCTTTGTCCAGCATAGCCACAGTGTACATAGATGGGGTGATCAAAATATATGGTAAATGTTTGAATTTTTAAAATTTATTACAGTAAAAGACACACTGCCAATAGCCCCTCTCAAAATACCCCTCCTCACTTAGAACACACTTAAATCACATGATTCTTGCCACTTTCTGAAACAGTTCTGGAAGTCTTTCCTGAGTGTCTTTATCAGGTATAGTAAAAAAAATACAGTGAATGCTGCTGCCCAGTGTCATCTAATGGAAAGGCAGCCTAGTATTGTGGTGTGTCCTTATCCACCTTATTTGCCGTGTCAGGCACTCTGTGACTTCCGGCTCTGAGATTGAGGCAGCCATATAACACAACTGAAGAAACTTAACGAAAGAAGACTTCCAGAACTGCTTCAGAAAATGGCAATAGTAATGGATAAATGTGTTTGAAGCAAGGGAGAGTATTGTGAGGGAGGTTAATGACAATGCATCTTTTACTATAGTTCCTATTTTTAAAATTCATTCACCATATTTTTAGATCACATCTTGTGTATGCTACCCACCTTTTAGTCACTAAGTACCCATTTAAGTTGTCAGACTGATAGTCACAGTATTAGTGTGTTTATGTAACTATTTTATCCAATAATGGCTCCAAATACAAGCATAGTGATGCTGGTAATTTCATAGTTAATAATTGTCCTATTTTATTATTGTTGCTGTTAATCTTTTACTGTGACTAACTTATAAACTTAACAGTATCAACAGGTGTAGGTAGATAGTACATATAGGGATTGGTACTCTGTGGTTTCAGGCATCCACTAGAGGTGTTGGACTGCATCCCTTATAGATAAGGGGCGACTACTGCACATTAAGTTATAATATTTTTTGGAAGTGCTAAAGATGCAAACCAGGGCCGTTCGTGTTAGACAAGCACTCTAACACTGAGCTATATATACCCTCTACCCCTTAAAGGGTCATGTTTTTTGTAAATGTTTTTTGTTTGTTTGTTTGTTTGGTTTTGGGGGTTTTTTTTTTGTTTTGTTTTGTTTTTGTGGTACTGGGGATTGAACTCGGGTCTTTGCGCTTGCAAGGCAAGCCACCAAACCACTGAGCTAAATCCCCGGCCCAAAGGGTCACGTTTTTTAAAACAAGGTTGGAATCAGGTTTTTGGGACGGAGAAGTAGACTGGCTTTTGAACAGTACCTGAGACTGCAATACATGGGAATGCAATTCTCCTCATTTCTTGAAAGACTCTTCCATCAGGCAGTGTCTGGAACACAAGGTTGTGCCATGGGGCCACAGGTATTAAGGATGGCCTTTTATTGCAGTAGCTAAAAAAAACAAAGCTTGCCTCAGTTTCATTCTCCCATTCAGCTTTTCCTTTTGCAGATAATAGTCTGGGTAAACAGAAGAGAAGCCAATAGTGTAACCAACCCAAATGCACACTTAACTCACTCAGCTCACGCAGTCAGTGCTGCAGAAAGTGGGAGGAACCATTCTGAGTGGGTATTTATTGGCTCTCCTGGCTAGCAGCTCTGAAATAGGTGTAATTTCCCCCACAGTACTTTCTCCTAGCTCACAGTGATAAGAGTCCTGTGGATATGATTATTTCCCAACAGAGAGGAAGTGCCTCATCCCACACAGCTCTGCTTGCCATCCAAAGCAGTAGACCTATATAAAGGTGTCCAATGGGACAAGAGATCTAAAGAAGAAATGCTGAAAGTCTGGAAAGAATTTAGGTAGGTGGAGTACGATAAGTGAAATCTGTCCAGACTATTGAGTTAACCACTAATGCTATTAAAAAAAAAAATGTCATGGGCTCGTTATTTCATTCCACCCAAAGCTATTAATATTATCCAAATCATTAAAAAATCTTATGTCCCATTAAACACAAATGATGAAATGAGTAAATCCTGAGCAGATGGCTGCTTTAGCAGACTACTATTTCAGATCACAATAGTCTTTTAGGATCTGAGATGGCTGTTTTTAATCACCATGATTGGCATAAGCACATCATAAAATTCACATGGCACCAGGGCTTTGGGCCAATGTAACAGATAATTGTCCCGCATATATACAAATTAGCAACCAACCTGGAAAATGTGCAGGATGAAAGTGAGACAGCAGATGATTTAGGAAGAGCCAGACATATTACAACAATGTCCTAGGTAGCGTTTCCATAAGATAAGACATAGGGCAGCAATTACCAGAAGTAGCACTCCAGGAGCTTCCTTTCTTGATGCAGTATCTTATTTGGCCCTTAAAAGTCAGTAACAGTTACCTTACCCCACACTCAAGTGTTTTCCCTAAACTTGACTTGGAGGTACCAACCTGGAATGGAAAAAGTAACTGGTAACAAGTTTTAAGTATATGGTGTACAATTAGTGTGAGTGTGAGTATGTATACATTCTGGGTGGCCACATCTTGGACATTTTCAGAGTATGTCCTCTACTGAGAAAATGGCCAAGCCTTCCTCCATGGCAGAAGAAAGGGCTCCTACTTCTCAGGTCATTTCCCTGGGTAGCACTGCTATTGTCCATCACCAACTCAAAAAAGGAAATGCCCATGGAGACTTGACAAGGAAGATGTGGTTTTTCTATAAAATGGAGTATTACTCAGCCATAAAGAATGAGCAATTAGAGTCATTCAAAGGAAAATGGATGGATATTGAGGTCATACTCTTTAAGTGAAAAAAAATAAGTCACACGTGTAAATACCGAATAGTTTCTCTGGTGTGAAAAACTAAAAGTTTAAATAAGATCCAGATGGTATAACTGACAATGTGAAATAGGAAGAAAAGGGCTAAAGTTGTAGGGGAATGGGGAAGGGTAGGGGAAAGCAAATAAAGGAAAAGAAAAAAATATGAGAAAACAAAAACATGGAAACAAGGTTTTTGTAAATAGGGAAGGGAGGAGGAGGTGAAGGGAGGGCAAGGACAAGGGGAAAAATGGGAACCAAGATCTGTCATGTAAAGGTACAAGATCCCAATAATGAATGTAACTGTGCTGTATACCTAAAATGTACCAATAAACTCAACGGGAAAAAAAGGAAATGCCCACTGATTTACTGACTGATTTGGAAGCTATCTGGAACAGGCTTAAACACAACTAATTGCCCACTGGAATTCACATTTTAAGCTTGCCTCTTTTGTGGCCAGGTTAATCTACATTAACAAGCCAGGATTCAGACTAGACAAAAGGACGACATCTGCAAAAAATATGGCAGGGAGCAGGTGTGGGCAGGTAAGCTTTCCAACTGCTGTTTGGAACTAAATCAGTATCAGTTCCTTAATTATTTTATTTCAGCGTTATCAGCTGTTAACCTTTTTTGTACAAAGTATCAATGAGAACAAGAGCCTATGATGAGGCTGATAAACAAATGATAGCTTGGTTTTAACATTTTATTGGGTAAATGATTTTAAAAGGTAATAACAATAGTGTCAAAACTACAATATCTTTCCACAGCCATACCATACAGACCAACATAAACCTTCTCATATTTTTTCTCATTTTTAATATTTTAAAGCCATACATATCATATAAAATGCCCATTTTCAATAGTTTCTTTAAACTATTAAGCAATTAAATGTTGAAGAAAGGAGGACCTAGTTAACTGGAAGGGATTTCAGGTAATCTGTGATTCTTACTGTAATCAAAAAACAGGTTACTAAGAAAGAAGGAAAAGAAAAGCTACTCCAGGTAGCTTTTTGCTCATTGCAAGTCTCACCATTGCATCACCAAAAACTCATTATGCTGGTGACCAATTCAAAGTAATTTGGGGGAACATATAAAACACTAAAATAACTTAGAAACTAGATCCAAATATTTCAAAAGTAATAAACTTTGTACAAAAGCAGTCAACGGCGGTTACAAAAGTTTATTTTCTCAGTGCGTCTATGTACCAGCGCAGTTACTGGGTCCAGAGCAAAATAAAAGGTTTATTTTCTTTTGAAACAGTAATAAAAAAACAAGAAAAACATATCTTTGTATATAAAGGATCAATGCTGGTCTTAAGAATAATGTAATCAGAAACCCTTAAATCGAGAGGCACACAATAGGTTTCTGCTTTTAAAAATAAAAGGAAAGTCACCAGTTTATTTAGATGGAGGAGGTGCTCACACTCCTCAAATAAATTTAATTCAGTTTAACATCACTAGCAAAAATCACTTAGAAACTGTACAAAAATAAAAAAAGTTAACACATTTAATCCTGCAAGGTTTTTTGTAAGGACTGGAAGGCAGCCTTTTGAAGCAGCATGTGGGCACGGCTGGGGGCTTCTTTGGTTTGATCTAACACACATAAGAGATGGAATCTATTCCAGATGACAGTTTTGAATTTCCGCACATTTGAAGACAATAAAAGAGGCCAGTATACAAACTTCTGGTGTGCTGGGCATTAGGATGTATGCAATGGACTAAAAATCTTAAAACTGCTTTAAATGAGGGGAGACGGGAAGCAAGCCTTGCACTTCCACCATCGATTTCAAAAAACCTCTCACGGTAGGGGAGACTAGAGAGGGTAGTAGCACAGTCTTGTGCAGTCAGAAGGCCACTTAAGGGATGGGGGAACAATTATTCTTTCAGAATCTGGCACCTGGCTGACCTTGTTTAAGAACAAGAAAACCCTTCCAGAAATGGAAGCCTTTTGCTACATACACCACAGTAAAACACATGCTATTTTCCAAGAGGAAAAATACCCAGTTGCATTTGAAAACGAAAACTTATATGGAACTAATTAACATTTAAAAGGGGTGATGTAAACTTTGTGCTACTCTAATGAAGTTCAAGTATTACTTCTGAGCTGTTTAAAGATCACTGAACTTGTACAATATTCTGGTGATAAGAATGCAGTTCACATTTGTGTTTCTGAACAAATAAACCACAACTGGCTAGAACACAACCTGTGCAATTAGAATCTTCGTCTGAGTTAAAGACATGCTACATAGTTCAACATATTTAAAGTTAATTCAAACCACATGTTTAACAATTTTGTAATAGACAAAGGTATAAGGGTCTAGCATTCGTTTGAAGCACACCATTGCAGTTTGTATGACACCCTTTACACTACAAAGTCTTTTAGTCAACAGCTACTTAGAGACAAAAATGCACTGTGCATCAGTTTCAATATCAAAGGACACAAAACTATCCTTTTCCCCGAAGCCATGGTGGGAAATATTGCTGACCTCGTCCTTTGAAGCCTGCAGGATGGTTATTTCTTCAGTATAACATTATTACACCAGTAAGAAAATCTGTATAACATCTGCATATATCAAGGATTTAAAAAATCTGATATGATTTTAGAGTCCGCATGACCAGTCACGTGACCTGCTCAAGATTGAATAGCACCGTTAAGTACATAAATACACATATGTATGTATGTATGTGTAAGTAAATGTATACATGCACACATATGTGTATGTAATAGATCTTTTCTTTTAAAAAAACTTCTAACCATAAGCTTATCCAGGACAAGGAGCCTGTTGAACTGATGAGATGATGGATAAGGTGGATATTTCACGATATTGGTCTATTTTGTCTCTCTTCAGTTTGTTACATTTATCTTTTTTTTTTTTTTTTGCAGCAGATAATATCATTCAACTTGTGCTCAGTTTCCCTATAAGGGCAAGAAAAAGTCTCCATAAGGTAGCCACTAGTTTTTATACTGAAAAACTAATCTACTCCAAAATGCTCCCAAGTAGAAATAACAGGATTTTAAATCCGTTTCTAAAGCTCACCAGCTAAATTTTTCTGACTTATCTCTGGGTTCAATGAAACTGGCTACCAAGATTGTATTTCAGGCTAACAATTGGCTTCTTAGTTAAGGCATCACAACTGAAAATGTTTATTTCAACAATGGATGCTGTGGATGAAGAAATATCAACAAACTTCTAAGAACTCTCATCAAAAACTAAAGCAGTATGCTTTACCCCAGTGGCAAGCAGAAGGAATTTAGCCAGTATCTCACAAACTAGAAAAGGACTTTTGAATTTTGAACTAGCAGTCTGTCACCTGTCACAGCAACTATATGCATTTGCTGTATCACTTTGATATTCAGTGACATTTCTTATAATTTAGAATATATATTCTGCAGCATACTTTTACTCATCACTTGATGATATACTGATTTCCTGTTTGAAAAAATTATAAATTTTCCCAAAATCTTTTTCTTTCTTTGTTTCTTTCTTTCCTTTCTTTCCTTTCATTCTTTTTCTTTCTTTCTTTCCTTTTTCCTTCTTTCTTCTATATATATACTACCATGAGATGAAGGTCACCTTTCTCCAGAAACATCTGTGATTTTTCCTGGGGATATACACATGGACCTCCCATTCGTATCAGTAATTTCTCTTTGCATCTTGGGAATAACAGCCCTGCAAATGAGCTAGGCTATAACTAGAGCCTATCTGAATGCCAACTCCAACTTTACATCTTATCAACATAGTAAACATGTTTCTATCAAAAGTATGTAGTGCAGAAAGAGATTCAAGCTAATTCATAGTATCTCTGAAATTCTAGTATTGTTCCATGATAGATAAATATATCTGAAATCATGGCATATATCAACTTTCGTTTTACTAGATTATTTTTCCCATATCTTTAGATGGTAGCTAAAATTGTCTCTGGCCAATTATGACTTATTGAAACCTAAAGCTAACAAATTTAAATTAATATAGACAAATGTCTTTTTGGTTATTTGCTCAAAATAAATTTTTTTCAGCTAAAAAAATACTTCAGAGTAGGGAATTTGTCTAATCTGTTGTTTCACATATTGAAACAATAAAATTTTACAAGAATATTTCTCTAAATTGCCTTTCTTCTAACCCCTCTTAATTCCACTTAATTATACTCTTCCCAAAGGCACTAAATTTTGCATCTGCTCTCTAATATTTGCTGCTCTTCAAAATGATTTCTGTGGCCTCTTTGTAAGGCAGTTTATACTTCAAACAGTGTTTTAGTTTGTAAATTGGTTCTATAAAGTGTTGAGGCAGTCTCATCTATCTTTGATAACCAGTACAGTAGGCATAAATGTTTTCTCACTCTCTGTGACAAGCCCTATCATCGATCTTCAAATTTTTGATACTACAACTAAAGTTATAGTTTAACCATGGGGAATTCATATTCTTCAGGACTGAAGACACGAATTCTAAGCTCTCATAGCAAAATGAATTTTGGATAAATTAACAGGTAATACACAAATACCTGAATTTGATATGAATTACTCCCAAACTTAGCTATCAAAAAATAACTATCTTATTGAGAAAAACTAAAGACTCCTAAAAAAATCTTTAAAGATCTGCACACTTTCTTCCATCCACAGTTTAAAGAAGGAAGGAAGGGAGGGAGGGAGAGAAAGGGAAAAGGAAAGGGAAAGGGAAAGGAAAGGGAAAGGAAGAAGGAAAGGGAAAGAGAAAGCAAGGAAGGCAAGGACACAAAGACATAAACTTGACTGAGATAGGAAAGCAAAATACTGTAAAGAAAGAAAACCCAAAATGTTATATATGCTGCAAAAATCCCCCAATGATCTGAAATAATAAAACAATCTTTTTAACAAATGCCATTTTCCTACCCGTTACCATGATGATCTTAAGTGACAATGTTGAAGCTTCACCATGGCAACGGAAACTATCATCATAAAATAGTACAGTAAAAGAGATAGCTAGACCAAGAAGGTGTAGAGTCTCCTGGGAAGAAGTCTGCAGAGAGGCCCAGTGACTGGTTGTGCGGCTCAGTGTCAGGAATAATGGTTGTATGGTGGAAGGGGATGCCCAATGCCATTTTGGAAATGATGATGTTGGCGATGAGCAAGGTATTCAGCATAACTCAGGGTCATCTTTTCACTACGGTATCTGAAAGAAAATTGAGAAAGGGAAAAGTTAACATCAAGAAATAGGTGGCCTGCCATTGTCAGAGCTTTGAGGGACTCAAGAGATAATTTTATAGATGAGGAAACAGAAGCCTAGAAAAAAGCAGTGACTTTTTCCATAGTCACACAGCTAGTAAGTTGCAAAACTGACACCAGAACACAGGAATCCAAACTCTTGAGGCCAGTGCTCTTTCTGCTATACTACTCATTGTTTTATGTTGCTCTAGACAGTTAATTACCTCTTGAGTCCCAGTTTGCTAACAGGAAGAAACAGGGGAGAGTCAATCTTTAACTATCATACATGCATCTCATTCACTTGACTTATTATCTTCAAGAGCTTTCACTTGTCCCTCTTTGACCTTTTACTACCAACATCTATTAACCCTTGGCCTTAAGTAACAACAACTTTTTTTTCCCTCATTGAGTTTATTGGTACATTTTAGGTATACAGTACAGTTACATTCATTATTGGGATCTTGTACCTTTACATGACAGGTCTTGGTTCTCATTTTTTCCCCTTGGCCCTGCCCTCCCTTCACGCCCTCCTCCTCTCCACCTTTACAAACACTTCATTTCCATTTTTTCATTTTCTCATATTTCTTTTCCCTTATTAGCTTTCCCCTACCCTTCCTACTTTCCCTACACCTTTAGCCCATTTCTTCCTATTTCACATTGTCTATTATATCATTAGGATCTTATGTACTATTATAGTTTATTCACACCAGAGAAATTATTTGGTATTTACACGTGTGACTTATTTATTTCACTTAGGAGTATATCCTCAATGTGTATCCATTTTCCTATGAATGAATCTACTTTCTCATTCTTTATGGCTGAGTAATATTCCATTTAATAGAAAAACCATATCTTCTTTATCCAATTTCCAACTGATTGACAACATATTTTAATTCTGATAAAAAGCCTTCTCTTTCCCCAATGTCTAGCTTTCTTTTCATTGCCACATTTCTCAAAAGAATAATGTATAGTTTTGACCTTCAATCTCCTTTCATACTACTCTCTGGCCCAGTGTCCCTTAGCTTCTGTCCCCACTCTTCCATGGAAGCAGCACTCAGACGTTCTGCCTTTGGTTCTGCTTGATGTTTCCATTATGATACCACTCCTCACTCTTTCTGAAGCTGTCTATCCCATGGGTTCTCCCCTTGCCAGACTACTTCTGATGTCTTTGACTGCTCATCCTACCCCTGCTTTGGAGGATTTTCCAAGTTTCTATCCATAGTTGTTGTGACTCTATATTCTGTCCACTTCGGTGAATCCAATTCTTATAGCTTCAACTATGAACTCTTCACAGACACCAAATTATGATTTCTAGTCATAAGCTCCACATATGTACATATTCGGTGATTTACTCAACATTTATATATAGATATATGAAGTACTTCAAATCCAGAACCCTAACTCTCTCCCTGTCTTCCCCACCTTGCTTGACAGGATGACCTTGGTTCCTTTTATTTGATTAAAGCCTCCCTTATTTCTAAGTGATGACCGAGTCCTTTCATTTCTTCTATGATATTTTCATACTTGTCCCTGCCTTTCTTCCTATTCCCCTGCCACAGCTCTAGTTAAAGGCCCTCCATTGCACTTCTTTTGGAATGCTGCCATAGATTCTCAGATATTAGCAGTGTTTTCTAGCTCATTTTCCTATTTCCAATTCCAATCTTATACTCCACAAGGCCATCTGTTTGAAACTCTATAATGCCTACCAACTGTCTATAGAATCAGGTCCAAACTTCTTAGACCAAAACAATAGACTTTTCATGGTCTGACTTGATTTACCTTCTAGGCTGTATTTTCCTTTAATGAGTACCCTTATGTGCACAGAAAGCCCAGCCAAATCAGACTATTTCACATTCCTCAGAACTTACTTTTTCCTGTGCCACCTACATGCCTGGACTGACAAGTCTTCAAGGAACCTCTTTATTTTCCACCTGTCAAGTATTCCACCCATTCTTCAAGCCCAATCCCAAATCCAGCTTCTCTTTGATACCTTCTGTTACCTTTCCATACCCTGTTGGAATTCCTCTTTCCAACTTTATGATCTTACATCATCCATCATATTCTGCCCTATAGGAAAAAAATTTTTTTCGGAGACAGGGTTTCACTTCACAGCTCAAGCTGGCTTTGAACTCACTAGCCCAGGCTGGCCTCCACCTCAATCCTCCTCAGCTTCCTAATGCTGGGATTACAGGCATATAGCACCACACTAGACCATATAGTAATTATTCTGTACATGCCTTTCTAGTCTCAACTGTAAACTCAGTAAAACCAGAAATTGAGGTGTTTTCAAGTTTATAACTACTCAGAGCTGAGAGGAGTACATTTATAGACTATAGGCACTCAATGCCATTTTCTGGAATTGAAATAAATGGAAACCACAATTGTTTTCCTACAATGTTTGATATTTTTCCTTTTAAATAAGTATCCCTATTATTCCATGATGAAATTTATTTACCATTCAAGTTTAGCTCAATTGTGTTTTCAATCAGCTTCCATGGTGGACATATCACCAAAATTCTAAGGATAAATTCAAATTCAAGGACTGTTTATCAGAATCCTCAGGTTCTGCTAGGTAATGTCAAAAGCTAGCCAATAGCTTATTCTGGTACTCTCTTCAGTAAGCCTCAAAACCGTTTGCACAAAACCAGAGTAATTACACAGAGCTAATGATGGAAAGGATGGGCTCATTCATCATACAAGCTTTACTGCCAAACAGAGTTTAATTATACCTACCATCAGTATCACTCTGCAATTTATTTCCATTGTTTTAGAAAAGGGAAGCAAGTATAATTAGAGACAAAAGAAATCAAAGGAATAAGCATCAAAGTGTATTGATTAGTCTTGTGCCAGAATGCCTTCTATACCTGGTCAGTTTTATGGTTTTCCTGAATTCATTAGTAATCGGAGCTTTGTATCCTCCTTTCCTTAGTAAGGAATCTATGGTTTGAATATGGTCCCATCCTGTGGAGAGTCAACCAAATAAAATGTCAGTCAAGTACATGTAAAAGCCACCTTTGGTTAACTAAAAAATGACTATGTAGAGGTCAGCTATCACTGTAGCCTATGCCATCAACTCCTTTGGTCCTAAACACAATCATATGGAAGAGCTACAAAGACAGGTTCATCATAAACCTGAAATTCTAGCTATCTGTAATATCTAACATTGGCTTCTTTATCTCAGCCACACTCAAAGGAAAAGAGTCTATGGCAAAAACTGCTCAGTCATATCTCCGTAACAAACCACAATCACTGTATTCCACAATCATTGATATATCTAAAAGAAAGGGAAAAGTCTAAATATTCTGACAATTCAGTAGTATTTAAGGCTCCTACACTACCTCATGGAAATTGCTGATCTTAATGTTATCTTCTATGACCAATCAAGTATATTTGTGTGCAATATTTAAGAGCATTTTTATTGACTGTGACATGGATGATATCCCTCTCTTTCTTATGTATGCATTATGGAGTCAATGATACTGTAGGATTAAGACATTTTCCAAAGCAATCCGAATATATCTTTACATAACTGTCTTAAAGACTTTCTTCTTTAGGGATTCAATGACATTAAATTGTTTGCTGCATATCTCATATTTGTTTGAATAAACATAGGAACCAAAATTTAAATGCTTTCTGATGACAAGAAAAGCTCTATAAGATAAAAGAGATACTCATTTCAACAAATATGAGGATAGAATTTAGCAGTGACTAAAACGATCAGAATATTACAGAGTAAGGTTATTTTGTATTGCAGTGTTGGTTTGTAAAGGTCTCTGCTATGTCTTGTCAAATAATAAATGTTGATTAGGAGGTGCAGATAAAGCACACAAGTCACTAATACTTTGTGTATTCACAATGCTCCCTATATTAGTGGGAAATCTATACTCTTAATATTAGAAGAATGAATAAGGGCAGGCACCTAAGAATGAAACATTAGATACTGACAGTGATAATGAACAATGTGTCTGTCAAATTAAAGGCTTGTTTAAGTTACAGGGCTACTTCCAACACAATGGAATAAGAGAAAAATGGCATTTCAGATTACCAGCAAATTGTTCCCTAAAATAAAACCTAACTTTCAAAAATCATGCTTTTTTCAGTGTATATCTGTGAGTTTATGCTGTCAAGCTTTAGGACAGAGATTCATTTTCCATGTGAGTAATTTACCAATTTGATATAGACATTGCAGTGGTAGTGACAGAAGAGTTATTTCTCATCCTTTGATACTGATCAATTATCAGACATAACTGCAAGGTCAGATATCACATTTCAGTTTTTGTATTTATTTCAATTCTTCACCAGATCATATGAAATAAAGTACAACAATGACCTTGCTCCTTTGCAACCTCCGGTAGATAGGTAGCGGTGCGTTTTGATCCTTTTTCATTGATGAATTCTATTCTAATGCCATGTACACCCACCTGAAAGAAATTGGCAGCTTTATTAGTACATTCTTCTTCATAGAAACAAAAAGAAATGGTTATAATTTAACTTTCAAAAGAATGTAGTTTTTCCTTTCCTCTGGTTTTCAGAAGTGCACATCAGTTTTCTCTTGCTAAAGCTTTGACTTTGGATTTGAAGGCCAGTAATCATAGCTATAGAGACTAAAAGTACTGATTTGCATGTGCCTAACATATGCTGGGCTATGCTATTTTGTCTAGAAACCTGAAAGAACCATTCTAGGACTATGTGTAGAGTAAGAGAGTAGATGGCAATAATCCTGCCCTTACTCCTAAATTGTGATTGATGGCAATAATGAACTAGACAAAGGGAACTGATTTTAAAAGAGATAGTAAACAGCCTGATTTTAAAGAGATAGTAAAAGAGATGTACCTGTTTTGCAGGTACATTCACCAATTGAGATTACATTCTAAAATTTCTTGTGCTGATACCCTTCCAAACTGTCTAGTATGTTTAAAACTTTGACTTCCATGTAGCCAAGCAAATACTTTCAGATAAGAGAAAAAAAACCTGACTTATTCAGATTGGACAATTTAAGATCTAAAGACTTCAAATCACTTTGGGGCGGGGCCTTTCTGCAGTTACTGCAATTTGCCAAGAAGATATATCCATTTGAAATGGGGAAGAAACTTGTGATAGTGCCTTTAAAAAGGTAGTCTAAGTGTGGGCAATTTACTGCTGATGTTCTTAAAAGGCAATGTGCTTTTTTACTGATTATCATACAGTCCAAAGGAAGCTGACTTTTCTCTCATAGCTCATATGAGTAGTGTACAAAGCTAAAGAAAAATCAATCAAAGTTCTTAACTTCTTCCTAAACACATACGTTTTTGAGACAAGATCTCACTATGTAGTTCAGGCTGGCCTTGAACTGACTATGTATCCCAGGCTGGCCTCGAACTCGCAGCAATCCTCCTGCCTCAGCCTCAGAGATCACAGGCATGCACCACCACGTCCGGCACAAAAATGAAATTTTAAAAGCACTAAATATTCCATTCTCCAAAATCTGTGGTTGCCTTACACCAATGGTTCCCACATGGACCATAGGGCTCTCCAAGCTACTGTAGGGGCAGATGGAAGACCAGATGGACATTATTCCTTGGGTTGCAGAATTATTTTCAGTGTATATGAGAGAAGTCATGGATTTATTCTTTACCTCTTTGTGGATATAAAGGCCCAGAAGAGGAAAGGGGGCCAAAGAAAACCTCTTTTGGTCTTCTGCCCTTAGCCTGAAACTTTCCAATTTTTCAGGGAATATAAAGACCTCTGAGAAATCAATTTTATTCTTTCCCAGGGTCTTGCCATATCTATCCATTAGAGCCTGTCAGATCTTCTGAGAAGTTTATGTTTTTTTATTAAAGCATATCTCTGTGGATATGTATCTATCAATACTCTTATTAAGCTCCTTCTGCTAAAAATGAAACTAGAGCAGGTGTTTAAAAACTAACACAAAAAGGCCTGCCTTCCATACCTTGTGGGAAATGACTGGATAGTTGAGACAAAATATGAGTACTTAGCTATTGGGCATCTCCAGGATAAAGGTCATCTATTAATCTTCTCAGTGCCTGACACAGAACTATAGCAAAGACAAATATGCAACATTTTCTATATACTGATCTCTCAATCAGTGACTTGGACATTTTCTCTTTAATATCAGATTCTTCATAATTTGTTTTCTAAAACATACAGCATAAGTAATTCATGCTCCATCATTCACTGAAGTAAATTTTAAATCTTCAACTCCACTCATCAAAACTCAGTCATGTTGACACTGACAATAATTTTGGTGTTTATTAATATGTCTAGCCAAAACTGTAAGAAGAAGAATGTCTCCTTATCAGTGGGATCAAAGTATCAAAACAAAATTAGTGACACTTAACTGACTATGGGTGGAAAGGTAATTTCTGGAGGTTTCTTGCTTCAGCAAGAATAGTTTAGACAAAAAAACAACGTCCCTTGTGATTTTTATCCTAGTTGAACTAGATAACCTGTAATAACCATCTGAGCTTTGACAAACCATGGCTATGTATTAGGAGAAAGAGATTTACGCAAATGGGGGGAAGAGTAATTTAGACACAAATCCTTCACAGGAGTACATTCTGTATTATGCAACAAAAATATCAGATATTTTAAAGCCTAGTAATTTCACAATTAAAAGAAGTTAAGACTGAGTATATAGTATGTGAATAAAGTTCTTTATATGAGGTTAGGTTAAAACTGAACAACATGTTCGCTAAAATAATAACTACTCATGAATAAAACTGATTTATTTACATTTATATTTTGTGAAGGGCCCACCATCAAATTTGATTTAAACAAAATCAAACTTCTCCCATTCTGGTCTCAATAACACCTTCATATATTTTAATTCTTTTCTGGGTTCCTATATTTCTGAATAATTGAAAGCCCCTGTAAACTGAACTATAAGTGTGGTGATACTAAGGTGAGTCCCTTGTGAGAAATAATTTTCGTCAGAGGTCAAAAATATATTCCAAAAATCTAAAAATACCAAAATTAGAGTGACTCGTATTTTTCAACTAATAGAATCAGAGAATAGTAATAATGTTCTTAACAGAATAAAAGCATAATAACTTTTTGTCACTTGTTGAACAAGAGCATTTTATTTACTCTTAGAACCAAAACTGCTGCTAAATAGTAATACTGCACAGTCAAAACAGGAGAGTAGGAAATTGTCTGCTGTGGAAAATAACCAATTCTGAACAACCTGTAGAAATCAGTGGCCTTGCAAATTAAGTCATCTGTACTGGAACCACCACCAAAACCAATTCCATTTTGTTTTAGGCAGGGGTCTGTCACAGCAGCAAGTCCAAATTGTAGCATTCATTTATTATAAGTGAATCCTCCCTTTCACAAACTGAAAAATCCTGCAGTCCAGCAGCATCCCAAATGGCAAAAGTTAAGTTGGCAGTTGTCATACCAGCTAGGTGAGAGATGAACTAGGGAACTTGGATTTCCTGAAGCAGATGTGCTCTAAAACTTTACTGTGGTAACTTTCTATTTCTAAGGATGGATAAGGAGACAGTATCTGAAAAAATTATGTCACTAGACATACCCCTGACTAATCCTGCCACTGCTGAAAGTACAGCCAGGTGGACAAAACCTGACAACTTGCAAATCTAGCCTTAGAAGCATCTGCATGTCATTTTCAAAATTACGAGAAATTCTGAGAAAAATAAATGCTTTCAAGGCCAGTCAGCTGTGATAATACAGTATTCTTTTAATCATGACTATACTTTTTGCTAAGCCAAGTTATAAATCAACTCACATGGTAATAAATTAAATGTAGGACTTATAGATAAGAGGATATGGAATTAAACAGAGCTGTGTGCTGAGAGAACATTAAGACCAGTTCCACAGATTACTATTTCATGCTAAAAAGCAAGCTATATTTATTCTGGATCATTCCATTGCAAGTGGTTTTTATTAAGGCTATTATACTGTCTTTTGTTTTTAATATTGTTCATGATGAGAAAATATCAAGATTAATGTTAAGACCATAAATACATATCTTGATTATTCTGGAACTGATCACTCAGTTTGGGGGTTAAGCATCCCCAACTCCGCCCAGCCTCAGCTCCTTCCTCTCTTGTCCATTGCTCTATTTGTTTATTCCTCTATCAGACAGCATGTAGCCACAGAGGGTAGAGATACACACAAATTAATTTTCCTACATAGTAAAAGGTTTGGAAGAAGAAGAGATTATAAACAATTGCAAAAATGAAGCTTTGGGACTGTCTGCAGGTTTCATTTATCCTCGTTATCTTGTTAGAAATGTTGCTTCACTTAAAACTATTATCCTCTAACACAGTGACCCTTAGTGCAAGAGTATTAAAGAAGTACTCTCTTCCACCTCATTATAATACACAGTTCATGTTACATCCTTCACAATTGCATAGTCCCTACTCTGTTAATAAGGCAAGTGTTTGTCCTGTAATATACTAGCACTACAAAAGGATCTCATTTTTACTTGTGCAAGTTGATGATGTGAGTAGGCTGAAACATGAAAAAAAAAGCCAGTTGGCTGAAAGCATAAATGTGTATAAATTATAGTACTCTGGTTAAGGTGAACAGGTTCCATCCATGCTGCAAATCTTTGACCACTTTACCTTCACAGAAATACTCCTCAAAACTGAATTTGTCCCTGATCACATCATGGCCAGCAGAACCAATCTATTTCCTCGGGGGGCTAAACTGTTACAGCCAATACCGTGGTCAGCCACACTCAGAACCAAATTCTGAGTTACCTTGTAACAATATGGCCACCGTTCCGTCTACTCATTTTTGGGAGTTCATTTTGAATAACAGCAGAAAGTCAAAGAATCAAAAGTTGTTTGACATGTCTTTTTGCATGAAATCGTTTGGCAAAATACGCTTTGTAATGAACAACACAGCCAGTTACTGACCATTCACATAGATCAACCTTCCAGGTTTAATATGGTAGTGCCACTGAATTGAAATGGAGGACTCGGTTCCTAATGAGAGGAGTTCAGGCTGTTTGGCATACCTCCTAACCTTTTGAGACTGACATCCCAAAAGACTTACATGTGCTTGCACAAAATATCTCAGCATACCAAAGACAGAAATAAACAATGCTTTGGGCAGTTCATGGGTCTGACCCAGAGTCTGGTGTTTGTTGTATTCTTGGAAAGAATAAAACATATGTGCTACTTCTTTGAAAAATACAAAGCCCATAGTGCAGCACACTCCCATCTTGCATTCATTGCCTCACAGAACCTTCTAGCCCACCCTTGCTCAGCCTTGTAAAAATAGTAACTCTTCCTTTTCCTGGTGAAAGCAGATACAATAAAAAAGAGGAAATATTGTCAACTGACAATGTGAAATAGGAAGAAAAGGGCTAAAGTTATGGGGGGAGTGGGAAGGGGAGGGGAGGGGAAATAAAGGAAAAGAAAAATATGAGAAAATGAAAAAATGGAAAGAAAGTTTTTGTAAATAGGGAAGGGAGGAGGGGTGAAGGAAGGGCAGGGACAAGGGGAAAAACTGAGAACCAAGACCTGTCATGTAAAGGTACAAGATCCCAATGATGAATGTAACTGTATTGTATACCTAAAATGTACCAATAAACTCAATGAGGAAAAAAATGAAATAAAATAAAAAAGAGGAAATACTTCAGACTTGAGGTTTCACCAAGTTTATATTCTCAAATAATTCTTTGAGCAAGAATAATTAAAATTTTAATTTTAAAGGCTAATAACAAATTTGTACAGCTTCTACGGAACTATGCTCCCCAATACTGATACTACCAAAAAATAATTTAAGACTACTTATTATCTACATCTGCCTACCAAATCCTCACATTTATGGCTGCATCATTTTAATCCACCCAACAATTTGAGAAATAAGTCTAAAATTTTGAAGGTATCCATCGGATTGATAGAATCCTTTCAGAGTCTGACCAATTTATATAGTTTGAATTAACGGTGTTGCTAAAATTTACCTTTTTGGCTCAGCAACTTTTACTTCTGTAAACTTTATGAATTATTATTATTATTAGTAGTAGTAAAACAGCATATATAACCAAAAAAGCCTTTAGAAAGTATAAAGGGGAAAATAAATTTGAGCTGTAAAACTAGTACTACCCAGAGATAACTCTTAGTGACTTAAAATATTTTTCTTCTGAGCCAACTGAGATACCACCAAGAACTACATTTTAGGCTATTTTTATCCTGTCTGACCAGTTCTTGTAGCTGTCTTTATTTTCAAATATCCTTTGAAAAGCTTTTAGAAGAAATACTAGAAATGTAAATAAATTTTCTGAAAGGGATAAATGATTGCAAAACCATCACTTAGAAATGAGTAACCTTTTAATGTATTCTACAATTAAAAACTCTGCTTCACCATCTACCTCTGCTGATAGTTTTTTTTTTCTTTATGGCATTTTTTTAAAACAGCTGCAAAGGTCTCCTTGACCAAAATATGCATGTGTTGCTCCACTCTAAAATCCCTGCAAATTATCACTTTTACCTTAGAAATTAGTTTAGTCTCCATGGACCAGCTTTGAGCTTTTGTAGAGCTGACCAAAGGATGAATTAGTACCGACACAGATATATTGTCTATCAGGAATGCAAGCCTGCCAATTTATTCACAGTGACTACAGAACAACAATCTGATGGCATTTATTTTTACCAATAACTGACACATAGCAAGAAAAGACCTGAACTTTCTCATAATCATCCCCATGAACTTTTAAAGAACTGGTAAGATTTTAAATAAAGCAAAGTTAATGAAGATGTGCTCTGAAAAGCTTTGAAGCCAAACATGATTATATATCATTTATAATGAAAGAAACTGTTCCTACTCTAACATTCACAGAGAACAAGTGGTCGTTCAGAGTATAATTAAGGATAAAAACAATTTCCTGTAATGATTAATTATAATGAGCATTCCATAAAAATTGAACATAGTGAATCTTCCAAAAGCAAAGTTCAAGCAACATAGGTGACCTTTAAATAAAAAACCTGCTTTTCATCAAAAGTAAGAAAAAGCACATTCATCCCATTTTTAAAACAGGGATGAGGAAGGGAGTAAATTTGCACATGAGAAAATTAAAGTTATAAAATTTTCTCAAAATCTAGAGATGTAACTCAGTTTACTTTCCAAAGGCTGGAGCTCTTGGCAAACATATTCAATATGAAACATTGTTTGCCTGATAAAAAAATTAAGAAAAATCTTATTCAAGTTAGAACTGTACACTGAGTATTTTACTCAAAATGGTTTAACTCCCCCTACAAAAGAGCTTTGCTCCAAACAAGTCACATGTGAGTTGAATTTATATAAATAAATTAATTTTGAAATCATGAGGAAGATAATAAAGAAACCCTACCTATAATGAGCCCTCCTGCAAAGCAAAATATCTACTTCTACAGTGAATAATTCTTCCCTAATGTGTTTGCTTCATTTAACTGTATACAGCTGATTTAAAACAAGGTTTGATATAGTAACAAAACAGAGTCATTAACGGCTTAGAATATTTTCCTTCCTAAAGAGAATTCTTTTGTGAAAAAGAATTCTAAATTGTACAGTTTTTAAAACTGGAACTATTGTTGCCTACACTTTAAGTTGACAATGATCATTTAAAAATTAGGAACCTCTTCTTAAGACTTTTAAATAGCCACTGATGATTCATTCTCTGGACATAAAATGAAAGAGAAGCTATTTTAAAAAATAGAAAATAATCACAGAAACGCATTTTGTCAGTTCAAAGATATTACTTAGTGCAACCTTTTCCAGTTTCCTGGTGTAGAAACTGAGGTCCAAAAGGTCTCAGAACTGGGCAGTGATTGAGCAAGAATAGAATCTGAGTCTCCTCATTCCTAAAATTCAGTACTTTTATGAACAAACACACACACACACACACACACACACACACACACACACACTAATGGAACTGCTGGAAGATAGCAAGAAAATAGTTGTAGATTATGGAGAAGGAAGCATAAAAATGTTCCCCCACCAAACATCACACTGAGAGGAAAGCAAGAAGAAAGTGAAGGAGGCCTGAGAATGAACTAGAGCTGCCCAATTAACTAAGGCTACTAACAGCTAGTGGAAATTTTTATGCATTAAATCTCTTAAGAAGTTCCTTTACTCTGTGTATCTTATTTAACCCACTAGGTTGCTCAAACACCAAACTGATGCACAGTAAATTCTTTTTAGATGGTCAGGAAGTATGAAGCATTTCTTTCCAATGCTCTGCAGCATTTGAAACATTTAAAGTAAAGCATCCAGACAAAGACTAAATTATGACCCTGATAGTTATAGTGAAGTTTTCCACAAAAATCTCAAGTTCCCTAGAAAAATAACTGAAAAGTATTTTCTGAATATATGAAGCCCACATTTTTAAAAAAGGCGAGGATCTTAGAAGATAGGCAAAACACACTGTACATAATGGAGAAAAAACAAGGGCGGAAACAGAATGTATACAACTGGAAGTCTTTTCACTTGGTGACTCTGATTCATGCTAACCATCTGTGTATGAATGGGAACTCTGTTTTTGGTGGCACATTAAGAGAAGCTAAAAAATGTAAAGCTTTATGGAGGGAGTTAGGATCAAAAGGAGAACATTACCTTCTATATGGGAGATAATGATGCTAGCAAATTTATTCATCTCATCTGATTATTCTCAGGAAGGTTGCTACAAAAGCACCCTATTATTAACTGCAACTGAATACATCAGAAATGGAGCTATGATCACTTGAGGTGTGCTTTTAGAGGTTGTTTTTAAAGTGAAGTGCAGCTCTGAGTTTCTGGAGTCCACAAGGCTCATGTACAATGATAGATGTTTTGGTATTTTATGGACTGAATATTATCTAGTTTTATAGTACTGGAACTCTAAAGATTTTGGCATCACACAATAATCACTCTGGCCAGCCTCACCCAGCATAGGTTTATTCCATTGCATA
>NW_022900951.1:86623582-86643869 GCF_012274545.1 Fukomys damarensis
AAAAAACGTGTCTCAGGACCACAAAGTATATATTATCAGTGATCCAGAAAGCTAAATATAGGAAAGAATATCTTCAGGTTCATGGAAATGTCTTTAATCTCTGTAAGTATGATCTAAGAATCACATTTAAAATACAAAAAAATATTTCTTCATGCCTTCAAGTGATCTTGTCTGTAAAGCTAAGAAATAAAAGATGCCTGATTACAATTTAGAAAATATTTTGACTTCTGTCAGCAAAGTGCTACATTAGCTTCCATAACTTCACTGGTAGCATAATTGCTATACAAGTTCTTTTACAAACAAAAAAGCTTATTCATTTACATCATCCTGAAAATGAATGGCTATGAGATGACACACCTAGAATTATTCCTCAATCAATACTCCACTAACTGTATTGTCATTGGCTTTATATGCTTTCAGATTGTTTTTTAAAAGGAAACATGGTACCCAAACAGCTTAACTATATTATATATTAGTCCTAGGCCAACTGTCAGTTAGTAGGGCACCAACATGTTGCATGAGCTTTTCTTTCTTTCTAAAGCACCATGTCTGTCAATCATCTTGCCATTCAGAATTAAGATAACGTTGACAACCGAAGAACACAGAACAATGGTGATAAATTTCTGTATTCAAATATAAGACAGACCATGTTGAATTTATCCCCAGGGGAGAAATTTCCCTCATTTAACAATTATTTTAGCTTTACAGATAGATATTTCCATTTATCAGATAATAAACACTTTCCCCCACATTATTCTTCATCCTTCTCACACTTACCAGGGCAATAAGTAGATCATGATATGTGCAATGATCAGAGTCTTAGAAGGGTAAGGACATTGGTCCAATTTATCTCTAAGGCCTTTTGTGAGTAGTTTGGTTGTTTTTAATGACTGCAGTATTCTGATTCCTTGAGGGACTATGTATAGATACTCATTTTAGATGTCTTAACCACTATTTGGAGGAAATTTAACATATGGAATCATTATTGATCATTCTGTCAGCTCAGTATTGACTTGTAATCAATTATATCTACTGGTGAAATCATTTACCAAATATTCCATTATTATAAAAGTAAAGTTACTCTAGTCCCTAAAATAAACTCCAAAGTAAGTCTTACTCTCCTACTAACTTCCACTATAAAACTAGAGATGAGTTATATTGCCAAATGACAGTTCCAAAAAGACTACATCAAAAACCTTGGACAAAAAAACAATAAAGAGAGTAGGCAACCCTATAGCAGTCCATTCTGCTTCCTGGTAAGCTGAAAATTAGGTCGCTATTACTACCAGCCATATGGCTCACCCTCACAATCACAAGGATGTCTCTCTTGTTAATGAAGTTACTTATCTCTATTCTTTGGGATTTTTAAACTATATCATCTTTCTGTTTTGATCTGGGCACTTTTACCTTTATTTAGGGATTCTATGGTAGCAATATACTTCACCAGTGGGTGTCAAATTTCAAACTTTTCTAACAGAGAAGTCCCATGTTAGAGGCTTCTGCTTATATAAAATATTATCTATCTTTGAATTTAAAATTCTCTATGAAAGTTCTGAAAACTCTGTTTTCTTTTACAGTGTAAACATATATGTAAAACTGCGTTTCAGGTCAAAATTAGATGCTTATGGTAAACAGAATATTTTATTCTTGGAAGAAAAGCTGTACTGATTTGACAGTGTAAATTTTCTCAAAGTGAAGTGTATAGTATCTAATATAAACTGACTTCTCAAAAACAAAATTCAAAACACAACTTAACTACATACAGAGATAAACAAAGACTTCCTTTTAATCTTCTTTTATTTATTTTTTAATTTGGTACCAGGGATCGAACTTGGGCCCTTGCACTTGCAAGACAGGTGGCAGAACCACTGAGCCAAGTACCCAGCCCTAATCTTCTTTTAAATAGTAACTGTACGTATATTCAATATGATTTTAGATACAAAGCCAAATAAATATGTAGGTTTATCAATACAGATAAAGAATAGAACAAAATAAAGGTACCTGTGGGGATCTGGTTTCAGGATCCTCACCCCCCCATTCCAAAATCCATGGATGTTCGAGTTCCTTGTACAAAATGACATAGCATTTACATATAACCTATACATACTATCCTGTATACTTTAAATCATCTCTATATTACTTAAAATAATGAATATAACATAAATGCTATGTAAATAGTTGCTATACTGCATTGTGTCTAGGGAATAATGACAAGAAACAAGTCTGTAAATATTCAACACATTTTTTATATTTTTCTATATTTTTGGATGCTTAATCAATGTATGGAGAACTCACAGATAAGGAGATTTTTACTATATTCCCAAGTGTTAACAGGAGTTTTTTCAGAATGGTATAATTATTAATGACTTGCATTCTTTAAACTTTCTGAATTATTAAAATTTTCTTCAATAAATGTAAATATTATGGTCAGCGTGTGTATGTGCATGTGTGTGTGTAAAATTTATTTTCCATTTTTGTTAAAATATACATAAAAATTTACCATTTTAATAATTTTGAAGCATTCAATTCGGTGGCATTATATTCAGTGTTGTGAAAACCACTACTATCTAAAATTCCAGAACCTTTTCATCACTCCAAATGAAAACCTACCCATTAAGCAATTAATTCCTATTCACCTATCTCCCAGGTTCTGGCAACCAGCCCTCTACTTTCTATCTCTATAGATTTCACCATTCTGGATATTCATATAAATGGAATCGTACTATGTGACCTTTTATGTTTGACTTCTTTCACTTAGCATGTTTCTTAGGGTTCATTCATATTGTGACATACATTAGTACTTCATTACTTTTTATGGCAGAATAATATTCAACTGTAGGTGCCAGGGATCTAGCTCAGTAGTTCCGCCACCTGCTTTTCAAGCACAAGGTCACCAGTTTGATCCCAGGTACCAAAAAAAAAAAATCAACTCTATAGATATATACCTTTCTTTTTATCCATTTATCTAGTGACAAATATTTAAGTTGTTTCCACCTTCGATCATTCTCATTATAGTGATTCTGATTATAAATGCTATAAACATTTGTGCCTAAGTTTTTGTTTCAACACTTTTTAAAATTTCTTTGGGGCATGTATATAGGTGTAGAATTATATCAATATAATTTTTAAATGTCATTAATCGCACTTTGGCATTATGTAATTAAAGTAACAATGTTTTTTTAGAATTATTAAAGATAACCTTTAGAATATCATTCCCACAGTAATATTTGATTTTTCAATCACAATGGTACATATTCAAAGAGCAACTCACACTCTTGTAGTTAAAATGTAATTTTCACTCTGACTCTTTAAGGAGAAATTTCTCTTGTCCCAACAACTTTAAACAATGATGAAATAACTGAATAGTCTTTTTCTCCGAGCCTAGCAGCATCTAATTTACTTACAAATGACTGCACATTAAAAGTACAAATATGTATTTTTTGCTTCAATAAGAAAGCATCACTTAACAGACAAAAACATTTAAGCTCTAAATTTTTTATTAATTAAATATGCAAGGTCAAGAAATAATATAGAATCGTCTAGAAATTCAAGCTTATAGACAGTAACTAAAGAGGATAAAATGCCCCTGAAAGAGTATACAGGGACATTACTTAAGTGATTTACTTTCCACCTTCCTAACACAAAACTGATATATCTCATGAACATAAAAGCTCAATAACATCAAGGTTAATTTTAACTGTAGGCAGTGCTTGAAGTAGGCTAAAGAAGATGCTGATTTACTTTGTGCTTATCTATACCTATATAACACCTATGAGATTCTTACCCTGCTATACATGTGCACACATATTTATACAATACATGATCATGAATGCTGCACACATGTATCTATGCATAATGCCCAAACTGTACCTATAAGTCAATGGCTGCCAATAAGAAGAGAAGGGTTTTTGTAGCTTGGTCATTTTCTAGATGTTAGACTTCTTTCTCTATTATTCCCACCCCTACCACTACATATACTGCATCTGTCACCTAGAAAGCAGAAATAAAAATTGGGCTAGAGAAGAGGGTACAGCAGCCCTAAATCAGTAAGGGAATCATCCAAACTCTAATACAGATAAATGAAAAGGTGACAATATTTGGGGCCATTTAAAAATAATGTACTCACGAATATGTCCATAATATCAGTAAAATTTCTCTTTAAGAAAAACCAAATAGGAACAACAAACTTACAAAAAACTATAAGGCAGGAAATTTTAATTCTACAAAAGGTTTCATACATTCCAACTTTGCAAGGACTACCATTATTTTATTTCTTCCTTTACAAAAATCCTAAGCTGCTTTTATATTCTGGTAATGTTCCAAAAAATCTTACCACAAAACAAAAAAAGAGTTCTTTCACTCTACTCTGTGCAGAAAAAAATTTTAAAACAGCTCTGGCATAAGAATAATTTACATCATGGAGATTTTTTTCAAATGAATATCAAGAATTTTACAAATGTCTTATTCTGTATTTCTAAAAAGTGAATTACAATGGTATGAATTGTCTGAAGTCTCACAAGGAATCAGGGAAAACCCAAAAAATAAAATTCAAGTCCAATTAACTGTGAAGACAGTAATCTGGCCACAAGGCAGTATATCTCAGTTACCAAGAGTGATTGTTTATCTAAAACAGCTGTAGAATTAAATCATGTTATACCATAACAATAAAGTAATACCATTTCTGAGTAGTATGAAAAGGAACATGAATTCACTAAATCCCCATTGTTGCAGTCCACAGCATGTTTCTTTGTATTTAGTGATACATACATTTCCACCACTTTTGTACATATAGCACAGTGTCTGGAATACAGTTGGCATTTAGTAATATGGGCAAGTACATGGATGTAAAACTTCATAAACCTATACATATCTCCTCTCAACCACTAAAGCAAATCATGATGAGGACCTCTGAACTTCATTACAAAGCCAAACCTACATATTAAAGAAAAATAAAAATAGCATCAAGGGAGGCTTCTCTGATGATGGCAGAGATGCTCTAGATCAGTGGTGGCAAACCTATGCCATATGTGCCACAACTAGCTGTTTGTTAACACTGAAAGCTCTAAAAGGTTCGCCATCATTGCTATAGATATAATCTTATCTGCTAGAGAAAAAGTGTTTAGATTAAGGTAGTCAAGAATGAATTCACATTATTTAATTCATTCTTGGGTTTGCCCTGATTCCTTGTGAGACTTCAGACAATTCATACCGTTGCAATTCACTTTTTAGAAATACAGAATATTTAATTCAACATTCTGTCACTTCTATGTGCTGACTTCCCCCAGTGGTATATTATTTTAAATAATTCTTGTTTCTTGATTCTCAAATCCATCCTCTGATGTCCTAATCACTTGTTAGCAGTTAAATATGAGTGCACTGAAATTGAAATAAAAGGAGAAATACATTCTAGTCAGTTCTTCTTATTACTTATTAACAGCTTTTACGAGGTTCTCTGGTGAGGTAGTAAGATTTTTTTAAAAAATGACCAAATACAGTAAGGGTGTTATAACAACACATGGAACTTTGTTTTTTTAAAAAATAGTTTTATTGATATCTCATTGTTCAACAGTGAGGTTTATTTATCCACGAGAATGTGTTGAAGGAGTTACTTTCTGGGCCTAGTTTTTAACATCTCAGGAATTAACTTCAATATTCTTTTAAAATTTTCTATAATCTTACCTCCCAGTCCAAATAATCACAGACATCTTCAAAGTTAGTGAGCAGAGACACTGAGCAGAAAAGCCGTGGCAGCTCATCCCTTGTCATTGGGGGAAAACGGCTATCTTTAAGGGCACTGTTGAAAACAAAGAAAAATATTAAAGCAATTACTAGAGAGGAATTTTCTAATTTTAAATGTAGAAAATTGTTAGAAAAAACGTGAGATTAAAAAAGAAACAGTAAAATATTAAAGATGCCAAAAATCTTCAAATGTAATTAAAGTCTCCAAAGATTTTAGATTTTCATTTAATAGATTGTTTGCCAGCAATTCTTTTTTTTTTTTTTTTTTTTTTTTTTTGTACCAGGGATTCAACTCGGGTCCTTGAGCTTGCAAGGCAGGCCACCGAACTGCTGAGCTAAAACCCCGGCCCTGCCAGCAATTTTTGTGACTACTTCAACTGCAAAGAGTGAATGATCAATTAAATTTTCTGTATAGCCATCTCTTGATGTCTTTCTGTATTACTTGCAGAATCTCAAAATATTTTATTTTACTTTGAGGAAAATAAAAACCAAACTAGCGGAAACTTGTTGGAAGACCACTGGATCTAGTGTTGGTGGGGGCAAAACCACACAATCACATTGTAAAAATAAAAAGAACTTTATACTAGGTTTACCAGTTGCCACAGAATGGCACTCAAAGAGTTAAAAAAGATCAAAATTTCATTTTCTTTAAGCCAAAAAAAAAAAAAATCAAAGAACATGAAAATCATCCAAATTATAGACTAAAAATACAAGGATTTTACGGCCTTTGTAAAGGCTAACTTAAAATATGACTCAAAAATTGTGAAACTATAGGAAATAAGGCTAGTCTAAGAAATAAAAGTATGATTATAAGACCATTAATCCACCAGCAGATTTTTGAGTACATCAATTCTGATTGGCTCTTTATTCAAGCATTTTATATTATATTACAATGCCAAACTCTGGAAGAACCTCACTGTAAAAGACAAAAATGCTGGAAGGCCATAAATCTTCCTACAACTGTACAACAGACAAATCTCATACACACACACACACACACACACACACACACACACACACAGAGGCACTGTGTGTTCCTTATACTTTTATAAGAAACTACTTCCTGATCATGAAAAACAAACACACCACTGATTGTCCACTATATTAATGGTGCTACTGGTATTCATGTCATTCATCTTCGAAGTCTTAAATGGCAGCCAGACTTAGAAAATATTTTCACAGCTTAATCCTTAGAGGTTAGAAACTTAAACCAACGACTTAAATCATAACAAAGTTTCATGGCCTTTGGATATTCTGAAGCTCACCTATTGTGTTTCTATTTTCACTGCCTTTTGGTATATACTGCATCCTGATCTACAAAGGAAAAGGCTGCTAGGAAGATATAACAATGTTATAGATTTTTAAAGGAAATGTTTTCTTCATTCAAAAAGCCAAGGTTAATCAAGAAAATCAGGAAATTGTGATAACGTATACTCTGAAAACTGTACTTTACTATTTTATAATTTAGCAACATAAATCTCTATAGTTTGGTTTCTTTTATTTTCCTACTGGCAAATAAAGTTTTTAAAAATACCTTCATGTTCTCATTTAAAGCCAAGATAAAGACACTGTATAACCACTTCCTTTACACACACACACACACACACACACACACACAGACACCTGAGTGAAATTCTAAAACATAATCCAGAAGAGCTCCATAAAAAAGCTCGTAAAAAGATCAATCACATTTTTAGTTTTCCTGTTAAAAAGAAAAGGTAAAAGTACTTGTATGTTCGAATAATATATAGTTTTGTGTCATAGATTATTGTTAATATATACATAAAACTGCAAACATATAATTACATAGGATTAAGTACATTCACACTGTTATGCACCCAGCAGCATCATCTAGCTCCAAAATTTTGCATATTTCCCAACTAAAACTGTACCCATAAAACACTAACTGCCCATTCCTCCCCTTCCTCAGCCCCTGGCATAAAATGATTTACATATATTTTTATATATGTAACTTCCAAACAGTTATAGTAATACTAGCACTAATGTTTTAATACAGAATAGCCTCATTGAGTTTTAATTTACATACCCCTAAGTTTACTCCTTGAAAGCATACAATTTAATGGTGAGTATCATCACCACTAAATATCAGAATGTTTCATAACCTTAAAAAGAAATCTCACATCCATTAGCAATCACTGCCCTCTCCTCCCATCCCTAGGTTCCTGATGATCACTAATCTAATTTTTCTGTTTTTATGGATTTCCCTATTCTGGAAGTTTTTTATAAGTGGAATCATATAACAGTATTGTCTCGTCTCTGACTTCTTTCAATTAGTATAATGTTTTTAGGATTTACCTATATTGTAGCATGTATCAGTACTCCATTCGTTCTAATGCCTAGTAACTTCCTATTGTATGGCTATACCATATTTTGTCATCTGTTTATAAATGGATGAACATATGGGCTATTTCTATATGTTAGCTATTATGAATAATTCTGCTATGAACATTTGCATGTAAGGTTTAGTTAGGGCATGTTTTCATTTCTCTTTGATAGATACCTAGCAATGAAATAATTGGCCATGGCTATATGATTCTACATCCTCATCCTACAATGTATGAGGATGTTAAATTTTTCAATGTCCTCACCAATGTTTGTTACTATGTGTCGCCCCCTCTCCTTTTGCGGGTGGTGATACTAGGAGTTGAACCCAGGGCCTCATGCAGGCTAATCAAGTGCTCTACCACTGAGCTATATCCCAGCCCATTTTAAAACTTTTTATTTTGAGACAAGGTCTCACTGTGTTTCAGGGCTACCTCTGACTTGAGATACTCCTACCTCAGCCTTCCAAGTAGCTAAGATTAAAGGCGTGTTCCACCACAACCAGCTTGTTTGTCTTTTTACTATAGTGCTAGACCTCCTTTAATTCAGCTCTTTTAATAACTACCTCTAGCTTTTTTTATTGATTAAGTTTATTCATACAGTTTAGGTATACAGTATGATGACATTCATCTTTGGAAATGTGTACCTTTAGATGATATATTTCTTATTTTTTCTCCACTCCCCTGCCCTCCCTTCAACCCCTCCCTGCCTCCCTATTTACAAAGACTTTCTGTTTTTTTCTTTCTCATATTTATTCCTTTCCCTTCTTTCCTTTCTCCTACCCTTCCCTTTTTTCCCCTTCCCCTTTGTGCCTTTTCTTCCTATTTCACATTATCTATTATACATTTTGATCCTTATTTATACTTTCAGTTTCTCACACCAGAGAAACTATCTGGTATTTACAAATGTGTGTCCTATTTATTTCACTTAAGAGTATGGGCGGCTTTTTTATTACAGTAATACATGTAAACTGGGTGTGGTAGTGCATGCCTGTAATCCCAGCACTCAGGGGGCTGTGGCAGCGGGATAATCATGAATTCAGCTTCATAGTGTGCTCAATGCCAGCCTGAAATACATGGCGAGACTCTGTCTCAAAAAAATAAATAAGTGGGATGAGGATTTAGCTCAGTGGTGCTATGGCCTGCCTTGCAAGCACAAGGTCCTGAGTTTGATCCCTGGTACCTAAATAACTAAATATAAATAAATAAACAAACAAACAAAACAGTACATGTATTGAAGTCCTCATAAATTTAATTTCTTAATAATTTGAATTAAGCTATCATTCTGTTTACTTTATTCTGCAAACAAGTCAATGAATGGTTAATTTTAGCCCTGTGAAATTCAACCTATCTCAAATCGAGGAAAATTCCAGGTACCTAAAATGTGTAACAGGATTAAGCTAGCAAGCTTTTTCTCATGATGTAGAGCTTTATTGCTCTATCACTAGACTTTCAAAAACCAAGGATATTTGGAAAAATAAGTAAGGGAGAAATGCTAGTACAGTTAATGGGAGAAAATCACAATGATGTTTTACTATACCAAGATTCAAATGTATTGACTTGAAAGCTCTGAAATAGTAAAGGGCCATCAGTCATGATAGAGTCTAATTGTACAGACACATTCATGTAATTTATTCTTGCATTTTCATTCAATACTAAGTAACTTTTCATTAAACCCATAAATATAGAAAGATTCCAAAGGTAGAAAGCCCTCAAAGTCTGTAAATGTAAATTCCCCAGCAAACAAACTAGCAATGAAAGCCTAGCAAGGATTTAAGGGATTAAAAAAAGATGAAAATGCAGCTAGAGACTAACCTCTGAGTTGCCAGGCTGGTATGGACAGCTGATAAACAACAGAATTCAGCTTCCCTCAGCCAATCTCTTTTTAGCATAGAGAACTGTTAAAGCTGAACAGTTAGGATATACAGTTCAAAGTTGGGCAGTTACTTGTGCTAAGTGACCCAGCTGAGTTAATGAGAGACAAAGAGAGGAATCAGTATGGAGATTCCTCAAAAAACTAAAAACAGAACCCAGACGTTCTGACTGAAGTTCAAATTCTTTCTAGTATCCACACTTTAATTTTTATTTTTAATTGGATTATGTTTTTTAATTTAAAAATAGTTGCCTTACTTGGCAGTTCTGATCTTATACACACATTGTCGCTGTTTAAAGATAATAAATAATAATTCAAAGTATTCATTAATAGCCAAAGGGTAAACTGAGCTAGATTTCTTGTCTATTGAAAATCTGCAGGAATAATAAAAATTTTAAAATATTATTGTGCATAGAAAGCATCTTATACTAAAGTAGTACTCTGCCAATTTAAATTCCAGTCTAAAAAATACACAAGGATCTTGTAGTAAATTAATATTAAATTATCTTTGCTAGACTAGGAAGCCATTTTCTATGTTTAAATATTACTAGCAAAGAACAAAAAAACAAGAAAACTTTTGTACAAAACAAGTCAGCTATTCTATCACACTGCTAGTTTAAACCAGGCAAAGTTGAAACAACAATTTAGTTCACAAACCAAATTCAACTCTATTCAAATTGGCACCTTTCCAAGAATACACTTCACCTAATTGAGATGCAGCCTTAACATCTGTCAAAGTTAATATCTACAATGAGGAAAAAAAAAAAACAAAGTTAATGTCTAATGTTAAATAGCACTTTAATGAAAATGCGTATTTTGAGAAAAGAAGTAAGAATTTAGCTATCAAAGAATCAAAGGGTTTGTGACAGCTCCTAGAAACTATGGTAAAAAGAAAAAAAAACAGTTGAGAAGAGGCAATACCTTAGATACATGCAGCATGCAAAAGAAATGATTTAAGTGAATCTGTATAGCCATTTATTCATTGGTTATTTGCTTCTGAAAAAAGTGATAACTTTAGTCAGTTAACCAGTGGCAAGTTATCAAGCTGAAAGGGGCTTCCTATGGCATGCAAACATTTTTTTCAAGACAAAGACGTAATTAAACCGAAAATGTAAAAACTGCTATTTGGATAAGTAAAAAGAAGCAAATGAAGCACGCATTAGTCTAAATTTAAAAAGTTTCTTTATGAGAGGTTTCAACCACTAGAAAATTCCATATTCTGCCATTCGCTATTATAGCATCTGAAACAGAATTCAAATAAGACATGTTTGAACCTCAGAAACTTAAGACTACTCAAATCCTAAACCCACATCTGAAAAATAAATAATAGATAACCTCTCTTTCTCATTAAGTGGCAATTTTAGTTTCTGCAAATTCAAGAAATAATGCACACAAAATAAAATGCAAATACTGTGCCTATTCACCAAACCTAAGGGTAGAGAGGAAGAGCAGAAGATACAATTATAGATAGTTAGGGAAGAAGGGAGGAGAACCTTATTTTGGTGAAGGCTGTGACTCGCACAAGAAAAATTTTGAATTGTAAGCCATCTATACAATGTTACTTAATTTGAAGGTATTTTTCTCTTCATTTATAAATACAACCTACTTTCTGCTTAATGAACATTAATGTTTATTAATTTTAACATAGATTTTAATCTGATATTATAGGTAATTCATCAGGATTCAAGGAAAGAATACACCTCAGACAATAGGAAAAAAGGTAGAAAAGAAGGAAAGAAAAGAAGTATACAAAGAAATAAAGAGGAAGACAAAAACAAGTAAAGAAATGATTTGGGAGGCAAAGAGAGTACAAACAAGGGGGTACACCTAGAAAGGGCTAAAATAGAGACATATATGAAGGGACAAAGAAGGAAAGCTGGAAGGGTAAGAAGGAGAGGGAAGTAAAGGTTGTTTCAATAAGATTCAAATTATTTGGCCCCATCCTATGAGATTCACTTAGCCTTTAAGAGAATTTTTACCTACTGCCTTCTGGCTAGCTTACAGTTTTTAAATTGCCGGAATGTTGAATTTTTAAAAGCCCCTATTTTTTATGAGATAGCCACACCTGTCCACCAGGAGGGAAAAATACTTCTTGGGCTATAAGCTGTGATGACCATAGCAGTGTCATCAGAATCTTCCCCCGAGGCCACATGTTCCTAATGTTTACATTAAGGGAACAGTTGTGAATTTGATTTAGTAGAGCAGAACTAAAACTGGAAAATATAAGACACATAAAGAAACAGATGGCTAAAGGTATACATGACAAACTTTTCTCATTTCCTTCTTTAAAATGTCCACATAATGCTTTTCTCATGGAGCTTCTAGATTTACTCATCCTGTTTTTAGAAATGAACTACTAGAAATCATTTTTTCTGATGAAAATTCTTTAAAATATGAGTACAATTTAATTTTCATCTTATGACTCAGGTTCTTCTTTAAGACTGAGTCATTTATTACTGTACGTAAGAATAGTGCTTTCGTGGTATTAAAAAGGAAAAAATTTGTAGGTTTGAAAAACAAATTATAGTATGGCCACTAACAATTTTCATCTTGGGAAATTTGAAAATGTGAGATTGTTTTTACCTTCAAGAGGCTGTGACACAAAAATCATGTGACATAAGACCTTTTCGATGGATCTTTTAATTGTGTTTTCCAAGTTAAGAATCTATAAAGCTGATGAACTACCTCTTAAACTAAGTCAGAATTTAGATATGTCTTCTACAACTCTGAATGAGTATTACTTCCCCATGGCCATCAAAGGCATGTCTCCAAGGTATAAGAATAGTCCCTGCCAATAAATATAGCACCTAATATGTAAAATTCAAGTTGATCCTTGTACTTGCATTGTTACTATTATCAACAAACCATTTCTCTTTTGCAGCAATCTTCTTGAGCCACTTGTCCATTCTACATAGATCAGTTTATCTAGTTTTAGGTAACTTACCATAGTCAAATAGCTTAAGAAGATTCCTATGAAGAAACTACAGGTTGGAGATAATACTACCAGGAACTATGAATCTAGTTATATCTTCCCAGGCACATGTCAGCTGAAATGCACTGCAGTATGTTGACAGTAAATGAAAAGAATGTTTGCGCCACTATCAGCACCCACCAAATGAAGATCTCATGCTTTTCTCAGGGTCTCTCATTTATCATATATGACAGTGATCCTCCAAAATGGACCAAATGAGAGTTTCCAGGTCAATCTAAATGTTAAATATTAGTGGAGTTTAAATACGTTGTTATATCTTTTTTGTTTGTTTGTTCAGCTTTAATTGAGTTTATTGGTACATTTTAGGGATACAGTACAGTTACATTCATTGTTGGGATCTTATACCTTTACATGACAGGTCTTGATTCTCATTTTTTCCCCTTGTCCCTGCCCTCCTTTCACCCCCTCCTCCCCTCCCCATCTACAACCACGTTATTACCATCTTTTCATTATCTCACATTTTTTTCTTTTCCCTTTTTACCCTTCCCCTACCCGTCCCACCTTCCCTACACCTTTAGCTCCTTTCTTCTCAATGTCAGTAAAAATACGTTGTTAGATCTTAAATAAAATGATCCTAAATAGAACTTCTAATACTCTTTTCTTCCCACCCTACAATGGCACATCTGGGTGCATCCCACTTTGGAGAATGCTTTTAGAAGGTTGCTCCTAATATATATGGACATGACATTATGAGCAACAGCAGATCTGAATACTGAAGATCCAATATCTGTTGAGCACTTACTGAGAGTCAGGTGCTATATATGTGTCATCTTATTTAGTCTTCAAAATAATCCCATTTGTAGACGAAGAAAATAGAGGTTCAGTGATACTCAATGAGATTAAGCAACTTTCCAAAGGTAATAAAATAGGCAAGAGAGCTGATGTTTGAATAAAACACTACCTTCTTTGCAACCACTATGGAAATCAATATGGAGATACCTCAAAGAACTGGGACTAGAAGTTCCATTTGACCCAGCCATCCCTCCACTGGGTATCTTTCCAAAAGAATTAAAAGAATCATATCACAGAGATATATGTGCACCTATGTTTATAGCGGCACAGTTTGTAATAGCTAAAACTTGGAAACAGCCTATTTGTCCATCAGTTGGAGACTGGATAAAGAAGATGTGGTTTTTCTATAAAATGGAATATTACTCAGCCATAAAGAATGAGAAATTAGATTCTTTCATAGGAAAATGGATACATATTGAGGATACACTCCTAAGTAAAATAAATAAGTCATGCATGTGTAAATACCGAATAGCTTCTCTGGTGTGAATAAACTATAATAGTACATAAGATCCTAATGAGATAACTGACAATGTGAAATAGGAAGAAAGGTGTAGGGAAAGTGGGAAGGGTAGGGGAAAGCTAATAAGGGAAAAGAAAAAAATATGAGAAAATGAAAAAATAGAAATGAAGTGTTCATAAAGGTGGAGGGGAGGAGGAATGAAGGGAGAGCAGGGACAAGTGGAAAATATGAGAATCAAGACCTATCATGTAAAGGTACAAGATCCCAATGATGAATGTAACTGTACTGTATACCTAGAATGTACCAATAAACTCAATGAGGGGAAAAAAAAACTACCTGCTTCTAAAAGCCCCTCTTTTCATAGCATCACTTTCAAAATGTCAATACATCAACAGACATGTATGCAAATTTAATCACTTTTAAGGAATTTTTCCCAAGTTAATGCCTCCTTTTGTGGAGTTTAACTGAAATCTTAAGGGTACAAGTGTGAGCACTTTCTGAAACTAAGATAAGTGATACTTTTTTAGTAAGTTTTGCTCTATTCCTTCTCTATTTTGATTTTCATGATTCAGAGGTGCTGCCATTGAAAAACATCTGTTTTATCTAAATTTAATAATCCCTATTAGTGGTATACTATACCTTCCCTTATTCTGAAGTCTTTCCACAGTTTGAAATTTAATCTGCTGTAATTCATAAAAGAGTTACCCAAGTGCTAGGGTTTGGACATATCTAGGCTGTTAGGGCCTGGTTCTAATTTTTAACTTTGATTTTCCAACCTGAATATGCTTTCTCATACTCAACACAAGCATCATGTAATTCTTTTTCTTCCTTTCTTCCATGGTAATCAAATCTTTAAACTGAAGCCTTTAAATTGTAAAACATATACTGTAATAATAACGTATTTGGCATGTTGGGGTGGGACTGTCATATCTACTAGCTTATTGTCCTTTCTAAAACTACTGCCAGTCCTACACAGTATGAATCTGCTGAAATAGCATGCTGGTTCTTATTGTGTGGCTTGTCTATAGTTCTCACATGTCAGTGACTGGGGATTAAGGTAACTAAGGCAAAGAGTGTAGTTAAACTTAAAGGTGAGATAAAAGGAAACTATAAACTTTCTTAATTGAGAAAGGGACAGAGAAAGGTAGAGACAAGAAAGATTCAATGTTTTTCATCTTTATTTTCCTTCCTTCCCCAGGCCCCACTATCCAACTGTTTTCTTCTTTTTCTTGACTCTTTCTACCCTAGGAAGATAAGAAGATAGACATGACAGAAATGAAGGGGGGGTAGGGAAAAAAACAATATGACCACTAACACAAAGGCACTGCTACTCATGTGGTACAAAGACAAGTCTAACTAGCCAGCCTGCCAGACGGCCTCATGTTCACATACCCTGCCACTGGGTCAAAATGAGACTTTCCCTTTTATACAAGTTTCCATATTCTTTTTTTAATTAATTAGTTTTATTGGTACATTTAAGGTATACAATGCAATGACATTCATCATTGGAAATTTGCACCTTTACATAATCCATTTTGGTTCTTATTTTTCCCCATTCCCCTGCCCTCCCTTCAACCCCTCCACCTCTCCCTATCTACAAAGACTTTGTTTCCATTTTTGCTTTTCCTTACGTTAATTCCAATCCCATCTTTCTTTTTCTGGACCCCTCCCAGTTCCCCTTCCCTCTTGCACCTTTCAGGTTTCCATATTCTACTTTAGCCTTCAGGAAGTAGAAAATACTATCCACTGCCCATTTCTTTCTAGGGCTTTTAGTATAACCTTAAAAAGTAAATGGGATTGGAAAGAAAAGTAGAGTGCCTTACTCCCTTTTCCTAGTTGCTTAACCATCATATCAGACAGTGTTTATTAAATCAATTCCATGACCTGGGTACCTTTAAGTGGCCTATTTCTCTACAATAAATATAACCAAAAGACTTTTTAAGGTTTCTGTAATTTGCCCTACATTCATTGAAATGTAACTTTAAAATTTTTTAGCATTATATGGTATATTCAGGGCAAAGTATCTTTTCACTACTCATATTAAGTCCACCTTATATGACCCTTCATAGAGTTTCCAAACTATCTTCACATCCTTTATCTTAGCTAAACCTCAACAGCCCCATGAAACAAAGCTAATGCTACATTCTATTAGAAACTTGAATAGGTGTTCTCCAAGAACAAGGCCCCTTACAGTCATGGGTTCAACCAAATATCAGAGATGTAAGTGCTTGGTGATTATCTAGGCTGCACTTTCACCTGACATCACATGCCCAAAATTCCACAACTACTGAGTAGCACAGCCGCGACTATATGTTACATCTCCTGACTTCCCTCATCCCTGCCCAAATGCACTGATTTTTCCATTATTCTTCCACATATTTTTTGACCAGCTCTGCCCTAATCTAATAATACTCCAGAGCGGATGTTCAAGAAGCAAAGAGGAAAATGCCTAGGGCAGCAGGGGATTACTAGAACAATGAAATAGTGAGCTGCTCAGTATAACTCTAACACTGTCGGGCACCTGGCACTTGTCAGCATGCTAAAGCCAAGCAGAACCTAGAAACTGAGCAGATAACAGTGAGGGAGCAGCAAAGCACCAACACTGCACATGGGAGTGGCAACCTTAACTATTGCCCTTCTTGCATTTCTGATCCACTCCTTCCTCTCAGATTCTTACATACTCCGAGTACAGCATGTCTGTCTGTGCCTATCTCTCACTGTCTCTTTTTTTCTCCCTCCCTACCTCATTTTCTTTTCACCTTGTGGTTCATGAACTGTGTCCCACCCTTTCTTAGCTGCTGAGCTACATGAAGGATTATTGTACAGAAAAGTTATAAACTTTTATTTATTTATTTTTCCTCACTGAGTTTATTGGTACGTTTTAGGTATACAGTACAGTTACATTCATCATTGGGATCTTGTACCTTTACATGACAGGCCTTGGTTCTCATTTTTCCCCTTGTCCCTGCTCTCCCTTCACCCCCTCCTCCCTTCCCTATTTAAAAAAACTTTGTTTCCATTTTTGTATTTCTCATATTTTTTTCTTTACCTTTATTTCCTTTCACCTACCCTTTTCATTTCCCCTACACCTTTAGCCCTTTTCTTCCTATTTCAAATTGTCTATTATACCATTAGGATCTTATGTACCATTATAGTTTCACACCAGAGAAATTATTCCGTATTTACACATGAGTGACTTATTTATTTCACTTAAGAGTATATCCTCATTATGCATCAATTTTCCTATGAATGACTCTACACTTTTAAAATAGGGTATTTAATTCACTTTTACCACACTCTAAACTATTTAATCTGTTCTACTTTAATCCACTGTATGTTCTGATTGATATGTACTATAAATCATGGCAAGATAACCTCAGTGCTTATTTTCAAGTAAATAAGCAGCACAACGCCATGTGTAGATTTGTTGCAGGAAAAAAATGTGGTTCTTCATGTGCTGCTAAATCTCTCAGGCTTTAATCCAACCTATTTTCCAATCTCTTAATCTGGAACATATTTTACTTCTTTTAACAAATATGTTTAAAATGAGCCCCCAAACCAGAACAGGACATTTTTAACTCTTTATCTCTTGTCTGGTCATATCTATGAAACCTAATTTCAGTATATGTGCTGCCGAAGTGAGCACAATGGAACCTAATTTCAAAGGCAAACAAAACATTTACTTGTTGGGACCAGGGATTTAGCTCAGTGGTTCCACTACCTGCCTTGCAAGCACAAGGTCCTGAGTTTGATTCCTGGTACCCCCCCCCAAAAAAATTCTTGTTTTCTATTTGATTATCACTAAAAATTATGTTGATTTCTCAAGTGACAAGGTCTTAGTTCATTTTTTTCCCATGAAACAAGCACTTGGGGCAATAAAATGTGTTGGAAAAGCTCCACAGTTTGCTGCCAAAATAATGACAATTGCTGATTCCGTTCTATCGTACATATTAGGAAAACCACAATACATACTAAAAGGAAATAGCATTATTTCAGGATGGGAAAATGCAATGAATAAAAGCCATGCAATTTAAATTACAGTCATGTGACAATCACTGTATCTCCCATAGTAGCAAAACTTACCATAAATAAGTGGCAGTCCTAATGATTACTGATGGAAGGAAGTATCTATGAACATGAGTTAATTACTTTAGCAAATATCTAAGTGCCTGACATATGCTAAAAGTATATATCCAGGGCATATGATTAAGTCCTGTAGAATATCTTGCTTCATGGAACTATTTTAATTTTTATCATTATATGATCGGTGGAAGTTTTACTAAGCTGCTATAACATGACTAGCATTACAGCACCTAGTGATGAGTATGAATTTATAAACTATTTCACATTTTAGATATTAAAAAGGAGTAAGAAAACTAAACTCACAAGGACTTGCTATGTCTTAACTTTTATGCATAATTACCCATTGGTAGAAAATTTACCATCCTAAGCAGAACCTATAGAAACCCTAATGAAAAATTAACTTTTAATTATTTATACCCATGCATATATGTATAACTTAATTAGACCATAAATTTAATGAGTATATTGACCGTGCTCATTTTTGCTCACCATTGTTCACCCAGTATAGAATAGCTGGTATTTAATGAATAAATAAAGAAATATAAGGTAGTCTCATATTTAATAAACATTTATTGTTACTATAATAAACATAAATGACCCCATCAGTTATAGTTCATTAAACAGTCAATGTTCCCTTATATTATTTTTTATTATTGTTTATTGGTATAATTTAGACATAGATGATGATCTCATATATTCCTTATATTCTTTTCTTCTTATACTCTGTGAATATTTTTCATTCATGAAGTTAAGAACTGTTCCATTAAGTTTGTTTTCTTCTGTTTCTATTAAATGCTATTCATTTAGAAAGTGGTAACTGGTCATTTTAGTCTTTAGAGTAGTATGCATTCATGGTGTGGTACACTTTGGCAACGTTTTTATATCTAAAACACATACACTGCTATAAATAGATAATAATTTTCCATGATATAGACATTGAGTTGTTTTGATTTCATAGGTCTTTCCCCTCCTAGGGAAACACAGATGCTTAGCATTCTGAAGGAGCTCAATAGCTTCCTATATTTGTGGTGTCATTATTACCATTTTGTTATAGCCTGAAAAATATAGGGACCCATATTACTAGGTATTTTTATACTTTTCATGTCTTCTTATAAAGGGACATCTTATAAACTGGATGAATTCTAAGACATCAAGGGCAGACACAGAAAAGAAAGAGAAAAAGAAAAAAGAAAGAAAGAAAGAAACAAGCAACAGTCTCTCCAAATGGACATAGGAATAACAAATCAGACATTAGTCCACAAATTTTAAAAATCCTTTAAAAAATCTTATGGCTACTCTTTCTGTTCTCTATAGGATTTCAGGTTAGTAAACATCCAAAAGAAAAAGGAAACTTGTTGAAAATCTAGCCTCTGAAGCAATCAGAATTCTCTACTAAGATGGCTGCCTCTGGAGAAGATGGGTGGGAAGGGTACCTGTCTGGTGGGGCCATGAGAATGCTTGTCAACTTAGAGGTTTACACAACTTACAACACTGATGGGGTTGTAAGCATTAATATGTGCCAGCACACATTCTCTTAGTCATAGAGACTTTAAAATTCTAAGGTCTGGTTTGCCTTTTACAAGACATAATATTGGTTAAAAATGTTTTTCTTAGCATACTCCACAAATCTAAGAAACTAGCTTATAAGCACTTCATTTTCCTTTTCCCCTGCCATGCCCTTGCCCTTCTCCCAGGTAACTAAAAACCATTTCTAGAGTAATATCATTAAATGTACATTTAATGATATAACTCTAGAATATTCTCTTTCCAGATAATGATTAAGATGCTAATACAAAAAATGTTGCCAGGTACCACAACAGTAATAGAACTTTGATGTTTTCTGGATATTATTCTTTTCTTTGTTTTTTTCTGTTTTGTTTGTTTTTTATGGAATGTGCTGAATGTCTATAATTTTGTTCAGATGACTGCAGAACCTGGAAAAGCTGTTGCTGCTATTGATGCATAACATACTGCTATTATTAGTCTTTTTATATAAATATAAATAT
>NW_022900951.1:86643902-86649316 GCF_012274545.1 Fukomys damarensis
ATATAAATATATATATATACATATATATCTAAATTGAATTTTGGGAAACTTTAACGGTGCTGCCAACTTTGGAAAAAGTCAACCCAATTTACTGTGTTGAATTGGCATTGTACAGAAATGGACAGCCATATTGGTCTAGAAATGTTAATTTTTTATTTTTATTTTTATTTTTTTTCCATGTGTACAGGGGTAACACATTGTACTAAATATGTAAGGTCACATCTACGTGGGTTTGATTACAGAAACTAATAAATTATTCTCTAAATAATGAAAAAAAGAATAAGGTAAGACTATCAGAGCAAGAAGCAATTCAAATATGTTTAGGGACCATTTTCATCTCCAAAATTAAGGATTATTTTAATGTTACATCATTGCCTTTTCTCTTTTACTTTCCTTTTAGTTTTATTTTAGGATTCCCTATTTTTAATGTTCATACAGAGATTTCTTTAACTGAAATACCGAATGGTTTCTTTGGTGTGAAAAACTATAATAGTACACAGGATCCTAGTGAGATAATTAATAATGTGAAATAGGAAGTAAAGGGCTAAAGGTGTAGGGAAAGTGGGAAGGGTGGGGGAAAGGTAATAAGGGAGAGGAAAAAAATATGAGAAACTGAAAAAATGGAAATAAAGTGTTTGTAAAAGGGAAGGGGACGAGGAGCTGAAGGGAGGGCAGGGACAAGGGGAAAAAATGAGAATCAAGAACTATTATGTAAAGGTACAGAATCCCAATGATGAATGTAACTGTATTGTATACCTAGATTGTACCAATAAACTCAATAAAAAGAAAAAAACATTTCTTAGACTTTAGTAAACAACATTAAGAAAACTGAATGAATATTTTCTGTGGATTTAACTTTCCTGGAAATAATCGCCAATGATGGAAACAAAGTCTTCATAATAGAATGAAACTTTGTTAATTTGGGTTCCACTAGTTCAGAATTTGTGCTCATTCTAGACCTACAATGAAGGTTTCCCTTTGCAAGTCTGGAAAATAAGGGTCTGCTAAGCAAATCAACTTTGTAGTTAAGGTTGTAACGAAAGTATAGCACTTGTTCAAAGAGGGCAAATTACTTTCCAGATTTTAAAATTAACCATTTATAGACACTATAGCATCATAATTATGAATATTTTGTGTATGTTAAAAAGCAGGTCTCTAGAGGACTTAACAGACAGCTCATTTTGAGTTACCTGTGTTACTAAGTCAAGCAAAACGGTTTTTAAAGTAAATATTTCATTCATTATTTATTATATTAGTCTGCCAATTATTCTGAACTTGAGCGTTTTTACTTCCATTCTGGTGTTGCTAGCTACTTGTCTAGTGTGACAAAGAGCTCTAAGTTTAAGTCTTATGGTAGGTCACTAATATTCATCATTAATTTGTTCCAGGAGGTACAAAGAGTACCCAAACCAAAAAGTATCATACCAATTGTTTAGGCTGGAAAGGGTAGCAAGTCATAAGGCAATCAGCAATGGACCCCCAACAAGTTCTACTTGTGTGTTGAGTACCAAACAAATGGTGGGTATCAGGACAAAATTTCTATGTCAAAATGTGTCAAGTACCAAATCTGTTAAGTTTCAAAGCAGTGGAATACCAAGATATGGCTTTCATGGAAACATACAGGTCAAGCCTCTTCACAGAGTTTAATTACTCACTAAGTTACCGTATCTCAGGATGTAGCTAGTCATAGAAGAGGGGAAAGGGTAAAAAAAGGCTTACACCCCCCCCCCAGTTATTGAGCTCTAAACAAAAACAAATAAAAAGCCAAAGCAACAAATAAAATTATTTGGAAAACTGTCAGTTAATTACTAAATATCTAGTTATTATGAAATAAATATTAGGTAAAAGCCCTACAAGGTAACATCACTCAAAAGGAAGCATTTCTGGAGGCTGTTATTCCTCATACATCCATTCTGGCGCTCACTTCCCTTCGCATAAGTTAGTTGTCAAGCTCTTCACAACCACTTCCTCTGCAAGTATGGTTCACTGCCTTGAAGGCTTAGTTACCTTGACACAAAAACAGATCTGGCCATTTTAATTATATTGTAAGCTCTCATATTTACACAGGTTTTTCTTAATTACAAGGCACACTGAACTAGTACATCATGAGTGCCTTACTAATTTTGCTCGGTTTGAAGCAATATGATTCTTCCTTTTCATATATATAACTCTAAGTCAGAGCAGTAAGATAAAAAATGGTTCCAAGACTTCTCGTTTCTATGGAAACTTTGAAAATACTACAATCATTAAATATGTCTGCTTAAGAAAATTTGAGACAGTAAAATTGGTAGGTATCATTTTGGAAGAGCTATACAGGAATACTGAATAAAATAATCATAGGTCAATGTTCCAACAAAAGTGAAATGCTGGACAGTAAATTTTATAGGGGGGAAATCTTCAAAATGGTTTTGGAAAAGAAAGTCATTAAAAAGTATCCCTCTTAAAATGTAAGTCTCTTTATGTACCGAGTTAATCATTTGTGTAATCTCAATATTATCCCTTTTCTAAAGAGGAACAAGACAGCCCAGAGTCCAAAAATATAATCTATAACCAGATATCATAAGCTTATGACTCTTTTAAGAGAATTTTGCTTTTTAAATTGGCTTGGGCAGGGCCGGGGATTTAGGTCAGTGGTGTCGCCGCTTGCATTGCAAGCGCAAGGTCCTGAGTTTGAACCCTGTTACCCAAATAAATAAATACATAAATAGACTTGGGCACATATTTAAGAAAGTCAGCAAGCAGAGGGCACAAACCTGCTAGGCAAAGTAAAGCAGTTCACATTTGTTTTATTGGAGTGTTTTTCTGTGGAACATTACAAAAGTCATAATTGATACCTGCATAAAATTAATGTAATCATACAGCAATTTGGATTTCTAACTTGTCTAAAGTCATTTTACTACTCAATGCTAGACTATTATGATAGGTTAACATTAAGTATTTATAATCAGATATTTGAAAATGGTTTTTTTAGACATTGTATACAGTAGTAACCATAAATCTCAGGTATTCTCTTCCCTTCAGAAAATACAGGGAAATGTCTGTACCTAAGGAACTATTTAAATTGGTCCATGGTACTACTGTACCTATTCGTTTTCACTGCATTATATGACTGATGCTCAAAACTTAGTGACTCCAGGTGATTGCTGGACATGATTTGTTTCTGTTGTTGTGTTGTCAATATAAATTACTATAATGGAGGATGGACTCTTAGCCTTCAGAAAAATACCTTTTCCCTCTCTGTAGTTTTGATAATCTAGGCAAATCAAGGAAGCTGAGGTATCAAAGGGCATCCCCTCTACACATTACAGAAGACCCTTTGGATAGAATTATACCTGGTTTGAGTTTCATAGTTAAGACATCACTCGGTTACAATATAAAAACAAGTCTTATAAACTGAAATCATATTCACAAAACATCTGGAAGATTTCCCAAATGAAAAGAGATTACACAAAGGTATTACAAAATAGGGCCACTGACTTTTATTGTAATCAAATTTAGTTATTTGCTATTGTACTAGACAAATCAACAACTGTGCTGTCAACCTTTAAAGAAGCCTGGAATCCATTTTACTTCAGCATTGAAACCCAGATGTTCTGAAGTAATAAGTACAAATATTAAAATTCCATAATAACTGCCCAATGTTTAAAAACATCTCTTTATACGTATTTTATAGGTATTTTATATGTATATTTACATATGATTTTATTTGTATTTCATACATATATTTTATGTGTTTTTTGTTAGAAAGAGGTATTTTAAGGGTTCTGCTATACTTTGACAAATGTCACAAAGTATCACTTCCTGTAAGCAAGTGGTAGCATATGAAAATCATTTTTAATTTTCTAAGTTCTGCTTGCTGCAAGAGCTATGAGAAAATATCAGTCTTTCTCATCTTTTTTACTATATATTTTAAAATAATATATTTAATAAAATATATAATATATTAAATTAAATATGCCACTCTTATACCCTGAAATACTTTAATGAATTCTTCATTCAAAAAAGTTGTGCACAAAAGATAATCTAAGACTCACATTTACTTTGACATTAAAAATAACTCTTTTACAATGTGTCAAATATGCTCTTGTTCCTGTTTTACCTATCACTTTTAATGGTATCATCCTCCTCCTTCGCTTCACGTACAAAGGAACCTTTTAGAGTCATCTTCCACTCCTCCTTTTACCTTACTTCCCACATACAGTCTCATCTTGTTCAATTACTACCTCGTCTGTTACATGTCTCTTTACATCCCTTGTGCTACTAACCTAATTCAGGCCTGTAGCATCTCTCATGTGAAATATTTAAAATTATCCTAACTCTTTTGTTTCTAATCTCTATCCTTCCCATTCCTCCCATATACAAGAAACCTGAGTCATGCTGTATTAACTTGACTCTTCTGCTGACAATCTTTCAATGGCAATACAATGCCTTTTGAAAAAAATCTAGCTCTAGTTTATTGTTTTTCTCCCATTGTCCCCACTGGAGCCCAAGTCATGCAGGGTTGTTTACAGTATTCCACAAAACAACATATACTTTGGTTTCCTTACATTTGGCTCAGAAAGTTATTTGGACATACAATGTATATCCTTTTTATATCCCCACTTTTGAATATTGAAACTGAATCTTAGATGCCCACAGAGGTTCAGTTTAAATGTCAGTTCTATAAAATCTTCTCCAATCTAGCCAAGCATAATTAACTTCTACTTCTAGTAGCATTATTTCTACATCTAATATAGCATGGATTATGTTCTTTTCTTTGGTGTGCATACCAATTCCCCTTTACAAGACAATCCTTGAAAGTACATATCCTGTACTGTTCATCTTTATAGCTTCACAGTACCTAGTTCAGCAACTTAGTCAAGTGCTCAATAAATGTAGAACTCAAATGAATAAATCTTATTCAAGCTTGCTGTGACTGAGAAGCAAAGGCTGTCAAGACATATAACAAATCCTATCTTTAACTACAGCTGTGTTGTTATAATTGCTGTATATTTAGAGAAACACTGAATGCATCTTTCAATCAAGCTTTGGAACTATAGTAACTATTCTAAGTTTGAATTACCTTATTAAGAAAATAGAGAACAGCAAGAACACTGAAATCTGTAGTAAAATAATGTCAATGAAGAAAATCTTTTGCAGTAGATCCAGCTGTACAAGTTCGACCAATAAGCCACAAAGGCCTTTTTAAAAAAACCAGAATATATGGAATATTACTCAGCCATAAAGAGCGAGAGAATAGATTCATTCATAGGAAAATGGATACATATTGAAGATATACTCCTAAGTGAAATAAATAAGTCCCACATGTGTAAATACCAAATAGAGTCCCTGGTGTGAATATTCTGCAACAATGCATAAGATTCTAATAAGATTACTGACATTTAGAAATGGGAGGAAAGGAGCTAAAGGTGTAG
>NW_022900951.1:86649555-86676623 GCF_012274545.1 Fukomys damarensis
AAAAAAAAAATAAAAAAAAAAAAAAACCAGAATATAAAGAGGGCAATATTATGCATATTAATGAAAACTAGAAGATACTGAGAAGAGTACATTAGTTCTGAATCAGTCACTGCTCCTTGCTGAAGCTGGATTCGGATCTCCCACAAGAAGAGCTGAGTAGATTTGATCCTGGATTTGATCCCATTTAATTTTCAAGTCTGACAAAATTACAACTTGAAAATAGCCTGACAACGGCAACTGTTAAGCACAGTAAATCCCTTCTCCTATAACCCCCTCAAATGCTCTGCATTCACAACCTTCTTTTACCAGATATTTTGTTGAAATTAATACATTCCTATCAAATGCATATCAAAAGGACTTTCTTTCTCACTGCAAGTGAACTTTATTATATTAAGCATTTGATCTAACCTCCAAACTGTGTATTCATTACACAGAAACTTATTGCGTGGTATTTACTGCATGTGGAATGAGAAGGAGTCAAGCTCAAACAGGGTAGGATCTATTTGGGAATGAATATTCCCATATTAATGACTGCAGACAGCCTTTAGGGGCTTCATCTCAAAAAACTTTTTGGAACTTGGTGAGAATAAAGATAAAAATGTCCCAGTTCCTAGCCCAACACTTCTTTATTGGAAAAAAATATGTGAGACACTGTTTTTTGTTGTTGCTGTTGTTGAGTTCAAGTTTTATTTCTGCGTCAACATAGCTTCTCTAAGTGATTCAGTCCATTAGCAGAATCAAACATAATTAACTAGATATTAATAATGGCATGATGTGAACCCATGACCTGGAATTACTTACTTGAAACCTTGGCTGTCCCAGTGTTCAACCATCACAATAAGAGCACTTCTGAAAAGTCATCACCCACTCACCCAACCTCTGCAGGACTAGGAACTACACACAAAACTTCACAGAAATGACCATCTCTCTCTTATGGGGACTTTAAAAAAATAAATGGGCAGTAGAGTTTCTGTGAATAAAATGTCCTCCATCAAACAAGTCTAGTAAGCAGCCTCGTGGTATCTTCCACTATTTTCTTCAGGCTGTTTCTATTTCTCAGTCATCTTATTTGTAGAATTATTATATACAGGTTTTTCCATCGGAGCATATTTTAAACTTACATTTCAATTGTTTCACTTCTGTAATAGTGCAACTCATAGTTGCACCTAGAATATCTAAATATTTTGTTTACCTAAAGCTCCCATAACAGTGTAGTGCTCCTGTCCCTTATTAAATGACTAATGCAATTATAAAGTAATAAGTAAAAACTTCATTGATTTGAAATTAAATAGAAAACTAAATATAGATATTTCTTACCTTAGAAGTACATCACTAAAAATGAAAGTGAATAACTTTTGTAAATTAATTTTCCTACAATTTACATTTTCAGAGATGCTTTATTCTTTATTTCTTATTTACCTTATATAGGCTGTGGTTCTCAGCATTTTAATTATATTGCATTGCCCACCTTGTAAATAAATACTTCAGTATACTAAGGGAACTGACTCATTCAAACACTTATTTTGATCTACATTTAAACCCCTTCAGCTACTTAGGGGATGCGAAGATATGAAAAATTTAGCCTAGTTCCTCAAGGAACTACCAATTTAAGCAGAGAGATAGTAATGGAAGAAACTAACTAGACAAAACAAAGCAAGGGCTATCACAGAGGCACCAACAATACGCAATAATAATACAAAGGGGAAAAGCAGTAAATCTGGGGAGCTTGGGAAAATCGCTAAGTGAGCCCTCTAAGACACAAAAATGAAATCTGTAGTGTCAAAGTGTACAGCCATGAGCATTTACTAATTCACATGCTTTGAAATTTTTAATTTTCTTTCTGAGAGGTTGTCTTAGTCTTTTTTTTTTCTTTTGGTTTTTTTCTAGACAGGGTCTCACTATATAGTTGAGACTGACCTGGAACTCACTATGTAGCCCAGGCTGGTCTCGAACTCACAGCGATCCTCCTGTCTCAGCCTCCCGAATGCTGGGATTACAGGTGTGGGCCACCATGTCCGGCCGGTTGTGTTAGTCTTAAACGGAGACAAACCTTAAACAAAAAACAGAACAGCAACAATCAATTGTGACACTCAAATATTTGGCACAATTTCTGCTCTACCACACCCCATCACTCTTTTCTTTCACCTCTTTGGCCTATGACTTCAGCCTACAAACGCCAAAACAAAAAATCTGATCAATTTCTGGGCTAGGATCTCCAGCTATTTCCTGGTTTCTCTTCCAGTATATCATTTATTTGCCATGTTGCCATGATCTAGCATATGGACTTGCATATGTTAAGAGATAACTTAATAAATTTGCAAAATTCCTTTCTTCAAATATTATAATACAGTAAGAAAAATGTATCTAAAAGTGTACCTTGACTTAGTACAATTGCCTCACATGTTTTATATGATCTTTGGCATATTAGTCTGGTTTTCAATCTGTATATGTGATAATTAACTTCATAAGGTCTTATAAGTACATGAATCTAATCCTGGTAAAATAAAAAAGGGGTGGAGGGAGGGGGAAAATAAGGGAATCCTCTCCTGTAATCCCAGAACTTGGGAGGCTGGGGCATGAAGAGTGCCGTGAGTTCAAGACCAGCCTGGGGTACACAGTGAGTTCAAGGCCAGGATGGACTAGATAGCAACACCTTGTCTTAAAAAAAATGATCGAAATGTGTTAAGTACATGTACCAATCTGCCATAGTAAATGTAATCAATCCAAACATGTACTAATAAAAGTTAAAAAAAAAAAGTGGAAGTTTTTGAAATCCTATTAAGAAACAAAGGGACAAGGTCAAATGACACAGACAACATCCCAGTTAACAGTGCTGTTAATTATTATAATTAACAAGCAACATATATGTAAAAAATTTAAAAAGTGTTTTGCCATCAAATTTTAAAATATCTATCTTGACCACTGACTTCCAAATGACATATTATTCATTTCAGGCAAAGAAAATTTTTTTAAAGAATAAGAGGGGAAAATGGACAAGATATTTAATAATGCATACGCTTCTAAAGTTTTCATTATTTTTGCCTCAAAATTTTAAAAGACTATGCAGCCATAAACTTGTATACATTTTTAAAATCCTCCTTGCATTTTACTACTCAAATTCTCAAACCTCAACTATAAAATAGAGTTTGGGTAATTTTCTTTATTACCCTATACCACTGTAAGAAATCTAAGTAAATCTAATGGTAAAATAGGCACAGCTTCTGAACACATATATGCAATTCCTTGTATTTTTTTATTTCTATGAGAAAAATGTCATAGATATATTTGTCTTCTGTTCATATAGCTCTTTCTTATTTTATAGATAGTTGTCCTAAGGAGCTTCAAATTGTAAAATAAAATTAAGGCAATATATTTGGTCTAAATTACCTAGAAATGTGGAATGTTTCAATTCTAATTTCTAAGGAATGGACTAACTTCTTATCCACAAAGTAATGCCTCCCTTTTGGCTAGGTGTAGAGAAGACCAGAGCTAGGTCTTTTATCCACAGTCCTTTATGGTCAATCATCTTGTTTATTGTGGGGGGGGGACGGACACCGGAGATCAAACTCAGGACCTTGCACCTGCAATGCAGGCATGGAGCCACTGAGCTAAGTCCCTGGCCCGAGTCAATCCTTCTTGAGACCTTCAATGTTCATAATGGATTTCAGAGTTTTATGTCTGCCTAGAATCAGAGATCTAAACTGATATTCCATGTAAATTTGCTGGTGTTAAGTATGAATGTTGTACACAAAGAAATCAAAGCTTCTGCTATTTGTATGAAAGAGATGATAAATTCTAGTGGGACTATGGGAGCTCAGAATACCAAACTTAACTGGAAAGATAGGTATGAAGAAAAAAGGCACATTGGCAGAAACAGTGCCTCCAGATTATAGGAGAAAAAAAATAAGAGAAGTTGAATGAAACTGGAAATATAGGATAGGGGATGTAAGAAAATGTTTAGAAAACCAAATTTAAAAACTGAGTCCCCAAATGATGTGAAGTTTACTCAAAGATTTTATTTTCTGTGAGCAGAGACTAAGGGCTATCTGCTGAGTTAATAAAGCAAATGTCTACACAAAATTTTCACCAAGGAACAGGGACCAATGTTACTGGAAAATAGTACAGCACTATGATTAGGAACACAGGTTTTGGAGTTTAAGATAGAATCAGGTTCAAATTCAGATGCTAAGATGTATTAGTTGTCACTTAGCAAGTTATTTTCCTCTCTAAGCCTTAGTTTTCCCCAACTGTAATGAAAGTGAAACATTTTCAACTTCATATGGAAATTGAAAATATTAAATGAAGTGACTTATGTAAAATACTAAAGACAATTCCAGTACACACACACAAAATAAGTTATTATTATTATTAGGATATATAACTATATAGTATGGTGAAACAATATCTTAAGGTTTTTTTTCTTTGAGTTTCTGAAATACATTATTTTACTCTCACATTTTTTTATTTTGAAAAACTCTAAAGGTTTTGTTCATTTTATGGAAATATGCCAAAAACTTGACAGAAGGCAGTAACTTTAGTGTTTGGTTTTTTTGGTACTGGGGATCGAACTAGGGACCTTGCACTTGCGAGGCAGGTGGCAGAACCACTGAGCTAGATACCCGGCCCTAAAGGCAGTAACTTTAGAGTCTTTACATTATGCAGTGATTATTTAATTACAGGGTTTCTTAAAACCATATGCTTCTTGACATATAACTAAAAATAAATAAATTTGTGTATTTTATGGATTCTTTCTACTACGGAAAATGTACTGACAGCCCAAGGCAGTGTAAGGCGATCTGTGTTCTAACTCTAGTTCCAATTCCATATCATAAAGTGTTGGGAGCAACTAAAAGATCTAGTACTGGATCTATCTTAGACTCTCTAAGCAACATGGCCCAGACAACTCCAGAAGTCTAGCCAGTGAGAGAAGTTGTGATGCCAGGAGCTTCAAAGGTTTCAATAACAGAGGATCAGTTAAAATTGTTATGTGTGAGTGGATGGAAGTCAATTTTCAACCTGTGTATCTTACCACTCCTAAACTTCTAAAGACTCAACCATTACTCAAAGAACAAATTTAACCACTCTGGTTAATACAGCTTTCTATAAAGAATAAAGGGCTAACTATAGGCAATCTTTGAATTCTAGCATTTCAGATAACACTGTGTAGCAGTGAGTTTAAAAGTATTTGAAAATGAGCTACTTAATTGGTAGTGAGTACCAAGTCAACAGAGATATTCATTCATATAGTGGCCAGATACTTATTTCTTGGAAGATCTTAAAACAGACTGAAGTATTTAATAGGTGTTTGAAGAGATGACTTCTAAGGATCTCTTCTATATCTGTGGTTCCATGGTGAGCATCAATTCACGTTGCTTCTTCAATCACTGGTAACCCATTTAATGACAAGAGATCAATCTTATGTTAATCTGTCTCCAAAAACGTTCTGTAAGAGGATGCCTGTCCCCTGGCCTTAAACTACCTCTCTATCATCAGCATCAACAACTCTTACTGGCTCAAGTACACTGGCAGTAAAGCAAAGGTGACAAAAGCTAACACAAGAAGACAGAAAGGGAAGAGAATCGAAATGGCCATTGATTCAAGTAAAGCTGTTACAAAAAAGCAATGAGTCTGGTTTTTATTTTCTTTGATGTAGCTTGGTAATCTATTGCTGAGAGCAATTTCAAAAGGAAGAGACAAAAACATAAAGTTAATAATTATAATCCAGCGGGTGAAATGTTATAACAGAGGCCTGGACAAAGTGTTATGGGAACAGAGACTGACCGATTTTGCTGGGGCGTGTCAAGGAAATTTCATAATGGAAGTAACAAGCTGAGTCTTGAAGGATGAGTAGGAAGTGGGTGGAAAGGGGGTGAAGCATGGGTGCGGAGAGGAAAAATCTTCAAAGCAAGAGAGCCATGAAAGAATATATTTAGGAAGTGATGAATAATTCTGCATAGCTGGATTATGAAGTTAGGTCCTCATATACCATGCTTCTTAAGAAGAATGGGCCTTCCTCTATGGTTATGGGGAGTAATAATAGCTCCTTTAAACTGGAAAATAACACAAGTCAACAAAGAAAGCTCTGGAGACTTCTGCAAAATGGTTTTAAGAAGAGGTATGTAAACCAGTAAACGAGAATGAGAACCCAGGCTTAGACAGTGGCAGTGAGCCTGGAAAGGAAGCAATGGATTCAAGAGATACTTAGGAGGGTAGAACCAACTAGAAATACTAACTGATACTATTATGCTCAATGGTCAGTTTTAAATATGTATGGAGTTTTAAAAGGATTAAATTAACGCAAGCAAGGTGATGATGCATTGCAATCACTGACTTACTTTCTGATAATGCTTGTTTCTTTTTATATTGAAAATCTCTCATTAACCTGTATGTGTCTAAGAAAAAAAGAACAATTGAATTTATTAAAATTCTATTTTAAATTTTTATTTCTTGGCTACTCTCATTTCTTAATTCCTTTCTGAAGTAGAAATATAACTAGTACATGTCAATACTTTATATACATGTGTCTCTTAATCCTCACAACAAACCTATCACACTGGCATTATGCCTTTTTTAGAGATGGGGAAACCAACACTCAGCAGAAATTCATTAGCTTTCTTAAGGTCACAAAGCTAAGAATTAGGGGAACCAGGAATAGATAACAGGTTTGGGTGATTCTAAAACCCACGCTCTTTCTACAATCTCACACTGCCTCTGAACTTAAAAAAATAAATATCAAAAAAGCTTATGTAAAATTTAAAAGTAAGTATTACAATAACTATAAAAATGGCTGCATCACTGTAAGACATTTGAGTAGAAATCTGAAGGGAACAAAGGGGCCAAGATGATAGACATCTGGGTGTGATGGATATCTGAGAGAATATTGTTCCAAGCACAGAAAATAGTATTGCAAAGGCCCTGAGCAAAGAATCACACTAGATGTGTTCAAAGGAAAACAAAGAAGCTAGCATGGCTAAGTCCAAATGAGTGAAGGAAGGTGGGAAGGGAGAAGTAGGACATTAGGAGAGAGGCAGGGGCAAACAGAACATGGTGGCATTGTAGAACATTAACTTATTCTGAGTTACATATGCATTTTGTAATGACTTTTGCTTTTACTCTAGCAAGAAGGTGTAGACACAGCAAGGTTTTTGTCTCAAATATAAGATTAGTACCAAGTAAAGAGAGCTTGGTGTTGCACCCATGCTAACAGGGTTAGTGTGCTGCTCTGAGAATTATAATAAAACCTGTAAAGCAGAAGATGCAAAAGCCTGTAAAGGTACATTCTCTTATGGTAACAGGCACACTGGTAAGCTGATATATGAGGCACAGGAATACGTCAATAAACAGTAGATGAGGATTTTTAAATGCAGCCTTTTAAAGAACGAAATTTTTAAAAGAGCAATCATTTTTTATAAAATTCATTTGTAAACCTGTAAATTTAAGTCATCCTTTTATCACTGCAATATTTATGCTTTAGTTGAAATCTGGTTTTATCTGAGCTGACTCCCATTTCTAGTCACAACTCTTTATTAGAACAAGGAATTCAGGAAGAGGAAACAATAAACAATTCCTTCAAGTTGCTTTCAGGCCAGGTTTCCAATCAGAAATCTTGTTTTCTTGGTTCTACTGCCACTACAAACAGCTTTTTATCCAGTACCATGTTGATTCTCTTCAGAGGGTTTTTTAAAATAAATTAACATTTTAAATATTCTCATTTTTGTAGATTCAAAGCAAAGATTATTTTAATTATTATTAACTATATTATATTATGAGAAAGCTTGATTTGAGATACTCCAAATATAGCAAGCTTCAAAACTGAGATGATGCTACAGCTTGGTTTTGGTACTGAATCACACACACTTTGTCAGATGCCTACTGTACTGGCCTATCCAGGTCTATAGTACAGTCTGTGGTACGGAACAAAACAAAGAGAACTGGTCCAAATGGGAATTGAACCCATGAGCCTATCAAGTAGTGCAGAATTGTTTACTGCTCTACTCATTTCATTTTACTGAATGCTTGCTTAGATTACTTATTTCTCCAGAACTAAATAATAAAAAGTTATCTCAGAAGAATAGCTTAGATTAAAAAGCAAGTTGAAGTACTTAGAAAAGGTTCTCTTTCCTGTCATTCCCAGTGAAATGGCTACAGTTGGAACCTTTTGAATCAGCTTTTTGGAAGATATAATGTAATCCTGAAGGAAGTTGGATATACCAACAAAAAGCTGAATACTATGTAATCTCTTATAATTAAAGCTTCTAAGGAATTTATTTTATGGCCTTTTGAATTTTCACTGTTAGTACTAGGCAGGACAAACATAAGCACTTCAATGAACAATTTTTTAAAATGGGGGTTAAAAATGGGGACAATAACATGCTAATCTAACTTGAATGATGAACCAATAGTTTTAAGATGCATATTCACAGGATAATTTTTGAGCTAACGTTGTAAAATTAATAAAAATTAGTTTTCTGAACATAAGATAAATTCTAATGTATTTTATGAATCCAAACATATGTTCTCACTTTTACATTTTAAACATAATGAAAAGTCCTGCTGATTTGATATTAACAATGGGGTTCTATTTTCAATACAATATTAAACTGATTTCCACCTATAAAAATTCCCAGTGGCCGGGCATGGTGGTGCACACCTGTACTCCCAGAACTCTGGAGGCTGAGGCAGGAGGATCACTGCGAGTTTGAAACCAGCCTGGGATACATAGTGAGTTCCAGGTCAGTCTCAACTACATGGTGAGACCCTGTCTCAAAAAAAACAAAAATAAAAAATTCCTAACACCCATAAAAACCTCATTCCAACCAAAATTTTTCAAATTGCCATTCATTTCTCCATGTCTTTTTGATGTACATATATAAAACATATACACATATGAGAGAGTGCAACAAGTTTTTGCTCTTTATTTAAAAAATGAGAGAAACTAACAAAATATGGAAATTGTTATAAGAAAAAAAACATTTATGATGCATGATAAAGGGCTACCAAGCATTTAGCTTTTGAATAACAGCAAGCTGTTATCAGCAACAAAAAGGAAATTTTTTTTCCAAGAACTGCTAGTTTGGATATACACATGGGAGGCACTTTAAAGTTTGAGAGAAAGGCAGCGTATAGAGAAAGGCTTTACTTCTTTAGTCTTCTAAGGAAAACTTTTAAAAAGTATTTCCCTATGCTCATAAAATCCTAACTAAAAATTTAATATTAAATTGCTGCACAAAAAACAACACTCATTTTAAAGTACCCAAATTACTAGCAACACTGTCCATCAGAAGTAGTAAAAGTGTAACATTTGTGTGATATTCTAGACAGCAATCATGGCCTTGATTTTTTTTTTTTGGTGGTACTGGGGATCGAATTTGGGTCCTTGTGCTTGCAAGGCAGGCCACTGAACCACTGAGCTAAATTCCCGGCCTATGGCCTTGATTTTATATCAATATAACCATCTTATTCTTCCAGAACACTAACACAAAAATCTGTTTTCTTATTTATTCAAGCCTTGATTATTCAAACACATCAGACATTTATAAGAACCAGTACTTACCATGTAGAGGTTCAGACAAAAATAAGTATCTTTTAAAATGCCTAGAATATAATTTTAGGTTAAATCTAATAGAATAGCTTCATATAATATTTGTATTCTAATTTAGCTTTTCCATTTTGGTCTTTCATCTAAAGAAATGAAGACTAACTCAGGCAATGATTATCAGAAAAGAAAGTTGATACAAGTTTTTGTACTGAAACAAAATATTACTTCACTTCAGTGGGGCAAGAAGAAAGTGGAATCTAAATTATTAATCTTCTTTCTTCAAGAATTAGGGCTATAATCCAACATAGTTCTAAGCAAGGTTTGGAAGACTGTGTGTGTGTGTGTGTGTGTGTGTGTGTGTGTGTGTGTGCGCGTGCGTGTGTGCGCAAGCGCGCATGCACACACTTCTAAGAGTCTTCTATTTCTGAGGACTTTTTCTCCATGCACCAATTTCATTTTCCACTATAAAATATCACTAATCTCTCAAAATATCCAACATCTTGCATATGCTTACTTTGCTGATAATGATTTAAACATGCCCTTGTAATGTTGACCATTTTTTTCCCTATCTAGGATAGAAACAAACCAAAAAGTGGTATATAGTGTTTTGCTTTTACATACAATAAACTAGGAAAGGACAAAATGAAATAATTTCATAAATACATTTCAGCTTTTATTACAGATTTAGAGTACATGTGTTCATCCAGTACCACCTCCTTTGCCTTTTAGGCAAAAATTGTATTATACCTAAGACTACATTTACATAACTTCTTACCTCTCCTACTACATATATTATAAAGTCCTAAAGCCAAATGTAAATCAGATTTGCAGGAGGAAGTTTAAACATGATGGGGGTGGATAGTAGCCTCCTCCAAGTGTAGATGTAGTTTATAGACAGATACTAAGAGGGTCAATTTCTTGTAGTTCACCCTCTCCCTATCAAATTCAAGAACCAAGTGTCCTGATACCTTTAAATCCCATTTTTAGCATCTCTCACACTTTTTTACAGATGGCCTTTTCTGCCCAAAGGCACTGTGCCTGTGGCTCTTACAGTAGCAGGGGCATTCCAGATGGAGAGAATTTGAAGTTCTGAAAGATGTGATAAGGAATTAGACTCTGATATACACATTACACTTAATTTCTGTGGCAGTAAGTGCTATATGAGTCTAGACAATTTTCTATAATTCAAGAGCTATTATTCTACTATTGGGAATGGTACCTGTTTTTTAGTTTCTCTTTCCACATTGTGCTAGCCAATTTTTGGTCATAATTGCACATGGATAAGAAAGTAGTGCATTAACTTAGCAACTAAAATAAAGATATCAGACTTCTGCAGACAAATATCTTCACCAAGCTTTTCTTATGGATAATGTTAAGTAAGAGCAGACAATCTAGGTTCTAATGTGTACCTTAAATTAAATGCTTATAAAATCTGACATATATGTACCTATAAGTTTTCATTTTGTAGTCAGTAAACTGAAATTATCAAATTAGGTATGTTTTAGGACTCAGGACATCGTCCTTTTTGTAAAAGGGCCACAAATGTTAACTATAATTTTAGCTAATTAATTTTGCCTTGTGTTTTTTGCTATATCTAATTTATTTCCCAAAAAAGCACACTATAACCAGGAGTCCTACTGCAAACACTTTCCAAATATAGTGTGACTTTACCATCTTGAAATAAGCTTCTATGCCAATAAGATACAGTCACAAATGACTCATGTACAGCTTTTCTTTTCATAAGAAAAATCAATCTGGATGATGCTATCATAGAACTAATATCACATGAGAGAAAGGAAGATTTGATTGATCTAATTATTCAAAATGAGCCAAATGTAGTTACCTAAAAAAACCAAGAATAAGAATCAGCACATAATAGTCTACCCTGAAGGGAGAAATATAATTATGCTGCTTACAATAGTTTTAAACTCATAGAGCTCAAGAAAAATGCCAGATTATACCCCCATAGTATAAAAGCATATTCAGTTTACAATGCATCTATTCATCTGGAAGTGCCCAGTAGAGCTAGGACATTGGAAAGTAATAAAATAAGTTTGTTACCTCAAATAACCTAATAGAAAGTGTACATCTGTAATGAGCAATTTCTCTTCCTCTTTCCCACTCTATCTCTCCTTCTCTATTTCTATTTTACACACACACACACACACACACACACACACGCACCACCGTTTATGTGGTTACCCTATTACCTGGAAAGGGCTAAACCTCCACTTCTAATTTCTTAGAATTAAACAGGGCAACAAAACTGGTATAGGTCAGAATCAAGCTCAGATACTGCCAGCACCTGCACAATTATCTCAGTGCCAAGAAGTCTGAGTACAGACCACATTCCTAGACTTACTAAATAACAACACATCTATTAATCACTTATATACTGTAGAATAATTGCTATCAATGTGAATTTACCTAAAGAAATAAATCTGCAATTTGCAGGACAATTAGTCAAAAATTTAAGGAATTTTCCTGGATTGAGATGTTTGTATTCATCTCCATTAATCATAATTCTCTTCTGTATAAAAGTATGTTTTCTAAGTACTAAAAGAGAAAAAATAAATTTTTGTGCTTTCTAACACATAACAGTGAAATCCAAGTAAATATTAGAAATTATTGGCAAATAATTGGTAAATAATAGGAAGTAGTCTTCTTCAACTGAGACACAGAACAGTTTTACTTGGAAGACTTGCACTGACAATGTACAGTAAATTGTGTATTTTGTCTCCAATTTCTATAGGCAAACTTTTTTCAAGGACTCTTAAGCTCTCTGCCTGGCATCGTATTTGCTATATAATCTTTCCTATTTTTACCTAAAGCCCTCAAAGACAGGAGAAAAGTAATCTACTGAGTAGTTCTATATTGTCATTCTCACCAAATTTTTATGCCGTTTACATAAAAACTACGTTATTTTTACAATTAGAAAGAAATTCTCAGCCTATTTATTAATAAGGTCTTATTTCAATCTAAAATAAAATTTCAGTTAGGAGGGTACAAAATCTAACTAAATTAACATTAAGTATTTTCACTTTAAAGTAGTATATTTACACATCAAAACTGAATCCAGCATAGACATTTCATCATAAAAGTACCTGGTAAGAAAGGTTTTAGCGATTGAGGGATCACAAACAAATTAGATTGTCTTCTGTAAATGAATAGCTTTTAAAAGATGAAAAAGTACTCAGATATTTGTAGGTAGACACACACACATACACACACACACACACACACACACACATAGCCTTTTAAAAAGAAGGAAACAGACACATGCTACCATAAGGATGAACCTTGAAGACATTATGCTAAGTGAAATAAGTCAGTTATATAATGACAAATAAGGTCTTGGAGTAGTCCAATTCAGAGAGACAGAAAGTAGAATGGTGGTTGCCAGGGGCTAGGAGAGATGAATAGGGCATACCTTATTTAAGAGGTATAGAGATTCAGTTGAAGAAGATGAAAAGGTTCTGGAGATGGATGATGGTAATGGTTATATAGCAGTGTGAATGTACTTAAGGTCACAGAACTATACATTTAATGTCTAAAATAGAAGAGTAACATTCTGAAAACTAAACATCAATCTATCTAATCACAAATGAAGAAAAGGAATGACTTAATATCCTAATTTTCCTAAAAGACACTTAAACCTACAGAGTCTTTAATTTCACTGTTTTATGTTTTGCTTTTCTTTATCTTTTAAATGCTCAGATCCCTAAGTTCATTTGATTCAATGTATTCATTTTTTGTGTTATGGGATCTATGAAGGGAAAATCAGACTCTAAGAATCACCAATTGTTATGTTCATAAAGCCCATATTCTCCTTGAAGTCTAGGCTACACTGCAAAAAATACAATTTCATATCACATAGTAGTATATTTTTATAATAAGCATTATCCTGTTATACAATTTTAATCCAAATGTTTACTGTGACTAGTCCATGCTATGCTGAATTATACTGCCATTATAGAATGTTTTGAATTTTAAATAATGCTTTGACATTTCAATCTTAACTAAGTAGAATTTTTGAAGAATCATTGGACCATGCTTTATACAATTCATAATAATCCATTTTCAAATTTACTATTTTCATGATGAGGCTACAAAACATACTGCAATCTAAAGTAATGCAACATTTCAATTAGGGAGAACATACAAATTGACTATGACAGTGGTGTGTATGCATAGCAGTTAACATGGACTTTGCAGTCACAGGGTCTGAGATTGAATCCTGATTCCAACACTTACTAGAGATATAAGCAGGTAAATTACATACTTTATTTAATCTCAGTTCTTTATATTAAAAATGTGTGTGTAAATGATATTGAGAACTATGCATATAAAACTAATGGATGTTTGACATAAAATAAATTCTAACAGTAGCTTTTAAAAACAGCCATAACAACATATAACATGTAGAAATAAGCAATGTTGAATCAAAATACTTTATATATAAATGTCTTAAAACGAATCCATAGTTTGTAGCTCTAAAATAAATCTAGGAAGGAAAGACAAATTGTATTTTGTAACATTCATTTTCTTTTGTTCATCTCTTCCAAATAACTTGACTTTTAATATACTTTTTAAAAGGATATTAAACCAAAAACTGAACAGTAGAACTAGGTATGTGTATGAGTATACATACACACATTCATACACACATACATTCCTCTTTCATGTCTATATACAATTTGAGGAAGTTGTATAGAAACATGAGGAAAAAAGTTGAAAAGCAGGAAGAACCACAGATAGTGAGGGTAAATACAAATACAAATGTAGGCAAATTTCCAAGTATGATTGTTTGAAAAAATTCACTCAGATCTCATTATTGTTAGAAAAAAAACATACTGTAATTCTTGTGGTAGTTACCCTTGGGGATGAATCCACAAGTCCAGAAAAGTCAGATAGTTTCATCACTTCTTATCAATGTAGGCAAAAGAATTTATTGTTTTAAACAAAACTAAACCTCTACCAGTTACTACTACTACTAAAATTTTCTAAAGTAAATGTTATTTTATAATAAGATTTCTGCCACCATTTCCCTAGGAAGCACAAAGAGTTTCTACAGTATCATATATGTATATGTAGTTTTACTACATAAATATAAAGTAAAATTCAAAAATCCTATCAGACTTGTGTTTCCAAAAATGCATTCCTAGGAACACTAATGACAGAAGACTGTGGAGAGAAAAAAAAGGAAACTGTAGTCAAATAAGCTGATATCAGGAAAACATTGCATTCTATATCTACAGTACTAGAGATTTATAACATTATTAACATAAAAGGTTCTGAGAAGTCCTGCAATGAGCAGAGCTGTTTACATATTTTTATCAGTATTTTAAAAAGTTACCAAGTCATGGAAATTCTTATTTCAGGCAATAGCAAATAACTAGAGTCAATCAGAATATTTTTTTCTGGAAAATATACAATAAATTTTCTATGATTATTTCTTACATGAGTAATTTCATATTTATCTGTTCCAAAAAGGCAGCCACTGGCAGAATTTGCTAAAGTCTCAAAATAAGCCCATTGTATTCCATGTCAAAAAAATTAATATATCTAGGCTAGCATTTGTACTCTCTTCAAAAAGTTGTAGTTATTTACAGGATATGTATTTTGACTGCTTACAACGTGTATGTTATTTTTTCAATTCCAAACACTCAGTTTCTAATACCTTAGAAAAGTTAAAAATGAATATTACCCAGTCTAAGCCACTGCTTTTTTTTCTGGGTTTCACTACAAGATGAGAAAATCTTGAAACTACAAGCTACAACACACTTTCAAATATGAAATTACTAAATTCAGTTACAGTATTTTATTAACAGATGCCATAAGCCTACATTTATGCAATTCTACAGTAAAATAATTAATGTTTTACATTCATCCTGCAGCAAAGTGGTGATTATTTCATTCATCTAACATTCTCCTAATACCCCTATTAAGTATATAGAACACAATACTGTAATAACTATTGTATCTATAAAAATTAAGCGACTTTCCCCAAGTACCAATAGTTAGGGAAGATCAATTTCTTTTTGGGTGTACACTATACATATTACAACTACAGAAACTGTGTCAGATAATCACACTAAAATGTGAATAAAACATGAAATTCCTTTACTAATAGCTTATTATTTAAGGAATTTTCTTGTTTGAAATAATTTTGGAACACAATTTGCTAGAAAGCTGAACTTGAACAAAATTCTGATGGCTTGACAGCTTGAATACAGAATTTTAAAATGTCTTAACAACTGTAATGAGGTATTCATTACTTTGTGTTTATATTAGATGAAACAAAATAAGCACTACAATTAATTCAGAGTAAAGTGTGAATGTGAATGATTATGCTGCCAGCCTGTGACATCACTTTCTTCTTAGCTTCTCCCTTCAGTTTCAAAAGTATATTCTTAAAGGTGTAACAAAATGTGTAAGATGAAAGAGATATAAACTACTTTTAAAAAGATCTGAAAGGGAGGAAATAATGATGGCTATTAAACAAATGCCATATTTTGGTAACCCCTGGACATTTGGTCATTGATTTTTAAAATAATACAGAACAACCTGGCCATTAGAAAAAAAATACTTTGAATCATCTATTGCAAAATACATGTAATCACAGTGTTTCATATTATAGTAACTCATTCATAACACTTTATGAGAGGTAAGGTAATTAGTCAAAGAGGAGGAAACTGACATGAAAGGAGGGAAGAATGGTGACAATTCAGTAAAGGAAAAGGAGTTAAAATATCAGGCTCAAGTTTTGCAATTTTTTTTAATACAGAAGCAGAGGCAACAAAAATTGGTCTTCACCTGGTAAGTGTGTACTCCCTGAGTCCTGAATGCAAATTCATGGCAGAAAAAGTACCTATGCATCCACGCAATCTTTTGTCTCGACCAATCTTCCATGTTACAAACAGTGGGCTGTAATGGAAGATAAAAATAGGGTAAATCAATCAATTCAACTCAACCAAGTATATTTATTGAGTATTTACCATACACTAGACTAGGTGCCTGAAACATAAAGACTAAAACACAAGCCCTCAAGGGGCTCAAGACCTAGCTCTATAGTATTGCATTTAGCAAAACTTGTATGCATACTGAGTATGTCCTATGTGTAGGGCACCACAATAAATGTTTTAACAAATTATTCATGTTAAAATTCATTAATAAATTTAGGAGGTTGATGCCAACATTCTTATTTACAAATTAAGTAGTTCCACAATTCATTCACAATGAAGTAGGTACTCAAATCTGGGCAAAGTCGCCTACAGCACCTTAACCATCATGGACTACTACTGAATTCCTTACATAAACTACAAGTTACTGAATGATTAATAAATCTAATTTAGAAAACTGTGGAAGGTTAGACAACCTCAATAAATACTTCCTAAAAATACATGGGCCAGGGATTTAGCTCAGTGGTGCTATGCCTGCCTGCATGGCAAGCACCAGGTCCTAAACTCAATCCTTGGTACTAATCAATCAATCAATCAAAATACAGGGGCTAGGTATACAATGTGAAAGGTGAAATGAAAAATACATAGAGGCCCAAAAGGCAATCACTGTCCTCTAGGAAAGGCATTACATAAGGCAAACTTGTTTACAACTAACTGGCACAAAAAAGGGAATACGCACTATAAACCATATCCAAGACACCATAAATTAAACTACCAGGATAAATTAAACTTTCATCAAGTTTGGTAATCTTCAGTTTGGCATAGAAATATTAGTAGGATTCACAGAGGTGAAATAAAACAGTAAACATTAACAAACTAATATTCTGAAACCAGAATGTTAATATTCTGAAACCAGACTATTTACTTTTTTTTTTTTTTTTTTTTTTTTTTTTTTTTTCTTTACCCTTATTCCCTTTCCCCTACCCTTCCCACTTTCCCTACACCTTTAGTGCTTATTGTTTTTTTTTTTTTTTTGTTTGTACCAGAGATCGAACTTGGGCCCTTGCGCTTTCAAGGCAGGCACCAGAAGCACTGAGCTTAATCCCCAGCCCATACCTTAATTTTTATGTAAAAGCATTGCTTGTAAGTATGACCTCTTAAGCATCAAAGAGTAAAGTATCAATTGTAATAAGATGACATCAAGAATATTCCGGCTTTTTTATATTTTCTATTTTTATTTTTAAAAAAACAGGGACTCTCTATGTAATACAGGTAGGCTTGAACTCACTATATAGCCTAGGCTGGCCTCAAATTTGAGGTGGTCCTTCTTCAGCCTGTTGAGTGCTAGAATTGCAGGTGTATGGCATCATTCCTGGCTAAGAATATTGCGGTTTAAACGAAGTTTAAAATAGTACATACATGGACTCTGTAGCAAACCAATGACATCCAATAATTAATGGTTAAGTCCAATAAAGAACTGTTGCAATTAAAAGCAACTTTACATATCAGTTTTTATGAAACAAATTAATTTATACGTTTTAGGACATTTTGTGAAAAGATAAATAAACCACAGTTCAGCCTGCATTAGTAGGAATATTCCCAGTAATACTGATATACTATGATACATTTCTGCTTTCTACATATTTTAATTTTAGACAGAAATACCATATGTTATATTTCTTATATTATACTAGTGAGTTTGAGAGCATTCTTTCTTTGAAATACTTTCTTTGAAATATTCAGTCATTAGCAAATACATGAAAAGATATTTCATTCAATCATCCACCTCAAAGATCTAAATTATGCAAAGTTCTGACAGCCACAATGGCAAAAAGGTTTGCAAATAAAACATGTATACAAACCAGGAAGCAATACTAAAAGTTATCTTCTTCCAAGAGCCAAATATTCAGTAGCACGAAAAAGGATAACTGAAGTATAAGATCAAATTTAGCATGGGGAGGATGATGGGGGGTGATTGAAGTATGTTATGTGCACATACATACCTGCCCAAATGAAACTCATTGATCTGTATAACCACTATGTATTGATAGAAATGAGGGGGGAAATGGTATTCAGGCACTGGATAAACTACAGTAAAACTATGTTATGTTTTGTGTCTTGATGTCCCCATAAAGTCTCATATAGTCACAGGCAGGACTTTTCAGACGTGGCTGGATCTAGAGTGTGTGATTCTGGGATCAAAGGTGTGTGATTACTAAATTAGTCCACTGATTGGTTTGGCATATTTATGGGCGTAGACAATGGGAAGGCCCTCCATGGGTATGAGTGCTACATGCCTGGACAATACATAGGGAAAAGGGCTGCTATGGGTCACTGTAGCTTGCTGCTTCACTACTTTGCTGCCCTCTCCCCACCATGAACTGTTTCTCCCCTATGATGCCCCTCTACCGTGCTACCCTGCCTTGGATCCAGCCAACTATGAAATGAAACCTCTACAAACTATGAGATAATCTAATAAATCTTTCCTCCTTCAAACTTGGGTGTCAGGTATTTTGTCTCAGCAACAAGAAAAGTAACTAAGACAAGCTGCTATATTAAAAAGCAAAAGGTAAAGGCCAGGTTTTCTGCTATTTCATATATGCAATAAATAAATATCTTACAACTTGAGACAAGATACTCCATAGAAAAATTTCTCTAATTGCTTATCCAGAAGTTGACTAGAAAACAAAAATTAGGTGGGATTGCTTCCTAACCAATTCTTTCATTACTCATACAACTAGTATCCTAAAATGTATAAATTCTCTTTAAAGGTGAATTTCTCTTCTTCATTTTTCACTCTCTGACTTGGTAGAGTCGTTATCAGCAACCATATTTTATGGACACTAAGATATCAATCCTCTCCCACCACAATGACTATACAGTATCTCTATGTAAGCAGATACTTTGGGAGCTTTGGCATCTTCAGAATAAAGTGAATCAAAAATACAAAAATACAATACATATAACATGTATAGTACTTATATAAAATGTTTCCTTAAAATACCATGATAGATACTCCGGTTTCTCTTCAGATCGTATAAATCTTTCACCATTTAAAATACTATGATAGCTTCTCAACACAGAGCTATGTCATATATTCCCTTCCTCAGTGACCTAGGTGAGAAGCCCAAAAATGTGAGTGAATTTATTTCCTATCAAAAACACTAGAAATGAAAGTCATTTCAAATAGTTTGCCTTCAAGTGTCTTACTTATGCCACTAAAATATGTATACCAGTATATATATAATTCTTAATAACATAACTTGATCTGCTCAAGTAAATATTCTAAATATAAATGATCTACAGAAAATATACAAACTGAGCACTGTAGTATGGATATGTTGGGGGGCGTTCAAACACATGGTGGGGGAAATCACATACCATTTAATGAAATGCTATGCTATTACTGATGAGAGAATGATTAATTCAGAGCTTGGGGTGCTAGAGGATAAACCTGCATTTTTGCAAGACAGGCTGCCGAGCACAGGCATTTCCAAATAAGGAAGAGCATGGAGATGCAAAAGTGCATAACATATTTATGGACCAGGAAGTAATCTAATAGTCTTGATAAGCTTCCAAAGCCTTGTGTAGATTTAGCATTCTTTGAATTTTAGGTACTATTGAGTACATGGTTCTTAAGAGCCTTCATAAGAGGTAAAATATATACATATATACTCTATACTGTACTTGTTCCTTACCTGCCCCAGGCAACTTCCACTTTCGGAGTTGAGATTGTGGGACAGTGTCTATGTCAAAGATGAGGGCAACCCTACTGTGTTTAAGACAAATGCCTAAAGATGGAAGAAATCAGACTTTTAGTATACAGAATAAAACTATTCCTTAAGAATCTGCACTGCTGATTTCTCATCTATAAATACTTATCCAAAATCTTTTGTGAAAAGATATACACAGGATTAAAAATAACAAAAATGTCTAAAAGCAACATTTAATGGGGAACAGAATCAAGGAAATCAAGCATTTTAAAGTAGACTGAAACAAAATAAACATAACTAAGTACAATAGATTGCATCTTGTGTATGATAACTACTTTGTACTGGGCAATGACTACAGTAACATTCAAAATGCATTATCTAAAAATAGCAGCAAAATATTTTCTTCATCCTACACACAGGAGGAAGGAACAGACAATTTCATTCTTAAATGTGCTATTAAAACATGTATGAGTTCCCAAAAGGGCCTAAGTTAAGACAGCAGCACAATAAGAGACAGATCAAAGTAGAAAAGGGTTTGTGAGTCTGTTGAGAAGAGCTGCTCAAAGACAAAAAAAATAAAGAAAATAATTCATAGAAGACAAAGATTAACCATTTCTGTAAAATGCTTTTGTCATGTGATTTAAAGCCACCTACATATGCAGAAAAAATACTACAAAGTAGAAGGGGCTGAGGCAGGAGGATTGCGATGAGTTCAAGGCCAGCCTGGACTACATAGTAAATTCAAGGCCAGCCAAAACTACATAGTAAGGCTTTTCCCAAAAAAATAACACAAAGCAAAGCAAAACAAAAACACATAAAATGAGGAGATGAAATCTTAGTGGAAATGTCTGAGGGTTACCAGGTAGAGCTTTTTAAAGAGTTCTCCTTTTGAACATTTTGTACCACTATACGAAACATTAGGAAGAAAATAAACTTCATTTTCTCAAGTCTGTACACTGACAGGAAGAGGACGTAACCTCCTAATCTAGGTGAATCCTCTGTACCAACTGGCAGAGAATTATGTCAGGTGAATGGTGACTGTGAGGGAAATATAGTTGCATGGAATTAGCAAAAGTACAAAAAAATAATGAAAATCCATGCCTCTCTTCTGATATTCTATTAATGTAAGCCAAAACAGATGAGAAATATATTTTTGGGAGTAGAGTACAGTTAGAGAAGACAATGAAAAAGGAGTATTTAATTTAAAATATGGTACCTTTAATTCTATTTCTCCTGCCATACTAAGGCAAAACTGGAAGTAAAAAGTATAATTTTAAACCATTTGCAAGCTGACTCTGGCAATTTGCTGTTCCTTAGGATGAGATTTATAGGTAGTTACATTTTTAACAAAATAATATCAGTCCCTACCAATTAATTATAATTTATTTTAACAGAGTTACTCAACAAGGTTATTTTGAAAGTAGACACAAAGAGACAGGCCTTGCACCTTGGCTTTATTTTTCTTCCATTAATAACAATTACTTTTTAAATATACGTGGGTTCTTTTGCAACTTATCTAAAATATCCACCTCGGGGCCAGGGATTCAGCTCAGTGGTTCCACTGTCTACCTTGCAAGTGCAAGGTCCCAAGTTTGATTTCCAGTACAAAAAAAATCGAACTATACAACTCATAATATCCAGCTAAACTTAATACAAAAATTCTCCAGAAGCAATGGTGTCTTATTTGTACCATCAGGTTAAAACTTTTCCTATTTGTAAAAAAAAAGAACCTAAGTATTTCATTTCCAAACATATAAACTACAAATTAAATCTATTAAAATGTGCCTGTTATGCTTAAACCTTGTATTAGTCAGTTCAGTCTGCTATAACATATAGACCTGGTGACTTAAAAAGTAAAAACTTACTTTCTAATACTTCTAGTGGTTACAAAGCCTAAACTCAATGTTATGATCAAGATAATGACATAGTTCCCTTCCTGGCTTATAGAAAGGCACTTTTTGTTCACCTGGTCTTTCCTGTGGGGATGAGGGGAAGTGCTCATGTTTCTTCTTAGAAGGACACAGATCTTAACAGATCAAGGTCCTATCTTTATGAGTTCATTTAACTTTAATTATTATTATACAGGTTTTATCTCCAAATATAGTCAATTTGAGAGTTAGCACTTGAACATACAAATTGGGGGAGAAGAGGACAATATTTAGTCCATAACAAAACCTTAATAAAACTTTAGTATGTAAAGTTTCTACAACAATGTATATGACAAAGTCGTTTGCTTGAAAGAGCTTTTAGGAGAGGATCCTTTTCCTCTCCACTAAGCTTACAAGTGATCAAAAAAATGAAATCTGAATGGAAAGGAAGTGTTTGTAAAGGGGGAGGGGAGGAGGGGCGAAGGGAGGGTAGGGACAAGGGGAAAAAATGAGAACCAAGACCTGTCATGTACAGGTACAAGATCCCAATAATGAATGTAACTGTACTGTATACCTAAAATGTACCGATAAACTCAATGAGGAAAAAAATGAGATCTGAGAAGACTAAGTGCAACCACCAACCCCATTAGTGTTAGAACTTGACATGTTCTACAATTTTTACTAATTTAATGAGGTTTTTTCCTCCTACAGGAAAAAAAAAACTGTGATTTTTAAGTCTAGCTGTCTTCTAAAAGAGCAGAGAACAGGTACAGTCTATTAATATTACACAGTTCCCATACATCTAAGCAAGCATAAGGACAGAAAGGGGGAGGAGGAAGGCGAGAGTAAGAAGGTGAGGGAGAGGGAGAGAGAGAGAGGGAGGGAAAATAGAATTATGGACAGACTAATTAAGACACATTATAAATGCTCAATCAGTCTAGAAATATTGCCCCAACTTACCAATTCCTACATCATTCCCATTAGAAGCCCACAACAAAGTTTACTTTACTTTTCATGGCTTGCCAACACCCCTTCAGACTCCCTCTCATCCTTCTCACTTTATTTTATCCTGTTATCTAGCCAGCCTTCATCAAATCCTGGTATTCTATGTATTATCTAAAAATGCCCTCCAAATCAAAATTTCCACTTACCATTGGTTAACAACTACTCAGCTAGGTATGGGATCTGATTATTTGATTAAATGATTATATTAAGGAGTGAAAAAAGCTTAAGTCTTCCACATAATTTAAAATTCAAAGTAATAAGAAAGAAGCCTGAGAGAGGGGACTAATCTTGAGGGATCAGGGTGAAAAAGGTAAGGTTCAGATGTATTTTATACTTTATCATATGTGCCAATCTTTTATTGTAGAAGAAGAAAATCTACTAAATAACCACTGTAGCTTTGTACTGCACTTCCTCCAACAGCTTTGTAAATATCCTGTATCCATCCCAGAGATCAGGAAACTAAGGAGACCCAGCCTAAACAGCACAGATTAGTATAGAAGACAACAAATATCTGAAGGTGGGGATCAGGATTTACCGCTTTCAATACATTTTTTTTTTTTTTTGCTTTTTGACCTGGTGTTCTCAGAAATTCAATTACAGCAGCATTACATTCTATTTTATCCCCATTTTTATAAATCTAGGTTAACTGGTAAATGCCAGAGAAAATGAAGCAGACTTAAACCTAACATGATTGAGAAGGCCAATTTTTTAAAATCAAGGGTAATCACCACTGACATACAATCACCCAAATCACAGGCATACTCTGTGTGATTAACATGATTCTGCCAAATTCTTTTACTGAAAGAACTATTGCCTTAAGAGCAAATCAATAATTTTCAGCAAACTTATAAAAAAAAATCAGTCTCAGATTTGATATGGTGAAACTATCTAATTATTTTCGTTTTGTAGAACCCCAAATTAGATAAGTTATCTAGACTGGAAAAACTATTATTTTTTATACATTTTTCTTTTACTAATTTATAATGCAGTATGTATTGTATTTAATAAAATGTCATATTTTAAGGAAGAAATAGCTGTGTTTTTTCAAATAACAGGAACATACCAGGAATCTTTATTAATTTGAGTCTAATTTAGAAATTTTAACTGACAATTTTCTATAGATTTCCAAAATGAAACAATTTTTATTTGAATTCCTATTGTGAAACCATTTGTTCAAAGAGCTTTAAGACTAGAGACTCAATCTTTGCTATGAAAAGAATTATTTTAATAGAAAAAATTAGCAAAAAAGGACTTTCTGTTTAAATCAATAGATTTCTAAATGTAAGCAAAACTAAAAAAAATAGAAATGGATGCAAAATTTCAGAATTAATATTGGTAAGTTGACATAGGTAAGTCTTACTTTTCCTGTCATTAGACTTCTAATGGACTTTGGTACTTGCATTTGACTGACTATGCGGGGTTGTTAGGGAATTCCTAACACTCTAAACAAAACAATGAAAATAACAAAGGGTTTTGTTAGTTTATTTTGTTTTTCATACCTATATCTTATCCTCTCAGTTAATGACCTATTTACTATCATCTTATCTTCCCTACAAAACTCACAAAATTAGCAAAGATGGAATAGTTAAGAAACAAATATTTAATCTCCAATGTAAGAAGAGCTGGAAAATTATTTAGCTTCTTCATTCTAGATTTTTATTATGTTTTCTTTTCCAAGGAGAGCCAATGTTACATGACAGCTTAGTAAGACCTGAAATGCAACTGTGATGTATTTTTTTACATGGTTTCTAGATCTGGAAGCGTGACTTTTGATTTTAAGGTCTTTGCGTTGGATTGCTTTACTTCCATGGAAGAAAGGAGATAAAAAGACTCAACCTTATGGCAGGAATTCATTTCTCCTTTTAGGGGGAAGAAGAAAGGTTGGATCTAGGGACAAATTAGTCAAGTGAGACCATAGTTTGCATCAGGATTTCTTATATTGCCTTTGGTTTTTCCTCTCCTTTTTTTACCTTTCAGAAAACAGCTAACCTATCAAAAACCTCTCCTATGAAATATCCAAGATGTTGAAGATTTTATTTTTTTGTGGTCCTACAAATTAAATCCCAGGGCCTTGGTTCATAATAGGCGAGCACTACACTAGATTGACATTTTAAAAAATGGAGATAACAGCCTTAATTCTAAAGTGTTTCTTCTTAAAAATGAATTTTACTAAAATTTAACTTAGGTACAGTAAAAAGCATCTATTTTAAGTGTGAATTCAAGGGATTTTGACAAATGTACACATACATGCAACCTCAACCACAATCAAAGTTACCTCTTTAATTTTGCCAATCATTTCCCTCCCCACAGTTCTGGACCCTGGCAGATACCAATCTGCTTTCTGTCACTATACTTTTGCTTTATGGATAATCTCATATGAATGGAACTAACCATTATGTAGTCTTTTGTTTTGTTTTTTTTTCACTTGTATGATCCTTTTTATTGTTGAATAGTATTCCTATGAATGGATATATCACAAATTTTTATCTGCTGAACTGTTTATGGATATGTGGTTTACCTTCAGCTTGCAGTTATTATAAATAAATGCATTATGATAATATTTGTGCTAAAGCTGTTTAGCAGTTTTATTGGTATAATTGATATATACTGAAATGCACATACTTAATGTGTATAATTTGGTGGGTTTGGATATATGCAAACAAATGATATTACCAGCACAATCAAGGCAATAGATATATTCAATACTTCTCCTAAGTTATATATTTCGTGTCCTTTTATGGTTTGCTTTGTGTTAAGAACATGCACTAAACATAACTGACTCTCAAATTTTGAGGTACATGATACCATATTGTTACAAATAGCCACTTTCTTGTACATATCTTTAGAAATTATTTATCATAACTTCAACTTTATGCCCAATGAAAAACTCCTCCAACCCCACTCCTACAAGCCCCTTAACCACAACTGCATTTTCAGCTTGTATTATTAGTTCAACTATTAGAGTTATCTCATATGAATGGCATCATGCAATATCTGTTATTCTGTGACTAGTTTATTTCATTTAGCATAATGTCCTACAGATTCTCCACATTATAGCAAATACCAGGATTTTCTTCTTTTCCCAGGCTTGATAATATCTATTCTTTTATTCATTCATCTGTTGATAGATATGGACTGTTTCTGTATTTTGGCTATTGTCAATAATGCTACAATGAACACTGGATTGGAGACACCTCCCCAAGATTCTGATTTCAATTCATTTGAATTATATACCTAAAAGTAGGATTGCTGGATCATATAGCAATTTTATTTTTTAAAATTTGAGGAATTTCCATACTATTTTCTATAGATGTTGTATATTTCACACTCATACCAACAGAGTACAAGGTTCCAATTTCACCAGCCTCACAGAATGAGTCGGGAAGAATTCTATTATCCTTTATTTCTGTAAGTTTGGCTTATTTGTACCTTAATATATATCACTGATTCATTGGAGGCTACAGTTTTAATTGTGGAATGGTTTCTAATTATAAATCCATTTCTTTAATAGATATAAAGCTATTAAGATTTCTAGTTCTTGAGCCAATTTGGTACATTTTGTGTTGTGAGAAACTTTTCCATTTTATTGAAGTTGCAGAATTTATTGGCATAAAGTTGCTCAGAATATTCCTTATCCTTTCAAATGACTGTAGGATTCTGTAGTGATATCTATTCTTTACTTCCTGGCATGGGTAATTTGTGTCAACTTATATTTTTTTCCTTTTTTATCAGTCTAGCTATAGGTTTATTAATTTTATTGACCTTCACAAAGAAATGTTTGTTTTTCCTGGCTTTTCTCTATTGTTTTCTATTGCACTGATGTCTACTATACTGTTATTTCTCTTATTTATCTAAGGGTAATCTGTTCTTCTTTTTCTAGCTTCTTAAAGGGGAAGCATATTTACTTTACATTCTCCCTCTTTTAAAGCTATCAATTTCTCTCCCAAACACTGTGTTAACATGAAGTATATTATAGATTTTCATTATCATTCATTTATAAATATATTTCTTTCTTTCTTTCTTTTTTTTTTTTTTTTTTTTT
>NW_022900951.1:86676781-86687763 GCF_012274545.1 Fukomys damarensis
GGGTCCTTGTGCTTGCAAGGCAGGCGGTGGAACCACTGAGCAAAACCCCCTGTTATAAATATATTTCTTAAGTCCTCTTATGATTTCTGTTTTCATCTATGCTTTACTTAGTAGTATACTGTGTAATTTTCTAACATTTGGAAAAATTTCATGTATATTTTCATTATTTCTAATTTAATTCTGTTTTGGTTAGAAAACATACTTTTATTATTTCTATCCTTCTAAATATATTGAAGGCTTGCTTTACAACCCAAATTATGTCTATCTTCGTGAATGTAACATGAATTTGACAAGAACATGTACTCTAATAGCATTAGATCTAGTGTTTTATAAATGGCAATTAGGTCCAGTTGGTTAGTAGTGTTGATTAGATTTTATATCTCCTGCTTTTTTTATCTGATTTTGTTGCTCTATATGTATAGTTTTCATGTATTTTGAGGTACTATTGTTGCCTTCTTCGTGAATTACTCACTTTGTCATTATGAAATAGCCCTCCTTATTCTTTTTGCTGCTTGTCCTGAAGCCTAATTCACCTTACTAAGACTGCCTTGCCTCTTTATGATTCGTATTTACATGTCTTTTTCCATTTTTTTATTTTTTAACGTACTATCTGTGTCCATCCAGACTTTAAATCAGTTTATCTATGGTATACAGTCAGATCTTGCATTTGGTATGATTAATTTTATGTCTTGCACCTGTATATTTAATATTTGTTTTTGGTATTTGCCACTGTTTTCTACTTCTCATGTCTTCCTTGAAATTAAGTGACTATGATTTATTTTATCACCACTATTAGCTATTATTCCTTTTTAGTGATTGTTCTAGATCATATTAAGTAATCACTTTAACTTATTGTGATGTAATACTCCACATATAATTAAAGATTTTAATAATATTCTTCCATTTCATCGCTCCTGCCCCTTGGGACTACATACATTTTGCTTCTACAAATCTTATATATATGCCTGCCAAAGCAAGCACTTCTATAAACCTTAAGAATCCCATGACAGATTATTAATTTTGCCTTAAATGATGAGTTAAATTTTAAAGAATTTTTTAAATTATAGAAAAATCTTTTATATTTACCCCCCCACACACACACACACACTGGCAATATTTCCCTGGTACTCTTCATTAATTTGCAGGGATCCAAGTTTCCATGTGGTAGCACTTTCCTTCAGCCTGAAGAGCTAGTCTTAACATTTCTTATAGCTCATAATATTTGTAAATACTTAATGACAATCCTAAGTTTTTGTCTGAGAAAAGATTTTCCATCCTCTTTTACCTTGATTTTTTAAAGATATTTTCATTGGCTATATAATTTCAAATAAGCATAATTTTTTGTTTTTATTTTTAACATTCTAAGGAGGTCATTCCATTGACTTTTGGATTTCAATATTTCTAATAAGTATATGGATCTTTTATATTTAGCATCAGTGTTTTCCATTAGCACCTTTTAAAATGCTCCATCATTGACTTTTGACAATTTGAATAGAATTGTCTTAGTGTGGTTTTTCTTTCTAGCTTTCCTGTGTGGGGTGCACTGAACTCTTGGACATATGGCCCAAGTTTTGTTTTCATCATAATTAGAAAATTTCTAGTCTTTTCTTATGAGACTCCAATTACATGTATGTAAATTTGCCTGACATTGCCTCACAGTTCCATTAAGGCCTTTTTCTATTTTTCCCATTGGGTTTCAGGCTGGATATTTGTAAAGTCATGTATTAAAATCCCTTGGTTTTTGGCCAGGGATTTAGCTCAGTGGTTCCACTACCTGCCTTGCAAGCACAAGGTCCCAAGTTTGATCCCTGGTACCAAAAATAAATAAATAATTAACAATCCACTGACTTTTAATTTCAGCTTATGTTCATAGCTACTTTAAAGCCCTTGTATACTAATTATATAATTATTATTTCTCATTTTGTTTCCATTGACTGACTTCCTCCTAGTTACAAGCAAAACTTTAATGCTCCTTCAAATATCTAGTAAATTTTGGATTCCAGATTTTATAATTATTTTGTTGCATGTCTTCAATTTGTCTGTCTTCCTGTGAAGAGTATGGAGGTTGTCATGAAATTAAATTATTTGTGGATAATTATTTTTCAAGGTGTAGTTTTAAGTTTTGTTAGTCTGGCTTTAGAATATCCTTTACTTTAGGGCTACTTTAGCCCTCTTTCTAAGATAAAAACCTAGGTTCTCTAATGTATTTAATGGGTTTTCAAGAAGGGCTCACAACTCTTTCCATAAAGGGCAAATGTCTGCTAGTCCTCTGTGAGGTTGTGGGTTGACAATGCACAGATCATATCCATTCAAAGGGAAAAATCAATGTAGATTTCACCTTACAGCGCCCAAGAAATTGTTTTATGTTTTGTTTTGTTTATCACCCAGTCCCATCGTTTGACACATGTATGGATTCATATTCAGGAAAAAATAAGGGAAACATCTATGCAGATTTGTGGAGCTGTTTCTCCAGTTTCTCCCTATCTCCAATAATTTCTGCTATCTAGGCCTCCCTGAGTTCCTATGTCTATGTTTCATCAATTCAGCAAGACTGAAGGTTCTGCTTTGGTTCCCTCTCACAATGTTGCATTCTAGAAACTATCTGCAGGCAAAAGCCAGGATGAACATAGAGCTCACGTCGTTTGTTCCCTTTCTCTCAGAGATTACAGGCCTTGTGCTGCCTGTTGCTCAAAGTACAATAACAGTTGTTTCGTGTATTTTGTCCAGTTTCTAGCTGTTACAGCAAATGAGAGTTGGAAAGGGTCCAGTTCTTATACCAGTTACTCTTTGATAGGTTGAAGTAGAAACCTCAAAGCCTTTTAAGCGGAGTCACTTTAAGGGTCAAACTCTGTGGTAGGTTCCACATCCTAAATGTTGAAAAACCTGCCACAAATAATAGACTACTGCCAGCAGGGAAATGGTTCAGGAAGGAGAAGACAAAAGAGACAGATCTCTTCAGCTGTGACAGGTAGTGAACTCTTAGAAGAATATGAAGTGACTCAACCAATTCCAGGGGCAATGCACTACTGAAACCCAAAGGTTAGAGATGTTACTCTCAAAAAATTTCACATAGAGAACTCTTAACGTCCAAAGTAATGAAATGAAAAAAAAAATCAAAGTAGTCAGGTAGAAACTGAATTTGACAAAAGTGTCAGTTAACAGTCACACTGATATTTCCTTCTTTTAAGTCCATGTCAAAAATAGCTCAGTCCTTTTATTCTCCCTCTACTTACTTAAAAAAAAAAGTAAGTACAATTTGAACAACCTTTTAACACCTAAAAAATCTTAAGGATGCTCATAATGATCACAAATTATGGCTGATATATGTTTTGTTACTACTATTTTTAAAAGGCTATTTTTAACTATGATGATTTAAACAGTCTTACAGCACAGCTATTTACCTCATTATTGTTCATGACAACAGTGACTTCATCACAGTCTTTCTTGCAATAACATGTAAAAAAATAAATCTTACAATAACAACACCATATCTATAAAACAGCAGTCACCTAAAGACAGGAGCCCTGTATTAAGGAAACCAGATATGAAAAGATCTTTAATGACAGACTAGAAAATGTGGAATGTATCATTAAGTTACTATATCTAAAACTTCATTTTAAAAAATGTTCAATTAACATCAGGCAAAATTGTAATAGTGCAATATTTTGAAAAAAATATGAGCTGATTTCTAATCTGGGAGACAAAGAACAAAGGAAGTTTGCACAGAAATTTAGGATAACATAAGCAAGACAGTCCAGACCCCATGAGAGGAAAGTAAAATCTGTGAATGATACTGGCTGAGAAAACAAGACAATAAATAAGGTGGTAGAATGAGGATACCTATAAAGCAACCTTTTCACTTTACCCTTCTCTTTGGTAATCCCACATGACTAGCTACTTCAAAGCCTGTAACTTTGTAAACAAAAAAGACTTAAAGAGGCCAAACTCCCTGGGAAGATAAGAAAGGAGCCCTACCAACAAGCACTGTACGACTTCCTATGTATACTTAAATGGTATAGTTTTTTGGAAGCCTCCAATTAGATTGCCAGAATACATGATAGAATACAAATTAGCCAAAGGTACTGTATACAGTCTAGAAATGATGGTGATCTACTCAGCTTTCATAACATTAATGCAAGAGAGCATAATTTGCTACCGGAACTATTAAACATGTTCATGTGTATAAGCTAATTTGTTTCAATCAGACATCTTTTTTAAAACCAGGAAATAATACCTTAAGCCACCCTTTTATAAATCCCACATATAAAAATATTTTATTTTCAACCAGATCTGTCATTATACATCTAGGTCAGAAAAGTACATATGGAACCTCATACTCAAACCAGGATTCCTATATAGCTATAGAGCCAAAGATCAAGCAAAATATAATTTCCTATGGAGACTACCTCTCCTAACTTTTCCTGGCATTAAATATTAACTAAAATTCCAGTTAAATGTGCAGATCTGTGGGCTGTACATATCTCAGTTGAATATTTCTAGATTGATGAAAAGTCTTTGTGTGTGAAGACTTAGTGGCCAGTTTCATGCTTTCAAACTTATCAGTGTCATTCCTTATTTTGCAATAAAAATACCCAACAGAAGTACTTCGATGCAATGAAACTGAGCAATGGCAAAATTACTGTAAATACATAATGAATTAAATCTAAATAGTTTTTTAAAAGAATGCTTTTGCAGCCAGGCGTAGTGGTGCATGCCTCTAATCCCAGCACTCGGGAGGCTGAGGCAGGAGGATCACTATGAGTTCAAAACCAGCCTGGGCTACATAGTGAGCTCCAGGTCAGTCTCAACTACATAGTGAGACCCTGTCTCATAAAAAAAAAAAAGGCCAAGGATTTAGCTCAGTGGTTCCACCACCTGCCTCCCAGGCACAAGGACCCAAGTTCAATCCCTGTTACAAAAAAAAAGAACACTTTTGCAATGTAACATAAGGCAGTAAAACTTAGTTAAAATACTTCTTGTACTAGAGCATAACACCTGATTCAATAAAATATAGCAGCCTCTTCATCCCAAATCTGCCTGAAAAAGGAAGTTTAGAGAAATATGTATTATAGAGTTTTTAAAAAAACATATTTTGGGTGGGGGATTTAGCTCAGTGGTTCCGCCACCTGCCTCGCAAGTACAAGGACCCAAGTTCGATCCCCGGTACCAAAAAAAAAAAAACCATATTTTTATTATTTGGGGTGTATAGTGATACCTGCTCATCCCTCTCTTCTACTAAAGTGGGCCTATAATGAATAAGGTAAATAATAGATGGGAAAAACTGGTAATGAATTCATCAAACTTTTGTTTTAAATACAAGTTCTTTTATACCTAGAACAAGGCAACTTTTAGTCTATCCAGTCCACATGAATAATTATCAATCCTAAATATGAGAAAAAATATAACTAGAAAACAAGTCATCAAGGTTTCTACTGCTGAAAATATGGATGCTTTTAAAAACACACAATAATAAATTAGGGCCGGGGATTTAGCTCAGTGGTTCTGCCACCTGCCTTGCAAGCACAAGGACCATAGTTCGATCCCTGGTACAAAAATAACACACCAAAAATATAATACCAAATTATAAGAGGAAAACTCTGCAAATAAAGCAAAACACTCATTTTTAAATTACAAGTGTATAAAAAAATAAAGTCATAAACGTGCATTTTGGAAACGACCATGATAATATACATCATATATGTGTATGTGTGTGTGTGTGTGTGTGTGTGTGTGTGTGTGTGTGTATATATATTTATTGGTACATTTTAGGTATACAATACACTTACATTAATCATAGGGATCTTCTACCTTTACATGACTTATCTTGATTATTTTTCCCCATCCCTCAGCCCTCCCTTCATCACCTCCACCCTTCCCTGTTTACAAAGATATTGCTACCATGATTTTCCTTTTTACATATTTTCTTTTCCCTTTTTACCTTTCCCCAACCCTCCCATTTCCTGTAATCCTTTAGATCTTCTCTTCCTATTACACAATACCAATAATACATTTTGATCTTTATTTACACTTTTAGTTTTTCACACCAGAGAAACTACCTGGTATTTATGCATGTTTGGCTTATTAATTTCACTTAAGAATATGGCCTAAATGTGCATTTACTTAGCTATGAATATCTCTAGTTTCTTCTTTTTTATCGCTCAGTAGTACTCCATTTTATAAAACACACACACACACACACACACACACACACACACACACACATCTTCTTTATCCAGTCTCCAATTGATGGGCAACTAGGCTGTTTCCAAATTTTAGCTATTAAAAACTGTGCCGTTATAAACATGGGTGAGCATATATTGCTGTGATATGATTCTTTTAATTTGTTTGGGAAGATACCCAGCAGAGGAATAATAGATGGGTCAAATAGGACTTCTAATCCTGGTTCTTTGAGGTATCTCCATATTCATTTCCACAGTGGTTGCACCAATCTGCACTCCCATAAACAATGAAGAAGGGTTCCTTTCTCCCCAAAACCCTATCAACATTTGTTAGTGGTTGATTTCTTGATAACAGACACTCTTTCTGGGGTGACATGGAATGTCAATGTTGTTTTCATCTGCATCTCTTGAATGACCAGTGATGTTGAACACTTTTCCATATGTTTATTTGCTGCTTTTACTTCTTTGTCTGAAATGTCGGCTCATTTCAGATGCCAGTTTTGAATTGGGTCTTTATGTTTTGGGGGGATCTGACTTTTTTCAGTTCTCTGATTTCAAATGAATTTTTGGATTGTTTCAAGTGAATTTTTGGATTGTTTTCTCTAGTTCTGTGAAATATACTGTTGGAATTTTAACAGGGATTGCGTTGAATCAGTACAGCAGTTTTGGAAGTATGGCTATTTTCACTATACTGATTCTTCCTTTATTTAATTATTCCTAATTTACCAACAAAGAAAACCCCAGGTCCTCATAGCTTCATTGATGAATTCTATAAGACATTTAAAGAAGAACTATTGCCACTACACTTTAAACTTTTCAATGAAATTGAAAGGGAAGCAATAACTTTAAAGTTCATTCCTAGAAGTGTTACTTTTATTCCAAAACTAGGGAAACATCCAACCAAAAAAGAGAAGTACAGGCCTATCTCTCTAATGATCATACATTCAAAAATCGTCAATAAGACATTTGCAAACAGAATACAGAGGGTCATCAAGAAGATCATACACCCTGACCAAGTCTAATTTATCCAAGGGATGCAAGGATGGTTCAACATTAGTAAATCAATAAATGTAATACACTATATTAACAGAGTCAAGGATAAAAACCATATGATCATCTCAATGGATGCAGTAAAAGAATTCAACAAAATTCAACACCATTCATGATAAAAAAAAAACCCTGCAGAAAAGTAGAATAGATGGTCTTTTTTTTTTTCTCATTGAGTTTATTGGTACATTTTAGGTATACGGTACAGTTACATTCATCATTGGGATCTTGTACCTTTACATGACAGGTCTTGGTTCTCATTTTTTTTCCTTGTCCCTGACCTCCCTTCACCCTTCCTCCCTTCCCTATTTACAAAGACTTTATTTCTATTTTATTCATTTTCTTTATCCTAACTTGATAATGGCTATCTATGAAGAATCAACAGCCAACATCATACTAAATGGTCAAAAACTAAAAACCTTCATGCTAAAATCAGGAACAAGACAAGGATGTCCGCTGTCACCACTTCTGTTCAATATAGTTTTGGAAATATTATACACAGCAATTAGACAAGAGAAAGAAATAAAAGCAATAAAGAAAAGAAAAAAGTTAAGCTGTCATTATTTGCTGGCGATAGCATACTCTACATAGAAGACCCAAAGAACTCTGCCAAAAAGCTTCTAGGCTTAAATGACAGATTCAGTAGAGTAGTTGGATACAAGGTAATCACTCAAAAATCAAAAGATTTCTTGTACTCAAATAACAGACTCCCTGAGAGTGAAATTAGGGAAACAATCCCTTTCACAATAGCATCCCCAAAAATGAAATAGCTAGGAATCAATCTAACAAAGGAAACAAAAGATCTCTACATTGAGAACTACAACACTCTGAAAAAAGAGATTAAAAAGGATCTAAGAAAATGGAAAGACATCCCTTGTAATATCTCTTTTTAAAAAAACCCTATGAAGTAGATGATATTATCATACCCCATTTTAAAAGACAGGGAAACTGAGGATCTGAACAGTTAATTAATCAGTGGTCACACAGCTATTAAGTAAGTGATGGAGCCAAATTTTGATCCCAAGGATTGTGGATCCAGTGTCAATTCTTTGCTACATACCATGAATATGTACGTTGTTTGATATAAACTATCTGAAAAATAGTATTCCAAGGAGGAACTGAATTATTGGCATTAAAGAAGAATGCCTTAAAATTAAAGCCAACATAGATAAAACTAATGACACTGCATATATCATAAATCAAGCATTAGCAGATTAAAAACAAGAATTCACTATAAAGAAGAAATGCTCTGGGGCCGGGGATTTAGCTCAGCGGTTCGGTGGCCTGCCTTGCAAGCGCAAGGATCCAAGTTCGATCCCTGGTACCACAAAAAAAAATAGTTTCTTCTTTTTTATCGCTCAGTAGTACTCCATTTTATAAAACACACACACACACACACACACACACACACACACACACACATCTTCTTTATCCAGTCTCCAATTGATGGGCAACTAGGCTGTTTCCAAATTTTAGCTATTAAAAACTGTGCCGTTATAAACATGGGTGAGCATATATTGCTGTGATATGATTCTTTTAATTTGTTTGGGAAGATACCCAGCAGAGGAATAATAGATGGGTCAAATAGGACTTCTAATCCTGGTTCTTTGAGGTATCTCCATATTCATTTCCACAGTGGTTGCACCAATCTGCACTCCCATAAACAATGAAGAAGGGTTCCTTTCTCCCCAAAACCCTATCAACATTTGTTAGTGGTTGATTTCTTGATAACAGACACTCTTTCTGGGGTGACATGGAATGTCAATGTTGTTTTCATCTGCATCTCTTGAATGACCAGTGATGTTGAACACTTTTCCATATGTTTATTTGCTGCTTTTACTTCTTTGTCTGAAATGTCGGCTCATTTCAGATGCCAGTTTTGAATTGGGTCTTTATGTTTTGGGGGGATCTGACTTTTTTCAGTTCTCTGATTTCAAATGAATTTTTGGATTGTTTCAAGTGAATTTTTGGATTGTTTTCTCTAGTTCTGTGAAATATACTGTTGGAATTTTAACAGGGATTGCGTTGAATCAGTACAGCAGTTTTGGAAGTATGGCTATTTTCACTATACTGATTCTTCCTTTATTTAATTATTCCTAATTTACCAACAAAGAAAACCCCAGGTCCTCATAGCTTCATTGATGAATTCTATAAGACATTTAAAGAAGAACTATTGCCACTACACTTTAAACTTTTCAATGAAATTGAAAGGGAAGCAATAACTTTAAAGTTCATTCCTAGAAGTGTTACTTTTATTCCAAAACTAGGGAAACATCCAACCAAAAAAGAGAAGTACAGGCCTATCTCTCTAATGATCATACATTCAAAAATCGTCAATAAGACATTTGCAAACAGAATACAGAGGGTCATCAAGAAGATCATACACCCTGACCAAGTCTAATTTATCCAAGGGATGCAAGGATGGTTCAACATTAGTAAATCAATAAATGTAATACACTATATTAACAGAGTCAAGGATAAAAACCATATGATCATCTCAATGGATGCAGTAAAAGAATTCAACAAAATTCAACACCATTCATGATAAAAAAAAAACCCTGCAGAAAAGTAGAATAGATGGTCTTTTTTTTTTTCTCATTGAGTTTATTGGTACATTTTAGGTATACGGTACAGTTACATTCATCATTGGGATCTTGTACCTTTACATGACAGGTCTTGGTTCTCATTTTTTTTCCTTGTCCCTGACCTCCCTTCACCCTTCCTCCCTTCCCTATTTACAAAGACTTTATTTCTATTTTATTCATTTTCTTTATCCTAACTTGATAATGGCTATCTATGAAGAATCAACAGCCAACATCATACTAAATGGTCAAAAACTAAAAACCTTCATGCTAAAATCAGGAACAAGACAAGGATGTCCGCTGTCACCACTTCTGTTCAATATAGTTTTGGAAATATTATACACAGCAATTAGACAAGAGAAAGAAATAAAAGCAATAAAGAAAAGAAAAAAGTTAAGCTGTCATTATTTGCTGGCGATAGCATACTCTACATAGAAGACCCAAAGAACTCTGCCAAAAAGCTTCTAGGCTTAAATGACAGATTCAGTAGAGTAGTTGGATACAAGGTAATCACTCAAAAATCAAAAGATTTCTTGTACTCAAATAACAGACTCCCTGAGAGTGAAATTAGGGAAACAATCCCTTTCACAATAGCATCCCCAAAAATGAAATAGCTAGGAATCAATCTAACAAAGGAAACAAAAGATCTCTACATTGAGAACTACAACACTCTGAAAAAAGAGATTAAAAAGGATCTAAGAAAATGGAAAGACATCCCTTGTAATATCTCTTTTTAAAAAAACCCTATGAAGTAGATGATATTATCATACCCCATTTTAAAAGACAGGGAAACTGAGGATCTGAACAGTTAATTAATCAGTGGTCACACAGCTATTAAGTAAGTGATGGAGCCAAATTTTGATCCCAAGGATTGTGGATCCAGTGTCAATTCTTTGCTACATACCATGAATATGTACGTTGTTTGATATAAACTATCTGAAAAATAGTATTCCAAGGAGGAACTGAATTATTGGCATTAAAGAAGAATGCCTTAAAATTAAAGCCAACATAGATAAAACTAATGACACTGCATATATCATAAATCAAGCATTAGCAGATTAAAAACAAGAATTCACTATAAAGAAGAAATGCTCTGGGGCCGGGGATTTAGCTCAGCGGTTCGGTGGCCTGCCTTGCAAGCGCAAGGATCCAAGTTCGATCCCTGGTACCAGGT
>NW_022900951.1:86687793-86696424 GCF_012274545.1 Fukomys damarensis
AAAAAAAAAAAAAAGAAGAAATGCAAGTAAAAGTCTGGAAATTAAATCATAAAAATACAAACCGGATTTTAATAGAAAGCAACTTAATGTAATAGACAATCAAAAACACATAACATTTTTATTCACAATAAATTCATGTCCACCATAAAAATAATGGAAATACAGAAAACTTAAAAAGAAAAGAAAAAGCATAATTTCACAGACTAAAGAAAATGAAAATTTACTATGTTTCCTGAATTTTATTCTAGGGAAATATTTTCACATAGTTAAATTCACACTGTACAGTTTTGTAGCTTTTCAGCTTAAATGTATAAATAATTTCCTATATAGTTAATAATTCTTCACAAATACTTTAATAGCTGCATGATTATTTCATCATATTGGTGTACCAAATTAGACAACCATTTCCTTCTTGTTAAACAGTGGGGAATATCTCTGTGAATTAAGGTTTAGGCAGATAAATCAGATGTCGGGTTTCCTTTCTACAGGTAGGTTTTTAAAAAACAGAATTACGGAATTAAAGTGTCCAAAAAAAAGTTTAAAGCTCTTGATGCATTTTACCAAGCTCCTTTCCAAAATGACACTGCCACTAAAGAGATTGACTTCAACGGTTAAAACTGAAAGAATATTTATATATGACTAGTATTTATAAATCATTTTAATTGATGGCAGCTGCTTTAAATGTTCTTCTTATTAAATCAATAAAACACCACAATGGAAACAGAATGTCTTAATTTAAGGTCAAACAGCAGTTATAGTTTAAAAATTAAACTCAAGTAAATTTGCTTCATGGTAAGAATGGCTTTTGTCCAACTTCCAGACTCGCTGTTCTTCAAAACTTTTAAAACACTTATACCAGAAAAGAACTTACTCTTTGGTTTTAGTAACATAAAACTACAAGCCTCTGAAGAGCCTGCTTTTTATACTGTGTTTTGTTGAACACAGCATAGTCCAATTGACATTTTTAATATACCTATTTTCTTGATGTAATATACTAGAAAGCAAAACATTACATTTGAAAGAATATAAGATAAATACAACTCTGAAAGTTTTTGTTATGAGACATTCTCCAAAAGTGTTTTAACAGTCTTCTTCTGCAATGTGTCTTTGTTTGGCCATGCCCTTAACATTCTAACTCGATCAAGGTTGTAACAAACCATACAAGTGAAGTTTTACCCCAAATAAAGAAAAAGAAGGTAGGAAATACAGAAGGCTTTCAGAGACAATATTCTTTTTCAAATGCCATTTTCTCAATAACTAACTTTTGCAGAGGTCTAAGAATGGTCACTTATAGTAATCTCGTTCATTTGAAAAAAAATGTATGTGCTTTGTGTTTTCATAGCTCTTATCACTACCTACCTACTCTTTTATTATATACCCACTAGACTAAGCTCCAATAGGACAGTTTTTCTTTGGCACAGCAATATTCCTAGTCCTGGTATATAATAAGGGCTAAAAATGTGTTTATTGAATGAAATAATTTAATCTAAAAGATGTAATGAGAATTTTTCATACTAAAAATGTATTATTGTAAGCCTACACCTAAGAAATACTGTTTTCACACATTCAGTATATGTCCAGACTACTGCACACAAAATTTACATCAATAACCTAAAAAGCATTTTCTGGCCCCTACATAGAACTTAAAATTCACACATTTTTAGAGCTATCTCTTGGGAGATAAAACATCTTAGGGATAAAATTAAGGGAAATTTAAGAAATATTTTGTCTAGAAATCTAGTAATCAAATAAATAACGTACCAGAACTTCAGAGTTCAAACCACTATGGTTTAGTAGGATAAAAGTGCTGGACTAGGACAGAAATGAGAGAAGGGTCAAAAGTCACAAGCCTAACCAGCAACTCTACCACCCAGTCAAAAGACCATAAAGGAGTCATCCAATTCCCTTCAATGTTAAACTTGGATATGCAAGATGAGGATTACCTGCTTGGTGAACTACTACAGAAATCAAAGGGTCCTGGAAATATCCAAGTAGTAGAATGTCTATCAACAAGGAAAAAAATTATTAATATTATCAAATTTTTTGGCAAAAGATACCACTACTAGGTATCCTCTAAATAACAGCTTTTATGGAAATGAATATGGAGATACCTAAAAGAGCTGGGACTAGAGGTTCCATTTGACCCAGCCATTCCTCTGCCGGGTATCTTTCCAAAAGAATTAAAAGAATCATATCACAGAGATATATGCGCACCTATGTTTATAGCAGCACAGTTTGTAATAGCTAAAACTTGGAAACAGCCCATTTGCCCATCCGTTGGAAACTGGATAAAGAAGATGTGGTTTTTCTATAAAATGGAATACTACTCAGCCATAAAGAATGGGAAATTAGATTCATTCATAGAAAAATGGATACATAGTGAGGATATACGCCTACTTGAACTAAATAAGTCACACGTGTAAATACCGAATAGTTTCTCTGATGTGAATAAACTATAATAGTACATAAGATCCTAATGATATAATGGACAACGTGAAATAGGAAGAAAGGGGTTAATGTTGTAGCGAAAGTGGGAAGGGTAGGGGAAAGCTAATAATGGAAAAGAAAAAAAAATATGAGAAAATGAAGAAATGGAAATGAAGCGTTTGTAAAGGAGGAGGGATGAGGGGGTGAAGGGAGGGCTGGGACAAGGGGAAAACATTAGAACCAAGACGTATCATGTAAAGGTACAAGACCCCAATAACGAATGTAACTGTACTGTATACCTAAAATGTACCAACAAACTCAATGAGGAAAATAAATAAATAAATAACTTAGTTTTCTTCCTTGGATAACTAGGAGAAATGGAGTTACTGTATGTATTATAATGTTACAATAATTATTATAACTTAGCAGGTAGTTCTTGAAAGGTTTCCCTGTATAGGAAATCTAAGATTCTAGTGCTGATGGGGTGCACAATAAGACATTGTGCCTTGCTCATTCAAATATTTCAGGGGTTTAAGAACATCATCAAGAAAAGTGAGATTTAATATTCAGAGGATACCCTATGAGTCAAATAATATTGCATACATTTACATGCATTTTAAATTGCCATAGCAAGTTAGATTTACTTATATGTATATTTTTATGTATTTTGTGTCATCTGTTTAAAAGTAAATTTAACTTAAATTTTTAAGAGACTGGTTTACTTGATCAAGACACTACTAGTATTGAACAGATAAGACACAATCAACCTTCAACAACCAGGGCTATCGGACTCCAGAGCCACAGAAAACATTTAGATTTCCAAATGTAAAGAATCTTGCATACCATTTCCTTTTTTTGTTATTTAAATCATTCTTGTGTTTGATGTATGATAAGCTGACAAAATATGCTGGGCTACTCTGTACCATTAGGATACAAATTATCAAGGAGAAAACTCTGAGTTCAAAAAAGAAAAGGTGTTTCTCATTTGAGTATAAAAGTAAATTCTAACCCCTTGGTGCCAGTAGACAGGAGATATAATAGCCCAATAAACATACAGTTGATGACTATTCAAAACATACTCCAAGTAAACACAAAGATATCTTTGTCAAGCAGAAAAGTCAATTTCTAGTTTTCTCCATCTGATAAACATCCTTGGTTCGGAAATTTATAGGTAAGTGACTAAGGAAGTCTTATAAATATTTGGTATCTTAGTCGATTTAAATTGTTAAAATTAAATACCAAAACTGAATATCTTATAAACAAAATAAATGTATTTCTCACAGGTGTAGAGACAAGGAAGTACAAGAAAAAGGCACCAAAAGATCTGATGTCTGTTGAAAAATATGTGTATATGAGGAAATTAAACAACCAAAGTGTCACAGAAGAAATAAAAAGGAAATAAAAATGCTTTAAAACAAAGGGAAATGGAAACATATTATGGGGCACATCAAAAGCAGTACTAAAAGGAAAATAAATAAACACCTCCATCAAAAACGATCACAAATAAACAACCTGATGTTACAATAAGGTAGTAGTAGAACAAACCAAGCCTAAATATACCAGTCAGAAAGATATTAACAAAAATCAGCACAATAAATGAGATAGACACTCAAAAAATAATAGAGCCAGGGATGATGATGAATGTCTGTAATCGCAACATTCTGGGAGGTAAGGAAGGAATATGTAAACTTCAAGACAAGACTGAGCTACTTAAAATGATCCTGTCTCAAAACAAAAACAAATAATAGGACTAGCTCAGTGTGAAAGTCCTGTTTTTAATCCTCAGTACCACAAGAAAAATAGAGAGAGGAAAAAAGTCAATGAAACCAAGAGTTAGTTTTTGTTTGTTTCTTTGTTTTGGTACCGGAGATGGAACTCGGGGCCTTGCCTTGCGCTTCCGAGTCAGGTGGTGGCACCACTAAGCTAAATCCCTGGCCCAAGAGTTAGTTATTTAAAAAAATAAAAGAGCAGGGTGTGGCGGCTCTCACCTGTAATCCCAGCACTCAGGAGGCTGAGGCAGGAGGATTGCTATGAGTTCGAGACCAGCCTGTACTACATAGTGAGTTCCAGGTAAGTCTCAACTACATAGTGAGACCCTGTCTCAAAAAAACAAAAAGCAAACAAAAAAAGAGATAAAATAGAGAAACTTTTAGCTAGACTAGTAAAAAAGAAAGACTATTTAAATAAATAATATTCAGAAATCAAAGAGGAGGGCTGGGGATTTAGCTCAGTGGTTCCACTGCCTACTTCGCAAGCTTAAGGACCTGAGTTCAATCCCCGGTACCAAAAAAGAAAAAGAAATCAAACAGGAGACATTGCAATGGGCACCACCAAAATACAAGGACCTTAAGAATACTATAAAAATTTATCCTAACAAACTGGATAGTCTAGAATAAATGAATAACTTCTTAAACATATACAGCCTACCAAAGAACAAACATAAAGGAATATAAAATCTAAACCAATCAGTAATAAAGAGACTGACACAGTAATAAAAAGTCTCCCACCAACAAAAGCAAAGACCAGAAAACTCTATTGCTGAAATCTGCCTAACATTTAAAGAACTAATTCTCAACCTCTTCAAAAAAAAATCACAGGGTAGGAAATACTTCTAAATTTGTTTTACAAAGCTAGCACTACCCTAATACCAATACCAGACTAGACCTGACAAGAAAGGAAAATTATAGGCCAATATTTCTGATGAACATAGATACAAAAATCTGAAACAAAATATTAACAAACCAAATTAATTCAGTAATGCATTACAAGAAGCATCCACTAGGATCAAATGGGATATATTCCCTGTCTGCAAGTATTTTTTGATGTGCAAATGAATAAATGTGATATGCCACATCAAAAGAATAAAAATAAAATTCATGAACAGGCTAGATCAGTAGTAGAGCACTTGCCTGCCATATATGAGGTCCCAGTTTAAACTCCCAGCACAACAAAAAATAACTCCCTGAATAGATGCAGAAGAAAGCTTTTTAAAATTTTTAACACCCTTCATAATAAAAATTCTCAACAGATGAAGAAACATACATCAATATAATAAAGAGGAAATATATATCAACATAATAAAGGTGATATATGACAAAATGAAAGCTAAAATCATTTTCAACAAAGAATAACTGAAAGCCTTTCCTCTAAATTCAAAGATAAGATAGATACCTATTCTCACCACTTTTTTTTTCAACATATTACTGGAGGTCGTAGACAAAGCAATTACAAAAGAAAGAAATAAAGGGTACTTTAATAGGAAAGGAAGAATTGAAAACATCTTTATTTTCTATTTTCTATATATGCTATACAGTATATGATGTCACATATAGAAAATCCTAAAGACTCTACAAAAAAGAAAAAGTGTTGAAACTGCCAAATTCAGTAAAGCTGTAGAATACATAACCAATCAGTATTGTTTCTACTTACTAACAGTGAAATATCTAGAAAGGAAATTAATAAAACTATGACATTTAAATGCAGCAAAATATCAAATACTGTATTTATGAGTAAATTAATAAATGAGATAAAGGATATGAATACTGAAAATCTAAATAGACAAGAAATTGAAGAAAACACAAATAAATGGAAATATATCTCACGTTCATGGATTAGAAGAACTGATGTTGTGAAAATGTCCATACTATCCAAAGTGATATACAGACTGAATACAATCTACCAAAATTCCAATGTCATTTTTCACAGAAATGGAAAAAAATTAAGATTTATATAAAACCATTAAAAAAATAGCCAAAATCACTGTGAGAAAAACTGGAAGCATTATGCTCCTGAATTCAAAATATAGTATAAAGTGACTGTAATCAAAACAGCACAGTACTAGCATAAAGACATCAACCAATGGAAGATGACAGAAAACTCAGACGTAAACCTATATATTTATGGTCAACTGATTTTTAAGAAGGCTACAAAAAACACACAATGGAGAAAGGATATTCTCTTTAATAAATGTTTTTAAGAAATCTGGATGTCCACACGCAAAAGAATTAATTGGACCCTTAACCACATACAAACACAATTCAGAATGGATTAAGCAAATAAACATATTTTAAGTATAGGATTTAAAACTGTAAAGCTACTAGAAGAAAACATATGAGAAAAGCTTCATGACACTGCTCTGGGAAACAATTTCTTGGACAGGACTCCAAAACAGAGGTAACAAACATAACAATGTAAATGTATCAAACTAAAAATCTTCTGCACAGCAAAGGAAACTAACAAATTGGGTAGACAATCTACAGATTGAGAGAAAATACTTGCACACTTATATATCTGATGAGGGTTAATATTAAAAATATATAACAAACTCAACTGAATAGCAAGAAAACAAATAATCCAATTTAATAATGGACAAGGGACCAGAACAGACACTCAAAAGGCATATAAACAGTTAATGAGGTACATGAATAAATAATTGGTATCATTAATCATGAGGGAAATCTGTCAAAAAGCACAATGATATACTATCTCACACCTATTAGAATGGTTTTATCAAAAAGAGAAAAAATTTGTTGGAGAAGATGCAAAGAAAACCGAACTCTTATACACTGTTGATGGGAAAGTAAAATACACTACAGTACCATGGAAAACAATATGGAAGTGCCTCAAAAACCTTAAAACAAAATCACACATGACATAGTGCTTACTTAGCATTCTTGAGGCCCTAGCTTTAATCCTCCACATAAAAATAAAACTACATAGAGTAATCCCACTTTTGGATATATATCCAAAAGAACTGAAATCAATAGAACTATTCATAATATGGAATGTTTCCAAGATGTGGAAACAACCTAAGTGTTTCCTGATGAGTAGATGAATGAGTAAAGAAAATACTGTACATATACACAACAAAATACTATTCAGCCTTTGAAAGCTGGGGAGGAGGAATCCTGTCATTTTAACAACATGAATAAATCTGGAGGACATTATGATAAGTGAAATAAGCTAACTATAGAATGGCATATACCCTATGATTGCACTCATATGTAAAATCTATGAACTCAAAAATAAAGAGTAGAACAACAATGTTTTTAAGAGGGCGAATGAAAGGGAAGAGAGGGAATGCAGATTTCTTCATCAAGAAATATAAAGTTTCAGACAGGAGGAATAGGTTCTGAAATATATTGTACAACAGGGTGACTATACATTCAATAATGTATAATGTACTTCCAAGTCACTAAGAGCAAATTTCAAATGTTTCACCCTAAAAACCGAAGGCTAAGCCAGCTGATGGATATGTTAATTAGCTTCATTTAATCATTCCAAATTGTGTATCACATTGTAGCCCAATTATGGTTTGACAATTAAGATTATTATTATAACAAATTTTAAGAAAAAAATGTAATAAAAATGATTGCCCAAGGGTGTTTTTGACAAATCAAAGAAAAAAGTAATTACCAAAAAACAGTTGATAATTTATTAAAATATCTATAATTTTACCAGCTTTAGTCAATGTAACTCAAAGCAAGGTTAATTTTCTTTTGTTCTGTCAGCCTTTTGAAAAGCATAAATCTCATTTCAGGGTAGCTAGGGAATTGTGTGGATTACCACATGGACACCCCATATATAGGAAAATCCACCAACTGGCAGTTAAGGTCTTAAAGTATCACTTATAAATATTTATGTGGTGAGGGAGGTAGCCATGAATGGCAAGTTCATGAGCTCGGTTCCTTGGTATATATTTTCCTCAAGCCATCAGACACCAAAAAATGTGACCTAGCTGGAACCAGTAAACAAAATTTGCCTATCCTGCAAATTCCTCTGACCTTCCATATCTATATTAGATGAACAGTGTAGGTGGAGAAGAGTAAAACAGTCATAGAGGACATATGCAATCAAGCTTGGCTATAGCTATAGAAAGTGTGAAGGAATGAATGACCAAGAGATCATTATGAAATTTATGGAGTTCTCCAAATGCTAACAGAGGATGTACTGAGGAAAGCCAAAGATGAAACCTTAATAAGTTCTTTACAACCTTTAAGTCTCAGAATAACACCATCTCCTCAAAAGAGCTTCTCTCAATCCATCAGAAGTAGAGAATAACACTTCCCATTTCACACTATTAATTTGTAGGGAAAGTGGGAAGGGGAGGGGGAAGGGAACAAGGGAAAAGAAAAAAATAGGAGAAAATGAAAAAATGGAAATAAAGTGTTTGTAAATGGGGAGGGGGGAGGGAGTGAAGGGAGG
>NW_022900951.1:86696595-86735667 GCF_012274545.1 Fukomys damarensis
ATTGTACCAATAAACTCAATAAAAAGAAAAAAAAGTAGAGAATAACAACTATTATTCTCTATGGCAATCTCTGTTTACCTGTACTGAATAAAACTAGTTCAGTCATCTGTTTCTTGCTACTAGACTATAAGCTTTATTTAAAAAGAAAAAGGCCCTAAATTTTAGTGCCTAAAACAGTTAAGTAGTGAGTAATAATTTGCTAAATAAAAAATGGTTAGTACATAACAATTGTAAAAGTGTGGTTCCTGGACTGGCAGCCATTGGCCACTGGAAACTGACTAGAAACTAAAACTCTCAGGCTCCATCCCCTCTAGGCCTACTGAATCAGAAACTCTGGGTGTGGAGCCAGCAGTCTGTAACTTTAAAAGCCCTCCCAGTGATATGCATGTATAGCCAACTTTGAGGACCACTGGGATATAAGATAAATTCACCTGTCAAGAGTGCAGAAATATGTATTTCCTAGTAATGCTGAGTATAAAGGTAAAAATTTTCTTCTATTGTAGGGTTGGAATGCTTAGTTAGGTTATCCACAATTTTGAGACCAGTGCATGACAACTATTACTTTATCTGGAAGTGATCTTAAACAACTCAGCCTCTTCAAGCATGTTTCCTGATCCGTGAGAAAGATATAATATACCAACCTCACAGTTTGCTAGAACTAAAGGAAATTTTTTACCCAAGCTCTCATATATAGTAGACATTCAATAAATGGTAGTAGTGGTGCTTTTTAAAAAATCTGTTTTTGTAGGCTTTCGAAGATGATTATCTCACAGGAACAGTTTCAAATTTAAGGACACACTGAGGGGGGAAATGCTGTGTTTTTCTAAAGGGATATCCTTTCACCAAAATACTAGGATTAGAAGTAGCTTTGTTAAAGTATAAGGACACATCATTTGATAGACTGCATGTGTGCAATCCCAGACACTGGGAAAGCTAAGGCAAGAGGATCTCTCAAATTCAAAGCCAGCGTGGGCAACTTAGCAATATCCTGCTTCAAAATATAATAAAATCAGGCCAGTAGTAGAGTGTTTGCCTAGCACGAGAAAGATCCTGGATCCAATCCTCAGTACCACACACACACACACACACACAAAGATTAACTCATGAAAGGGTAACATGTTCACAACAAGGGCATAATTAGTACGTCGCACTGCCAGATGGCTTGAACCACTGGTGGTACACGCATGACTGTCCAATTGAGCAGTTTTTTATTAATTTATTTAGTAAAAAGACTGATAAAAGTCACTAGATCCATTTGTATATCACCAGTAGTACAAGCCACCCAATGGATAAGACAAGCATGCATGTACTACCACCAAAGGTTCAAGCCGCAGGAACATGTTAATTTATTGGCATAATCTGGAGAACTTAATGGAAAAAATCAAGTTTATCCCTAGAATCCTAGATTAGCTACACGTGCTGTATTTTGAACCACTGTTGAAGGACTCTTTTGAACTATGTGATTACCTCTGATTGCAAGGAGGGTCACAATGTTCTTCAATAATAAATCATGCTTATGAATTAATAGTTTCTCGACATCCGACAGCTAAACAGAATTGTCAACCATCACTTAGAAAAATGGGACCAGTTAAAAGAGTTAATGGCCTTACTGCCACAATTCTGTCAATTATGAGACCTGCTGCTATCAACTCAGTCTGAGATAAGTGAGTTTCAACAATTTACCTCTTGTGAAGGTAGCAGGTTTAAGGTAAAAGAATTCCATCTACTAGAATTGAAGAATAGGGCATCAAAAGAGGAGATGAACAATAATCTACCTTGTACTTTTAAATTTTTCCTTGCAGGGATGCTTTTCCCTAATACAAAGCACAGAAATGTTCTAAGTGGTACAACCATCTAATGTGACTGAGAATGAAGACAAGTTGTTGACTTGGAGGATCTTTCCCCTCCAGACCAAGTTAAGAACTTTTAAGTCGTTCGAGTTTCCTCTCCAGTCCTGAAAAAGAGGCCACCATGTTGTTGTTGTAGCTGTAGAAAGGACATCTATCTAGCCTCACTCACTGTGAGAGTAATTAGCCTGATTTTTTCTAATTTCTATCTAGAGAAGTTCATACCTATTAGATGACCAGGGGCTCCCTGGTTTCCCAAACTTCACCATATTAGAGGAAAAATTGCTGTGTATGCTGCTGCTTGGAATTCCTCACCTCAAGCATTTCTTGTATTTCAGTCTTCCACATTACTAGTCTACAGGGAATTGTTCAGTAAAGGGTGGAGTGGTGAATGCTATACCCTTGGAGAATGTAGTCTGTTACCAGGAGGCAAGCCATACCTAGGTATTCAGGGCATAGAGTTGTCTAGATTAAAAGAGATTACATAGAAAGCTAAGGGGTTTTCTTGTGCCTTTCCTTCTCAACAGACAAAATGGGTTACAATGTATGCAAGGCCATTTCATAGGATAAACAAGATAACAGACAAGACTGTAACTGACTGGACCAATTGAAACTATTGATGGACACCTTCTCTATTATGTACTGGAGATCAGAAATGAAAGACCAGCCATATTCTCCAGGAGTGAATTGTTAAGTGAAGGAGACAACACTCAAATAGAATTTAATATAAAGGAATACATGATAAAAAATAGGTATGAATAAGAAGAGGAGGACTACTTAATTTGGGAGTTAAAGAGAGAAAGAAAAGAATGGCATTGGAGAAAATATATTATGTCAGTATTTGTGTCTTAGAGCCACCAGTTAGGATGAATAAAAAAAGAAGAAAAGCTAGAAAGCTTGTCAAAGGGCTGAAGGAGCACTGTGGGTTTTGGGTGTTTTTCAATAAAGGCTTTGACAGAGTGGAGAGTTTTCTCTAATCACAAATACCCACTTGCCAACACAATGATATATACCCAGTTTACAGAATAAAGGAATATCAAGAAAAATAAGAACATTACTATTTGCATTCGGGTCCCTCACAGATTCAGGAATAATGACAGGTGGACAATATATACAGTATACAGACACATTTTATTAAATGATAAATAATCTCATTATATCAATTTGTATTAAAAATGAAATATAACCCCAGAGCCACGGAAATAGATACTTGCTTAAACAGAAGATAGTTTACATATGTACCAGTGGAAGAGAAAGTTTGTTAATTGTTCTATGTATACTGGAAGTCCATAAGTATTAATAAGAAATATATCCCTATATAAACACGTATACTCACAAGGTAAATGTGCCCATCCTATTCTTCTTGGTAAGAAAAGCTTGCCAAACCAAAAAGACATTGTTCAATTGTTTAACTGCTGCTAATCCAAGGTAAAGTTTCAAATACATAGATGGCTCTTAAATGGTAGTTGACAGTGACTGTCAATGCTAGCTGAATAAAAACAAACCCAGTAAAATTCAGGAAGAAACTAATCTCTTAATTCATAAACATTCTCAAGAAAAGCATCCTGTATGTTACAGGACTCATAATTGTACTGAAAGGTGTACTGTAATTTACTTAGTATAGCCAAGAATTTATAGAACCATGATTCAGAATTGCACAATCTGAATAAGCACTAACATTGAAAAATAAAATGTACCAGAATAAATCCAACTTTCTTTATTTCCCGGAATACAGGTAAAAACACATCATAGCTAACATCAGAGTTACTAAAAAGTGATGCTGTATCTCAAAGTACTTTGTGGATTTTTCTATAAAAAATTATTCACAGCAAATGACCATGAAAAACAAATGCTTTCTCCAATTCTCAACATACATTCCCTAAAATGAAAAAAAAATTATGTGCTACTTGCAAAATAATTCTCACTTGATAATTTACTGTCAACATAAGAATTGAAGAGCATTTTCCCCATTTTATTTAGTACAATTTCCCCAACTGTCTCCTTAAATATTATACACAAGCAAACAAAATTACCCAATATGGATGTCAAGCAATTCATTTTGGCATCATGAGCTTAATATTCAAAATCAAGCTATTTTAATTTTTCAACTTGGCTGTATAGTTTGCTAAATTTATTTCATTTAGTTACATGGTTAAATAAAATATATACTAGAAGATGCATTTTATCTTATATTTTATCTTTTTTTACTTTTATTAGTAAATGTTTGCAGTACATAATGATTACATTTGCAGTACATAATGATTACATTCACTGTAGGGGATTGGTACATATATATAATACATTTCAACTGCCATCTTTCCTCTATTCACTGTACCCCTTTTTTATTTTTCCAGTATCAAATTCATTTATTTGTAAGACCTTACAAAGCTAATTATCATATATACAGATTGAAAACCAGACAAATGGGCCAAAGAATAACATGTAAGATAATTGTACTAAATCAAGGTACTTTTAGATACTCTCTGCAATGGATTACAATACCTTTTTTCCTTTGTCTTCTTTTCCTATTATGTCTTTTATTTACATATATGTTAGAGAGAGAGAGAAAGTTTTTCATATAAGAGAAATCATGTGATATTTAAACTTGTGTAAGTTACTTTACTTAACATTGTGGTTTCCTTTGCTGTGCAGCTTTACTTAACACTAGTGGTTTCCTTTGCTGTGCAGCTTTCTATTTGGTGTGATTACACTTGTTGATTACTGGTATTATTTCTTGTGCAACCAGGGTTTTGTTCAGAAAGTCTTTGCTTGCACTTATGTTTTTAACAGTTTTACCTATTTTGTCTTCCTGCAGAGTGCTTCTGTCCTAATGTTTAGTTCTTTGATCCACTCTGATTTTAGTTTAGTGCTTCTTTAGCACGTAGATAGCCAGTTTTTCAAGCACCATTTGTTAAAGAGGTTGTGTCCACCAAAGGGATTTGATCCCACTGTTAAAAATAACATAGCTAGATGAGTGTGCCTGGAGTTCTTTCTGTATCTTCTGTTGTGTTTCACTGATCTACAGGTCTGTTTGGGTTTTGGTTTCTTTGCCAATACCACACTGTTTTTATCACTGTAGCTTTGTAGTATAACTTGCTATCTGGGATTGTGATGCTCCCTGTCTTGCACTTGTTGCCCAGAATTAATTTTATTCTAGGTCTCTTCTGGTTCCACATGAATTTTGACTGCTTTCTCCAGTTCTGTAAGTTTGTTTATAACAGTTTGATATCTATCAGATTTAATATAATTAAAATTATTTTTTTTCTAATGCTTACATAGTAAAAGCTCAATATTAAAAGTGGACAATTTACCTCTAAATCAATGGAATACATAAGTTAAGACCTGGTGAGAATAGGTATTCATTGGGAACAAGATTTATGCAACTCCTGGGAATTGTACTTACATAATTATACTATATATGTATAATACACTTTAGGTTCACTCTGAGTAGAATTTAAAAATGCTTTATTTGTAGCAGCATAAATTCCTTCTGCACACACTATAAGTCCTTTAAGCATCTTTACAAAGTATTATTCTCATTCCTTTTTTAATAGTCAATAGAACCAAAAGCCAATAACTTGCTTACAATGTCACAATGAGTCCAGTTACTCTATTTTCTACTTCTCAATACTGTAATGCTTAATGTTTTTGAAACTGCATCATTAGTTGGTTGCTTTCATAACACACCCTTTTCCTCTCCTACAATCGTGTATGTGTGGGTATTTTAATTTAAAATAATTTGTGTTTAAAAAATTTAAAACATTTTCTTCAAGTATTGAGGGCTGCTTTTAAAATTCACTGTTCTTCCTTGACTTAGAAAAAAAATTTCAACAAAAATTCACTTGACACCTTAATATATAAAAACAATATTCTATCTAGGTAGGTAATAGTAGAGTAGGGAAGAAAAGGAAGATACACAGATGAATACACAAAGTTTCTGGTATCAAAGGAGTTTATAGTCCAGCGTATAGATGTGCATACAAATAGAAAATATGTGATAACTGATGTATTGAAGAGGGGTGAAGAGGGTTACAGGTGTGCATGAAGGGGAATCGCCAAGTCTGAAAGGGACAGTTTCAAAATTTCTAATTGCAGTATCGATGCCATACTGCAGTGTTTAAAGTATACTCCATTATTCTACATATGGATTCTAGGTTATATACTGCCTTCCAAGCGACATGCTTATGCTGTATCCACTCAGGGCACTTTTTTCTTATTTACACAAACACAAAGAGAATATGTTAGCAGTATCCCTCAACACACAGATGCTGTGTTCTGTCTTTCCCCTTACTAACTATGCTACAATCTAAGTATCAATCAATAGAGGAATGGTTAAATAAACCATGGTACACCTATATAATGGAATATATTGCAAGCATTAAAAAGAAAGAGGCAATGTAGCCTAGCTAATTATACTAAGGCAATCAATTTCTGGGGACTGAAAATGCACTACTGTTATGTAAGCTATCACAGGTGAGAGAAGCTGGATGATGAGTACACAGGATCTTTCTATGCTATTTTTGTAACTTCTTGTGAGCTTGTAATTATTTAAAAATAAGAAGGTAAAAATAAAAAGAATAAGGCATTTCTAGTTATACTGATATAGAAGTATCACCAATGATGTGGTAGGAATGGAAAATGATATAGCCACTTTGGAAGACAGTTTGGCAATTTCTTAAAAAACTTAAGTATACTCTTACCCTATGATCTAGAAGTTACCTTCTTGGTATTTATCCATATGACCTGAATACTTATGTCTACATAAAAAGCTGTAGTGTACATAGATGTTTCTGGCAGCTTTACTCACAACTGACAAAACCTAAAAGCTACAGAATGTCCTTCACTAGATGAAAGGATAATACACTGTGATATATCTACATAAGGGCATAATATTCTGCACTGTAAAGAAATATGCCATCAAGCCATGTAAAGACATGAAGGAAACAAATGCAAATTACTAAGTGAAAGAAGACATCTGAAAAGGATACACAGTGTATGGTTCCAACTGAAAGGCAAAAATGAAAAAGATCAATGGTTTCCAGAATTTGGGAAGAGAAGAATAAAGGATTTTTAGGACACTGAAACTATTTTTCATGATGCTGCAATTGAGGATACATATCACTCACCATACATTTGTTGAAACATACATGTAGCATACAAAATACCAAGAGTGACCCCAAAGTAAACTCTGAAATTGGGATAGTAATGATTTATCAATGCAGGGTCATCAATTGTAATAGATGTAAGACTTGAGTAAGAGATATTGATAGTGGGGAAAGTAGGCTATACATCTGTGGGGACAGGAAATACATGGGATATCTCTGTATCTTCCTCTCACTTTTACTGTGAACTAAAATGGCTCTCAAAATACAAAGCTTTAATAAAAATAATTCCAGAATTGGCTAACTGCAAAAAAAGGTTTAGGAAAGTGCTTATGCTACTTTTGTGCAAAACCAAAAAGTAAGATTTACATACACAAATACTAGTATTTGCATAAACTTTCTCCACAAAAATACACAAGAAATTGGTGGCAGCAGTAGTTGCCTCTGAGGAGAGAAACTGGGTAGCTCTGAGATAGGTGGGAGGGAAATCTCCATCTCATTGTCCTCTTGGGCTGTTTCAGCATACAATCTTTATATCATAAACATATATTAATTCTTCAAAACGAAAGTTCATCCTAGGGCCATAGTTTTTCTGCTAAAATATTTTAAAATATTCCCTTGATCAGACATATTCCCTTTCACCCAGTTTAGAAAGTTGAGAGATCATGGGATGGGATTTAGAGATTGGTTCTTTCACTGACCCAGCATCCTGAGTTCTATTAGACCGTGAGCTACTCAAGGAAAAGAACCACTGCTATTAGCAGAACCTGTCAAATGACTGACAGAGTTATGAACAAAGATTTTCTTGAATTAATTTGATCTATTATCCTGGCCATTCCTTTTTACCTATTCTTATAACCTCAGACTCAGAAGGATTCTTTATCATTGACTCTGCCCTGGAATGATGTTTTAAAATTAACTAGCGTAAGTCATTCTCAGGTCTACAACTGTCCAGCTTAAACATTAATGCTAAAAAAGATATGGGTAATTTATAGTGAAGACAGAATTTTCAATGAAATTTGATTTACAAATTTTATTTTTATTTTATTATCTTATACGTATGGGAACCAAATGACTTAACAATAACCTTAGCTAAAATTTTCCATCCACATTATTTCTATAAACTTGTTTATACCTCAAAAGGCACTTACTTATTTGCATTAGTTTATCAAAGTGTATTACTTAGCTGTCATACTAGAGTGTTAATAAGGTCAAGGGAGCCTTATCAATAACATTATTTCTCACAGTAACTATTACCTAGGTCAATCACCTTTCAAGATAGTTCATTTAATTACAGTTTCACAATTTAAAAGTAAATAACTTTAAAAATAAAACTTAATACATAAATCTCCTTAAAATAGCACAGTGATTTTGTTGCAAAAGTAAATAAAATATTTTTAAAGTACATTATAGAAAGAGATTATGATATCATAACTAACACATACATCTCATCCCTTGAGACTGTTGCTGATGCTATGGAGGTGAGACCAGAACTTTATCTATTTACTAAAACTGCTTCCTTTCTCCCTACTTCAGCACTGCTTTCCTCCTAAGCTGAAATATTACTACAAAATTGCTAAGCTACTCTCTCTTTAAACTTGGTAAACAAATCCTAAATAAGGAGACTAAGATCCCAGAGGGAGAGGGAAGAAGATGGTACTCCCTTCTGAGAGCACCAGTTCAACAGCTTCCTACTCACAAAGAATCTTGCTTTGTCTGCTGAACATCCCTGATCCTGACAGTCAACTCCAGAAGCACTGCAGACCTTGTTTGGTGCTACTTGCAGGCAGCTCAAGATACAAGTAAATCTGTTCGGAGCTTTTATTCATTTTTATCTGCCACATCAGTTCTTCCTTATATAAACAGAACTAAAACCAAGTCAAAACTGCTGATGTTCTCCCCATAAGAACATATCAACAATAATGCAATGTAAAATGCAATACATTTATGATACAGAACTTTGTTAGTCTATTCTGTAATTCACTGGGTAACTTACATTATGTAAATCCCAAAACTTATAACTTCATCATAATTCTTAACTTTTAAAATAAGCATTAAGTAAAAAGCAATCCTTTTTTATCACATTATAGCCCTTCACACTTGCCTTTAACAGGAAGTCAATGAAAACTGGAACCACATTTTATCTCTTTGAATCTACCAAATTGACTAAAGCATAATACTTTGGAGGGGGGTATCGAGGATGAACTCAGGTCCTGGTGCTTGTGAGGCAGGTGGTCACACCACTGAGCTAAATCCCCGACCAGCATAGTAAATTCTTAAGAAACATTTACTTGAATTAACTTTCAAGAATGCACCTAATCTGCTGACAGATAACTCACTTTTAAAATTCAGAAACCTCCATTAAAAAGACTGAATATTAGGGCTAGGAATGTTGCTCAGTGGTACAGCACTTGCTCCAGCAATGGAAAAATAAAGATTTAGCAAGTTTTATGGTTGTCTTTACTTATTGGAGAAAAAAATTTCACTCTTTCTTCAGAAATTCTACCAGAGTGAAAAATAATTTTCTGGGCCTTATATGTATAAATTTTATAGCAGATACCTCACATTACACTGAAAGTCTCAAGATTTTTCTGAAAAGTACGCTCAGAGAGAATATCAATTGTCTTCAGTTTGAGTGGTATCGTGAAATTTTTAAACATTAATTTTAATATCAGTTAATAAATATATGCCATTGAGAGAGAGAGAATGTTGTTAACCAGTGTTTGACTACTGCAACTCCCACAACATTAAAAATCATACAGAGAAAAAGCAGGCAAAGTTTAAATTCTCTTCAGTATAGTTTTATCATCTTAAAAGCTGGAACAAGAAGAAACTCATAATTCATTTGCATGTTCCGAAAACCTATGATGATGAATTTTTGAAGTATTTTATTAAAATTTTTTAGAAAGAGACTAAAATATTCTACTTAGGAAATATATTTGTACCTGTTACAACATACGAAAGAAACTTTCAACTTACTTTCAGAAATAATCTATAACCTCACTCTGAAAATCTAACCTAAGATTCTGCATGCATGCCAAAGAACTGAGATTTCTAAAGCTAAATACAACATAATTTTAAAGAGTCTTCTTAAGGGCTACCTTGGGAATTACAATTAACATCTTAACCTAAAACCTATTTTAGATTAGTATCAACCATTGCCAATGCTTTACAAAAACTTTACAGTAGCTCTGTTCATTCCTCCCTCTTTTTGCTACTGTCATTCAAATTACATATTTGTAAGTAATACATCCATCAACAGTTTTACAACTAGTGCTTTATGCAGCTGGGGCCTTTCAAGTCAGATAGGAGAAAAAGAGTTACAAACCAAGCTGCTTCATATTGTCTTTTATATTTACATAAATAGAAACCTTCAGCAGTGGTTATTTCTTCATGTACATTTAAGTCAATATCTTAAATGTACATCTTTCAACTTTTGATGGGGTTACAGCCCAGCAAACTCATTGTAAATTGAAAATATCCTAAGTCAAAGATTCATTTCAAATACCTAACTTATAGAACACAACACAGCAGCGAAGTAGTACACTGTAGTCTCAGCTATTTAGCCTCATTATCATTTCACTGACTGGGAGTTGTGGCTCAAAGATGCTGCCCAGCATCCTGAGAGGGCATCCCATTGAATATCATTAGTTTGAGAAAAGATTCAAATTCAAAATTCAAAGTAAGGTTTATATTGAATGTACACTACTTTGGTACCTTTGTGTCAAAACATATAAGCTGAACCATCACAAACTGGGTCCACCTGTACTTTCATCTCAGCCTGAAGAATTCTCTTTAGCATTTCTTGCTTAGCAGGTTAATAAACAATTTAGGTTTTTGTTTGAGAATATCCTAATTCTCTTCCATTTATGAAAGACAGTTTTTTCAAGATATAGAATTCTTATAAGTCCATTTCTTTCATCGCTTCGAATATTTCATCCCACTGTCCTTCTGACTCACATAGTTTCTGATTAATTTGTTAATCTTACTGAGGATCCCTGGTTCATAGGTCCCTTCTCTCTTACTGAGTTCGATTCTTTTTGGTTTTGTATTTCAACAACTTAACTATCATGTGTCTATATGTGGATTCTTTTCAATTTACTCTAATTTGAGCTCACTGAATTTTGAGTTATTCTTTCAAATATTCATTCTGTCCCTGTCCCCAATTCTGAAACATTATGTACGTGTTGGTACACTTGTCTTTATCCCAAGAGGTCTTCTTAGACTCTGGTCATTTTTCTTCATTCCTTTTTCTTCATCAAATATTATTATCTCAATTAACTTATGTTTAAATTTCTTGATTCTTACTTCTGCCATCTTAAATCTGCTGTTGAACCCTTTTAGTAAATTTTCACTTCAGTTAATGTAATTTTTCAACTCCAGATTTTCTAGTAATAATTTCTATCTTAATAATTTCTATCTCTAACAATACTTGGTGAGAAATCTTTCTTATACTTTCCTTAATTCTCTCGACCTGGTTTCTTTTGAATAAGTTTACGTATAACATCTGAGATAAAGTTTCGTCTTGTAAGCATAGTATCTTGGCTTTTCACAGCCAGTTTCTCCTGAGTGCTTACTTCCCTTGAGTATGTGCCATACTTCAGTATTGGGGGGGTGCTTTAATTTTCTTTTGAAAACTAGACACTTTAAATAATATAATGTAGCAAATTTGGAATCAGATTTCCTTCCCCAGGGTCTGTTTTTGTTGCTGTTTGTTTAGTAACTTTCCTGTACTAATTCTATAGTCTGTATTCCTTATCACATGTGGCAACTGAGGTCTCTCTTCTGTCAACTTAATGGTCAGCTAGTGATTGGACAGGTTTTCAAAAATGTTTTCAATCAAGACTTTTAAATCTTTTCTGAGGGGCCTTATATTGGGGTGTGGTTTCAACCCTCTGTTTACAATTTTACCCTAGCCTTTACTTCCTGCTTGCAGTGAGTCTCAAAGTAAGCTACCTCAGGCAGAAGTAGGATTAAACTATTGTCCCTCATGGTTTTCAACAAATGTCCTGGACTTTTTCTCCTAAATGAAGATGAGTAAGATCAAATAAAGAGAAACTTCGTGAGTAAACCATTTCCAGGGAGCTGCCAGATAGATAAAATATTGACAATTATTTGAGGACATGGTATTTGTGAAACTTTCTCCCCACTGCTGAATATTTTCATAGCTAAGATTGTTGCAAGGTTGCTGGCTTTCAAGTCTATAGAGGAACTGGGAAAGGGAGACAGGTTTAGGGCAAAGAAGGTAAATTCTAGACATTTGTAGAAAAATGAATACACCTGGAAAATATAATGTTAAGTGAAATAAATTAGATAACACAAGCTTAAATACTATATGGTATCGCTCATTTGAGTAAGGCACAGTGTAAATAAAGAACAAAACAAAGCTTTGATAGAAGGGAACAGGAAGACAGATCTTTTGCAAAATGAAAGGGGTCCAAGAGACTGAGGGGAAGGGGAGGAGAGAGGAGGAAGGGGGAAGTAAAAACCTTTCAAATGTGTCATGTACATGTACCAAATACCCAAATGAATGTAAACATTATGTCATAAAAATGAACTAAAATAATATAAACAATAATAATGAAAATGGGGAAGGGGACCTGGAGATGGATGGAGGGAAGTGACTGGCGATGGGAAAAAATAAAAAAGAATCAAGATGTTATGTACACGTACCTACTCCCTAAGCTGAATGTAAACTTCATGTACTGCAAACATGTACTAATAAAATAAAAATTTTAAACTACAATAGAGCTCACCATTCGTACTAAAAAAATCAGTTGCTTTGTTGAATAAATACTCCTGGGTTTATTGGAAGGCTTTAGTTAATTTTTAGAATCATTAAAAAGTTATTTTTGACAACTTTTGCCAGCATTCACATTTTATAGAGTAATAAGCTTTCTGAGGTATTCATTCTATTATTCCAGAAATACCCTCTTCACTCGAGTTTGAAACCCATTCTGGTATTGGTATCTTCTAAGACTACAACCTATGGCTCTTAAAATTGTAATATATGTGAGATTCCTGGTGATTTCACCACATAAACTGCCAGTTTAACATACAGTACTCATGAGCATAATAAAGTTAGGAGAGACAAAAATATGAGCAGCCTTGATTTGCATTCCTTTTTACTTTTGGTGACTATAGGTAAATAACCATAGTTTTTACTAACATATACAAACACATTTATGGTTATCAACATTTGGCTACACGTCAAGTATTTTTTAAATACTACTTTTTAAAAATTCACATTTTAATTTAACCAAAAGAATATGACAATAACTGATGCCAGTCATGGTAGGACTGATGGTACAGCATGCACTTCAACACCATGACTCATATAAACAGATAAAAGATTACTAAGAAAAGGTCTCAATTTATTTCTTTGATGAAATGAGGAAGATGGTAGTTATAAGCTCTATGTTTTTCTTTTTATAAAGAATCATAAACATTAAAAAGCTTACTTCAATAGATTCACTACTTTAAAAAGTACAATAATTATTCACCATGTTACCAGATTAATATGGAAAAGTTTAACAACGCTAGACTAAGTAGATGTCAAACTTACTCAAAGGGTCTCTCCACATGGAAAGTTTTGGTGGTCCTGAATAATTTTAATAGTATATAATAACAAAACAACAAACTGTTTGGGGAAGGAGCTGGGAAAAAGAGGGAGAGATCTAGGATAAGGGAGAAAGCAAAAAAAGAAAAAAGAAAGAAAGGAGAGAATGAAGAGAGAGGGAAAAGAGGGAAGAGAGGTAAACGGGGAATCAGGAGGAAAGGCAGCGGGAGGAAGGCAAACACATATGTTCTCTGCCCCTCTTAATGTAGCATCCAGAACTATACATGAGATTCTAGGCATGAGATTCAACCTGCAGTGTAGAATCCTACTGCAGGACAAAAGAGGTAGAGACTCAATCACAGTGTATAGAAAATTATAAGCATGGTTACAAAGTCATCAAGATCTTCTCTGTGGAAGCAGTTTAAATAGAGCAGATACTTAACAGAGGAAATCACTCAAAAATCAGAAATATTCTCAGTGATGATTTATGAAGCTGTCATTTATTCATAGCTTAATTTTTCTTTTCCATGTGTATGTTATAAAATCAGCATGAACATACAGTGCAAATATATAACATGATACATTTTCATTACTACAGATCTTCAGAACCTATGGATTTAAAATCTACAATTTCAGGAATTTATGAGCAACCATTAAGTTCTTTGATTAAATAAATTTTTTTATTTTACTGAGACATTCATTTGAAGGATTTGAACCTTGTGTATTTTAAGGGTAATATGTGTGAATGAGCTGCTAAATTAGAAGTCTCATTAGGCTTGCATGTCTTCTTTACCATTTAAACTATGTAATAGCTCAGGAGGTTAAAAAATTGGTTTTTATGAGTAGGGTTTTTTTGTTTTGTGTGTGTGTGTGTGTGTGTGTGTGTGTGTGTGTGTGTGCGCGCGCGCGCGCGCGCATGCGCCAGGGATAGAACTTGGGTCCTTGCACTTGCGAGACAGGAGACAGAACCACTGAGCTAAAATCCCAGGCCCTAAAAAACTGTTTTTTAAAACCCCTCTCCCCCAATGAAGAAAATTTCTAGTGTTAGTGATTAACATAAGAAAATGGTTTAAAAGTTATAAAGCAGTATTCTCAGCTGAAAGATACTAATTTTGGACAAGTTAAAGACTAATGTACTATATTCAGCTTTGACTCAGACCTACAAAATAAACAAGTTTTCCATAAAACATTTAATGAAGGAAATTACATACTAAAATAGTATTTATGCTTTCAAAGATTCTTTACAATCCCTTGGGTCAGGCTTCTTTAAATGTTTTTCTTTATCTAAATTATATCAATGTAAGAATAGACACATCAAGAATTTCCATAAAAACAAAAAGGTACCCCTTTTTAAATATTTAATTGAAAAATAAAGCTTATATATATATCCAAGGATGTGATTTGATACAACTGTTGTATAATTATTATAACTAACATATCCATTACTTCTTAGAAATTCTGTACCCTGTGATCAACACCCCCCAATTTCCCTCACTCCTACTCTAGAAAAAAACATTCTCTATTTTTGAGTTACCATTTTTAGACTCCACATATAAGTGAGGTCATATAGAATTTTTATTTTGTACCTGGCTTATTTCACTTATGTTCTCCATTGATGCAATCTACATTGGTGCAAATGGGAGGATTTCCTTATTTTTATGGCTGAATAATATTCCTCTATGTGTGTGCATCAATATTTCTTCATACTGTTTTCTCTATTAGTTATACTAATTTGCATACCCACCAATAGCATGCAAAAGTTCCTTTTTGTCCCCATCCCTGTCAACTTTTGTTCCCTCTGGTCTTTCTTTAACACCCTAACAAGTGTGTGGTGATAGTCATTGTAGTTTGATTTGCATTCCTCCAATGATTAGTGGTTTCAAATACCTGTTTTCATGTACTTGCAGGACACGTGTCTTCTTTGGAGAAATATCTATTCAAGTTGATAGGCATTCCTTTTCTTTTTTTTTTACCAAATTTAGGGTATCTCAAGTGTGACAATAACCTAATGGTGAAGTGATGAATGCACTGTGGAAGTCAGTATTCCATTAGTTCACTTATCTTTGAAATGCTCACTTATTTCTACCTTGATTCTCATTAGTCCACAATCACTCAGACAATAGACCATTATGTTTAAACCATTTCAACTTAAATACCTGTGGGCAAACTAGATTAAAAGTATGAAGGGAGGGCAGAGGTAAGGGGAAAAAATGAGAATCAAGACTTGCCATGTAAAGGTACATGATCCCAACAATGAATGTAACTGTACTGTATCCCTAAATGTACCAATAAACTCAATAAAAAAAAAAAGTATGAATGGGTAAGAAACTGAAGAAAGTTACTGGAGGTGACCATGTTAGAGTCAGCTGTTCAAAATATCTAAAACTCAAAATATGTAAGATGATCAAATCAAAAGAAGGAAAGGTTTATTTTGGCTCAGTTTCTTCTCTAAGGTGTCTACTGCCAGGAAGTCCTTGTATAGTGTCCAAGGATAGATTTCAAAGGTTTATAGATGCCTCAATTTGAGAAGCAGACTAGAACTTTTTCCCAGACAATGTTAGTTGATAATCTTTGAAAATGTTTATGAAGCCAGCACTATTGGAAGTTTTCTATGAAAACTTGATAAAAATATGAAATTCCAGTTCAAAAAATGTACTTACATTCAAAATTCTGCATAAAATTTCTCAATATGTTTGCCAAAGCCCCAAAATCTATTCTTAGGCACTAAAGATCCCTCAGGGTAGCTATATTAGGAAACAATCATATAGCTAAACATATGAGAACCTATAATTTAAAACAAGAGTAAAATAACTGTACCAATTTTCCAAGTATTGCAATTTTCCTTAGAAATAGGATCCAGAGTAAAAAATAATCAAGTGATTAAAACCTATGCCGTATTTCACTAAGAACAATAAACATATTATTTTTATCATCCTATATAGAGCTACATGTAGCCAGGTCAGTCCCCAAATAACAAGATCAAATAAATTCACAAAGATCTTATGGCTTTAGCTATGCACTCAGAGAAAGGGATAACCACATCCATGTAAGGTACAGGAAGGGGCACAATGGAACACATTCTATTTTATAACCTCCCTAGAAAAATATTCTAGAAACCTTCCAGATGTGTACTGCCTTAAATTCAAAACTGATCCCCTTAAAGTGTCTATATATTCCATTAGATAAATCCATGGTTTGAAAAAACTTGGAAATCGTAAACTGGCAGCTTCCTCCCATCATCTCCACTACCTCCCCAAAATGGTATGCCAGCAGGACCAGAAAATAACCTACAAAATATACACTGGTTAAAAGAAAAAACTGCTAAAATTTAAGTGGTAAACAGGCAAAACTGCAGGTGCTACCAGGTCTTCAGCTATTCAAGATTAGTGCTCTTTAAAATATCAAAGTTCCAGAGAGAAATTATGTTGAGAGAGAAGAAAATGCTCTTCCTAGATTTATACTTCATATTTGAGGTCAGAGAGATTGGAAAAGCATTCAAATAACAATAAAAATAGGAAGACCAGAGTAGAGATAAGCACCAAAATATAGCCTCTCCAGGACGTGGAATTCAGACACCTGGAAAAAACAACTTGGTAAAGAGAAAAACAAGTAGATCCCCAGAAACTGGAACAGAGAAGACAGGAAAACAAGAAATAGAGAAGGCTACTTTGTTGTCTTGTCTGTGTAGTTCACAATCATGCCATAGAATGTATTTTTTTTTCCTTTTACTTGGCCCAAATTCACTCTGCAGAGCAAGTTTCTTTTCCTACATTAATAAACATAAATCCTTCTTTTAAAAAAAGAAACTAAAAGAAATTAGAGAAAAATAACACAACGCAGAAAAAAAAAGAAAAAAGGGAAAAAAAAAGCAGTCCAGAAAGTGAATCCAAGCTCCTGTGGAGGTGGTCTCTCTCCACAGATACAATGTAATCCTGGGAAAAGTCAGCAGCTTCAGGGCAGAAAAGCCATCTGGACCAGCAAGCCTAGTCCCAAGAAAACTCCATGCCTATCGTAAACTGTAAAAATAGCATGGGATTTTATTTTGAAAGTGACTCCTTCCTCAAGGCAGGCTAGAACTGCAGAAAAAATTCAGTGCAGTGTCCACCATATTTGAGAGGATTTAATAAGGAGTCATTGTGGGAATGGATTGTTTCAGCCAACAAACAACTACAGAAAAACTATAAAGTTTCTGGTGTCACCCTACCATGTGACAGTAGGAGACTGCAACAAGCAAAGTCAGGGAGAAGGAGCAGTTTAAACTTAGATCAGGAAGAACACTAGGGTACTACCCTACCTGGTGCGAAGCCAAGGCTCTTTGAGAAGACTGGTCTGAAAGTGCTGACATTAAGCCCAATGGTCTGGCTTGATCCCCTTGCTGCTTGCTGTCTATATCCAACACAGAAATCAGTAGTCTGTTTGCTTTCCTTATTTAACACTGTGAGCAAAGAGATACCTTAGCTTAGACAGGAGAACAGCTTGGGGTATACACACAGGAGCCTATGGGGGAGGGTACAGCACCTCAAAACTCACAGGCTGTAAAGCTAAGTGGGAAAAGCCGAGACTTTAAGTACAAAGAGGGACATAGAAAGTGGAAGCTGCCAGAATGCCTATAGTCTCAGAGTGGACATCACTGACCATCCATGCCCAGGAGGGAAGGTAGGGCAAGAAAACACAAAGTGTGGAAACAAAATAGGACTTAGTAGTGACTTGTCATCATACCTAGTGTATTCCAATACTATCCCTTCATCCTATCTAGTGGATTCCAATACTGCAGAAACTGGAAAAACTCCACTCGTTTATAAACAAGAGAACAACTTTTAAAATTTATTTCTTGAGGATTTTTTCTTTCATTGGATTTTGGGGGTGTGGGTTATTTATTCTTTATCTACTTTTCCCCTTTTTTCTTATTTTTCCTTTTTTCATTATTTTGATGTTTTTTCTTCTTTGCCTTGCTTCTTCCTGTTACTTTTATTAATTCCATTAATTTTCTATTATTCTTTAATAGGATTATCTAATTTTCTCTCATCTTCCTTTTATTTTTTAAATTTTACTTTTTCATTCTCATACCCTCATTCCCTCTAGCTTTACTAGTACAAACATTAAGCTTTATTAATCTTGTATATATTTAGTTAGCTCTACGCTATTATTATTGAATTATTTTCTATTGTTAAAGGTGAACATTTAGTAGATATTTATGGTATGTCAATGTTAGGTTTGTCTTTCTGTCTATATTACACTTACATATTTTTTTCCCATGGCAAAGAATAGTACAGTGGTAGCTTGTATTTGTTATGGCATGTCAATGCCGCTTGTCGATACCCAGTTTGTCATTAACTATTATTGTTGCTGATTTCATCGTTATTGTCAGGGTGGCACAGTTGTTGCCATTTTTTTCTGTATGCCAGTATCTGGTTTGTCTTTGTATCTTGAAAAATCCTATGGTCCATTTCTATAGAACTGCATGTGGGACCATTTACAATGCACACTCCCCTTCCAAATTAACAGATATGATTGGATCTTGGGACATAAGCAAAGGCCAAGGGTACATCACTGGAAAGCAGTCACTAATAAAGAGATCTTCATACTACCAACAAAGTCTTTCAACTATATCAGACCTGCAAATCTCAGCCAAAAGGAAAAAAAAAAAAAGAAACATGAGAAGGTAAAGCAACAATATGCCTCTGAAACTGCCAAATTCCCATAAAGCTAACCTGGGGGCATCAAAGGGAAGCAAATCGGGCCAGGGATTTAGCTCAGTTGTTCCCGCCTGCCTTGCAAGCACAGTGACCCAAGTTCGATCCCGGGCACAAAAAAAAAATGGGGTGGGGAGCAAATAAAAAGCCACACAGATGGATTATTTGAAATGACAAAAGAGACGATTTAAAAATCGATAAGGGGCTCCAAGAGCTCTGAGATGATATAACCTAATAGATAATGGGCTTAATAAAATAATCAGTGAGTGTAGAGAAGTCACTAATAATAAACTAGCTAAGCTAGACAAAGTATAAAACATGACCAGTTTAGCAAAGAATTAGAGAAACTAAAAAGGTACCAAATGCAAGAGATTAAAAATTCTATTAAAAGTGTGTGTAGCGCAAGTGTCAATGTGAAGGAAGAGTGTCAGAATTAGAAGACAGGTTTAATGCAGGTGAATATATATTCAGAGATACCTTTAAAAAAACCATGAAAAATGGATCCAACAGCTTCCAGATGTATAGAATCCTAAATAGGCATGATCAGAAAAATTCTTCTCCATGACACATCATAGTCAAAATCCCAAAAGTCCAGCAAAATGCCATTATCTTAAAAGCTGTTACATTAAAGCAACAAATCACTTGCAAAGGTAAACCCATTAGAATTATAATAGACTTCTCAACACAAACTTAAGGGCCAGAAGAACATGGAGTGAAGTGTTTCAAACAATAAAAAGAAAAGAACTTCCAACCCAGACTATCCTACAAAACTACATTTCAAAGCTGATGGAAAAATAAAATTTTACCATAACAAAGAGCACCTTACGAAGTTCAGGACCACAAAACCAGCACTCCAAAAAATTATCAAGGATATCCTATAAAGACATGATGAAGCCAACAACGCCAAAAAGTCTAACAGAATGAATATACAAGGCAGGGTGAGCAATTAAGTACCCCCAAAAAGTAATCAGCAACAGGAAAATAATGCATAGGAGTAGGTCAAAACCATCAATAATAACTAAATGTTTCAAACCCTCAAAAGACACAGACTGGCAAATTAGATTAAAAAATGAAACCCAACTGTACGCTGTATACAAGAAGCAATTTTAATCCAAAATGAAACTCAGAGAATAAAAATCCAAAAGTGTAAAACAATATTCCATGCAACAAGAGCCCAAAAACAAGCAGGAATAGCAACAGTATTTTCAGAATAACTGCACTTCAAGTCAACACTCATCACAAAAGGCAAATAATGTCATTACGTATTAGTTAAGAGACTAATTCAACACGAAAAAAAACTTATAAACATACAACAAACATGGGCACACCCAACATCATAAAACAAAAAAGACCGGACAGACATAAAAGACCAGACAGAAATCAACACAATGATACTGGGAAACCTCAATACCTCACTGTGGCAAATAGATCCAGTAGAAAAGAATCACCAAAGAAATATCAGAGTTGAACCAAACCTTCAAATTAATGAACTTAATAGATTATAGAGTGTTCCACCCAAAAACAGAATAAATATTCTTCCCAGCAACACATGGAACTTTCTACAAAACAGAGCACATACTAGCTCAGAAAGCATAATTAAGTAAATGGAAAAGAATCAAAATTATCACATGTATATTTACAGAACAAAGTACAAGGAAACTATAAATTCATGGCAAAAACCCACAGAAATTGTAAGAACACATTGAAATTAAACAATACTTATGAATAATCAATGACTCACAGAAAAAGGGCAAGGAATAAATTACACAGTTACTAGAATCAAATGACAATGCCAGCACAACATACCAGAATGTATGGGATACAATGAATGCAGTCCAATGAGGAAAGTCTATAAGCTACAAATGCCAACATCAGAAAATACAGAGCAAGTAAAATAAGTAACCTACTAAAAAAACAAAAAGAGCCAGGGATTCAGCTCAGTGGTTCCAGTGCCTGCCTCGCCTCCCTGGTACCAAAAGGGGGGGGATTAAAAAAAAAACAAGAACAGTCCAAATCTAAAGCTAATACAAAAAAGGATATTATAAAGGTTACACCAGAAATTAATGCAATTGACACTAAAAAAAATATAAAGAAAGCATCAATGAATCAAAGAGCTGGTTCTCTGAAAGAGAAAACAAAACACACAAACCCTTAACTAAACTTACCAAAAGAAGAAAGAAACAACCGAGATCAATGCAATTAGAAATGGAAAAAGGTGAAATCACAATGGACCCCATTGGAATCTACAAGATTATTAGGAACTACTTTGAAAATCTGTACTCCAATAAATTGGAAAATTCATAAAAAATGGATAGATTCCTAGATAGGTATGAATTATCAAAACTGAACCACGGAGATATAAAACTCTAAATAATTCAACAACAGGTAATGAAATTGAAGCAGCAATAAAAAACCTACCAACTGAGAATAGTCCAACAACCTAAAAGATACCGCTGAATTCTAGAACTTCACAGAATAGCTAAAACCAATACTTCTCAAACTCTTCAATGAAACTGAAAGGGAAGGAATACTCCCAAAATCAATCTTGGAAGCTAGCGTTACCTTAATTGTAAAATCAGAGAAGAGGGCCGGGGATTTACCTCAGTGGTTCCACTGCCTGCCTGGCAAGCTCAAGGACCCAAGTTCGATCCCCAGTACCAAACAATAAATAAACAAACAAACAAACAAACAAACCAGACAAGGATTCAACTAAAAAAGATAATTGCAGACCAATATCATTAATAAACATAGACATAAAAACTCTCAATAAGATACTGGCAAAGAGAATGCAACATCATCAAGAATATCGTATATCATTACCAAGAAGGCTTAGCCCTGGGATGCAACAATGGTTCAACACATGTAGCTCAATAAGTAAAACACATCACATAAACAAAAACCCAATGGTTGTCTCAATAGAGGCCTTTGACAAAATCCAACATCAATTCATGACAAAAACACTGAAGAAAATAGGTACAGAAGGACCTTATCTCAATCTGATAAAAGCCTTTTTATAAAAACCTGCCAACACCATATTAAATGGGGAAAATAGCCTCCCTCTAAAGTCATGAATAAGACAAGGATATCCACTCTCATTTCTCCTGTTTAATACAGTACTCAAAATACTATCCAGAGCACTTAGACAAGAGAAAGAAATGAAAAGAATACATATAGGAAAGTAAAAAGTCAAGCTATCATTATTTGTAGATGACATGATTCTGTACATAGAAGACCCAAAAAGTTCCATCAATAGGCTCCTAGAAGTAACAACCAAACTCAGCAATAAAGCAGAATACAAAAATAAACACACAAAAATCAAGCGTTCCTGTACGCCAAAATGAATATAATAAGAAAATTATAAAATCAATACCATTCATAATAGCATCAAGAAAAATTATTTAAGAATTAACTTGAGGAAGTAAAAGACCTCTACAAAAAAATTACAGTACACTAAAACAGGAGAATGAAGTGAACATTAGAAAATGGAAATATATTCCATGTTCCTGGACACAAACAATATTGTCAAAATAGTCATACTTCCAAGACTCATATATAGATTTAATGTAATGCCAATCATAATATCAATAACATTTGCCACAGAACTACAGAAAACAATCCTAAAATACATATGAAATCAGAAGAGATTCAGAATAGCAAAAGCAATTCCAGCAACAAGAACAAAGCAGGAGGCAACACAATCCTGGATTTCAAGTTATACTACAGAGCTACAGTGATAAAACAGCATGGTACTGGAACAAAAACAGACACATGCATCAATGGAACAGAATGTTGGACACAGAAACAACACCAGATGCCTTCAGTCATATGATCTCTGACAAATGAGCCAAAAACACACTGTAAAGGAAAGACAGCCCCTTTAACAAATGGTTCTGGGAAAATTGGCTATATACGTGAATAAGATATATACATGCTAGCCCCATTCCTGTCACTATGTATTAAATTAAAATAAAAATGGATCGAAGATCTAAATATTGAAAGAGAAAACACCTGACCTGAGGGAGATAAAAATAGATAAAACTCGTACAGTCATAAGCATAGGCAAGGTGTTTTTAACAGAACCCCAATGGCATAAGAAATAACACCAACAATCAATGTAAAGGATTATATCAAGTTTAAAAGCTTCTACACAGCAAAAGTAACAACCAACAGAGGGAAAAGACAACCTACAGCATGAGAAAAAAATTTTGCCTGTTAAATCTTGGACAGAAGACTAATATTTAGAATATAGAAAGAACTCAAAAATTAGATGCCCCTGGGCCGGGGATTTAGCTCAGCGGTTTGGTGGCCTGCCTTGCAAGCGCAAAGACCCGTGTTCAATCCTCGGTACCAAAAAAAAAAAAAAAATTAGATGCCCCCAATCAAAAAGGGGATAACTTGGGCCAGGGATTTAGCTCAGGGGGGATGCAGCCTGCTTCTCAAGCAAAAGGTCCTGAGTTCAACCCCCAATACCAAAAAAAAAAAAAAAATTAGATGCCCCCAATCAAAAAGGGGATAACTTGGGCCAGGGATTTAGCTCAGGGGGGATGCAGCCTGCTTCTCAAGCAAAAGGTCCTGAGTTCAACCCCCAATACCAAAAAAAAAAAAAAAATTAGATGCCCCCAATCAAAAAGGGGATAACTTGGGCCAGGGATTTAGCTCAGGGGGGATGCAGCCTGCTTCTCAAGCAAAAGGTCCTGAGTTCAACCCCCAATACCAAAAAAAAAAAAAAAATTAGATGCCCCCAATCAAAAAGTGGATAACTTGGGCCAGGGATTTAGCTCAGTGGGGATGCAGCCTGCTTCTCAAGCACAAGGTCCTGAGTTCAAGCCCCAATACCAAAAAAAGAAAGAAAAAGGTTAACTGAAATGAATAAATGAATAAACACTTCTCAGAAGAAGAAAGACAAACGGCCAATAAATATACAAAAAATATTCAATATCTCTGGCCATTAGAAAAATTCAAAGTAAAACAACACTGAGATTCCATCTTATTCCACAAAGAATGGCTACCATCAAGAAACCTAATGATAACAAATTCTGGCTAGGCAGAGAGGGAAAACTATTCATCCTAAATTGATGGAAGGAATGTAAACTAGTAAAGCCAAATGAAAATCAGTATGGAGATCACTCAAAAATTAATAATAAAAATTGTATCTGATCTAGCCATACCCTTTGTAGGTATCTTCCCAGAAGAGTTAAAGACATCATATGGCACTGATGCATGCATATCCATGTTTACAGCAGCACAATTCATAATAGCTAAATCTTGGAAGCAGCTTCTATGTCCATCAAGAGAATAAAGAAAACGTGGCACATGTTTATACACAATAGAGTGCTACTCTGCCATAAAAGGGATAAACGAGTCATTTGTATGAAAATAGATGTACCTCCAAACCACAATGTTATGTGAAATAAATCAGACACAAAAGCTTAAGTATGGCATAGTTTCTCTTATATGAGAAGTCCACACTACAACTAAAAAGCAAAATAAAAGGATATAGTAAACAGATTGTTTTGCAAGAAAGAAGACCATGAGACAGGAATGAGTGATATAAGAAGAGGTGAAAGGGAGAGGAAAAAAATAATACCATGAAAATTAAAGCACCATGCCAGGACAGTATAAATTACCGAAGTTAGTAAAGGGTCAATGAAGGGTTATTATTGAGACAGGGAATATGTACATTCTTCTGGAAAATGAAAAAAGGTTTAAGACTAAACCATTCCTCTCCTGTAAGAAGTGATCTAAATTTCTCTGTACTAAATTGAAATAACCACAAGCCAACGTAAGAGCAGCCCATTGGAGACAGGAACCAGGACCAACTGAACCTACTTTTTTTCCACTTAAAAATGAGGTTTACTTATTCTGCTGCCATAGCCAAAATGGAAAGGCACCAATTCTTTGTTGTTGATGTGTTCTGCTCTACGGAGGACACTGCCAAATTAAAATGCACATTGTTTAAGGCTGAGAAAAATAAAGTTGGCATCAGAATGGTTTAAACCTGTATAAACTTCCTACCTTCCTGATGAGGGCATCTACCTTTGCTAACAAAGCAAAGCACATAGAAAGTGATCAAGGACCTTCATAACGTTTGTACTGAGAACTACTGGATTCCATTTGGCCTCCTACCTTATGCAGCAAAAGTCCATAATCACTGCACAAGTCAATATCAATATCTTCTTAAACTTTTATTAAAATATTTCACCAACACTATTTTCCTTCAATATATGGCATTACTTTACTTCACTGTAGTGATATATAATTCATATGACTATTCATATAATTTAAATTTATAATTATGACATGAGGGAAAATTCAATTACTTATAAACTGACTATAAAGAACACTATTAGTATTAGAGCATACTGATACAATGTTCATGCCTATGTGGTTAGAACCTGTCAGAGATTAGTCCCTATATTTGGGGAGTAATTTCCTTACATTCTGAAATATATTCTAGGGAATGAGGGAGTTACTAAAATAAAATATAATTTTACAGTGATTACTGAAAAGATCTTTTCGGTTTTAATCTTATGCTTTAATATAAGACAAATAATTAGCTAACAGACTGAGAATTTTGTTCTATTTTTCTTCAAAAAGTAATCATTGCTCAACATAAAATAAAAATGCTATGCTACTGTAATTTAGTAAACACTTTTAGAATTTTATTCCTAAATAAAAGCATATAAAACTTTCCAAAGTTTGCATTTATTTGTGTCACAGTTAGCATTCTTAAATAGGTCTTATTAGGAACCATAAGGAAAATGCTTATTAAACTAATCCATGTTTAAATTGATTTCACAATTATCCAATAATTAGTACGCAATCCTCATAAAATTCTCAGTATTTACATTTTATTGATTAAATCTTTCAATATTCAAGTAAAATTTCTTCATTAGCTTAGGGAGAAAAAAGTGGTCTAAACCATTTAATTCTATAGTAAGTAGGGTATTTTATAAATTACATAATCTTTGTAGCTAGTCAATTTTTCCAACTTCACATTTGAGACCCTGAAGTTTAGAAGAAAAAGAGCACCAACCCAGAAGGCACAATGGTAAAGTGTGATGTAACTAATGTTAATCTTACTAACACTGAAGGTATATTGACGAATGAAAACACTCTCTACACAGCACACTTCTGCTTATGTTATTTCCAAGACTCTTGTCTGGTGTCATGACATTAAAGGAGCCTATGAAGCATAATTAAACAAAAGGAAAACTTTACCAAGGAAGAGGCAATTTGCAGACGATTATTAGTTTAAAATTGTCAACTGAAAGTCCTTCATTCCCAATACCTGAATTATAGTTAATTCCTGATAGATATCCTTTCTTGCTAGGTTCTTTATCACTTCGATCTACTTTTGAATGATACCCACAGAGCACTGTATAATACTCATTCTTTTTTCTTTTGGTACCAGGGATTGAATTCTGGACCTTATGCATTGCAAGGCAGGTGGCAGAACCACTAAGCTAAAACTCCAGCCCCTGTATAATACTCATTCTGATCTCTGTGTCTTTATGCTGTTACCCTGCCTAGAATGCTTTTTCCATTTGGGAAAGTTTTACTAAGCCTAATCTTGCTTTGTCCATGAATCCCTGACATACAACCCCAGCCCACATTAGTCTGCACAAACTCCTACAGATCTCATTGTCCCCATCACTCATTCAGCTATCGAATCATATGTCACATTACTTCTTTCATGAATTTGGTCTCCTCAATATCGCTGCAAGTTTTTTAAAGACAGAAAGCATGGCTGAGGCTTCTAACACCCAGAAATAAGCCCAGCATGCTGTTCTGCCCACAAAAATTATACTACTTAAACTGAAATATTACAACTAGTCCTAATATAAAGATCTTAGACGGGTTTGATGTAAAACTGGCAAATAAATCCTGAGGCTTGAACAAACACACAATTTTAAAGTCTGTAAGAAAAGGAATAATCATAGTAGAAATTTTATTTCCTTATTTAGAAATGCAAAGCCTTCTCTAAATGGAAGGATTTAAAAACTCCTCCAAAATCCAAATTGATTCTTTATAATTCAGTGGTAATATTTAAAAATATCTACATCCTTGCTAATGATAAAGAACCTTATATTACTTGTAAATAGGGTAACCCCCCAATTTCCAAGATCCATAACTTAAAACAAAAGATCAATGACTTGACCACACCTACTCTTTCAGAAACATAATAGCCATATTTATTGATTGATTGATTGTTAACAGGGTTCGAACTTGGGACCTTGCACTTGCGAAGCAGGTGGCAGAACCACTGAGATAAATCCCCAGCCCTAACTGCCACATTTAATGAGAGATTTTCCTTAGAAATAAGTATATATACTATAGGAAGCATATATATATATATATGCATATTGATTTAAATACCTTACTTATAATATCCATTGTGCAACACATCTTCCAATTTTCTCTGTGAAGAGCACATTTCTTCAGAAATATTCCTCAGAAACCATCAAAAATAATGTTCTCCTTTAATATCTTAGTCCTTGCACCTTTACAAGTGAGAGAACAAAGGCAAAGCTTCTGCCTGTCAAAGATGTTTCCTTATATTATCAGCAAATTCTTCAGGAAGCCCTAAAGAATAGAAGATGAGAATAATCTAAAAGGAAAGCCAGAAAATCAAGCATTTCTCAGGTGCAAGGAGTTGGTATTAAGTATACTAATAAAGCGAATGATAAATGTAAGATCAAATGCTAGCTGAAATATTACTAGTTTTGAAATAATTGTTTTTTGTTTTTGTTTTTGTTTTTTGTGGTACTGGGATGGAACTCAGAACCTTATGCTTTGCAAGGCAGGCACGGTGCCACTGAGCTAAATCCCTGGCCCTGAAATAAATTTTAATATGATTATTTATGATTCTAATTCCTTTAACCTAGTTTTTCATAATTTTCAGTACTTCTGGAAAAATACTTCAAAGTCAAAAGTAGGCTTCTTGTAAACAGGCTCTGTGCATTTTTAATACATGTTTTATTAGAACATTAACTTTTAAAGGATTTCCAAAATTTCCATTAAAAATGCATTGCTTTAGGTGGACTCACTATCGATGTGCCTTTGAAATATAAGCTAAGTATTATGTTATAGGTTATAACATTGTACCGTACACTTTAACATTTGCTAAGAGAATAAATTTCATGTTATTACCACAAAAATTAAGTAAAATAAACTAGGATCAGCATACATGTGACATGATTAAAGATAAATCAATTAACCAAAAATGGCTGACACTCCAGTTAATTCCGAGACTGTAATTTACAAGTCAGGTTGACCACAGCAGGGTCGCATAAGATTCATTTATGCTATTCAGAGTATACTAATGCTACCTGTCTCATAGTTCCCAAGCTTACATAGAGGACCCATTCTGGTGAAACCATATGAACAATTTTCAGTGTGATTTATAGCAGGTCTTTCTGTATTACTAAATTGTGCCTTTGTTTCTGATAATAATTTTGAAATAGTATCACGACCACTAATCCTAAAAGAGAGACATCTGGCATGTATAATATAAAACATGTCTTTTGGAGCCTTCCTCTCCAGACTGTGTGCTAGTTTCCCTTTTCTGCCCTGAATCTAGGTTTCACCTCACTTGACTACCATTCATTTTTCTCTCTCCATAATTTTCATTTCCTTCCATTCCTGCCTCTAGCCCTATGTGGCTTTCTCCACCTCGTCCATGCTTTCAGTGTGGAAAAGCAGATTCTACAAAACAACTTGCCATTCAGGGTAATAGTTGGAGGAGATTGTACAGTAAAAACATATTACAAAAACATACCACCTCATTAGTGTTAGAGAAATAGAAGCTATATCATCCTATTTTTTTTTATTGTAAGGGTTTTTTTAACTGACAAATGGAAAACTGTGATAGCAGATAGATCCTTGAACTGAACAAAAAACTGTAATCACTGACTGCCCTGAACCTACTCCTAATGTCAAGAGCTATTCCACAAAACCAAGACCCTGGCAAAGCTAGTGGCAAGTTTTGTCTGTTATGTTTTAATCCAAAACAATCTATGGCAAGGTGTTTTTTAATCATAGATAAATTCATGAAATGTGTTGAGCGTATTGCTTTAATATGGAAAAAGGTCAGAAGACTTTATGAGATAGTACTTTAGTAAATAAATTACCAACAGTCTTCCACTTATCACACAAAAAAGGACATAAAAAGCACCCATCATTTATAAACACTTACCTCACGTTGTTCAAAATCAGCACACTTTGTGTATTTGCCTTACTATAATAATATATGTATTGAAGTCCAAGTCTCACCAGCTATGTAACTTAATGTGAATCCCAAACCACCTATAAGTGACTATGTTAAGACTGCTAGAAGCAATAATGATGTCACAGAAAAGAAACACTAATGTGACTAGCACAAAAGCATTCCTGTGGGGTAGATACAGCGACGTGGGATACCTAAGCTGACAGTACCAAAATCAATTTTTCACAGATTTCATTCTGTAAGAATGACACAAAGGTTCACTAGCACCTAAGCAAAGCAGAGAATCTTATCACCTTGCAGCAATCCAAAACCCCAAAAGATGTTTCTAGAATTGTGTGTCATATGCTTACAGATCACATTAAAATATATGGAATAGCAAGGCAAACTACATAGGCTATTAAGTTAGTATCACTACTTTCCATTACTAGAGATCTGGTCAGCATCTTCTGGCAGGATATTGCATAATACAGTCAACTGTGTTCTCCCAGCATTGCATGTAGCTTTAGGTCACAGTGTGGATTATCTGTAAAATGAAACAGATAAGGGAAAGGCAAGAATCATCAAGACTATCACAGACCTTATTGGAAAAAAACAGTATTAGTAGGCCTGGACTCAAGAAGAACTTTTCAATTTGCCCATCCACTGAGGACTTCAAAGATCATAAAACAATATGACTAATCCTATCAATTGATAACATCTATCCTTCATTGTTGACCAAAGCTGCAAAACAGATCTATCTTGTATCTATTTTACTAAGCTTGACAATAAAGAACCTAGAATCTAGTACCATACACCACTCCTACTCCTTCAAAACTTCCTTTAACAGAAGTCCTGAAGCTACAAGTTCCTGAGATGGTCTTGCACTTAAGGCTCTATTTTTTTGAATACTTTGTTAGGATATACACCAAAGGAAACATAAGAATCATTGCTCTACAAATTAATAAGCTCAAACACAGAGGGAATATGCAAAGCTAGCAGTACAAAGCTGAAAACTATCACTAATCTCTGCCCATTTGAGCAGTTCAAAATCATAATGGGGAGGGGGTTGACTGATGTGATCCCAAGATACCAACCAAAACAACACAATAGCTCTGTTGCTGCTATGTAATTCTGCAAATTCAAAAAGAAATGAAATTCAGTTAACTGCCAAAACTTGGAATTACACATATTAAAAAATTTGATTTTACCTGCCAAAGCATTTGTTTCTTTCCATTTTTCCTTCAGCAGCACCACTAACCTCCTGGTTCCCCCAACTTATAAATTGAGTCATGTTCAAAGCCTTGCTTCCTTTTATTTCCTCCAAAAATGAGAATTTGGTAGAATGGGGTTTGTTTTCTTCCTTCAGTGCCTCTTTGCTCACATATACACTAATTTCAGGTCATCACACAAAACTCTTCCCACTATCTTTCTACTTGATCAAAATTCTATAACCAATATGTCTCCTCCTTTCTACCAAAGTAGAGGCAGTTGGGAATGGGCGAAGAGGGGGAGGAGAGGGTTCTTATACTTGTGATCAAATTTCACAGCCATTTCAACAGAGCTGTTTAACAAACTTTTCCTGTGCACAAGAATAGCTAGGCACAGAGCCAAGAAAAGAAGAGGCAATGATGGAAGCCAAAAAAACAGGTGAGCTGCAATCTTTCCACTCCTACACAAAACCTGGCCCTAAAGTAGGAGTTCCCATATAAGATGATAACTCCTTCCAATTCTTAATTCTGCAGCACTCCTGCATTCAGAAACTCTGCCCCAGGGAGGCTCTCCCACTTTCCAATGCCAGTTTTCTTACTGTGCTCATAACCTTAAGCCTAGCTGGTCTCCCCTACCTTAAGACTCTTGTACTTCCAATTCATCTTACACTGTAGAGGACTCTTCTATAAAAACTGTTCTCTTCCTATTATAAAGAATGATAATCAGATGCAAAATCTTCTATCCAGTCTTCCTCGGTGTTCCCAACTTGAGGACTACTTTCAATTTCCCTGAAGTTTTATGAACACAGAGACTAGAGCAAAGAATGCTGAGAGTGCAAGTTGTTGACTGAAGACAGCTGCTGGGAATCCCCAAGTATTGTAGCAAAGGGTGTGGCAACCGGTTTGAGAATAAGCAAGTAAGACTTCAACATCTACTAGTCATACATAATTATCACCAGTAATCTCTGTATCTTTTCCATTTGAAAACTTCACTCTAGTCATCCCCTTCCACAGGCCTTCTTCCTGACAACTGTTTTATTTCATGTCATTTCCATACATGTGCATGCTACCTATATCTTCTTAATCTAAAATCATGTATATACATTATAAATATTTTAAGCAACTTTGGTATTTGTACAATAACTTGAACAAGACTATAAGCTCTGTGAGGATATGATCATTTCTTCTTCTTTGCTTATTTCCAGCCATAGAACTCATCATAATGTATATTTTAAGAAGTTTTTTTTCCAGTGATGTATAATTTCCACTAAGCTATTCAACATTAACATTTTTTAAGCTTGAGTAAGTTTGAAAGTATGATATATTAAGAGCTGCAGAAAATACACCCACACTTGATACAAAAGATGCCAATTATAGTTGGACCAAACATAAAACATGCTCTACCCAACCAACTATACTACCATACCATTCTTCTTCCTTTGTTTTGTTTTCTTTTCTTTAAACAGTACTACATAAGCTTGTGGGTACTCTTAGCAACATTAACTACATAGCTCAACATTTACTTTTGGGAATCTACTCTTCCCACCTACACAACTACTGGCTTCCCACTCTGTCTCTAGCATCCTGTGAGCAACTGCCCAATTACTGATTGTGGAAAGACAGCTTATACACTGAAGGTCCATTCTTGGCAGCTGCTGGGTTTTACTGCTGGACCTCACTCAGCTTAACTGATTCAGAACAGTATTAAAAAGAGACATTATTACACAAGTTTGAAAAAGAGACTATTTAAGAAAATTTAAATGTAAAAGCCCTGGTCATTGTGCTGCTTTAGAACAGGCAAGTATGTGTGACATGGAGAGAACAGAATAACCACTATTAAAATCAAGAAAACTTGGGAACTTTGACTAATCTCATTACACAAGTTTTAGTGTTTCATACATATACATTCTCAAAAAGAAAAATTATCTATAAATAGGAATCACAGCTGTGATTTGAAAAATACAGTCCATTGCAGTAAATAGTTTTTGTGTTTTTAACACAAATCAGTTTTAAAAAGTGTACAGTTTTAAGATAGCAATGTGACAGTGGCCTGCCTTGCAAGCGCAAGGACCCAAGTTCAATCCCCGGTACCAAAAAAAAATAACAGCATTTTTCACTTTTTCAGGAGTGGTCTTTCTTCCCATTGGACTGGGAGATCCTAACAGAGATTCCTTCTTAGTTGCATGTATTATTAACTGGAACCTGAATGCAGCAGAAACACAATTCATAAACAAGAAAAAATATAGGCTAGATTACCACTTGTTTTAGCCATATGGGGGAGAAGGTAAAATAAGCATTGAATTTTTCTTTTTAACTAAATATACTTTGCCCTACATATATCTTTATATGAGGAATAAAAATAATTTTGTAATTTATATTTCTACATCCTTCCACGTCAGTCACTGATGGTTTGTACAGCATAAATGACAACTGGGGACATGCCTCTCTTCTATCAGTAAGAGAGGACATAAGATTATCTTCCAATGTAAATGGACACGGCTGAGAGAAACTATATTACACTTTCAAAAAGGCTCAACAACTTTTCAGTGTTTTTCTTTTTTAAGAGAAACTACATATTATGGCCAGAGAATGAAAGTTAGTATCATTGTATTAGTGGGTATAAGGAAATCTGTCATAGCCTACTAGCTTCATCTGCAATAGACTAATATGTTCTGCAGCTATTTGGTCTTCACTTAAAAAATATACAGGAATATACTAGTGGTGTTTAAAATGCTGAGTTAATATCACTTTAACCTGAGCTGCATTATCAAATCATCTTTTTTATAGCAAAATAGAATTGCTACTATTCTGGTGAAACAAGGTGCCTACTCTCCTAACACAACCCAACTCCTCCCAAGCACACTGTGAGCAACAGTAATATGACTACTGTAGCGAGACAAGAGTTAACTGTTCAAACACTTGATCAGAATCTCTAAAAACGTGCACATCCAGAGATGAATTTTTTAAAAAATGTTTTATTTACTGAAATAGAAAACCACATTTACTGATATTTAATAGTAAAGTATCTTCTACCTGCTGTGGCCTATTAAAAATGTAGTACTGCATTAATTTCAAAAATGCTATGATTAAAATTAAAAATTCAAACTGGGTGTGGAGGTGCACACCTGTAATCCTACCTACTCAGGAATCTGAGGAAGGAGGATAGCAAATTTGAGCCCAACCTGGGCAACTTAGCTAGAACCTGTCACAAAATAAAAATTTTAAAAGGGCTAAGGATGTACCTTGGTGCTAGAGTGGTTCAATCCCCAGCACTACAATCAAGCAATACATACATTACATACTTACATACACACATACACACAGAGAGTTCAAGAAACAAACACACAGCACAGCCTTAAAGATACGTCTGAAAAATCCTTGTGCCTTAGGTGTGATACTTCTGTATTTCTTTGTTAATGAGGGAAGTTCTTAAAACTAAATCAGACAAGCATAAGTACAAATAAAAGCTTTTAAAATCACAGCCTGCTATTTAGGGAGCTAATCACAAAAGTACTTCTTATGAGACCAAGAGGGGGCTTTGCTTAGTAAAATCAATACGATTCAAGTTAAGATGTCCTACTTGTGATGCTTTTGACTCTCGAAATGTACCTCTCATATAAAGCAATTTATGAAAAAGGCCTTAAATCATACCACAGTTTGCCAAGAGTCACCCTATTCTCTATCCCCTACTCCCAACCCCCGAACTGAAACCATGCCCAGAACCTTAAGACTCTTATGCTGTTGGCAGCACTCAATCTCCCGAGTACTATGTTACAATGAGCATGATAAAAAATAGAGATACAGAGGGAGGAAGTTTTATACAGAAAACTGACAGTCAAAACTGACGTTTCCTGACCATCACTCAAGCACTTATTCAGGTCCTCACTTCTCTCTAGCCCATAGTTTCCCAAAATGTGGCCCTGGGAATCAAAGCATCATCAGAGAGCTTGTTAGAAATACAAATTCACAGCCCCACCCCAGACCAACTGAATCCAAACTCTGGGAATGAGGCCCAGCAATTTGTGTTTTACAGACACTACAGAAGATTACTAGGTACACTAAGATTTAAAAACCAGGCCTCCTCAAACTTTAAAGTGCATAAAAATCACCTGGGGAGCTCGTTAAAAATGCAGATTCTAACTCAGCAAGTCTGATGCAGGGCCTGAGAGCTTAGATAGCTAAGCTCCCAGGTGATGTCTTCTGTAGGCCACATTGCAGCCATTTCCCAAATCAGTTGTTTACCAAAATTACCCACGCTGCTCATAAAGCACGGACTCCATGGCATCACCCCAGACAAAATTAACCTGACTCTCAAGAGAAACACCTAGAAGATACTCACTGGTTCTCCATCCCAACTACACATTAAAGAGCTTTTAATAATCCTTGATTCCCAGGTCCCTCCAAGATCAATTAAATCAGAATCTCTGGGCCTGGAACCCAAGCATTCCTATTTTTAATAACTTTCCAGTGATTCTAATATGCAAGCAAGTTTGAAAACAACTGCTTTGAAATCTGGCTCAAAACCTAGCACACCAAATCTTCTTAGAGTTGCAAACAGGTTCCTATAAAATGGCTAACAGTGCTCCCTTACAATGCCCATAATGTCATGTTGTTCTCATGTCTTGAACTTTATTTCTGTGGACAAATGTGCTCTCTACAATGGGGTAGGTAATCCAAAAACAGCAACAATGAAGAATCTTTATATGGCCCATTCATATGTTGACATCTCCTCCACCACTGAATCACATAGATGACTTGAAATTCCTAATAATCTTTCAGAGTGGAAGGATAAATGATGGATCTGTAACCTCTAAACTTAAAAAAGTCAGATTTTACCAGTTACAGATATTCTGACAGAAAGGTCCTGGAAAGGAATGAAAATAGTGTGTTTTTTACATATGAGAATTTGAAAGTGTCAAAACACAGGCCAGGGATTTAGCTCAGAAGCACCGTGCCTCGCAAGCACAAGGTCCTGAGTTCAATCCCTGGTAAACCTGCAGCATTTTCTGGTGGAAAGACTGGATCTCAAACATACTGCTCATGGTGTGACACTAACTCCTAGAAAAAAGCCCACTATGTGTATCAATGTTTGTGGGGGTGGGTACTGGGATTGAACCCAAGGCCTTGGCACTGAGCTACACTACACCCCCAGCCCATTTTAATTTTTTTTTTTTTAGACAGACATTGCCCAGGCTGGGCTCAGACTTGTGATCTTCCTGACTCACCACTCTAGTCATCTACTGATGTCTTATGAAATCTAACACAATGCCATACTAATAAGCACACAATACTATTGAATATATTAAATTAAAAACTGTATGGTGCTTAAGACATTATTAAATGACTGCAGTTATCTCACTGCCATAAACAAGAAATTTTCCTTAATTTCACACAGTATACTACAAAAATGAGCTTAAAAAATGAAAGTCAGAAATGGTTACTGATACCTAAAATCCCAGCACTCTGACATACTGAAGCAACAGGATCACAAGCTCAAGCCCAGTAATTAGCAAAATCCTGTATTAAAATTTTTTTTAAAAAAAATTTTAAAGGGCTAGGGTTGGAGCACAGTGTGAAGGCCCTGGGTCCAATCTCCAGTACCACACACACACCAAGATAAATGAAAATAAGATGCAGACTTCTTTTCACTTAAGTGAACTTTCATTCTCTGCTTGGTCTTGTTCAGCATGCACTCTAAATTTGGTATTCTGGAAAATACATGACACACTTACTCAAGGCCTATTACGTGATAATAGTTATTATTCTTCCACCACCATTTCAACATACAGTAGTCAACAATTAGTCTTATTCATCTGCTTAATTCCTTGAAAAAGAAATCCAGTGTCTGGTGTATTAGAAGAGAAACAAATACCTGAATATGTGTGCAATGGGGCCACTGTGAAAATGATATTTTCAAAAGCATTTTTCTGTATAAATTGGTCAAGCTCACTTTCCTCTTAAAATTCTTGTTATAGTCATTCAGTTAACCCAAACTCACTTTAAAATATGGGAAAATAGCACCTCTGGAAAGTGTGTTCTCATATGCTTTGAAGCCATAGAGCATGAATACTAGGACAGCCTTTGACAAACTCATGTACCAACTCAGGAACTAAATAGGAGTGAATTTTTAGTCCCACGGCTTTGTAGAGGCAACTTAAGTATCATCCAGGTGTAGTTTTAATAAATCACAGACATAAAAGTGAAGGTAGAAAAGTCACAAATAGGTGACTGAAGCTAATAAATATTTAATAGATTGCTTTTACATGGCAGTCTTTTCAAATTAAATTTTAATTCTTAAATCAAAAAAAGAGAAAGAAAGAAAGAAAAAAAGAAAGAAAGAAAGAAGGAAACTGGCTAAGGTGTGGACTTAGAATTCAAGCTCCTAGAATTAACACTATGAAATTTATGAAGATACTCAATTTCTTTGACAAGTGTCTGCCTAGATGCCTTTTCATACATTTTTCATGAACCAATGCCCAAAGATGAACCAAGTCTAGAAGAAAATACAACACAAAAGAGTCATACAAAATTAAAGACATTTACAGTACCAAAACCAAAGAAAACAAACAGTACAAATACACAATTTCCAGGACATTTTATTGTTATTTTCCACTTTACAAATTAATTTTATATTTTTAGTCTAGGCAGAAATTGTTTATACTTATCCAATAGTTCTATCCCCAATCTCACAAAATGAAATGAAACAGTTTAAACAGAACATCAATTCAGGTATTTATGTGAAACCAGGGACAGTTGTCTTAACCAGAAAAGTTGATGATTTTCACTGAGTTCCAATGATTTTTTTCTCTATTATTTTTCTTGTTGATACTAAGTACTTATAATAAAAACAACCATCCTTTTTCCCATTCTGCCCTCTCTTGGTCTTTACATTCTGTTTCGCATTTAACTCAAAAAGTCAGTTTACTCTAAGCTTACACATTTTATAAAAAAGCATACGTCCCCTCTCCCACATCCAAATGGACAGGAATTAGAATTAATCTGGCTTTTGGCTGTAAGAGGGCTATTATAAATACTTTCAGCTACACATTTGAGGGGAAAATAATTTAAAGTACAAATTCCAAAGAAAACCATAAAAGTGCCTACATATTTACCGCTGAATAATCTCTCAAATCATTGATTACAACACAGATTTCTCAGAAGTAAAATCAACACAAAAGCGAATACACACAATGTACAAACTGACAGTGGCTCTGTGGGGGCAGTTCTCACTGAATGAGCTATTACTCCGACAGGAGAAATAAGCGGGGGGGGGTCTCGCTCTTTAAATGTGAGGAAACCGGCGGTGCGCTCACTTCACTAGAAACACATTATAATGGGTACGTTCGAATAAAAACAGATAATAAGGGAAAATGTGTTTTAAAAACCTCCCCCCTCCCTGGGACACAAGGAAACCCGGAAAGAAAGAAAAAAAAAGAGATGTGTAATCTTCTCAAGCTCCGGAGCCAAGTTCCATCTCTAGCAGAACAGAAGTTGAATAGTTGCTATTTTTCAATGCAATGGGATAGTAACTATGTACAGGTACACAGAGCGGGAATACTGGCGGGGCTTTCACATGGGGTAATGGAAACTGAAGTGAGGAGAGGTCAGCACCTTAAATAATCCAGATCTCCAAAACCGGGACGGCGTGGGGTTGAATGCGGTAGCAAGAAGAAAAGGAAGGGGTCAAAACTCCTCAAAGTTACTGCAAAGAGAAAGCGAACAGCTCTCGAAGCCAGGGGGCCATCTATTCTAGCAGCACCCTGCTCCAAGTATAGGGTGCCTGCCTCGCGGGGCAGAAAGCGCGGGGTGCCCTTACTTAGGTCGAGTGGCTTGAGACCCGATCAGGGAGAGGGATAGGGACACGCGGCGGCGGGAAGGCGGACTCACACTTTGCCTCAACTCTGAGCCCCATCCCGAGCGCAAGGGAGAGGGCGGCGGAGGGCACGGTACTCACTAGGGCTCGTTGGTGAACCGGGGGGTACGGGGCTGCTGGTATCCGTACAGGTGACAGTAGAGCACATCGAAGCAAAAGCAGCACATCTCCGCTGACACCACCATCTTCCGGGAGACCGGTGATGAGGACGAAGCGGCGGACGAAGAGGAGGGCGAGGAAGCGGAGGCGGCGGCCGGGGTAGAAAGTAGGGTCCCCACTCCGCCACCGCAACCCTGGGGGGCAGAGAGGGTACAGCCACTGCTGCTACCTACTCCGGTTAGACCTCCCAGCCCGTTGAGCCTCGTACCGGCGCCTGCTAGTCCCAGCTCACCAGCTCTACACTGGCTCTCCCCGCTGCAGTGGGAGGAGGAGGAGGCGCCACCACCGCCACCAGAGCCAGAGGGGGGCGAACTGGACAGTTTCTGTTTCTTCACCCCACAGCAACCCGCCGCCATCTTGGAACAGTCTCCCCCACGCAGCGCTTCCGACCCATAAGTGAAGCGAGCTGGCGGCGGGGGCGAGC
>NW_022900951.1:86735802-86747117 GCF_012274545.1 Fukomys damarensis
CGCTGCCGCGCACGCCAGGAGCTTTGGCGGCTCAGCTCCTAGCGCCAGACCTTCCCCTTTCACGCCTCCTCAGAACCCAAACCCTAAGGGCCCCAGAGGATGGAAGGAAGGAAGCCGAGAAGAAGGTGAAGGAAAGACAGTGGAGAGTGGGAGTAAGAGGAGGAGGTGGGCAGTGGGCAGGCCAGGAGAGGAAGGAGGAAATGGGAAACTAGTGTTAGGGGAAAAGAAAGGAAAAAGTCTGAAGTAAAGCGTCCAATTCCCAAATCACAGCTTGATGACTTCAGTTGCATGTAGTGTTAGTGACAGACACTTGAGCCCACTTAAATGGAACTTGAGCCACCCAGACTCAAATATGCTGGTTTCTGAAACTGTTGGAGTGTGAACAAGAAAGTGTTTCTCTGAGCTCCGCGCCTGAGTCTGCCCCTGTAAAGAATTTACAAAGACCAGTCAATACCCACGCGGTGGTGTCTTCAATATCAGCCTAAGCCTACACCCGGGTTTTTCCAAGAGTATGGCAAAAATGCAGTAATCTCCTAATCAACAAATATTAAAGCCCAGTTTTATCTATATGTCTTTCACTGGCTCCCCCAAATTCCCCTCCTGGGCCCATGAAAACTTTTTAAAGCCAAAAATAAAGTTCTAAAAACCATGACACCGATTCAGAGATGGTAATTGTGCTTTGGGATTTGCAGCAGTGGGCTCTTCTCCTTTGGGGTTTTGGTTCTTGGCTTGGGAAAGCAGTTTGAAATACCGGGAAGGTAGTGTACTTAGTCACAAATTGGAAGATTTTGTTCAGACATATGATTAGATAGTTCTTTTTACATTTCTGAATTTAAAAAAAAACTTGGATGAATGAGGAGGCATATGAGTAAGTCGATCCAATTCTGGGCGCTTAGAATGCTGCTTTTAAAAATGACAATAATCAAATGCTAAAACTCATAAAAATGAACCTGATAGAAAGTATGTTATTTGCATTGTGTCATTTACACCATGCCAAAATATCTAAGCAAAGTCAAATATCTGCCTATTTTTGACACCTTTGATCTAAATGTGTGGGATCCTGCAAATATCTGTTGGCTGTTTATTTTACTCAGAGGGGAACTTTTAAAAAGTTTATTCATTCAGTAAATACTGAGTGTGTGTGCCATACTATGTGCACAATACACTTCTGTTGAAAAAGGCATACACAGGAAATACATCTCCTACTCTCAAGGGGTTTATAAATTAAGTCAAATCTGTGTACATACCCCAAAAAACAGCAACTATTTATTGAGCACTTTCTAGGTACCCAGTATTATGCCTTGTCCTACCCAATATCCTTCAAAATAATATATTGTCTCATTTGATATTCATAACTAGGCTCCCAGAATGCTCACTTAAACCTCAGAAATAACTTGCCAAACATTATGTACACAGAAAGTGACAGGGCCAGGATTCAAATGCAGACATGTTGGGTCCTAAAAACTATGCCATTATGCCACATTGCCCCTTAGTAGCAATACATAATAGCAAGGTTAGTGATGGACATAACATACTGACTTTAAACTAGATGTAACCTCAGTAAAACAAAAATATAACTTTGTTTTTTACGGAAAGATTGAGAAACACTGTTACCAAGGAAAGATAAATAATGTTCTCCCCAAAATATTTTATAAAATAGATCAACTGTCTGGCATGTTTAGATGCAGCCTGGGAGAAAGAGGAGATGGTTTAACTGGTTTGAGATATGTGGTTTCATCTCCTCAAAGCTCATCACCACTGTTAGAGCTAACCTTATGTTTGGTAACAATTCATTCTCAACTACTATTGCAGTAAAAAATACATTCATTTTTTTGCTGCAGTACATTACTGTTTTTTTCTATGCTGCACAGGAGAGAGCAAATTGTTTTTTAAAAATTAAAGCACCACCACAAGCAACTGGTACACCATTAGGGTGTTCTGTTTTGTTTTGTTCTTTATCCTTAGGTGTTGTAGTATATTTTTAATTTATTTGACACTGGATCAACATTACACATTGTCTACATGTATCAAATTATAATACTGTACCCCTTAAATAAGTAAAAATATTACATGTTAATTAAAAATAAGCATAAACTTTTAAATGGGGCTGGGAATCCAACTCACACATGCTAGGCAAGTGCTCTGCCACTAAGCTAGACTCCCAGCCCAATAAATAAAATTTTTAAAAGAAAATGGTAAATATGTGAGGAGAATATATTAATTAGCTCAACTGACGTGATTATTTGTAATGTATGCATATACTGAAACATCAAGTTTTACACCTGAAATATACATAACTTTACTGTCAATTATATTTCAATAAAGCTGTGGGGAAAGAAACTGGATCAAATACAGTATTAGACAGTAGATACCAATGTATTCCCCACCCCACTAAAAAGTGATCACTTGGAGAATAGAAAATGAGAGTCTTTTAATGACATCACAGAACACTTTAACACAGGAAGTAAAGCAGTATACCATGCATGGCTTCTTCTGCTAGGGGAATTTAAGAAAGCAGAATGTAATCTCCCAATTTAGAATTTGGCCAGTAGACAAGTGCCTAATGCCCCTACTCTTGTGAAAATAGCAAGGAATCTTTAATAAACACCAGTAGTCATGTCCTTAGTTCTACATTTCATCTAAAAGACAGAATACTATCGTGGCTACCGAACCAGGCTAAGGGGTTGATGCAATGGGAAACTCAAAGACAAGGACACTCCAGCCAAATTACAAAAATAGCTTTTCCCCCAAGGATTTTTAATTCCAATTTCAAACCTCACTGGCATAAAGAAAATAGACAAACCCAAATGTAATCATTGTAGAAGAGACATCACTACTGACCACACTGAAGTACTGTGCTTTGTTTTATTGGTTGATTAAAAGTTGGGAAAATACTATCTTTACTTTGTATTAACAACTCCTAAACTTGGCTTCTTTCCCATAATAATCTCGAGCTTCAAGATACTTTATAAATCCCCTGGCAAGTAATGGTGGTAGTGATGGTGGTGGAAATACCTCCTTATAGCATTTAAGGAAATGCCCCCTGGCCTTCTTTTCTAGACCCATACATATTTCATTCAAACACAAATGAAATCCACAGAACAAATTCTGTGAACTTATTTAATAGGTATGGAAAGTGCATATTGGAGAGGAAAACTGGCCTTGTTCAGTAGACTCTTGACTTGAAGTATAAAGGTCAAAGTATGATGGAGCACATGTGTTTCTACCTTCTGCTGATACTGGAGTGCAGTGATAATACCCTCCAGAGGAAACGTTAAGGTGACTTCTGCTCTTTGTAACTGACTGTCAAGCTGGGAGCTGAAGATTCCGCCTTTCTTTTAAATGTATGAAAAAGTAAACAGGCCATAGTCTCTTTATCAGTAAAGCACATTCAAATTGTTTGTTTTTCTGCTTCTGCATCTCCTCTAAATTGCTATTGACTCACTCTTGTCAAATGCTTTGTTTTTTCACTGTGGAAAAACTACTCAAAAAGAGGTTATGTGTGTTATTTACTATGCAGTAAAACTGCAAATTGAATTAAACCCAACAGTAATGATTATTTTATTTGTGCCTCACTATATTCACATTTTTACAAAAGTTGTCTTTTCATTTCAGAAAGCAAGAATAATAATTTGTTGGATAGTGAACTTGTTAATGTTATAAAATTATTTTCTTAGATTTCTGGGGGTGTGGGTAAGATGATAAATATTCACATATATGAATGAAAAAATCTGCCATTTATGTTCAAATTAGTGTTATTTTTATCCTCTGTCATCAAACTTTCTCAACTGTCGTCCTTGAATAACTGCAGAATGTAATATTCTTAGCTACCACTTTGATCTAGCCTTGTACACATATAACCCATGGTTGTGGCGGTGGAGGTGGTGATTAGTTCCCTTTTATGTTTACTGAATGTGGGTAAATACCGAAATTCTTCATTTATTTTTAAATTCAAATTGATAAATGGACTTTTGTTTTCCTGTTTACAAAACAGATCCTTCCTTCCTAAATCCTTGCTTTATCTAAGGAACATGTTTCTGAACCAAAGCACCAACCTCTACCTTAGACTGTTTTCTAGTTGTTTCACTTAACATCTTTCATCAAATGGAGTGCAAACTAAGTGAATGTTGTTTTGGTAGCTTTTTCCTTCAGTTACAGTTACATAAACTCTTTAATGAGGTTTAGGTATGATAATATCTACACCGAATGTGGAACTAGATGGAGATATCTAGTTGTAGATTAGAAAGGAAAGCTTCTCAGCGAGGAGTTGATCAAAAGCAGTACTATGGGAGGCAGAGTTGTGGAGCAAGGCGTTAAAGGAGGTGTTGGCTCTAACTGGGAAAATCTTTACTGGACTGTATTTCTTTCTTCTCTCTTCCTTAAAGAATTCATCTATCATCTATGCATCTAATGAGTTGTGAACATGTATATGCTGCTATACCCTGCCCTTGACTTTAATTATAAAATTATACCTGCTTTTCCATACCTAATCTCATATACTGGAACACCTATTACAGTTGAATGGAGGCAGTTTGAGCAGGATGAGGATTAAAACTGTTAATTAAAATGTAAGAGTCTGTTTTAAATTAAAAGTCGTTTGTACAGCAGGGCGTGGTGGTGCACGCCTGTAATCCCAGCACTCGGGAGGCCGAGGCAGGAGGAACGCTGTGAGTTCGAGACCAGCCTAGGCTACATAGTGAGCTCCAGGTCAGTCTCAACTACATAGTGAGATCCTGTCTCAAAAAAAAAACAAAAACAAAAAACAAAAAAAAGAAAAGAAAAAGAAAAAAGTCTTTTGTAAAATATTAAATTTAAAGTTGAAGCCACTCATGACACTGAGGAATGGAAATCAGAGCACTTCTTATAATGCGTTTTATTTCTGTACAGTGTGTACTAATGTCCTCTCATTTCTGGTTTTATTCATTTGAGTCTTCTCTCTTTTTTTTTTCTTAGTTAATCTAAAGGCTTGCTAATTCTGCAGTTCTTTTCAAACAGCCAACTTTTGGTTTTGTTACTTTATTGTTTTTGTATTCTGTATTTCACTTTTTTAACCTGCATTATTTATTTCCTTCTGTTTGTATTGTGTTTGGTTTGCTCTTCCATTGTAGTTTCTTGAGGTGACAAGTTAGGTCAGTGATTTGAATTATTTCTTCCTTTTTAATACAGATATTATAGCCATACATTTCCTCCTAGGCCCTGCTGTACAGTGCCCCATACATTTTGGAATATTGTGGTTTTGTTTTCATTTATTTTAAGGCATTTTCTAATCTCTCTTGAGACTTTTTTGCCACATCAAATATTTAGGAGTATGTTATAAATTTCTTTTTATTTCTTTCTAATTTCATTGCATTGTAGTAGATAATATTTTTGTGTGATTTCAATCCTTTAAATATTTTGAGGCTTGTTTTATGGATATATATATATGGTCTTATCCTGGAGAATGTTTTATATGTACTTGAGAATATATTGAATATATTCTGCTGGGCTTTTTTTTTTTTTTTTTTTTTTATGACCTTGAACTCACTATGTAGCCCAGGCTAGCTTTCAACTTACATTGATCTTCCTACCTCAGCCTTCCAAGTGCGGAGATTATAGGCATGTGCCACCACACCTGGCCTATTTTTCTGGTAGTGAGTGGAATGCTCCATAGGTATACTGTATTAAGACTAGTTGGTTTATAGTGTTGTTCAAGTCTTTTGTTTCCCTATTGGGGAGCAAGAGTGGACCAGGCATAACCATGGTAAGGAATATGACTTTTTTGGGGGAAGACATTGGAAAATTTTAGCAGATCAATTTTGCTGCACTGTGGAGAATATAGCAGAGGTAAGAAAACCAGTCAAGAGATTTCCACCTTCTAGGAAATTCCTAGGCCTAGGTGGGAGCAGTTAAGATGAAAACAAGGGAGGCATTCTTTATAAAGTTGGTGATATATAGAAATAAAAAGATAAGGACAGGCACATTTAGGGAGTATCAAGAATTCTTGACATAATTTAAAGTATCTGTTGCATATACAAATGGAAAGATCAAAGAGGTAGATGGTATGCATATCATGAGCTCAGATGCAAGGTATTGACTAGAGAAATAAATGTGGCAGTTACTGGAACTGAAATGCTTTTAGAAGGCCTGTCTAGTTGACATAACATAGAGAAGGAATATAAAGAAAAAAGAGAACACCAGGATAGAGCCATGAAATATCATAATATTGTGGTAAATCTGCCAACAAGACTAAAAAGAGTAGCCAATGAAGTAGGAGGAAAGCCAAGCAAAGTGTTGTGTTGCAACATCCCAAAAAAATGTTTTTAAAATGAGGAAGAGGCTAATGATTTAAAATGCTTCAGGGTGTTCAAATGAAATGGAGGTAAAGAATTATCTAGTAGATTTGGCAATAGGAGGATTGCTTGCTGCAATAACATATGTAGATTCATTGGAGTAGTTGGGCCAGAAGCCAGGCTGGAGTGGATTAAATAGTGAATGAGGAGACGAGGAACTGCACATAGTGTATATGGACAACTCCATTGAAATATTTAGCTCCAATGAGAAACAGAGAAATGATATGGTAGTTGGAGAGGAATGTTGGATCAAAGGACATATGTTATTTAAATAGGGATAGTTTCTAGACCTGTTATAAGTAGTTATTATTATTCTTAGAATTATATTTTTGTTGGTCATCATTACATTGTTCAGTGAAGTATATCTACAAGCTGTTCTTGGACAGATACACCAATTTTCAAAATATCTATTATTCTTTTCTAGTCTCATAATTGGGAAACTCAGTACAATAGAACTAGGCAAGGAAGAAGGAGGACTGAGCAAGATGGAAATGATGAGCACAGAAAGAAGACAGGCAATAAGATAACTGTGTTTTAGTGCTTTTTTTTCCCCAGAGTGATGTGGTCAGAGAAGTAGATGGTTGAAAGGAAAAGAGGATATAGATGAATGTTGGCATCCAGCCCCAGGTTTCCAATGACAGTTTTCACATCATGATTGTTTTTTTACTGCTTCAGCCAACTTTTTGCTCTCCAGAATCCACTTTGGGTATAGCTTGACTGGGAATGTGGCAAACATCTATTCTTAGCCCTCGAGTACATCACCTATTCATCCACTGCATAGCTTCAAGCAAGTTGCTTAATCTCACTTTCCTTATCTCTTAAAATGCATATTATATTGATATGTGACTCATAAAATGCTTGTAAGGATTAAGAAAAAAGGGTCTAAAGTGCTTATCATGATTTTTGTATTAATTAGGTGGACTAAATGCTCTACCTAAAGATGTAATAGCTCAATAAAACAAGTCTGTTTCTTACTAACAGTTCTGAGTGTATTTCTCTTAGTTGGGCAGCTCCCACAGTGAGGTCACTCCAAGACCCAGGCTAATTCTATTGCATGGCTTTATCATCCCATGAGCCCTGTTATCATCAAGCTGACAGAGGGACTACAGAGTGTGGAGACATACACTTGTAAATGTAAGTGTGCTTCTTAAGGCTGAAGTGGTACACATAATTTTTGTTCAATTTTATTGCCTAAAAGTCCTGTGGTTACACATAACTACAAAAGGTTAAAAAATGTAATCTATCATTTTCTCAGTTACAAAAAAGAAAAAAGAATGGGGGAAGGTGAGGTCATGCACATACCTCAGTGTCCTAATGTATGAAATGGAAATAATGCTATTTTTGGCATAGAGTTGTCTCTTATTTTTACATGGGATAGCCTTGAGAACTAGAAATTGTCATATGTATAACATCTTTATAGTGACATAAAGTAGGCATTCAGTAAATATTACCTATTGTTATTGGAACCTTTAGGTCTGTACAAGTTCCCCAATCAATTGAATCTTTCTTTGGTGGCATTTCTTTTTATTTAAAGCTAACCATTTTTGAGGGCTTATTATACACCAGGAAGGCACTGTGCTAAGGACCTTTTTGTGTAGTATATTATTTCATCCTCACAAATATCCATAAAGCTGCAATGATGATAATAATACCAAGCTCAGAAAACCAAGGCTTAGATTGTTTAAATAACTTACCCAAGATCATACAGATAGTAAGTGCAGAGCTGGTTTTGCCAGTTCTGCCACAACTGTTCCGAGTTATGTTTAATACTATCTTGATGAATCTGTTTCTCCCCTGACAAGCCTGCTTCTGTCATTACCATCCTAGATAGAACACCATTATCTCTGTATCTTAGAGTGAGGAGGTAGGGGCCATATTCTCCTCTTATCTATAGATAGTGCCTCACAACTTCCTTTGAGAAACCACTTCTGCTTTGGAGGACAAACCATAGGATTGTGTTACCCTTTTTCAATTTCTATTATCACCCACTGACCACTAGATCACTACCTCCCCATTCATTGGGGATTCTTGTACCTAGCTTCAGTCTTCAGTGACTCTTACTAACCTTGATAACTTGAACATCCATGTGGATGAATCTTCCAAATCTTGAAGCCAGAGTTTCTTGACCTGTGTGCCACATCCTATATTGAGGATATAGAAGATAGGGAAGATGTTTCCCTATCCTATAATACTACATACCAGTATATAGTAAAAGTAGAAGACTCCATAATGATATAATTGACAATGTGAAATAGGAAGAAAAGGGCTAAAGGTGTTGGGAAAGTGGGAAGGGTAGGGGAAAGGGAATAAGGGGAAAGAAAAAAATATGAGAAAATGAAAAAAAATAGAAAAAAAGTGTTTGTAAATGGAGAGGGTAGGAGGGGGTGAAGGGAGGGTATGGACAAAGGGAAAAAATGAGAACCAAGACCTGTCATGTAAAGGTACAAGATCCCAATAATGAATGTAACTGTACTGTATACCTAAAATGTACCAATAAACTCAATGCAAGAAAAAAAAAAGAAGACTCCACTCATTTCCACAACCCACTATCATGGTCACACTCAAATATGTCCTTTGTTTAGAATTGCTGCATATATACTCTGATTTAGAAACTTCACATTGATCAACAACTCCTATCATCCTCTTATTCCCTCATTCACATTAAATTGTTTTTTGACCTCGTGTTCCTAGACACATCCCTGGTCTCCAATCTTCCAGATATACCCTCCTTGCTCCACTTTCACTTCATCTCCCTTCCCTGCTCAACTTGATCTTCATTACCAGTCGTTTGACTGCACTTTCACCAGATTTATCAATTCATCATAATGATTACTTTTGACCACATCTGCCCTCCCAATCCCTAATGCTGGATCGATATTGCCATTTGTTTTCTTTGGATTTATTTTGTTGTTTTTTGTGTTACTTCTTAAAACGGATGCCTAGCTCTTTCATTTTTTCCATCCTTCCTTTATTTTGAAATATAAGCATTTCATGATATAACTTTCCTTCTAAGAACTGCAATATTGCATCCCACAAATTTTGATAGCATTTACATGTTAGTTCAGCTAAAATTATTTCATATTTCAAATATGGTTCTTCTTTATCGTATGGTTCATTTAGAAGTATGTTTTTAAGTGTGTAGTGTTTTGCTAGTTTTCATTTTCTTGTTGATTTCTGGCTTCATTGTACTGTGATCATAGAATGTAATTTGTACTGTTTTAATTTTTGTCTTACGACCCAGTACTGTATATGGTCAATTTTGGTGAACATTCTCTGTGGGCTTGAAAAGAATATATATTCTGAAAACATTAGATTCTGTGTTCTATAGCCTATTAGATCAATTTTATTGACGGTGCTATTCTAATAGTTTATATACTTATTGATATCAATTACTGAAAGACTTAAAATATTTCTATCTTTCCTTGTAGTTTTGTTGATTCTCACTTTATTTTGAGGTTATTACTGGGTTTTTTGCAAATTTAACATTTTTATCTTCCTATTAGATTTTGTTTTATATAACAGTAATGCCCCAGCTGAGCTTGTTTGCACATACCAGTAGTCTCAGCTACCTGGGAAGCTTAAATGCGGGATCATTTGTTCCCACATGTTGAGGGGATTATTTGTTCCCATATGTTGAGATCAGCCTGGGCAAGACCCCAAACTCAAAACAAACAAACAAACAATGGCCCTCTATACTTTATTAGTGCTTTTTTTTTTGCCCCCAAAGCTATTTTATCTAGCTGGGTGTGGTGGCATTTGCCTGTTATCCCAGAACTCTGGGAGGCTGAGACTAGAGGACTGCAATTTACAGGCCAGGCTGGACAACTTAATGAATTAGCACGACCCTGTCTTAAAATAAAAAATAAAACAGGTTTGGGGATGTAGCTCAATGAAAAGGTTTTGGGTTCAATCCTCAGTACTGCAAAAAATTATCTGTTTAATCTGAGTTAAAATAGCAGTGTCAACTTTCTTTTGGTTGGTATTTTGTGATGACATTTTTCATTATTTTACTGTCAATCTTTATGTTTAAAATGTAACCTTTATAAACAACATAAGGTTAGAGTTTTAAAATTTAGTATGATGTTCCTTTCTTTTCCCCTACCTCTTCCATTTCCTCTTCACCTTTGTACCTTTTCTTCCTATTTCACATCATCTATTATACCTTTTAGTCCTTATTTACACTTTCAGTTTCTCACAATAGAGAAACTATTTGGTATTTACACATATGCATCCTTTTTATTTCAATTAAAAGTATTGCCTCGATTTGCATCCATTTAGATATAAATGTCTCTACTTTCTCATTCTTTATGGCTGATGAGTACTCTGTCTTACAGACACACATGCACACACACACACACACACACACACACACACACACACACACACATTTTCTTTTTCCACTCTCCTATTGATGGGCAATTGGGCTGCTTCCAAGATTTAGCTATTACAAACTGTGCCACTATGAACATGGGTGCACAAATATCACTGTGGTATGATACTTAATGGGTCCTCCAATCTCAGTTCTGTGAGGTATCTCCATACTGATTTTCACAGTGATTGCACCAGTCTACACGATGGAATTAACATGAAAAAAAGGAATAATGGCTATTGATGGGCAATTGGGCTGCTTCCAAGATTTAGCTATTACAAACTGTGCCACTATGAACATGGGTGCACAAATATCACTGTGGTATGATACTTAATGGGTCCTCCAATCCTAGTTCTGTGAGGTATCTCCATACTGATTTTCACAGTGATTGCACCAGTCTACACGATGGAATTAACATGAAAAAAAGGAATAATGGAAACAAGGCCTTTGTAGACAGGGAGGGTGGAGGGGGTGAAGGGAGTGCAGGGGCATGGGGAAAAAATAAGAACCAAGATGGATTATGTAAAGATGCAAATTTCCAATGATGAATGTCATTACACTGCATACCTTAAATGTACCAATAAAATTAATTAATGAAAAAATAGCATGGCAATATT